>NC_086363.1:20127514-20746681 GCF_036324505.1 Eleginops maclovinus | reverse complement strand
AGAAGATGCCAGTGCATTGTTTAATCTTTAATCCGTCTTTCCTATGAACAGACACGGTGTTAGGGAGCCAGAGGAGGGCTTCAGTGATGAGCAGCACGAGTCCTCTGATGAAGACATGGACTGGAGCGGGAACAATTCTCTGTTCGCCAACTTGTCCATCCCCCAGGTGGACGGGGCCGCAGACGAGAGCAGCGGTGAGTCATGTCATGCAGAGAGACCACTTCAATAATGCTTATCTTGTATCCCCTGCTGATGAAACATCAAAGAGATCACAGTACAGATCTGACAGCAGATAGAAGTCTGGGCCGAAGTGTTGGCTGTACGATCTGATTTCATTATGAGGGAGCTGGTTGACCAATGGACACCTAATAATAATAATAATAGTAGCTATAATGGCAATATGTTGTATTAATGCTTAACTGACATCGTAGGTAAACCTGTGTATTAATGTTTGTGTGCAATTGGAAGCAGTTATTAATCATCACATCTGGCTTTTGTCTGATGAGCTGCAGGTGTGACCAACTCAAAAAAGAACCGTTAACATGTGTAAACTACAATTTCAATTTGTTTTATGTATATATTTATATTGCATTGTTTGGGGAACCTGTGACCAAAGTTTTTCCTTACACAACTACACTGTAGCTGTGTATAACATTACACATCTTTGAATCTATCTATCTATTGAACAGCAGCCAATGACACATACAGTATGAGAGCACGAGAGAGTAAGCACCATCGTCTGCTTTAATCGTCAGACCTGGAAATAGACTAAGGGAACTGTCATACTAAGGGTTTGCAGTCTAATAAGAACAACTTTTAGGGCTGTATTCCCAGACAATATATTTCCAACCCTTATATTTGTCTCTAAAAGTCTTTGGGATTGACCCTGTGGGGTTTCAGTTATAAATCTGTCTGTCTGCATTGTTTGGTGTTTGACAGATGACTGGTTGGTGAGATCCCAAACTAATCATCCTACTGTAGTATGTGGCAATTCTACATTTCCAACAGATTTTATTGGATAATCTAGAGATGACTGTACAATCATCTTTATGTATGTATTATTGCAGTTGGGGATTATTTAAAGTTCACTTAATAAACTGAGAAACAATTTGGGTTGGGATAATGTTTTGTTGGTTTGATGAGAACATGCAAACTGAGCAGCATCTCCGGTGTTAATTGATTGGTTTGATCTGTTAGTGAGATATTGCCGCTATCAAAGTATGGTTCATAAAGTTCGCTTCACACGATGAGATACATACCCACACATCACAGACTGAAAGGTCTTAGTGACTTCAGTCTTCTCTCTTCTATCATACTCAAGAGCTACTTTTAGTTCTGAATATTTAGTGAATTACTCTTTACCCAAGAACAAAGAAGTGTTATGTTATGCCTGACACTCAGCTGCTGTGTATATCCATAGATTCCTCTCTAACGGACAGCGGCTCCAGGACTCAGTCTTCTCATATAGTGACAGAGAATATGCTGGGGAAAAGGAATCCCTTCTCTGGGGATAAGGGTTGCCTGGAGCCACCTTCTTCAGCTAAGATCCTTCTTGAGTACAAGCACCCCGAGCACAGGCCAATTCATGTGCTGGACACAGAGCAACCACTTGATAAGCACTTTCAATCAAAAAGCACCCAGGACGGCATCAGTGAATGTTCAACAGGGTTCAAGTTTAATAAAGAAATTCCCTACATCCTGCCAGTCAAACATCCCATCCTCTGCAAGTTACCCAATAACCCTGAGGTGTCTCCCATCTGCCTAGACAAACAGGACATACTACCCCTATACACCTATGACAAGAAAACCTCCTTAGCTTTGGATAAGACCGACCTAGAGAGTTTCCCGTATGGGAACGGAAAGGTCACCAAAAATGGGAAGAAGTATGGCAGCATAAAGAATGTAGAAACAAACTGCCTGTCTATTCTTCAGAACCACAGGACCTTCTCCCTCTGTTACTCAGAGCTGAGAAACTGCTCAACCAAGACAGAGCTGGAACTGAGCCAGAAGGACAGTAAAAGCCCAGTCCTGAGGAACATCTCTTCAACCCCTTTACCTTTGGTAGAAGAGAGTTTCTTGGTCCTCAGGGGGAGGAAATGTGCCAGGACAGTGAGGAGGGAGATGTTGGTGAACTCAAAATCAGGTACGAGGACTATCAGGAAAATAAGACTGAGAGGACTATAGTAGCCCAGCAGGAAGCTCACTACAAGTTCTTCCCCAGTGTCATCCTCTCCAACTGCCTCAGCAGGAAAAAAGCTGGGAGCAAAAAGATGGCTGATCCCTGTAGCAAGCTTGAACAGGTCGAGCCTCGCAGATCCAAGCTTAAAGTGTATAAAAAAAGGTTAGGAATGGCAGCACCGAGAAATAAATTAGACGTAGTGGAAGCCTCTGAAACCACTTCTTCTGACAGCGAGGTCAGCACTGCTCTCACCCCAACCACACCTGCTTGTCCGGGGACATCGGACACAGAGATGCCAGTTTTGGAAGATAAGTCAATAGAAGAGCCAATTAAAGATGGGCTAGTCACAAAGGTGGAGCCAATCATAAGAGAAGAGCCAGAAAGTGAGGAGACATCGGTAAATGAACTGACACAACCACTTTTAGAATCCCATGCCACCACCGTTTCCAGTTTTTCTGAAGAACCTCAAAACTCAGAAGAGAACAGGTTCAGCCCATTGCACAATTTATCAGCCATGGTCACTTGTACTAAACATTCAGCACTGCCTGGTGGTAAATACACCCTAAGGACCAAACGAAGATGATCTTTGATGGCGAGGATGGAGAATATTCCGGTGCCCCTCGTTCTAAAAATCCAGCCTCCGTCAAAGAACGGTCCAAAGAAAATGTCCCAGATGGGCAAGAGGTAAGACACCAGAAACGACCTAAGAAGGAACCACCTATTATCATCAAGTACATTATCATCAACAGGTTCAAAGGACAGAAAAACATGCTGGTGAAGATGTCCAAAGTGAAGGCAGAGGAGCAGTTAGTGCTGCTAACGCCAGACAAGCTAGATCAGTACAATAAACTAGCCCCTCTTAAGGATTTCTGGCCCGAAGTGCCAGAATCCACTGCTGTCAAGTTTCCCTCCACTGAGCAAAAGGCCAAAAAACAACCCAAAAGAAAAGCAAAGGTCAACTCCACAAACAAGAAAAACATCGGCAACTCCTCCAAACCCTTGGTCAAACAGGGTGTAAGGGTCAAAAGGACTAAAGGCTGTAAGAGAGGTCCAATTCTACCCTCTCTACCACCGCCTCAGCCATTTTACTCTGAGCTAGTAGATGACCAGGAAATGAAGTATAATGATGTCATGGTAGAGTTAGGGTACCTATCTGATAGATCCCCAAGCCCTACAAACTCAACACCCCCTCGTTGTTGGTCCCCAAGTGACCCTCTTATGGACAACAGGAGTTCAGAACACCTGGTAAACCCACTCATTGACCCATGTCTTAGTTTGGCTTTTACCAAGCCACACATTGTATCTTCAACCAAAGGAGCACAAAAAAAGTTTCAAACTGCCAAACCTAAGAAATTCTTGAACAATAAAAGCAAAGTAAGCAAGTTTGTTACCAAGCCTCAGGAGGAACCCAAAAAATTCAGACAAAGGAGTACTGCTGCTCCAAAGCAGAGGAAGCAAACTAAAGACACAGCTGAATGCACTGTGGACAGTTCTACAAACACCACCAGACCTACAAAGACTCGCAAGAAGAAGACAAAGGAACCCAAAAGCCATGACTCAAGTAAAGACAGCTCCCAGGTACTTTTTCCAAAAGATGAGCTACCTCCTTCTGAGAGTTCCTCTCAAGAAGTCCCTTCGTTTCAGCAGCCAGTAAGCACAGATGGCAAGATTCAGGGCACTTCAATAAAAGGCTCTAACTCTGCAGGCCGGTCTATAGAACCAAAGGTTGAAGACTGTGAGACTTCCATCATGGAGATCAATCAAAGCCTTTCAGCCCCAGCTCAGCTGAAGCAGCAAGGTTGCCAGACCACTGTGGTAAAGGCAGAGGCTTCACAAGAGGAGTGCATGGCTCCTCCACCTCTTCTGGCTAGAAGTCCCTTACTGGAAGACATTAAAGTCTCCCAGCTATCAGCAGCTTCCCCACACTCAAGCCCTAAGAATGGCACGACGATCCCCACCCTTTCTGAGACGCCCTCTGGCTTGGCCGTCCTCAAACAGCTTCTCCAGAGAAGGCAGCAGGGACAGGCTCTTCCTATTCAAGCGGTTGGTGCAGACAGCAACCCCTCTGCTATTATTCACACCACAGCACTTCTAGACCCCTCAACTAAATCAGCTAAATCCAGGAAAGCTCCCACTACGTCTTCACGGAAACCCAGGGCCCCAAAATCTACCACTCCCAAGGAAAAGAAACCCAGAATCAGGAAAGGCAAGGCAAGCGGCACGCAGCCGAATCTCTCACCGAAGCTGGAGGGCAACATGTCAGATGACTGCCCCCTCTTCCTGTCAGACCCAGGCGTGGACAGATGCAACTTCATAGAGGACAGTTTGTCACCAGAGCTCCCACAAAACTATACCTTTGATATAAATGCCATTGATCAGACGGAGTTCTCCAGCCCATACAGCGGCAGTCAGTTTGTGCTGACTGATAAACATTTACCAGTTACCTTTCTGAGTGATGTCATCCAGGAAGCAGTGTCTACTCAAGGACTTGGATTTGAGAAGAAATCTGACAGACTGTTTGCTTCTGGGGAGGAGCTTCATAAAGGTTCTGAATGGCACGAAGCAAGGCCCGTCAGTCCAGACCTCTTTGATAGACCTGAGAACAGGGAGTCAAATCACCTGACATTCCTCGACTCTGAGAAAAAAAAGAGCAGGGAGTGGGACTTGTATTTAGGTAAAGTCAATACGCTCAGCCCCTTCCAAGACTTTCACTGTGAAAGGAAAGAGCTGCTCTTTTCCGTCTTCGACCCTGTCCTACCTCTGCCTTTAAGCTCTGCCTCTTTCGTTGATCCTGAGTGCTCTCCAACCGGGGAGCTTTTGGAGGGCAGTGATGGTCTGCCATCCACCACTCCCAGCAGCTCTCCTAGCTCCATCAGCTCTGTATCCCAGGGCAGGGCAGGCCAGCTGCAGCGGGGGGCAGGAGGTGGAGCACACATTCTAAAGCCCCTCATGTCCCCCCCAAACCGAGAGGAGATCGTCAGCACTCTGCTGAACCTGGAGATGTCGGAGGCCACCTTCCAGGAGCCCTTCTGCAGTGACCCCTCTGATGCGCCATGGAAACCAATGTAAGAATATGTACACCACATGTTGAAGTCATCATTGTTTAAAGGTGTCTTGCACAGGCCTTTAAATGACCAGGACTCAATGTACATACATTAAATTGTATCTGGAAGGCCTTTAATATAAAATAATGCAGTGTGTGTTAAACTAGCATCTTATAATCTGCAGATTTTAGCATCTCACAGATATTGTTTCATATCTTTTGGCGGATGAGTAAATTGTTACTCGTGGAGTGGAGTTTTCGACCATTATGAATGTAACAAGTACATTTTGTAGTAGTTACTTGTAGTAGTTGTAGTAGTTTCACAAGTACAATTTATAGTAGTTACTTGTAGTAGTTACTTGTAGTAGTTACTTGTAGTAGTTTCACAAGTACATTTTGTAGTAGTTACTTGTAGTAGTTGTAGTAGTTTCACAAGTACAATTTATAGTAGTTACTTGTAGTAGTTACTTGTAGTAGTTACTTGTAGTAGTTTCACAAGTACAATTTGTAGTAGTTACTTGTAGTAGTTGTAGTAGTTTCACAAGTACAATTTGTAGTAGTTACTTGTAGTAGTTGTAGTAGTTTCACAAGTACAATTTGCTTAAATTATGCACATGTAAACCCATAGAGAAACTACAGATGCACGGAATGGGAAGAAGCTAGTCAATATGGTTATAAATCATCAAGGTTTAAAGACTATATTAAAAGTAGAATTTATCAGTAGAATTTAAACAGAACTTGCAGTATGACAATGCTAAAGATGTTTAAGCAAGTTTAACATAACCACATTCAGGGTGTCCCTTTTTAAAAGCACTGAAATGTCAAAACAGAATCGTTTATCTAGCAGAAAATGTTTTCACTCGCAAAAATCATTCAGTGTCTGCCGCAAAACCCTTTATCTGTCTGGCACACATTATTTAATATCACTCCATTTTACATAGTTCTCCACTCCTGAAGATGTAATTAATTGCAGTTAATGGAATGTAAGTCAATTAATCACTTTCCTGTCTCCTCTCTAGGGAGGTCGGCGGCCGGAAGCTAACGGTGCGTACCAGGCTGGCTAAGGAGCTAGCAGAGTTCTGTGGAGATTTTTCTTTGGAGGGCCTCCATTTCTGGAAAACAGTCTTCTCAGCCATGGCCCACCCCCACATCAATGTGACTTCATCTCCCCAAGCCCAGGGATCTGAGGCCTCAGGAGCGAGTAAAGAGCAGGCCAAGTTTGACCTTTCCTCCAGCAGCAACAAAAAGGTGGTCCTCGTGCCCTGCAAAAACCCACCAAGCAGAGAGCGTGTGCAGCTGTGGCTAGAAGCCAGAAAACAGTATGAAAATTTACAGATGGGGCTGCTGAAGAATGGGAGGATTGGGCTGGGTGTGGAGGGAAACCCAGCTACCAGCTGTCCAGCAGAGAAGGTCAGGACTCCAAGGAGAAAGAACTGCAACCTCTCCTTAATCACAACACCCATGAAGAGCAAAGGCTCTCCCTGTGAACCAACAGATTTGAGTCCAGTTTCAGATGCAGTGGACATTGAACAGGAGGTCAGCCGAAATAATGCTGGCGATGATGATAAAAGCTTGTGTCTAGAATCCCCAGAGCTGCATCCCTGGCAGCAGTCCTGTCAGTGCAGCCCCTTAGGGCCAGACCAGCTCAGTGTCAACTCTCCAGAACCACTTTCACCAAGGCTCTCACAGGAGAATCTCAGTAGTAGAGAAGAGGGGAGGACTAGTGCCAACCTCCTTCACAGCACCCCATTTTTAAGGCGGAGGCGGAGGAGCAAGGAGGACCTGGAGCCAGTTTGCAGCACGCCTAAATCTGAGGGTAAGAAACCTGCTGTTTCATCCTAATGTTATCTGTGCTAGTGTGCCAAGAATGCATTATTGCTTTCTAATGTTTGATCGATATAGAACTCAGGCAGATGAGCTTGAAGGCTGTTTATCAATAGTCCATTTCTGCTCTTCCTGTTCTTATTCCTGCTGCAGAGGATCCCGTTTCTCAGAGACTCCAGCAGCGAAGGAGAAGTCAAGTGGACCCTCTGAGAAGAGTACTTCTGAACACACAGATGAAGGTCAGACCACAAGTTTGAATTCTTTAGACCTCACCTCATCTAATACCACAGTAGGGAAGCTAGTTGAACAGCTTCAACAGCAGGGCAGATCGGTGCATGCAGCCCACTTCAGAAGTTGGACTTAATGTGATGATGTTCATTCATTCCTTGTCTTCCACAGAATCAGTTTGCTGCTTTGAATGTGCCAAAGAAAGATACCTCTCAGATCGAAGGACCCAGCATTGCCAACTCGTACGGCTTCAAAATCAGCATGCAGAACCTGCAGGAGGCCAAAGCTCTGCATGAGGTGAGCAGCCCAGCCGTGGCTATTCAGCTGCAGTTAGAAAGCATATTTTAGACTGAGCTTAATCTGAAGAACTCTTCAGTGCACTGTTCATGTATTGAGTTCTGTAAGTGTTTAGTCTCAACAAAGATTTGTTAATCATGCACATTATTTAACGTGCAGTTCTGAAATCTGCAGGTTGTCAAAGTAACAATTTGTGGCCAGGGAATTCTATGGCCTTCTGAATCTATATTTATACACACGTTATTACTAAAAACATGCAGATAATTATGTAAGATAACTATTTCCAATCTTCGGGCTGATAAAGGAGCCCAAGATCCAAGATATTACAGGCAACTAGAAGTAAACATCATGGCTTTCTTTGAAATGAAAAATCCCAACAGTACTTTTTATTAACATTTATTGTGAAGTTGAAGAGCTGTGTTGAACTATGGGAGCTGTAGCTGCGTCTCCATGGAGTCTGCACCGCCATTAGGGTTTCATCTAAACAAATATCAGATCAGAAGAGAGAAATAAAAAACGAGGGGGAAGGAGTGTGACCTGGTGTGCTTTTACAGATGATTACTCACTGATCAAAAGCCAAGTCTGAATACTTTGGCTTCAGTTGAACTTTTGTCTTTTGACTCCTTCCTCAGGTCCAGCACATGACACTGATGGGCATGGAGCTCCATGCAAGAACCCGGCGTGACCTTGAGCCTGACCCCGAGTTTGACCCCATATGTGCCTTATTCTATTGCTTCAGTTCTGACGCTCCCCTGCCAAATGTAGACAGCAGCCAGCTGACAGGAGCCATCGTAGTGGACAGAGACCATGAGAGCTGTGACCGAGGTGAGCGCTCTGTCACAGCCCTGCTCTGAAGAAGGACATGTGTACAGGATGTTAACATGTGAAGCAGGCTGACAATGTGTTCAAATGCTCCCGCAGGTCACAGAGCGACAGCGCCCCTGCTGGTCAGGTCGGGCGTCTCTGGGCTGCAGGTCAAATACACCACTGATGAGAAGGTGCTGTTTCAGGAGCTCATCACCGTCATGAGGAGGTATGTGTGGGTGTTAGCACAGCTCCTTCTTATATTGCTCCCTATATCTTCAATAATAAGTGAGTTTTCTCCTCTGTTCATCCAGGTTTGACCCGGACGTCCTACTGGGGTATGAGGTACAGATGCGTTCCTGGGGCTACCTCCTACAGCGGGCCGCAGCAGTCGGAGTCAACCTGTGTCAACAACTGTCCCGAGTGCCTGGTAGGACACCCCCTCCACGTGTGTGAATGGTGTTTGTGTGTGGCAGTGGAGTCCCCCTCTGTAATTGGCTGTCTCTGCGTTTTGTTCAGGGGACTCCAAAGAGAACCGCTTCGCTGCAGAACGAGACGAGTATGGAGCCGACACCATGAGTGAGATCAACATCATCGGACGCATAACCCTTAACCTGTGGAGGGTGATGAAGACTGAGGCAGGTGTTGTTCCACTCACACACACACACACACACACACACACACACACACACACACACACACACACACACACACACATACACACACTCTCTGTTGTGGGAGCCATCACCACTGTCTGTCTGCTGCAGCGGCTTCCTATATGTTAGCTGTTATTTAGCCCTTTTTCAAGCTGTGAACTATGAAATAATGTTTTTACGTTTTAGCTCTTAACTTGTGGAATACTGAATACTTTCTCCTCAGGTGTTTAACAAATATTTGAAATGAAACTGAAGCCCTAACCTGTGATTTGTGGTGTCAAGAGAACAGCGGAACCCCCTTATACTAAAGACAGGAAAGGTGTACCCTGGTACCGTGTGCAGTTCTAGAATCAGTTCTATTTTCTCCCTTTGTTGTATTAAATGGATGTTCAGCGCATTCTCACAGAAGCGATGAGTTGGATAGAACATCAGCGAAGGAATCAAAGCCTGACTAAACATCTCTCTCAAAGATGAATGATCTATTTTGTATTTCCGTCCTTCAGGCGACGTTGAACAACTACACTTTTGAGAACGTGGCCTTCCATGTCCTTCACCAGCGCTTCCCCTTGTACACGCACCGCACACTGTCCGACTGGTTCGACCACAACACACACCTCTACAGGTCTGTGCCAACAACACACACTTCACCACAAATGTGGACGTGTTATATTGTTTGGAAGTTTTCATTTCTCTATAACTGTGTGTGGCAGGTGGAAGGTGGTGGATCACTATGTGAGCCGGGTCCGCGGCACCATGCAGCTCGTCCAGCAGCAGGACATCATCGGCAGAACCAGCGAGCTGGCCCGGGTCTTTGGGATTCAGTTCTTACACGTTCTGACCCGAGGATCACAGGTGCAGTACCAGCACAAACGTCACACTTCACCCACATTCTGACGTACCTCAGCCGCTGTGTATGTGCACTCGCACTCTGTGATGAGTAGAACACTAAAGTATTCTATGTCGTTCTGTTTTGATCCTTCAGTACCGTGTCGAGTCCATGATGCTCCGTGTGGCCAAGCCCTTGAACTACATCCCTGTGACCCCCAGCATCCAGCAGCGGGCCCAGCAGAGGGCCCCTCAGTGCATCCCTCTGGTGATGGAGCCCGAGTCGCGCTTCTACAGTAACTCAGTGGTTGTGTTGGACTTCCAGTCTCTCTATCCTTCCATCGTCATAGCGTACAACTACTGCTACTCCACCTGCCTGGGCCACGTTGACAGCCTGGGAACGTAAGCACAGCACACACACACACACACACACACACACACACACACACACACACACACACACACACACATACAGCTTAGGCTGCATGTCCGCCTTACCTGCCTCGTTATTTTTAATGGAGCAGAGTGTGGTGTTCACAGCTCAGAGAGAGAGCCGCCACTTCCATTATATTTCTTTATTTTCACCTACCAACTGTTGTTGCGTAGCAACAGCAGGAGACATGAACATTTCGACATCATATTACTAGTATTCCAAGGTATAAAAAAAGAGAGCCATGCCTGGCAAACAGTGCTGGCTCTGGTTTTTATTCTCAGTAGAGAGTGTTTGAGGTTCATCTTCAGTCACATTGTACTGGATTTTTAAAGTGGAATTTTAACCATTTTTTACACAAGTTACTTATTTTACATTTCAAAATAATTGAACATTGAATTACTGCTATAACACTATAATACTTAATTAATCCCAGAGGAGATTTGTGAATAATGAATCACACAATATTTATTGAGATTAACGCCATTACATTTTCTAAACGGTTGACAGCACAAATATTTGTATATATATATTTCCTCTGTCCAGACACCTGTGTTTCTGTTTCAGGCCCGATGAGTTCAGGTTCGGCTGCACCTCCCTGCGCATTCCCCCTGAGCTCCTCTACCAGCTGCGCAATGACATCACCGTGTCCCCCAACGGCATCGTCTTCATCAAGGTACCCGCCCCTCTCGCTATTCAGTTTCTATAAACTGCACACTAACTGTACATGCATGTATTCTAAATAATCTTTATACTACACTGCACAAGAACTCTCTATATTTGATCATGTTATACTCACACATGAAACGATACAATAATAATGCTGGATAACGAGCAATCGAGCATGCTGTTCAGCTACAGGGTTTATCTTCGTTAGTGCATACAGCCAAAATATTTACTTTGTTGTTGGTCCACCCTTTATTTATATCAGTACCTGTGGACTGAATATGAACACCACTGGATGTATTAGCACCATACGGATTATATATACTATATACAAAAGTAGTTATTCCAGGAATAGAGTTATGTCAAGGTAACCAAAATCCCCAGCGTGTCCCTTTTTTGAATGCGGGCCCCTGCACGTAGCTGTGAAAGACCATAAATGGGTCAATATGACAGAGTCGTTAGTAAAGACGCTGCCCTGACCCCAGGAAAGCTTGTAGAGTGGACCTAATACCCTCCTGGTGAATGTAGACTTCCTGCTCCTGATCATGGTGTGTGTGTGCAGTCCTCAGTGCGTAAAGGCGTGCTACCCAGCATGCTGGAGGAAATCCTGAACACCAGGATCATGGTGAAGCAGTCCATGAAAGTGTACAAGCAGGACAAAGCCCTGATGAAGCTGCTGCATGCCCGGCAGCTGGGACTCAAGCTCATCGCTAACGTCACCTTCGGCTACACCGCCGCCAACTACTCTGGACGCATGCCCAGCGTGGAGGTAAGCGTATTAAAGCTGACCGTCAGCTGTCTGCAGTAGGACCAGAGGGGGCGGGGGGGAGGCTGACAGTCCTACAAACTCTACCAACCTCAGTGGAAAAAGTTAAGAAAGGAAATACCAGACTACAGCTTTGTGTTTGCTATGTTTTCATATTCCATCCTATTTAGAGCCAGCTGTAGTCTTCCTCAAGATGTGACATACATGTGGCACATATTTCTACGGGAACTATTTCTACTGTTCTTTAAAATCTCTGATGATCTGTGCAGTTGTTTCCTGGTGGAGTGAGAGACAAACATTCCTACAGAACCAGTGCTGCAGTATGTATTAACGTCTCAGCTGTCCTTTTCCAGGTGGGAGACAGTATCATCCACAAAGCCAGAGAGACCCTGGAGAGAGCCATCAAGATGGTCAATGACACCAAGAAATGGGGTGCGCGTGTTGTGTACGGAGACACGGACAGGTAAACTTGATTCAAGCTTCTCATTTGGAAATCTAGAGTCACTGATGGCGTCGGCCAGTCTGTGGTACTGATCGTTCACACTGCCAGCCTCTCACACTGCACTGCAAAGGTTTTCTACAGTCAAACTACTTTTATGTTGTTTTGACAGCTATCTTAAAGCTTTCAGTATTAAGAAAAAAAGCATTGATTTTCACTTTTTGTTCCTGTAGTGTTTCTATTATTAATCTGTTTGCCAGCTCACAGAGTCCTATTGTGAACCCGGAAATGTGGAGTACCCCAAATTGTACAACCAAGAGTACAACTATGGCAATCTTCTGGTTAAAACTGCTATTTTGGGTCCTGAAAAAGGGTCATCAAAGGGCCTCAATAACCCCCAAAATCAGCCAAGCCATTTTGTACTATTTTCCACATATTTAACGCCATTATAGCAAATGAATTCAATGTTTTCTAATTTTGGAAATTGCCCAACATATGCAGGTTAGCACCCTGCCGTTTCTCTGTGCTGGGGACCCTACTTTACATTTCCAGGTTAACTATGCCGTCAACATTCAGTCAGATGTTCAGACTTCACTCCCCTCCATGCACTTGTAAATGCTGTTGTGATAAAAATGAAGCATGATGGTTCAGTCACAAGCCCGGGAGAAGATTGACCATATGTTAATATCTTTTGGGCTGTTTGCACATCAACACCATCACTGATGCTCTGTAAATAAGTACCCATGATGCTTCCATGATCACCGCCGCAGAGCCTGCCACTGGGGGCATATATGCCACAGGATGCTTTAAGAACTGGCTGGAGGTTTGCTCTAGCCAACTCAGGTCCTTGGTTGCTGATGTTGAGGAGTCAGATGTTCAGTGATGTTGAGTAACTAAGTACATTTGCTCAAGTACTGTAGTTCAGTACAATATCCTGCAGTATACAAAGCCATTCAAACTAGCTGCACCTTTACCAGCTCTGAGAACACTTTAATGATCAATCATTATAAAACATATCAGAGATATTATTCTGAAATGGACCAATCAAACAATGACTACTTTTACTGTCGCTACTTTAAGTACATTTAGATGAGAGTACTTTCTACTTTCACTGGAGGAACATTTAGAATGCAGGACTTTTACTGTGACAGAGTATTCCTACACTCTGGTACTTCTACTTTACCCAAGTACAAGACCTGAGTACTTCTACTTTTACTCAAGTGCAAGATCTGGGAGCTCCTCCCGAAGAAGCAGCAGTCTGTCACATTGTTGTTTCCTGTCTTTATGAAGTCTCATGGTTGTTTGTAATTGTTGCCAGTGTTGTCATTCACAAATGGCACCGAGCTGACCTCTGACAGGCAGTGTGTGTGTGATGGGACACGCAGTGGACCGTAGTGAGCGCTCTCTCCCTCTCTCTGTGTTTTGCAGCCTGTTTGTTTTGCTGAAGGGAGCCACCAAAGAGCAGGCTTTCAAGATTGGCAACGAGATCGCTGAGGCAGTGACCGCAACCAACCCCAAGCCTGTCAAGCTCAAGTTTGAGAAGGTAGTGCATATACACACAACCATATACACACACAGACACAGACAGTGTACACATGTAGACATGTATGTGTGTGTGTGTGTGTGTGTGTGTGTGTGTGTGTGTGTGTGTTCCCAGGTGTACCTTCCCTGCGTGTTGCAGACAAAGAAGCGTTACGTGGGCTACATGTATGAAAGCCTGGACCAGAAGGAGCCTGTGTTTGATGCCAAAGGGATCGAGACGGTGCGCCGCGACGGCTGCCCTGCTGTTTCCAAGGTGACAGGCAAACCTCCTCACTGGGCTCTTAACCAATCACAGCCCTGCCAGATTTCTTCCCCCTCTCGTCCACTCTGCACAGGTGTCAGATGTTTACTCTTCACTCGTCCTGTCTTGTTGTCCAGGTTCTGGAGCGTTCCATTAAGCTGCTGTTTGAGAGCCGGGACATCAGCCAGGTGAAACAGTTTGTGCAGCATCAGTGCATAAAGGTTCTGGACGGCCGGGCCAGCATGCAGGACCTGACCTTCGCCAAGGAGTACCGGGGCAGCAGCTCGTACCGGCCCGGAGCCTGTGTACCGGCCCTGGAGCTCAGCAGGTGTGTGTCGATACACATTGTCAGTAGACATTTTCTGAAATAGCCACATGCAGATAAATGTCATACCAAAAGACAGAGAAAGTGTGTGTGTGTTGGGGGGGGGGGTGCTGCAGAGCTTGCTGTAAGCTACAGTTACAAAGTCATTGTGAATCCAATTACTCCCCCCCCCACAGTGCTCATTGTCTGGCTGCACTAGCCTGCATGTACAGTACCTGAGTCTGTTGCTAGGCAACCCATCTCTTAATGGGTGAGAATCAGATTCCAAAGAAAGCATGGTAGGAGTAAGTACCCAGCGTCATTCATGAGCTGTGGTTTACCTCCTGTTATCAGCTGGGGGAGTCCAGACGGTGCTGTGTGTTTTAGGGATGGTTTATTCAGGCTCATATCTCCCGGCAGAGCAGTTATGATATGGTTTGTCAAGTCTTTGTTTCTGTTGTTCTCAGGCGTATGATGGCGTACGACCGCCGTCTGGAGCCCCGTGTGACCGAGCGCGTTCCCTACGTGATCGTGTACGGGATGCCCGGCGTGCCCCTCATCCAGCTGGTGCGTCGGCCGATGGAGGTGCTGCAGGATCCCGGCCTCCGCCTCAATGCCACCTACTACATCACTAAGCAGATCCTGCCGCCGCTGGCCCGCATGTTCCAGCTGATCGGAGTGGACGTGTTCAGCTGGTATCAGGAGCTGCCCAGGGTGAGACGGCAGGAAATGAGAATGCAAAATGATTTTTATCTGACCTCTGCAACACAGCGGCAGTGAAAATAAGTGTGAGTGTTCTATCAACGTATAGAAGAATAAATGACACGGAGTGAAGACACACAGCTGTCTGAAAAATGAATGACGAATGAATGACTGATGAGCATGCCAGGGTCACACAGATGGTATTTGGTCTGTTGCTTTCTCTCCTTCAAAATAAAAGCATACTTCCAGAAGATTTTCCAGTCTTTTTAGTGTATTGTGTGCAGAGAGAACAAAGGAGGAAGAGAAACGGTTAAGTGAGATTCATCAAGCTGCAGTCAGTGTCCTGACGGAGTGCACACGCCCTCTACTGGTGGAGCAGAGCCAGTGAAAATGATTAATGACCATTGATTTGCATTTAACTGTTTACAGTATGATGTTACTCGTAAGGCTGCCATTACTCGTAAGGCTGTCCTCCATAAACTCAATACTCATGTCTGATTGTCTGCACGCAGATCCAGAAGGCTTCCTGCTTCTCGGTGGTGGGGGGAGATGAGGTGGGGAGGAAGGGGACCATCTCGCAGTACTTCACCACACTTCACTGCCCCGTGTGTGACGAGCTGACCCAGTTGGGTGTGTGTTCTCGGTGCCGCGCCGAGCCGCAGCGAGTCGCAGTCACACTCCATCAGGACATGAGACAATGGGAGAGACAGCAAGAGCAGCTGCTGAAGGTAAGAGCCCCCCCCCCCAGCAAAAACACAGGAAACAACACTTTGTCCAATGTATGTTTCATAAGAAAAAGTACTACTCATTTAAAATAATGACCTGAACATTCTTAAAGTAAGGGCTCCTCTTTTCCTTTCATGTAAAATTCCAAATAATGATAGTAGTGAGGGGGAGGGCGTGTGTTTGAGATAAACCTAATTCCATTTTTACAGGTCAATAAAGTGACCTTTGATCATATCTGTGATCAGACTCTTAGCTGGAGGGTGAGGCTGTTATCGGATCGCTTTGATATCTTGCACTCAGAGTTTGTACAGAGTAAATAAGACTTGTGTGTGTGTGTGTGTGTGTGTGTGTGTCCAGGTGTGTAGGAACTGCACTGGCAGTGCCGAGCGGCAGGTGTCCTGTGTGTCCCTGGACTGCCCTGTCCTTTACAAGCTGTCCCGGGTCAACAGACAGATATCCAAGGCCCCCTACCTCCGGCAGCTGCTGGAGCAGTTCTGATTGGCTCCTGAACCTCCCTGCTCATTTGGTGCTATTTGCTGCCCCCACCTCCCCATATCAGTGTTTAATTGTCGACTCAGTTGTAAAGGTTTATTTGAACTCTGGTGGGGCTCCCTGTGTCTTGTGACTGTTGTTTGTTTGTCTGTGTATCTGCATAAGCTGCTGCGAGCCGAGTGAAGCTGACCCTGGATCTGATGCACGATGACTTGTTGTGTCTCGTAGCGATGTGCAGGAGCTCCTCGCAAATCTCCAGAATTCACTACATTCAGACCACTAATAGATTTCCCTTCATATTGTGTGGACTGCATTCTTTCTGTCGGTGGTTCCTGTCGTCTCTAGTCTCACTGTGCAGTAAAGAAAACTAGAGCTCCATGAATGCAATCAATACTGTTATTGTGCATTCTGTTTTCATGATTGTACTGATGTTCATTTTGGCAGATATGACACTTTGTATTCTACAGTGTAGGAACTGGAAACTATTTTGGTTTTTCTACAAATCTGGGACTGTTGCAATACTGTATTTTGATCATTTATGTCATAAAGAGTTTATTGTTTCCCTGTGCATATGTGGTTAAGTGATCATTTTCCATTTCTGCGCAAAAGGATTATCCATGTTAAGATCCAATCTTCAATTCTTCACACGCCGTACACAGGATCTGTGTATTTGTATAAATGTACAAATGATAATGAAGGAGGTGTTTTTTGTTTGTTTTTAATGGACATTGCTGTAGGTGGAGGTTTGAGATTGATATAATAAAAAGTCAATGTAATAAGATGTCTTCTATCAATGATTCAGTTTTAAAAAGAAACAATCACAGTGACGACACAGGATGTAGAGATCCATAATCACAGCACAGAACAACCAAAAAAAATCTTTACAAAGTTCAACAAAATCCACTTCATTCCGGTCTTACAGCTATCATCACATGTCATTTCCTGCTCTTAATGCAAACACTGCAGTAGTGCCAAACATTTCAAACATACCTTTCCTTACTCCAGTTATGTGTCCTTGAGCAAGGCACTGAATTGCAACACGAGCCCTGGGTCCTCTGACCTTTGACCTCACTGTGGAGGGAGCAGGCCAACACACAATCCCTGAAGAGAATCCATGTGGTGTTTATTTTCCAACCGTGAGGAGCAGTACACTTCTGATGGCCCAGGAGCTTTAAAGGTGCTGAGTCCTCACAGGATGGATTCTGAGCTGCACAGGTCCCGGTCAGTAGTGCTGCATTGAAGGCTAATCCTCTTGGTTTAGTGGGGGCTAAAGTCCCTCAGTCTCTCTTCTCTCTGTCCATGGAGACTAGTAGTTTGCGTCTGGGGGATTCTACGCCCAGGGAGATTGTGCTGGAGAAAGAGGCTCCACCTGCGGCCTCCGTCAGTGGGCTGCTCTCTGTGAGAGCCGTGATGTCGGGGGGAGAGGGAGCCTTGCAGGGGGAACTGATGAGACTTGCTGTGTCATCCATTTCAATTACCTCAAAGTCTGCATCATTCCACTGATCAGCCTCGTTCTCCTCCTCCTGCTCCTCCCCCCTCCTCCTCCTCCTCCTCTTCCTCATTGGCTTCTGAGTCCAGCAGCGCCTGACGATATTCACTATCATCTGCATCAGGCCGGCTCCTGATGCGGGGTTTCCTGCTCTGGCTGCTGGGGGCTGAGGCCAGCTTGTACATGACGGGGAACAGGATGGAGGTGAATGTGGCGGCGATGAGCGACAGGTACATGAGCAGGGGCTGCTCTGGGAACTTTCCCAGCAGGAAGCCTACAAGAGCAGGAAGCACCATCTCCCCCAACGCAGCCCCGACCACGAAGACTGCGGCTGTGTTGCCTGTCACTGTCGTGTACTGCTCCAACCAGGAGATCCCGCTGGGGAAGATGGTGGCCATGGAGGCGCCATACAGACCAGTGCAGGCCCACAGAGCCGCCTGCTCCCTACTGAAGAGGCAGAGCAGCAGAGTGGACACGGTGGAGCCCACCAGGCTGAGCAGGATCATGGTGCCCGGGTACATGCAGGCCGCGAAGAAGATAGCCAGCCCCCTGCACGCAGCAAACGCCGCCCAGAACAGCGAGTTGAGCCCGGCTGCCTGGGACTGATGCATGTGGGCATAGTCCTTGGCGAAGGTGAAGATGAAGGAGCCGTATGCTACCTCAGCACCTACATAAGCAAAGAAGAGGAAGGAGAGCAGGGCTATGAGAGCTGTGTGATGTTTGGCCACCAGGGGCTCCCCCGATGTCGTGCGGGCTTTTTCACGTGGCGAGCTGCTGCGACAGTAGAGGATGAAAAAGACGAAGGAGATGAGGAAGACGAAGGAGCCAATCACAATGTAGGCCCACATGGAATTGAGGGTGCCGCTGCTGCTGTGAACGTAGCGGATCAGTGTGTGAGCGTCAGGTGCTTTGGTGGTCTGCTCCACCGTGACAGGAAGTATAGAGGGCGCTGCTAGGACCCCTGCACTGCTGTTGCCTTCGGACCCGAACAGCAGCTTGGCGATGATGGGAGACACGAAGGCCCCGGCTGCAAAGCTGAAGTGCAGAGCCTGCATGTGGGGGCCCGCCTGCTCGCCCCACGTGTTCAGTATGAGGACATTACCAACTGGGGAGAGCAAATCATCATTAACACATTCATGACAAACAATTTGATTATTACTGAAAGGTTGCAAAACACAAACTAAATTGCTACATAATAACTGAATAATATTCACTGAAGTATAAAAGTACTATTTATAAGTACTAGTATCAGAGGTCAGACTCATATAGGTTACAGTACGTCATGACAGTGTTCAGATGTTAGCATGTTAACATGTTAACAACTACCCACAGCTCACAATATGCAAAGATATCTATTAAAAATCATAAAGAAGATGTCGAACAGAGCGAAACATGGATTGAACTAATTCAAGTGTCAATCAGCTCATATCAGCCACAAGAGAACAGAAACCTCCTGTAATAACCACCTGTGAGTGTGAGACATTATTATAACCTTTGTACGCTGCAAATTCTCTACTGCTAGCTATAAATTGCCTCACCTGTATCCAGAATCCCTGTGGTCAGCCCGATGCTGGACATGAGGCCGGTGAGGAGCAGAGCCTGCTTACAGAAAGGGATGGCGAACATTCCTACTGACGTGACCAGCAGAGAGAACCCTGAGGAGAACCAGAGCACAGCCACTTCAACATGAGGGTAGAGTCTACAGGACAGGGTCCTCATGTGACTTTGAGGAACCTTTACTTGTTGTGTGATAAGATGGAATGAAAGTGTCACAGAATAGTAAGTATTAAAAACTGTATTCCAAAAATATCATGAAATATTATATGCTTTAAATAAAGTCATTCAAAAAACCTTAGTTTAGAAAGACATTAGAATTCTTACAAGTAAGCATAGTATATCTTTAAAATCATTTTAAAAATGTAAAGTACGCCATATAGAATTTTTTTATAGTACATCACAGAAAGAATATTTCAAAAAGTCAATACACTGTCATTTTGAAAAAAAGGTAAAAAAGTAATAGACTCGTCCATCATAAAAGATATCTTTTTTTAAAGTATGGCATGGTAGGACAAAAAATGTGTACAACATTTAAACCACGTGGATGAGCGTTACCCAGCAGCAGGTGGGGGCTCATGCAGTCAAAGAGAAGGCCTCCGAACAGGGAACCCCCAATGTAGCCTGCAGAGCGGCCGACGAAGATGTAAGAGATGTTGCTGATGTCCTTGTTCACATTCACAGCTAGGTCCTCGAACGTGGGGCCGACAACAGAGATACTCATCCCCTGGAGCAACAACAGATCAGGAGGTACAATGAGTCAAGTCTGTGTGAGGGACAGGTGTGCTTAAAAAACAATGTACATCATTTCTTCTTAAATGCATGTTCAAAAATGCCTTCTGGTTGTATACAGCAGTAGTTACAAAGTCCTGCCTGCTCTTCCAACTGACTCTCCAGTAGCTGATACCCTGACACTTGGAGAAGTACCAATCTGAACTATCCCTTTAATATTACTTCAAATTGTTTCTGAAAAATCGAGCACAGTGATGGGCCAGCTGCTTCATTGCTGCTGCAGGAAGTGTTCGCTGCGTTAATGCAGGAGGGAAGGTTCCAGAAATAAGCAAACTCTGGTGTATGCTGAGGGTTTTCGGTAACCTGGTTGAAAAGCAGGTTATGCAGATCAGTAGTTCCTGTGACTGTACGATTCACTCCAGGAGACTGGAAATAAGGACACGTCCTGCACATTACAATAGCCCTACTGCTGTGGGGACTGAAGGGGAGCTCATTCCTAAAGATGTCACTGTCTCTCTGTGAAACATACGCTGTGTATTTAAGGATTTGTGGCTGAAGGTCAGAATGTACAAAACACTTGATAATAAAGGTTTGCAGACCCCCTCACAAATACAGGTTCTAAACTAAGTCCTGGCACAGGTGTCGATGCCCTCTGATAGCGCTACAGTAACGTTAGTTATTATATAACACGATATATGGTACTTGAGCCACAGTGTAGGCTAGTCAATGAAAAGAAGGATGGATGGAATGTTATTTTTCTATAGAAGCACAAATTAAATTATGAAATAAAAGTACCAGGCCCAGGAAAGATGCACAGAGCGCGAGGGTGACCATCCAGCGGCCGCACGCGCCCCTCATCCTCCTCCCGCCGACCACCTCCACCCGGCCGTCGCACCCCAGGGTGCTGGTCCTCCTGCCCGCCTTCAGCGCGCTCTTCAGCCCTCTGCCGATGTCTTTCCGCTTGTCAAACAGGGTGTCCTCATCGTCCTCCATACTGGCGAAACGAACGTGCTTCTTTTTAACGACGGTGTCTCGTGAGACGGAAGAAGACATACCTGTCAGTTTGACAGTGCTGACGGTGATGATGTCAGAACGCCGTAACGGGAGTACACAGCAAAAACGACAGCGGATAACAGTACTTTGGTGGACTTTCTGCCTGTTTGCAGTCTGTTGACTCGTTCAAACGAAGTCGTCCATGTTTAAACCGGAGCTTGTGGTTTAAACGGCTGCGAGGTGCGGAGGAGGCAGCCGCAGACCCGCGGACCATCACCAACACAGACCCAGAGCCTGCAAAGATCGTGTAATGACACGGAGGCTGACTCGGTGAAAACGCGTGCTCCAATCTTCCCCGAAAACATAATCAAAACAATAATAATAATACTAATAATCATAATAATCATAATCATAATCATAATAACAATTTAACAATACAAATGTGTATTAAAAAATAAACAAAATGCAATCAAACTAAATAATAGACGTCGTTTTAACCTGGCGGAATGGGGAGAGGGTTTAGTAAGAGAAGGCTAGAAGGGTTTTTAAGGATTGTTGGAACGATGGTATGATGACATAATAATTTCTTGTTCAACTGATTTTCAGAAAAACATACATATTATTTTTAATGTTCACTACATAACGTTGTTTAAGATCTCACTATATCCCTGACCTGAAGACGTTAACACTCACTCACTTACTCACTCAACCATGCCTGCTAGCATCGGGAATATCTGTCGAATAGTGTTATACAGGAGCCAGTAGGATTCCCGAGTGTATGGAGTACATGATCTGAGTTTGACGTGAAGAATGCAGAGCAGAGTGACACCTCTGTTTCTTTCTTTCCTTCTCTTTGAGTCAGCTGACGCATGATGAAAGTGCTGGACAGGAAGTAAACACTCGCCAGGTCAGCAGCAGTGAGGGGGACTGGCGCCCTCTGGTGGGTTATCTACTGAATTCAACAAAAACACTGTACTGGCCCAAAGTTGTAAAGCAAACTAAGGCAAAAGGTGATGCGCCTACAGCACTACATAGATACATAAATAAATAAATAAAAAATTAGCTTCTTTCACAAGAAACAGAATATGCTCGTTTTGGTTTATTGTATGTGCTCTTTTAGTTTTACCTTGTTTGTTTTTTTACCCTAAAGGGAAATCATTGATACAATGCAACAATCAGTGACTATATTTCCTCAAGACAGTTATTTAAATCAGAATCAGAATCGATTTTATTACTAAGGAGGTTTACACAAACAAATTTATTCAGGTATATTTGGTGCATACAAAGACACAGAAAGAAGAACACAAAATTGTAGAAATCTGTAAGTAATAACAAAAGCTGTTTTGATATGTATACAGTATATAAAGTGACTACAAGTTTGTTTTTGTTGTTTAACGCTGTGTTTTAATATGATAATAAACGAACCTTAAATTATAAATTATAATAATACCTACTGTATTTTGATGCTCCCGAACACATCATCAGTGATGTGACCTGTCATCAGAAGTTTCGGGGTCTTTCCACATCACACACCCTCGCATGGTTGGTTAGACCATGACTTGGGTTCAGGTGGCATTAGCTCCTCTGCATGGACCTCCTCTCCTGATCCAGAGCCATCTTGATGCCCTTTCTGCTGCCTCTGTGATGGTACTGATGGCTCTCTTTCACAGGGAACTTGTGATGCCCAGTGCACTAAGGGCTTTGTAGAGTGATTTCCCAACAAAGATCCTACAGCCAACCTTGATGGGCTCACGCTTTGCCTCCCAGCCCTGCCTGTGACAGTCGACCAGCTCTCTGTACTTCATAGCACCCACTCATGGGTTTTATCCTCCATGCAGTCCTCCCACTGCACCTTCAGTTCAAACATGATGGGGTGCTTAGTCTGGCCTCGTGGTCCTGGCAATGTGTTGTGGGAGATTCGGCTACCCATCCTGCTTTTTTGTTTGTGTTTACATTATAATACTGTTACTTACTATATTTTATACTCGAGTTCACCACACATCCTACAGGAAAGATAGATAATATTTCTGTAGAAAACATTTGGAGATAAGCATAAAACAAACATGTAGCAATAAATGAACAAATATTAAGAGAAACTATTTTAAGAGATGTCAACTCTCTAGTGTGAAGCACTGACTGTAATCCTTGTAGGAAAAGTGCTATACAAATAAAGCTTATTATTATTATTATTATTATTGACAGTGGTCACATTACATTTGAAAGCAGCCACAACTGCTGTCATTGTTGCGGGGACAATGACAGGGACAGTGTTTCTGCTCAGCGGCTGTTAAATTATTTTAGATATGCTGTGCTGTCAGCGCAGCTACTGACAGACGTATGACTTAAAGCGTGAGCAAATGAACCCAAATCTACAGCAGTATCTTCAGTATGGTGAGTATTGCAAAAATCAGACTTCAAGACAATGTCTTTCATATTTGTGTCTCACTTGGTCACTTTTATCTTTTATAACATGAACAAAAGCACTTCTGACCCTTGTGAATATAATGATGACTTTTTTATAGTGTCAAAGACCGGCTCTTCAGCCATGAAACAAAAGGGATGGCACACATTGGATGCTGTTAAAAAAGGGTTTATTTATTGTAAAGAGCCACAGATTATCAGTATGTCCATCAGTAACCACAGGCCAGGATGAGCAGAGGCTGCAGGGTGAGTCCAGGAGGAAGAGAGTGGAGCTTTGCCGCTGAGACTCTGGAGCAGCAGCTCTGAATCTGCAGCTCCTGTGATACCTTCAGGGACAAACAGAAAATAGTGACTGGCAAAAGCATGTCGCAGTGGCCTTTTTTTTGGTGTACTATTATAGGACTATTAAATGATATACATGTTGTCTTTTTTATGGTATACTTTACTATTGAGCTTTTATGACGTATTATATAATCAATTATTTTTAATGACAACCTACACTATATGACAATTCAAAAGCATATTACAGGTTTGTTTTTTTAAGGCATAATAAACGTTGTCTTTTGAATGGTATACTTTGATATCAACACGTGTTTATGACATACTACATTATCAATAATTCTTTGAGATGCTCTACTATGATATTTTAAATTATTTTTTTTAAATGATGACAAACTATGTTATCAATTATTTTAAGACATACTGTATTGTTACTTAGTGATGAAATACTATACATAATACATATTTTATTAGATACTATTTTATGGATTTTCATTGATATACTGTTTTGAATTTTTAATGGAATAGTGTACTATGACTTATATTATATTTTATAACATACTATGTTATCGTGCTGTTCACTCCTGACCTCGCGTTACATTTTCGAGTACAATTTTTAACTATTATATTAAGTGTGTCCCTAACCCCCTTACCCTGTCATGAAGACATTATGTTAACTTGGTAGATTTTTAAATACATTTCTAGATGTGTGCATGCATGCAGGCTGTTTGTGTGTGTGTGCATCAAAACTGCATCAAAAGCAGAGGGGTAGAGACCAGGGGGCTCGGACAAGAGCTGCAGGGCTGTGGCACCGTCTGGCTGGGGGCCCTCCACAGGCTCCCGGAGGGGTCCTGGCTGAACCTTTATGACACACAGAGAGAGGGTTAGCGTCAGACAGCTGCACCCATACAAAAACATGAAGCAGGTTTTAAAGAAAACAGCTGGAGGACTCACTCAGCCAGACCTCCTCCAGAGGAGGAGGTGGAAGGCTGGGGTATCCCTCACGAAACCGCCTCTGCGGGGGCTCCTCAAGGCCTCTGATCGGCCTCCTCTGCCTCTTCTTCTACTGGCAGCCTGTTAGAGAGGACCAGAGGGAGAAGTGAAGGAGAAGGTCAGACAAGATCACTCATCGTCCTCTCAGATTGAATATCACTGCCTTCAGTGGTGAGTGTAAAGTACATTTACTCAAATACTGTACTTAAGTATCATTTAGAAGTACTTGTACGTTACCTGAGGATTTTCATGTTATGCTGCTTTATATTTCTGCTCTTTTAGAAGCCAATATTGTACTTGTTACTCCATTACATTTATCTAACAGCTTTAGTTACTTTACAGATTCTGATTATTAGCTAATATGAATATAACTGCTCCAGCTCTGATGTCACAAGGACAGATTCAGGAGAACATTCCTGCCCACTGCAATAACACTGTACAATAATTCCCCTCTGGCTGGCAGACAACTCACTGCTCCATAGCCTCTCTGTTAGCTGGAGTTAACATGCATACTTTACACTTACACTTAACATTGTACATTTATATTATATTTCATTTAATACTCCATTACATTGCACTATTTTATCTGTATATTTCTTATTTTTATTCCTATTTTTTGCTATGCTTCATATTGTATTGTATTTTGCTGCAGTAATGAAAAGAATTCCCAATTTGGGATAAATAAAGTATTTCTGATTCTGATATATATAATATTAATGAACTAATTAATTAACATTCACATATAATTATAGGTAAGAATATCCATTATAATCCAGTCATTTAATATACAAGATTCTGAAATGGGCTATAACCCCCAATAAGTTACTTTAGGTACTCAAGTAGATTTAGATACGCCAATACGTTTATACTTTTACTAAAGTCATATGTTGAATGCAGGACATTTACTTATAACGGAGCAGTTTTACAGTTGGGTATTTCTAATTTTATTTACTAATCTTACTTATAAGTATAATAGAGAGTGCCTTCTCTCTGACTCCTGTCTCCGGAGGAACTGAAGGAATCATTTCATCCAAAACGTTTCACTTTGGTGTAAGAAAAGCTCTGCTGATGCGTGCACTTAAGATGTGATTATTGTACACAACGTTTAAAAGAAAATATACCTTTATTGAGTCAAACATGGAATTTAAAGAAAAAGATTTCCCACTTCCACTCCACACTTCTCTTCAAACAACCAATCGCAGCGCTCTCTCAGCAACACATTTACCGATTACTCACCGAACGCTACGTCTTCATCCAGCGCGTGAAGACCTGCGGGAGCACAAACATCAGTGGGTCAGATTCCAGCAGGACTAGAGAATCTGAAGACAGGGCTGCCTCCGGGGCAGATCAGCTGAGGCTCATTTAGTAGGGTGGGAGTTGGAGGCATTGCTAAATGTCAATGTTCTCTTCTCAAATATCTTCACTGACTTCCAAATTAATTGCAATTATTCTTATTATTAATAATAATAATCATCATCATCATCATCATCATAATAACAAAAATAACAATAATAATAATAAAAGATAAAAAGTGAATATCGCCTTTAAGGGACCCAGGGCTGCTTTACATGGTGGAAAACACTAAAACAAAAATAAAAATAAACAAACAAACACTTTTAAATAGCAGTGGGAGTGGAAGCAGGGAGACTGTGTCAAAGGGTCAAAGACCATGGTGAACAAGTGAGTTTTGAATGACGACTTAAAGATGTCCACTGCACGATTTCCCCATTTAAAAAAATATGTATTTCGTGCCTGCACCGCGCCTTTTAGTTCGGTCGGGTCTTAAGAGACCAGAAGCTGTGTGGTTATCAATATTTGTCTTACTCGATATCAAGCTATTATTATTGTTTTTTATTTTAAATCTGAGGCTTTCTGCTGCCGAAACAGACCGCGATGATGCAGAGCTTTTTGGAGGCTCAGCAAGTGGACATGATGAGAGAATAGCCAAGAGCTTCTGCATGTTCTTTTCTGTAAAACAAATAGGAATGTGAACCATAAAAGGAGGATAGAAAAATGACCGTTAATGATTAATTGATCAATATGAAAAATAAACACACGATTTCTGGGTTCAGTCTGAATCCTTAATAAATTGTAACCAATTTGCTATAATGTCAGTTGTGTATATGGTTAATTACAAACTTACTGTTATATAGAACGGCTTTTGATTTACCAAATTCCTCTTTGGGATTGAGTTGTGCTGAGGGTCCAGTAACTGGAACCTCCTCACTGGATAACTGAAAGCCACCACCCCTCATCCTCCAGAGCGTGATCTTTTGCTCTCCTCAGCTGCTTTCTGTGTTAAAGTAAAAACATCATTTAACTTTGATTAACATATACTGAAACAAAAAGACAGATGACAAACTAAAAGAAATCCCAACATGCTGTGTAGGTTAGGTGTTAAACAGCTTTAAAAGCCTTTGAAACAATACTCTGAAACTCTGCAATTTCTTTTTATTCAAACAAAACACTTCCTCTTTTGGTGTTGTGGTGTAAGGAAGTCCAACCTCTTTAATAGGTTTTAAACTGGGTCGAGATGTGGTGAGGCAAAGCAGCTGCATGGTGAAGTTTGAAATGAATGATGGATATAAAAGTACCGGTACTAACCTTAGATCCAGCTAGCATGTGGCCAAGCTTAATCTCAAGAGCCATGGTAGTTGGGATTATTGGGGTCCAGGTTATGTTTTGTTGCCATTGCAACACACAGATACAGACAGACGACCAGACAGACAGCAACAACAGATATGCAAACATCTAGAAATACATTGTTTTTAAATGTGTTCTGTGACACGAAAAAAAAGAGGGAAAATCACATCAAGACACATCAATAGATTACACTTTGTGACTATAACACAAAATGCCGTGAGACAGGGTTGGTACAGCAGAGTGTACAGCAGAGTGTACAGCAGAGTGTACAGCAGAGTGTACAGCAGAGTGTGCAGCAGAGTGTGCAGCAGAGTGTACAGCAGAGTGTACAGCAGAGTGTACAGCAGAGTGTACAGCAGTGTGTACAGCAGAGTGTACAGCAGAGTGTGCAGCAGAGTGTACAGCAGAGTGTGCAGCAGAGTGTACAGCAGAGTGTACAGCAGAGTGTACAGCAGAATGTACAGCAGAGTGTACAGCAGAGTGTACAGCAGAGTGTACAGCAGAGTGTACAGCAGAGTGTACAGCAGAGTGTGCAGCAGAGTGTACAGCAGAGTGTACAGCAGAGTGTAGCAGCAGAGTGTGCAGCAGAGTGTACAGCAGTAGTGTACAGCAGAGTGTGCAGCAGAGTGTTACAGCAGAGTGTACAGCAGAGTGTACAGCAGAGTGTGCAGCAGAGTGTACAGCAGAGTGTACAGCAGAGTGTGCAGCAGATGTACAGCAGAGTGTGCAGCAGAGTGTACAGCAGAGTGTGTCAGCAGAGTGTGCAGCAGAGGTGTGCACAGAGTGTACAGCAGAGTGTACAGCAGAGTGTGCAGCAGAGTGTACAGCAGAGTGTACAGCAGAGTGTACAGCAGAGTGTGCAGCAGAGTGTGCAGCAGAGTGTACAGCAGAGTGTGCAGCACACCAGTCATTTTCATTATGTTGAATGGAGGCTACAGTATCTTTCTGTTACCATTGACTTGCTTTTTCTCTTGCTTCAATAGGACGAACAGCATTGCTGTTATAAAGTCATCCCAACTTGTGTTCCAACAAACATTGTACATAAATGGTAGAGGTTAGTAGATCATTACAGATCATCATATTTACCATGATAAAGTGATACGTTGATAAGTTCTGTTATAAGGAACTTATTTGCTTTGTTTTTTTCTATTATGGAAAATGTCTTCACCTCCCATGTCATCATGCACATTCAATTATTTCCTTGTTCTTTCATATCAAACTTTCCCCTGTTGTTCCTGAAAAATCTGGTTGAGCTGTACGTCAGCAAAAATTTTAAATACCACACACACACACACACACACACACACACACACACACACACACACACACACACACACACACACACACAGGTGATCAATTGAACATAGAGCGTCTCACCTGCTGATGTGTTCTTTTGGCTTTCTGGAGCTTTGGATAGCATAGATAGCTTTCGTGGAGCTGTGACCATCAGCACTGAAGCTCCCTCTACATGTTAGGTCTTGATTGTTGCACCAGTACAACTAATGTTTAGACATAATTACAGTCACAGATGTTTCGAGTGAACGCCTTAATAAAAATAAGAATGATTAAATTATATTTTAAACACAGTTTCTCCCCTCTTTTAACTGAAATGCTTAAACACTGTTAATTAAAACCCTTCTCCAATCTCTGCAGCTGTCCACTATTAATGTAATACTAAAAGAAAATGAAGACCCAGAGGATCCAGCATCCCATAGGCCAAAAAGTATTCAAAATACAGACTGCAACATTTTAGCTAACTCCTAGGCCTAACCTAATTGTCCCCAAAATTGTAGGCCACGACCAGACTGGTTTGGTCCAAAACAGGGAGTCACACTAAAACTCATAAATCAGAAGATGATTGGGTACTTTACAGCAGGGACGGACTGAGGCTAAAAAAAGGCCCTGGACTTTTTCAACAATTTAGGCCCATACGCAATTTTGTGTTTATATAACCACTTGCCAGCGTTTCAAGATACTATACCAAAAGCCTTATAGACTGAAGATATTCACAGATAATAACATTACACAATCAATGATCATTTCGGAGGTGTTTATTTATAACAAAACATCAATAAAACTAAGGTATTTCAGATCACTCACAAAGAAGGTAGCCCTAACCTATATTAACTTGAACTTGGAGGATAGAAACTTTATTTATAGGTTGCTAAGAAAATGTACTCAATACTGTGGCAGTAAAAGCTTACTCAACAGGGCACTGGTCTCTGCAACTCTATCTATAATGAGCTCACTGCCCAAGGACATTACGATGTCCTTCTCTATGGCCAAAAGCATAAATGCTTTGAGATGTTCCTGGGAAATAGTGCTCCTCAATCTATTCTTTATATATTTGAGGACGGAGAAACTTCTCTCACAGGCTACTTCGGTCACAGGAAGAGTGAGGAGTAATTTGTAGCCTAGGTCAAGGATGTGATAGGCATCTGTTAACAGGTTGTGCCATCGTCAGAATCTGGTAACAACATGCTGGGCAGTTTTTACAAGCTTTGCAGGTGCTCAGTTTAAGTTCCTCCTCTTCCTCTTCTGTGTCTTTGTTCTCTTCTGCCTCTTCTTCCACCACTGTCCTAACTTTGTATTCATCCAATACAGACTGTTCAGACGTGGCCATTGTGCTGTCAAACACTTAAGCTCACTTTGCAAATTAGCAGCAGTTGCATTGCTGTCAAACTTGAGTAAGCATTTGCTCAACCCTTGAAAAGCAGTATCAGGCAGACCTGATAAACAAACGTGGGTAAAGTTTCTTGGATCAAGGAGAGCCATGTCTGCATAGAGGGAACCATGGGATAGAAAACGCCTTTGGAGGCTCCCTGTAACTGTGTCCATCACCTGGTTATGGACCTCTGCTTCACAGGCACTGTTAGCATTTCCAAAGCTCTCATCCCTTGCCATTTCACCCTCCATCATCTTTGTTCTCCTCATCCTTTTCTCTGGAAGAGCTTCTTCCACTTCCTTATCACATTCCTCCTCAGACAATTTTGTATTTGCCCACTGAACAAAAACATCAGCAGCTTTCTTCACTGACTCAAAATCTCGTGACATGTTGTTGAGGGCATTTTCAGTGGTCAGAACCATTCGGTGAGCAGTCAAGATGTCTAAACCATGCGTCTGCAAGTATTTAGAGCGTGGTGTTGTGACTTCAAAGATCCTGAGGAAAAGCTGAGCAGTCAGAACTGTCTCAAACCTCATTAAACCCTCCAAACACCCTTTGGCTTTGACACGCGCTGATGTCTTCAGGTTACACTGGCCTTCAATATTTTTCAGTGCCCTGATGACATCAGTGTAGACACACTGGCCTGGCTTCCCAAAGGACCCAAAAATCTTCCTCAAGGCAACATCCTTGGCCCATCACCTTGGTTCTCCAATCATGGAAAGACGCTTATGTCGACTGTCTTGACTTTCCTGCTCCCACACATTCATCCTCTGGTATGACTCATGAAAGAAGACAGCAACATCGTTCATTAGTGAGAACAAGGATCCACTGGCAATAGCCTCTTCAGTTGTGTCAGCCAGAACCAGGTTTAACATATTTGCATAACACCACACATGCACTTGGTTTGGCGTTTTCGAGGACAACAGAGCGGAAAAACCTTTGTATTGGCCTTGCATATTGGATGCACCATCAGTGGCATTACTACAAACTACCACCGCAGACCTGTGACAGTCACACCTCCCTGCTCAACAACCTCAATGGCTTCTTTGAATAGAACAACACAACTGCGCAGAAAACAGATCAAATCCACTCTTCCTCCCTCCCTGGACCCGTTTCAGTTTGCCTACCGAGCTAAACGGTCCACAGAGGATGCAATCACCTCTGCTCTACACCCAGCCCTCACACCTGGACACTAAGAACTCCTACGTCAGAATGCTATTCATAGACTTCAGCTCAGCATTCAACACCATCATCCCCCAGCAGCTTGTGGGTAAACTTACAGACCTGGGCCTCAGCCCCTCTCTCTGCAACTGGTTGCTGGACTTCCTCACAGAGAGCCCACAAGCTATCCGGGTCAACAACAACACATCAAACACACTAACACTGAGCACGGGGGCCCCCAAGGCTGTGTGCTCAGCCCCCTTCTCTTCACCCTGCTGACCCATGACTGCAAACCCAGCTACAGCTCCAACCACATCGTGAAGTTCGCTGCTCTACCGTGGTGGGTCTCATCAGCCACAACGATGAGACTAACTACAGGAAGGAAGTGAACCAGCTGGCCCGTTGGTGCCAAAATAACAATCTCTCAATGTGGGGAAAACAAAGAAGATTGTTGTTGACTTCAGGAAAACCCACTCCCAACCCCCCCTCCCTCTGACCATCAATGGTGCTGCTGTGGAGCAGGTGAGCAGCACCAAATTCCTGGGTGTGACCATCACAGATGACCTCACCTGGAACAACAACACCACTGCACTGGCAAAGAAGGCCCAGCAAAGCCTCTACTTCATCAGGAAGCTCAAGCGAGCAGGAGCCCCCCCCCCGTCATGCTCTCATTCTACCGAGGCGCCACTGAGAGCATCCTCATGCTCAGCAGCCTCCACTCGAGCTCCATCAGGCTGAGGAACAGCTTCTTCTACCAGGCAGTCAGGATGCTGAACTCCCTCCCTCCCTCCCTCGCTCTCTCTCTATCCTCCGTCCCTCCCTCAATCCTCTGTCTCTCTCTCCTCCCTCCCTCCCTCCTTCCTCTCGCTCCCCCTCTCTCCGTCCCTCCCTCTCTCTCTCATCTCCCTCTACCCCCGCTCTCATCTCTCCCCTGACCTCTCCATCCTCCGTCCCACCCACCTTTCCCCACAGCCTCAATGGAAATGTACCAGGACATGAATCCCCCTCCCTCACACACCCTCCCTCATCCAGCACCAGTCACTTTCTATTCTCCGCTGCTAAAGAAAATGTACTTTGCACAAAGTATTTTCTGCACTAAAGAACTACTAACACTACCGTCTAACTGTGTTGATTGTGACTAACATATGTATACATTACTTGTTTTTTTTTGTATACCCTTTTTTACCCCACCTTTCTTTTTTTCTTTCTACGCTCTTATCTCTTTATGTTATATGTTCTTGTTTATATTTGCACTGTGGGACTGTCAGAAATGGTATTTCAATGTTCTGTATGTATAACACATGTGGAAACTTTGACAATAAAGTGGACTTTGATTACTGATGCAGTTCCTGATCTCCAATTCACATCTCTCAAGGACATCTGCAAGGACCGTGACAAAATATTGGCCAGTTGATGCTTCACACTTCACCACTGCAAGAAGCCTTTCCTGAACTGTGTCTTTGACATACCTTAAGACTATAGAGCACTGGTCTTGGGATGTTATGTCTTGGGTTGTGTCGATCTGCACTGAAAACATCTGAGCCTCTCTAACCTCTTTTGCAATGGTCTCCTGTATAAGTTGCTGCACTCTAGAGATGACTTTATTCACAGTGGTTTTGGACCAAAATGTCACGAGAGCCTCGACCCTGATCTTCTGTTTGATGCACCTTCTTACTTTTCTCAATGCACTCAGTGAGATGTTCCTTCAGACATACATCATATTTCACAAGAACAATTACAAGCTCAAAAAGTTCCCATGGTCAATACTCAGGTCATCCAATGTGTAAGCTGCTTCAGATTGTGTCCCTCTATAGCTAAGTCCTCTCTTACCAATGACTTCAACTATTTCAACAACTCGTTCCAACACTTACCGTCTTTTCCTTATTTGGTCTCTGTGGGAAACTATTTGGGGACCATGTAGCAGACTGGCTATATCAGCTTTTGATGCACGTAAAAAATATGCTTCAGCACACATCCTATGCATGGCCCCCCTTTCATGCTCCTCTACTCTTTGATTGACATGCTTCCAGTCCTGCATTCCACTTATGAAGGGATTTGTTTCATATGGCTTGGAAAATGCCGAACACACTGTACAAAATAAAATGTGACTCTCCTCACAATATGTGAGCCATTTGAGATTTGTGCCATCTTTACAAATGAACACTCTCTGCAGAGACAGATTTGTGGGCTTTTGCTGGGGCTGATAAGCAAAAAATTGTTCCAGGCTGTAACTGTCTGACTTTGGCCGTTTGAAATGTTGTGATGCTGAGCATCCTGGCACTCTCCCTGCACTCTCCCTTTCATCTTTTGAGCTGCAACTATCTTCTTCAACCTGAATTAACAAATGATAAATACATAAATGCATATATATATATATATATATATATACATGTTGTTAGGCAATGTACATAGCCAGGTGATTGTATAACATCAGATGCTTATCCTTAAAAAAACGATTCAATATTTCTTCTATATCATAACTTTTAATAAACTATACTGTCCAAGTATGAAGAAGACAATGGCTGTGTCTAGGCTACTTTAATCAGGATCTGCCAATTCGGGAAAAAAGAGGACAGAATAGTGTTTGTGTTTGTGTGTGTGAGAGGGAGAGGCGGGAGACACTACTAATACGTCTCCAAAATGCAAAAGTATTTTTTGTCTTCTTCCCCTTGTTGTTGCATATCAGACGTGACACTGAAAATGATTGAAGTAATCACGCTCTACCCGAAATGACGGTGGTACTTTATTATTTTCCATATTGCAGTTTGTTCGTGATATTTCACGCGCTAACGTTGTCAGCCACAAACACGTCAGGTTGGACTGCCCTGAATCGTGCTGAAAACTCGACGTTTATAACATAACCCAAATAAATAGGTGAGCCTATTATCGCCTAGCCTACTGATGTAGGTGCTTCTGCAACTTACCTGTGCCTCTAGCTCTTCTGCGCTCGTCTGTCCCTGCACTACCGGGGGATGCTCCGTCTCAACCTCCTTCTCTTGGCCGTCCTCCGCAGTCTTGCCTGGCTCTACTAAATCGCTCAGTAAGCTTTTGACATTTTGATGCGTCCGCCTCCAATGATTTGGCCTTCTTCTCTCCCAGCCACTTTTCTCTTTACGCTTCCTACCTGACGTTTTCTTTAGACCTACACTTCTTCTTTGTGTGTTTTTTTGTTTTGTTTTGTTTCAAGTCTGGTACCTTTCCCCACGTAATCGGCCTGCAATATGGTATTGGCGCCCTCTATTGTTTTGACTTAATATCGCTAATCCTTTTTTTTTTTAAATTGATGAGCCGTAGCCCACATAAAGGGACGGCCGTTCTGGACTTTGACAGAACGTCCTACTGGTCAGTCCGCTCCTGCTTTACAGTGTTACAAGATTCAAGGTTTCAATTACAATAGAGAGTCACAGGCTACATCACCACATGCATTGATGATGTGACCCACACCAGATCCATCACCATCAGGGCTAATAGAAGCCATGGCTGACAGGGGAGGTCCAAGGGCTGCTGAGGGCCCGCAACATTGCCTTCAAAGGGGGCAATCCAGCTGGTCTCGTTGCATCCAGAGAGCTAAAGACAGTACACCCGGAGGATTACAGCACCCTTCAGTGACAGCAGAGACACGCAGAGCCTGTGGCAGTGTATGAGGACCATAACGGACCACAGACCTGTGTCAGTGACACCTCTCTGCTGAACAACCTCAACGGCTTGTTCGTACACTTTTAAGCACAGAACAGCATACCTGCGCAGAAAACAACGCCTCCACCCAACGCCTCCACCCAACGACCAGGCTATGTGTCTGTCCCCAGGCAGTGTGAGGAGCACACTGCTAAGGATTAACACCCGGAAAGCCTCTGGGCGCGACAACAATCCTGTTTGTGTGCTAAAGGAATGTGCAGCTGAGCTCACAGATGTCCTCACAGACATCTTCAACATCTCCCTGAGCCAGGCTGTTCCCTCGTGCTTCAAGGAAACCATCATCATACCTGTACCGAAGAAGTCATCTCCATCCAGCTTCAAAGACGACCGCCCCATAGCGCTGACTTCCGCCATCATGAAGTGCTTCGAGAGGCTAGTCATGAAGCAAATCAAATCCACCCTCCCCCCCCGCTGGACCCGTTTCAGTTTGCATATCGGGCGAAGCGGTCCACTGAGGAGGATCTCCTCTGCTCTCCACCCAGCCCTCACCCACTTGGACAATAAAAACTCCTTTGTTAGGAAGCTGTTCATAGACTTTAGCTCAGCATTCAACACCATCACCCCCCAGCAGCTGGTCTGTAAACTAGCAAACCTGGGCCTCAGCCCCTTTTCTACTTGCTGCTGGACTTCCTCGGCAACAACACATCGGACCCCATCACGCTGAGTACGGGGCCCCCTAAGGATGTGTGCTCAGTCCCCTGCACTTCACCCTGCTGACCCACGACTGCACACCCACCCACTCACAGCTCGAACCACTTCATCAAGTTGACACAACCGTGGTGGGACTCATCAGCAACAACGACGAGACCCACTGGCCACATGGTGCATAGTCAACAATCTCTTCCTTAATGTGGAGAAAAACAAAGGAGATTGTTGTCGATTTCAGGAGAACCTACACCCAAGACCCCCACCCACTGACAATCAATGGTGCTGCTGTGGAGTAGGTGAACAGCACCTAATTCCTGGGGGTGAACCTCACTGCAGCGCCTCTACTTCATCCGCAAACTGAAGAGAGCAGGAGCCCCCCCCCCCTCATTAACACCTTCTACCGAGGCGCCACGGAGAGCATCCTCAGCTGCTGCATCCCTGCGTGGTTTGGAAGCTGCACCGCCTCCAAGACCCTACAGTGAACACTGCTGAGAGGATCATTGGTGCCACACTCCCATCATTACGGGACCTTTTACACCCGCCTCACTCACAGAGCACTCAGCATTGTGGGTGACCTCCCCATCCCTCCAGCTGCCTCTTCACCCTCCTGTCTTCAGGGAGAAGGCAGCTCCACCCAACTAAAAAACAATTTATATATATTTGTATTTTTTAATCCTCAGGATTGTGGGAAACAGTATTATGATCTCTCTGTCTGTACACAAAAACTGATAGGTTGACAATAAAGTTGAAGTGTATAGCTTTATGCAGCTTTAGTTCAGCACAGCACATGAGGGGAAACAGATCCCTGAGGATCCTGATGAGGAAGTAGAAATCACTAATGTACACAGTGCTCTTCGCTGCTGGTCAGATACTTTTTTTTCCTCAGCAGCCAGTAGTCAGTCTCTCTCTCTCTCTCTCTCTCCCTCTCTCTCTCACACACACACACACACACACAGGATTCAGCTCGGCTTATTGTAAGTACGGAATGAGGCTCACGGTAAAAGATGTTTGTGACGTGTTCAGACGTGTTGTGTTTCATACAGAGAGTCGAGCAGGAGCCAGGCGCAGTCAGTACACAGCTACAGAGCAAAGGTTGCTGGTGAGGCAATCAAGCAGAGGTAATCTTTTCATTTTCCGGGGAAAACATGAGTGTGAGTGTTGATGAACTGAGTGTCGACTCAGCAGTAGAGGAAGTGGTTTGCTGCAAGTTGTAGCAAGCCAGTGCACAGCCCAGCCCTATGCAGAGGGGAGGGTGCTCACAATAAACATCCCTTTTCCTCATACTTCAAATTTCAAGTTGACACATTGTTTAGGTGTAACAGCGTGAGAGAAATTTGCTAAAGTTTTCTACTCAGAATAGCTCTACTTGTGGGAGGAAAAAGTGGAAGCAGTGGGTTGAGTCATTCAGCGAGCTTCAGCCTGACAGTGTGCTCTGTCGGGGGGGTTTCCACACAGCGACACTCCCAGCTCACACTGAGTGACACTAGAGGTAAACTTGGATGTGTGTGTGTGTGTGTGAGACGGGGTTTCTGACGCAGTGTGACATCAGCACTGTTTGTGCGTGCGTTGGCATTCATGAGTTTGTGGTAGGAAGAGCCGATCGTATCAGCCTGAGCGACTGCAGCTGTGCTTCCTGTTTACACTGACAGAGGTCAACTCCATCCCTGCTGACACCTGTCAACACAGGCTGTTGCCGTGGAGACGTTGAGGAGCCAGAATAAGGAGGCGTGAAGGATTCCCCAGACAGACAGTGAGAGGGGAGTACAGAGGACACAGGATGGACCGGCAGCAGCACGCCAAAGTGGAGCGCTTTCTCAAACTGGGATATTCTCACAGTGACATCCTGAGGGTGCTGGAGAGCCTCCGCCAGGACGCCCAGACCAATGACATCCTGGAGGAGCTGATAAAGACCTGCCACACTCGCAGCAACAAGAGCGTCCCCAACAGCCCCCGGCTGGTTCCCAGAGGCTGCAGCCCGGGGCCCGCAGAGCCCAGAGTCGGGCCCCACAGAGAGCCACCTGCCGGCTTCAGAGCTGTCGTCATTGACGGGAGCAACTTGGCCATGAGGTGGGTCACATTCACACATCACTAAGCCACTTTAAAATGCTCTTAAAGCATCACAAGTGTTTGTTGGTTCAGTGTTTGATCCATTCATCCTTATCCACAAATCCGTTTTAAAGTTTAGAATGTGATATTCTTTGTAGGTAAGATCTTTATCTGCAAACTGTCAAACAGTACAAGTATAGAGTAACATTACACAGGGTATCTCAAAGTGTTTATGTAAATGAACATAGGCAGACATCTTTATTGAGCTGTGAGGCTTTAAAAGAGATGTTTATTCATGTCTAAAAGAACATTCTACTGCTTGACTTTAGGGTTCAGATGGATTTCCAGCGTCTCTATTAGTGTCACATGTTGTTTCACTTCACCGATTTGATCGCACCACACTTCCTCTTGAGAGGTGTGGGAAGTGAAAACCTGATGTGCAGCTCTAATTCTCTGTGTTTCTGCACTCACTTCAGGATTACATTATGCCTGAAGGGCGTCGACATTTACCCTCCCAGGAGTGTTGTGCACCTCCATACTGAGCGCTATTCTTATCATATAATGTCTCACGTGACCTCAATTTGAAACAAGGAAGTTCTGATGTGTTCAAACCAATAATGAACAATAGAAGAGTGCATGATGTGAGAAAAGAAGAAAACAAGAGCCACGTTTTAATAACCTGTAGTCCTGTAAGGAAATGAGCTGAAGAGGAAGAAGGAAAAAGTATTTACTGTCTCACCTTTGTTCCCAGGTGAGATACAGAGAGACTTTTGGACAGATGAACTTTAAACAAACATTACTCGTTGACTTTAGCTAAATGTAGTATGTCAACAGAATTCACATAACTGTTTTGGGTTCAAAGCAATAATATTAAGTTCAACCTAATATGTTTTGTTTCAACTTAATATTATTGCTTTGAACTAACCTAACACAGTTATGTGAATTCTGTTGACATACTACATTTAACTAAAGTCAACATTTCAGTTTTTTCAGTGCAGTGTGATCACATAACACATTAAATCAGAGCGCAGAGGGAGCAGTCCTCAGAGGGAGAGGGTTCAGGATGTGACGCCTCAGGTCTGTGGTTCAGAAAGCTCTGAGAACGTGCCTTGTGACACTGTCTGCTGCCACAAAAAGGGGAAAGGGGATGCATGTGCGTAACTGCAAGAAAGCAAAAAAGAGAAGTTGTTTTTTGTTGACTGTGGCATCTGTTTTTTGCAGCCATGGCAACAAGAAGGTGTTTTCATGCCAGGGCCTCCAGCTGGCAGTGAACTGGTTCTGGGACAAAGGGCTGCGAGACATCACCGTGTTCGTCCCCCTGTGGAGGAAGGAGCAGCCGCGGGCCGAGGCCCCCATCACAGGTAAGAGCTGGAGGAAAAGGCCACCAGAATGTTCCTCAGGACAGTGTGTTAGCTCTGTGTGCCTTCTCTTCAGGCTCAGGTCTGACCTCACCCACCTGCCATGTTGGGTTTTATCATAAGACAGGTACATAGCTGAACTGCAATAACCCTCATATTTCACTACTTATAATCAGGACTAACCAGACTAGTAGCCGAGCCACATTTGGCATGTAACTTTATTGTAATGCTTTTATGCTGCAGCTCCCAGCATCCGTTCAGAGTGAGACATCTTAATGATCTGTGAGGATCAACTGTTAATGTGGCATGAGTTCCAACCTCTGCCTCAATGCCCAACACATCAGTGATGTCCCCTTTAGGCCGGATATGGCGAACATGATGGCAAAGAAATGACTTACAGCAGACACAGTACAGCGTTTCAATTCATTTAGGGTCAAATTCCTCCCATTATTCTCTCACTCAACTCAGATTCTGTTCTAACAGTTGACAACTGTTTTGGAACCTTATGTCTCTCTGACACTTTCTCTACTTCCTGTCTGGAGTTCCCCTCCTTCAACCTGTAGGTACAAGTATGAAACAATAAGGAAGTTTAAACACTTAAACTGAAACCCAGTATTGTATTTATTTATTCAGTTCCAAGTTCCTTTTCAAACACTTTATGATCACTGTGCAAAGCTCACTGTAACAACAGGGAAGCTGAAACAAAGATTAAGGACGGGCTGCAGCAGCTCAGCGTCATTTATCAGAGAGGACAGGGTAGACTACACCTGAGGCGGACATGCAGCTATACACATGCAATAGATGCACTATATAGACAAAAGTATTGGGACACCTACTGGAGCTTTTACGACATCCCATTCCAAACTCTTAGGCATTAATTTGAAGTTGGTCCCCCCTTTGCAGCTGTAACAGCTTCCACTCTTCTAGGGAGGCTTTCTACAAGATGTTGGAATGTGTCTGTGGGAACCATTCATCCAGAAGAGCATTTGTGATGTCAGACCCTGATGTTGGACAAGAGCGCCTAGCTTGCAATCTCTGTTCTAGTTCATCCCTAAGGTGTAGCTCCCGGCACAGGTCTGATTCTAATGCAGAGCTGGTTTGGAACTCTGCAGTTATTGAGTTAGCAGAGCTTTAGCCACTTTTACGCACTAAGCGCCTCAGCACTCTGCGACCCCGCTCTGTAACTTTACGTGGTCTGCCACTTCGTAGCTGACTTGCTGTGGCTCCTAAACGTTTCCACTTGGCAAGAATACCAATCACAGTTGATGGTGGAATATCTAGGAGAGAAGAAATTTCACGAACTGACTTGTTGCAACGATGGCATCCTATTACAGTCCCACGTTCGAGTTCAGTGAGCTCTTTAGAATGACCCATTCTTTGACAAATGTTTGTAAAGGCAGACTGCATGGCTAGGTGCTGGATTTTATACCCCTGTGGAGACGGGACTGAAGGACAGACCTGAATTCAATGATTAAGAGGAGTGTCTCAATACTGTTTATATAGTGTAGCTGTGCTTATGTGTGACTGTGCTGAATCATTAATAGCAGTTTTATCCTAAATCCTACTCATTAACCACTGAATTTTATTAAAAACAAAATAAAGTAAGCTAAGCTCCTCTAACAAGACATCAGCCCTGAACATGTGCAGAATTGAGGCCCACTAAAGTGTGGACCTGTGCTGTTACAGACCCGGTGATTGCCATGCTGTCAGCTCATTATTAGCCCTATAATGATGATTAAACAATACTATTATTTTTGTCGTAGATCAACACATTCTCCACGAGCTGGAGCGGAGGAAGATCCTGGTGTACACGCCGTCTCGCTGCGTGAACGGGAAGAGGGTGGTGTGCTATGACGACCGCTACATCGTGAAGCTGGCCTTCGACTGCGACGGCATCATCGTTTCCAACGACAACTACCGCGACCTGCAGACCGAGAGCCCGCAGTGGAAGAAGTTCATAGAGGAGAGGCTACTCATGTACTCCTTCGCTAATGACAAGTAAGACTGACAGCATACATGCCGGGGCATACATGGGGGGGAGCCTGATGCATATTTCCTCATAACTGATTTTTGGTTCAGTTTTAATGTACATTGTAGTGGCAGATCTAGAACATCTCTACTTGGGGGAGGGGGGGCAGTTATTTTATGAGAGGGGCATATTTAATGCGCCACAAAAGAGACACATACCACGATCAAGATTTCATAGCCCACAAAAGAACCATAAAAACCATCATTAGTGTTTGTTTTAGTGACGGAGGTTCAGTCAGTGACTCAGTTACAGTTTGATTTAATTCTATTATTGAAAAACATTCCTGTTATTTTCGACGACTTTTCTAGCATTGCAGACGTCGCTGCAACACTAGAGACTGTATTATAATAACGTTTTCTATTAGAGGAGGGGCAACAAGGCGGTCAGTTCAGTGTTACAGGGGCACTGGCATGGCATGTTTGGCCAGCTGACAAATGAATCCAACAAACACTAAAATACTTTTGTTAAGATGCATTACATTTTATATCAAACCCCAGGTCGTGGAACATTAACCGGGTTCACCTAGGCATGGTAAATATTCACCATAAATGCTTTAGATCAGTACTCGTTGCTGTCATTGTGGCATAAGCAGTTTTCTCGCGGCATATTTGATCTGCATATTTTCCACTATGATACTTGTGATCTGATATGAAGACTTGTATAGCGTCTTAATTGCACCTGAAAGCCAGAACAAAAAGAAGCTTGCGCCTATGTTCAAATCGGTCATGAAAGCGCCAGGTGGTCTTTAAACGTAAATGGTATGGCACACGTCTGCCTGGTTAATGTTGTGGGACATAGATATGTGTGTGGTTGTGTCCTGGTCACTCTGAGTTCTTGGCTTTACTGCTTGTAAAATGCCTCAGCCTCCATCGTAACTCTCTTATGAGGTTTTCCTTCTAGCTCAGTGGATTGTTGGTTCAAAACAGTTTTGGAGGCCTAGAGTGCAGTGGAAACACGAAAAACAGTTTTGCAATCGGCACTGGCTCTAGCTGGCCTTGGAACCGCTTCGGTGGAACAAGGATAATAGTGAGAGAGCAGATTAATATTAACCGGTGCATTCCCTGCTGCAGGTTCATGCCTCCAGACGATCCGCTGGGGAGAAACGGCCCCACCATCGATGACTTCCTGTGGAAGAAGCCCTGGAGCCCAGACAACAAACTGCAGCACTGTCCTTACGGTCAGTTCACTCCTCAGGTTCACACTCATAGACCCAACACTGTCTCTAATGGGGTTACAACTGCACAACAATCTGTCTGCAGCCATGCTAACATCATGCTGAATGATGGAGAGTTGTGTATTTTAGAGGAATGATATTCATAAAGAAAAACACATGAAACAAATTAATATGAAAAATCAGGATCACATCTTCTGAATCAAAATTGTGTGACAATCCAGGTTATAATTCACGAGACCAATGAACACTGCTACTTGAGACACGAGTATGGGGTTGAAAGATGCCGTCTTCGATGGGACTCTTCTGTTCCAGACTGCTAACCTGCAACTACACAGACCAGAACTCTTCCAAAACCAGCATATTTTACTTGTGTGTGTGTCTTATTTTCCTTCTTTCAGGAAAGAAGTGTACTTATGGAGTCAAGTGCAAGTTCTACCACCCGGAGCGGGCCCACCAGTCCCAGCTGTCTGTGGCTGATGAGCTGAGGGACCGAGCCAAGAACTTCTCTGGCCAGCCGAGCCTACCGGACACACACTGCAGAAACACCCCCCCGCTTCTCAGCACAGACGATCTGTCCCTCAGGGCTTCCCCCAGTGAGCTCTCGGTCTTCCACAGAGACAGCAGCAGCCCCCACAGCCAGCCCAGCACCAGCCTCCGCCTCTGCTCCAGCCCCGAGGCGGACGAGGCCTTCAGCTCCATGGAGAGCTCCATGTCCAGGCTCTACATCCAGGACAGTGTGGAGCGCCCCCTCCACAGCTACAGCAGCGGAGTGGGCAGCTACAGCAGCGGAGTGGGCAGCTACAGCCACGACTGCTCGCTCTCAGGCTCCTTCAGCGGTCCCTGCCTGAGTGGCGGAGCAGATTTCTACCCTCAGCACCATACCTCAGTGCCCTGCCTACGCCCTGTGTGCAGCTGTGCTCATCTTCAGACTAGATCGCCCCCCCACCACCATCACCACCACCACCCCCCAGCATGGGGCTCCTGCCCAGCTCTGCCTCCACATAACAGGGAGCTTCCTGTACACTTGGCAGAGCCGCAGTACAGACGGAACCTCGGTCCACAGAGGGAGGCATGGCTGCAAGGCAGAGCCAGGAGCCCGGTTGCAGAGCAGAGAGGGGGCTTGCGCAGTCAGCTGAGCACCCTGTTCCCTCAGGGCGCGGTGGAGCAGGTCATGAATACCTACCCTCACATCTCAGACGTGACCCAGCTGATCTCTCTTATCCAGAACTACAGGAGCAGCCACGTCTCCTTCTAGATTACAAACCATCTCACATCCCTCAGGACAGAGACATAGAGAAAGTCTTCTTCTCTTATTATAATTCCTACCATGTCCCTGTGCTACCACAACTCGCCCTGCATCTAAAGCATTACAACATGACTATGTAGCAGACTGAAAGCTCTTTCTCTCGTGTAAAAGTGCAATGCACAACACTCAATTCATGTTACTTATTGTAACAGTAAAACATTTGAATAAAGCAGCATGTGTTGTTTTCTAATGTTGCCTCAAAGTGAGGAACTGTATTATACTAATGTGTACTTTTGTTAAGAATGACAGTGCCTTTTTTTAACTGAATATTGTCAAATAAACTGTTTATGATCGCACCACCAGACACCAAATAGCTTCCTTGTATGTGTAAACGTACCAGGCAATAAACTTGATTCTGATTCTGATAAAAGCACTTTGAATATTTGTCACTGGTTCACATATTACCCAGTCCTTGTAGGTGTGAGAGATACGTAAATCAAGAACAACAGATTTAAATGTAGAGCCGTTGCTGCACTCGTCTGCACCCGTGTGACAGACTAAAGGAGCAGTGGAGTATTAAAGCATCTCCATACATTTGGTAGACTTGCTTGAGATTTGTTTTAAATGTTGAAATGAAAGCTACAGATATCGGGCCATGTAAAGGGTCAAACAGAAGCAGAGGCAGAGCCCAGTCATATCATATTCACACAAGTACAACATCTATCTGAAGAATGCAAGCATTAGAAACTCTGAACAGCTGGTACCAGAACAGGTTAGACTGAAGCAGCTCTGAAGGCATGACACCAGCCTGCTCCAAAACCTCCACCTTCGACCCCATCCCAAAGAAACCAAAGATCATAGGACCCCAGCACCCGCAAAACATAACCTCTGTGGTTATGAGGTCCTTTAAGGACCCTGTCCGTGAACGACCCGCTCCTGGGTCCACAGACTTCCTGTCTGACAGGGAGCAGCTCAGACTCCACCTGCAGGGTCTAAGCGTGGTAACTAAAATGGCCTGCTTTGGTTACGATGGTTTATTCACATGAATGGCCCAATGGCCTTATCTCCTTTCCTTTTGTAAAGAATGGTCCAGTGGGCTGGATCAGGTACTTCAGGGTCATTTCACTCCGTTAGGAACCTTCCCTCTGCAAAAAAGACTATTCTTCACCGGTTAGTTCATATGTATGTTTCATGCAGGGTTTATAAACCTGGACTAATTTCCCTCTGTCGGAATAGAAATTTAAAAAAAGGAAGTGAAAGGCAATGGTTCCTCATGCTCACCCTCCGGTCGTAGCAGTTCAAATGAATCAACCGTTTTACAGTAATAAGCGTGATGTCCATGCATGGTTCTCGTTTGTTTTACCATATTGTAGAAAGTTAATATACACTTTGGCAAGATAAGGCATTAGATGGAAACTGCTTATATCTACCTATTTTAGCATAATAACTTCATGATCCATGAACGGTTGTTTTTTTTAAAAATGTGTTGTCATTGGAGAAGCACTTGTTCGACAGCATTTTCTCCTTTCCTTTCGTACAGCATTGTCCAGTAAATCCTACGGTGAAGGAAAACACAAAAGAAGCTTTGATGCTTCCTTCTTATCATCTTGAGAATGGCTGCCACTTCCAAGGTCATTTCAGGGTCAGAAGGGGACAATTCAAACAAAACCAACCGACAGGGCAGGGGATCAAAGACCTTCTGTCTTACAGAAAGCATGATTAGAGGGTTTTGATTCTCTAGATCAGGGGTCAGCAGCCCCCATCTCTTCGGCCCCTTTGCAGTGGTTGCTGTAACTTTGACAAACGACATGAAAATAATAAATAACGGCTATTTTTACTTTACTTGTGTACCTAGCGGACAATATTTTCAAAAGATTTATCTTTGAGTCATGGTGATACTGTGACATTGAAACAAAAATGTACAAAAAACATAAGCGTCACATCCTCATACAGCTCCGGAGAAAATGAAGAGACCACTCCATGTTTCTTAAATCTTTACCTCCACATATGTATGGCAGCCATTCTAATGTCTGTTGAATTCCAACACAGAGAAAAGTTGTCAGTAGTTTATAGAACACAACAGAGGTGGGATCATGTCTTTGCTTTCAAGTCCCGAGTCAAGACAAGCAAGTCCTGAGTCAAGACCGACAAGTCTCAAGTCAAGTCCCAAGTCCTACCGTTTGAGTTTCAAGTCCTTTTAACAACGGAGAAATAATATTTACACAAATCATGTATGCTTTTAAGATCTGTATAGATTTATCAAACACATTTGGAATAAACAAAGGCAAATGTAATGTCCACAGAAAGTGCTGACGTTGTATTTCCATTGCTTATTGCACTATAACTGTCTCAAAGGATCCTCATTTTTGCAAAACACTTTTCACCTTAAAACTAGAATTGAACTAAAAAACATGTCTTCACCCTCAAACAGATATTTGGAGGATCACAAAAACAGTTGAATGTAACTTTTCCAAATGTGTTACCACTTATAAAAAAGATGTTCAGTCTTTTTAACTCATTTCAAAACCTAAGTGTAACCTTAACCTTTTCAAACATGTCACCACTTTATACAAGATATCCTCACTCCCAAAAAAGTGTGTGTGTGTGTGTGTGTGTGTGTGTGTGTGTGTGTGTGTGTGTGTGTGTGTGTGTGTGTGTGTGTGTGTGTGTGTGTCTGGAAGGGGGCTAGATGTGAAGCGTCACGAACATGACAATGAACAGAGTTGTGCTTTTCTATGTCAGGGCCCTATGCTGCATTGCATTTGCAAAAGATCAAATTGGCCAAAAGTCTGTCAGTCATTTGTGCACGATGGGGACGTAGTATGATGCCACCATGGCTGAAAACTCACTCCACTGGAGCACTAGAGGCAGGCACTGCCAAGACTCTGGTGGCCACTCGGAAGAGTGAATGAAGAGACTTCATGTTCAGTGCCCACAACAAAGGGCCTTCTGTCCTTCGGCTGTGTCTAGGTAGTGACTTACCACTCGGTGAGTTGCTCATCTTTGAAAACGAATGTTTAGGGTTGATTTAAGGACAATGTTATGAATGCCTGTAGCCAACCATTCTGAAGCAGGGGGTGATTCCATATTAGCCAAAAGCTGGAAACTGGACCAATCGTCAACATTTCTATTTCATCCAAGACGACCCAGAAAGGGGGCTCAAAGTGCAAAATAGTGAACTTTTCCATTAATGAACCCACAGGAGATACCGTTTAGCGTGTTCGTAAGCCAAGGTGAAGTTTACAGTCTCATTGATATGTAGCTAGCTAGCAATTAGCCAATAAGCTAGTGTTGGCTTTCATTCAAAACTTACCGTTCTTTGTGCAACTTCAAATGTCCAACGAAGTTGGAAGTTGTCGCGTCTCCGTCTGTTATCTTCGTCCCGCATGTTTTACAGACTGCAGTTCTTTTTTTGTTGACCACCTCAAAGTTTTAAAATCCAAACGAAACTACCCATGGTATCATTGTTGCCTACTTGGCGCCTTATAGTTTGTTCCGCCTCATTGGTTGTCCAATACTTTGATTGGTTGGTTGCTGTCAGATCAAAACAACGTGGATCTAATTTGATTGGATGTCGTGCCACACACGTTACGCACACAGATTCACACAGGTGCAAAGAGAGATAGCGCAGTCCATGTCAACATACTTTTTAATCTTTGGGTTTGGGGAAAGTAGCAAGTCTTTTCGAGTCAAAAGGGGCAAGTCCAAGTCCAAATGTGAGTCACTGATGTTAAAGTCCAAGTTAAAGTGCAAGTCTTTTTAGATTTGTCAAGTCAAGTCTCAAGTCATCAAATTCATGACTCGAGTTCAAGTCATGTGACTCAAGTCCACAACTCGGGAACACAATAAAAAATGCTTAACTTAAAGACATACCTACAAATAGTAAAACCACAGTATGCTGCAGGGGTAATTTTTTCCTGAGCCGAATTTCCATGCAAGTGTGTCATTCTGAGTTTCCGACCCCCGCCATCGGTAAACTAATCACGCATAAATCCAAAATCAGCAAAAAGACGGATTTCGGAGCTGCTTCGGAGCAGAGCAAAGACATTTTCAAGAAGTTGATCGAGTCTTTAAACTCAATCAGTGCTCTTTGTGTGGCTGCTCCGCAGACAGCAAGGTGTGGAAGAGCGTGGAATTAAAGCCGCTGACAGTAGGAGAATATATGAACAAATGATTCATTTTGGAAGAAGAAGAAAAAACGTTAAATTATTCAGCATGTATTAATATGTTTCTAGGAAATTCTGCAATGCACAGCTTTATTTGAATGGTAACACATTGAGGACATAGGCGCCGGATGAGTCAGTGATGGTAACGCTAGTGCAATGATGGCAGTGTTATTCGAGGGATTGCTGTTAAGTGTGTTTGTGGATTTATGGTAGGAAATGACCTCCATACATAAGAATAAGCACCTGCAGCAAAACTCCACTTGTAGTGGGACACTTTAATGTACGATTCCAGCGTGTTGACGGGATCATTCAGCTGTGCCGTCAGATATACGCATTGCTGGTTAGCAATTATTGAAAGCTGTCCTTCCTGCTTTTGGGTTTAGCCACGAATATGACTTCATATCCCTAAACTCTGTGCACCGAGTTCTGATTGTTCAGCAGACGGTGCTTTTATTCCACTTGATCTTTTATCTCAAACATTACCTGCTCCGGAATAGATTATGTTTGAGATATACTTTAAAAAAGTGTGAAGTTACCACGGAGATCTACCCTGTTAAGAAATTAACTAGTCGTTTTGGCTCGTTAACCTGTTACCCTGCATTTGGTTCAGGTCTCAAGTGACTTGGTATTGCCAGAAAGCATTTTAAATGTTTTTTATAAATGCAGCACGACCCGATTACTTTCATTCCTTCTTATTTTTATGCACCACTCACCTAGACATTGCAAGTAATAATAAACAATAAAACCCCATTCTGCATGTGAAACCCCAGTGTCTGCTCCTAAAATCAACTCCTCTTAAAAGTAAGACTGTCTTGTAGTCAGAGACTTCAACATCTCTCTGGCTGCTCTAACTCTTAAGTATCGGCCAACCACGAGCTGCAGCGGCCCGTTCCTGCTGACAGCCTCTTTGCTGGTGGCAAAGAGCCCACAGAACCCAGAGCCCAAAGAACCCGGGCGCTGAGAGCTGAGAGGAACGCTGTGGAGTCTGATTCCAGCCGCTCCTGAAACCCATGCCGGGCTCTCCCGCCATCTACTGGAGGAAACAAACATCTGTATCACAAACACAGACCAAAACAACTCAGAATAGATTTTTTTAATTATTTTTTACAAATAACTTATCTGTTACAAAGACAGTTTTCCCAGCTAAAATCAAAAAAACACTTTAGATATCCAAATTACTTTGTCAATTTAATAAAACATGAATAAACTACCTCTTCACACCAAGGTGCAGATGAAGATGAAAACGGGTTTCTTTGGATTGGAAAAAAGAAAAAGTATGGCGTAAGTGCTTAAGAGACAATAATTAATCTACTTTAATTGGGTTTCAATAACTAACATTTGGCTTTGATAAAAGGCACTCGGATGTGACAGAATAGATGATCAATACAAATTCAATAGTTCCAAAGGCACTGATGCAAGGCAACATTTCACAAGTGTGGAAAAAACAAAACTAAGTAACTACTCCACAGTTAAGGTAAGTTAATGACAATAAGTAAACTTTAGAGACACCCTCATCAATAAAAGCTTAGGAGGATGAAATGAGCCAAATAAAAATAAGAGTATACAAACTGGACAGTTGTGTTGTGACCGGCTGTATGAGTATTTTTTACATCATAGGGATACTTTGATCTTGGTAACCTCACATGACTCCATCAGCTGCAGAGCAACATGACCACTTTGACCGAAATCAGCTGTTTGAGCGCTGCAGTCACTTCCTGATGGAACTGGAGGATGAGTGTCTCTTTGCACTGAGGTGAAGCTGTCCCCAAAAACATCAAACCTACATTCCAGTTGTCAGATAAGATGGCAGTGTTTCATTTTGCATTTTGACCCCTCCCCTCCCCCTCCTGTCATATTTGGCGTCTTGAAAAAACAAAAAAAAGAGTCTTCCATAGCCTTCTTCTTTGCTGCTTGTGCGATGGTACACAGGAAACTCGGCGTTACACGAGCGCTGAGCGGACGGGCAGACGTAGCTTCATGATGACTGCAAGGGTCTTGCTCCTCTCCTTCTGCAAGGCTTCAACTCTCACAGAAATCAAGTCAAACACTTAGAAAGGGAGCATGGTGCTTATTTGTTTGAAAGAGGGAAACATTACAGGACAAAAAAGTTAATCAAGTCTATAAAGCTATACTTACAGGAAATACAAGTGATTCATAGTGTGAGGAGGGAGGCTTTCAAGGCACATTCTAAAATTATGTACAGTAAAAAGCTCAAGGGGAGTTCTGCCTCCATGTACTGTACACAAGCATGCAACTTTCTTTCTTTTTATTAACTCGTGACCCAAGGCACAGAAGAGGGAGGACAAAAGGCACATGAGAGTGGCAGTTAGCAACACCCCCCTTTGACTTCCTCTAGAAACAGCAAACACACTTTAAAGTCCTCGATCAGTCCGTCAGGTTTCCCTTCAGATGGAGAGCAGTGGCTGAACAGGCCACCAGAGACAGAAACACTCAAATGTAATCAACAAAAGGCACATTGGTACCTTTGTGTGTGTATGGTGTGTGTGTGTGTGTGGTATTTGAGTGTGTGTGTTTGTGTGTGTAGTGTTGAGTGTGGTATTTGAGTGTGTGCGTGTGTGTGTGTAGTGTTGAGTGTGTGTGTGTGTGTGTGTGTGTGTGTGTGTGTGTGTGTGTGTGTGTGTGTGTGTGTGTGTGTGTGTGTGTGTGTGTGTGTGTGTGTGTGTGTGTGTGGTCACACTGCTGGGCCACACTTGTAATACTGTAAGTGGGAGCAGCGAGGTATCCCCGGGATAAAGTGTCACCCGCACCCCCCCTCTGAGTCTCTCAGGTGAGCTCTGGTCCTCCTCTGGGAACACCCTCCTGTCAGTCTTTCAGTGGACTGTGCTCTGCAGACCTTAGACGAGAGCATCGAAAAAAGGGGAACAGGACGCACGATGAGTGAGCCCCGTACCAGTTCATACGACGAAGAAACCGAAGAAAAACAGAGGCCTTCTCTCTGGTCTTATGGTGGAGACAGGTGGGCAGAGAAGGGGGGGCCTTGTTGGCTCAGAAGTGCCGCGGGAACTCGCACTGTTCACAGCGGTTGAGGGCGGGGTGGTTGAGGAAGGTGCAGGCGGTGCAGCTCCACTGCGTCCCTTCGTCCTCCTCCTGCTCTGCCAGGGGCTTCACTGCCTTAGTGCCCACGTCTGTGAAGAGGAGAACCAGGTCAGCACGCCACACCACCCACTGACCCACCCAAGGACATCCAAATCATTTACTTTTTAATCTGTGATAACAGTCTAGCTGTCAGCTAAGTGAATCTGGAAATGTTGAGTGTCCCAAAGTGTTATGTAAGAAATGTATAGAAGGGGTCCCCAGCACAGAGAAACTGCCGGATGCTAACTTTCCTGTTGGGAAATGTGCTAGATTAGCACAAGTTGCATTTATTAGCCTTATAGCCTATGTTTTGGAGTGGTTTGGGGGGGTACTGAGGAGGCTGAATCAATTTCTGACATTTTCAGGATGAACTTCTGCAGTTTTGACCAGAAAGTGGTTAAATAGAAATATATAAAATATGTATACACTCTATGGGCTGATTTAGATCACCATGGGTAGTGTTGTGACCATTGGATAAAGAGAGCACAAGATGAAAATTATTATCTCAATTGTGGATCATTTATTTTCAAAAAATAGGCTGATCCAGAGACCCCTAAATCTTCCAGATGGACCCAAAATTGACACAAATCAGTCCACAGAGAGTAAAAATATGGCCACTTCAATTTTTTATCCTGAAAATGTCAGAAATGGACTCAATAACCTCCGAAACAACTCCAAACCATTTGGCTATAATGCTAATTCAAGCCAATTACCACCAATTATCCTAATTGTGCAAATTGCCCAAAATATGCAGTTGGTGCTTGTGTTTAATGCAGTCTTTTGATCGCTGCCCACAGGGAAGAACTTGGATAACACTGCTCCAATATCTGCTCAAAATATAAAAGCTGTCCGTAGCATGGCTGCCACATGGAATAAAGTGTGGACACAGAAAGCATCATCAATTTGCAGTTGGGTTAGATCCTGGGGAGAGATAAACCAGGGCGGTTGAAGGATGACGGACAGAAGGGGTTTTGTGATATTTCTGCAACAGTAATACGTTTATTTTTCTAACTTTCATCTTTGCCTTGCTATTGTGAAATACTGGTGAGTGTTACCTTGTCGTGGCTCTAACTGATTTAACTCAATCAATTCTCATACCAAACACCTCTGAGCTCATCAGGTGATTCTGAATTGTGTTGAATAACCTTATAATACTACAAAGTATGGTGTTATCAATTCTTTAAATAAGGTGAGGATCAAGAGGTTATCAAAGACCAAGTAAAGTGTTCAAAATGAAGGGAGGAGGAACAATGAAAACTCAGAGGAGGAGTTGATTTGTTGCATGCAAGGAAGGAGCCAATGAACACAACCTCATGCATGGCTGGAGCCAAACACACATTTTCATACTTGACATGCAGCTTCTTCTCAACTTACCGAGAGATAAAGTACCTTTGGGTTTGGGTGGGACAGGACCGAGGAATCCAATGTTGTCATAAAAGTTATGGATTGCACTGGGATTAAAGTGTGGTCCTGTCAACAGATGGAAGACAGTGCATTGGCATTTTTCATTGAGCTTTGAAGTCAGTCGACTCTGTTTTTTTATTCAACATGTCACTGGGCCATCCCACAACGGGTAACTCAGTGAGTACTATTCATTCATGAGGCCTGTGCGGCCCAGTTTCTATCAGCACTGAAGTACTGCCAGGGGGCCATACATCCCTTGCCAACCAGCAACAGGATGCAATTGAGGAAGAGCTGGTAGTTAGCGGCACAATGGCAGCACTCCGAGTGTGTGTGCAGAAATGATGAGAGCAGTTGGACCCGGTCTGACCTCCCTACCTACTCCTCACTGTATTACTCTGATACAACACATGCATGCACAGCAGCGGAATGCTGGTTTACAGTGAGACATCAGAGAGACATACCTCTTGTTTGGAGGAGATCAATTTCTTTGGTGAGGCAGTCAATGTCGATTTGCAGGGTCCTGTTTTTCGATCTCAACTGCTTCATTTCCTCAATCTGAAACAGGGTGAGATGGGGGGGTCAGCAGCTCAGCCATCACACACAGGCAGGAGACAACTTTCAAGCCCTGAAAATTCTTTTTTTCACTCCTGCCTTCAACTGCTAATCCTCTAACTCCTGCCCCTATTCCACCTGGCTTACCACTTTATTTTCTGGGTTATTTCCTCTACCTGCTTGTAAAACGTCTTTGAGAACCAGGAAAAGCTCTATATGAATACCATGTATTATTAATAACTCTGAACCAATGAGCTTCTGAGCTGAGCTACAGCAGCCACTTCTCCTCTGTGGAGGCAGACTGTTAAAGTCTCAAGTGAGTCAGCTGACTCAGCACAAAGCCCGGAGCTGCACTGGATCTGAACCAGAGAGGTCTCTACAAACTCTCAGCTCTCAGTGTGCGACATGGCCACCGGTTCTTTCTTCTGTTGAACTCTCCCTGTTCAAGCTGAATCTAATAAACTGTAGGCTCTGTCAGTATATCAGAGTCAGACATTGACCCTGTGATGTGCATGAGCAGGAAGGCAGAAAGGTAATGTGGTCCAGATCTGGTTTTGTGTGTTGACTCTTTATCTGCCACTAATAAGCAGGAACACATTGGTTTACAGTTATGAAGAACATCACAAAATACTGTTAATAAAAATCATTTGGAACTTGTGATCTGCAGATGAAAGATAGAAAATGTGAATTGGCCGTGGGGCATTGGTTAAGAGTCGTTCTCTGCATCAATCGGAGCAGAAAGGTGTTAATCACGCTGACGATAGAGAATGTGTTTCTTGCTTACAGAAGGGATTTGGGAGGCAGAGTTGGATCTCTCCAGCCGTCTCCTGGTCAGGTCGTTCTCCATCTCGTTCACCTCCTCTTTTAGCTTCTCCAGTTTCTTCTTCTTCAGCTCCAGCTCGTGCCACAGCCTCTCCATTCGGGCCTTCTGATGGACCAACAGCGCTGGAGAACACACACAGATACGCAGAAACAGTCAGTACTGCAGCAACCATTTACCGGTGAACAACCACTGAAAGATAGGTATATCATTTAGCAAGATGTTTAGTCAAATGAGAAACATTTAGTCACATTTTATTTAGAAAAATGTCCAACCCGGTTATATTTTCTTCATGTAATTCATATTATTTATAAAATCACAACACTGGTGAATAGTGTTTCATATTCATACGTATTGATACTGTTCATACCGTCATATTCATATACTTTTAATTAGACATTTGACTGCAGTTTATTGCTGCTCTTGCACTTCTGTTTTGACACATTTCATTGTTCCAGTACTTGAGGGTAATCTGTAAAATAACAATCAAGTTGGATTTAATCTAAGCAGAGAAATATTATGTAGAGAACACGCTGTCATTAAAAACCGCAGATTAAAGAGAGTACAAAATACTGCTGACAACAATCTCATCAATGAAATATGTTGTGTATATTGGTACTAACACTTCAGATCCACCACAGGGTGTTCTACACACATGAGTCAAACCAGTTTGGAGCATAAAGCAGCTCGGTGTTGGGAGACATCAATCTGCGTGTCTTCACCTATTGTGGTAACAGCCAGAGAGCAGAACGCTGCAGGCACATTTTGCAGCAACGTCTCATACAGAACCTCCACCGTGCACATGTTCTGCTCAAGTCTCTACAGCATGTTCACATAATTCATCAGAGTTCCTACTTCTGATGACAGGCCCCAACACCTCCTACACACTCAAGGATCAACAACTCTCTCTCTCTCTGCTACACACAAACACACGCCTCTTTCCAATCGTGGGGAGAGGGTCACTTGTTCTTTGTCAAAGTGTCCTCCGGCTAAACTTCTACCTGGTTCTAATGCGACTCACACAGTGTGAGAGCTCATGTAAACTCAACATGACTTCAGATCAGCTGTGATGAGCCTTCGTTTTCACCACAGCATTGTTGTTGGATGCAGAGTTACTGCCTTACACCGACTACTAAACTATCAGTCATACTGTGAGAGTTTGCCATATTATTATTATAGGTCTTATCTTCAGAGTTCTTATTGTAGCAATTCTCTTTATTAGACTTTAAAAAAGATATATTATTGTTGGTCCTTGCCATCCTCCTGGATCCATATTTTTATGTATGCTCAGATTATTATTTTGTCATGGTGATTGTTGTGATTTTATTATGATGTTTATTGTGTATCGAGACATCCATTGTGTGTCTATGCGTCCTGGGAAAGGGATCCCTCCCGTTGCACTTTGTGTATTTTGGAGTGTTTCCCTCTGAAAGGGCAGAGGGTGACTGAGGCACATTTGTAAATTGTGATATTTGGTTATATTAATAACATTTGATTTGAGTATGATACTGTTCAAGCCCACCTTTTTATTGGTTGTTATTGAAAGTAAGCTGAAGCAGAACTGTAAATCTCAACTTCAACCTTAATTCATGTAACCAAATCATAAAACCAAAGCTATTTGCCACTGCCAGGGCATTAACGTGTATCTAGTTTGTTAAAAACCAGAAAATTCTACTCTGCAGTGGTTACAAATTCTGGTTCTGTCAGCTCCACCGTCTGGAAGAATTTGAAATGTCCATGTCAGAGTTCGGTACTTTTCTCCATGGTTTTGTCCCCGCCGGTTCGTTCTGTTTCGGTTCATGCGAGTGCTGGAGCAGTCTTAGGCCTGCCCCAAATGCTCTGAGATGCGTGATGACGCCCATCCTAATCCAATACTGATCAACATCCCACCCCTCCTGTATGTGTACTCAGAGCCAGTGAGCAACTGACTTTCCAAATAATAAATAATAATAAACTAAAATAATTACTGGTTTTTAGATTCAAAACTTGTGGACATTTGAATGATCGGCTACACATCTGTACAAATTCATTTCTTTTCAAAAACATCTATTGGTCTAAATTTAGGTCACAGGATGGAGTCTGGCTGAGTTAACTGACAAATACATAAATAAAACAATTTACAGTGTTAGTTACTTAATGTCTGCATCTGGTTTTATTTGATTGGTCCTAAAAGACTCAACTGACTGCTCTGTGGTTGCTTTTCAAACACGCCTTCACTTGCCAGAACCAGGTAACTCCAATAAATCAGCTTCCTTCCGGTTAAATATTGTAAAATCATGTTTGTTTAACAGGTATGTGGTGACAGGCGCATCTTTTAGGTTCACCTTCCCAATCAGAGCAGAGAAAGGGTGAAAACAGAAGCCTGATGAGGGTCAGACTCCCCCCCGCTGTGAAGCCCCTCTTGGTGGTAGTCACTGCAGCGTAGGATCCACAGCCGGTGACTCACACGTAATACAGTCAAAAGCCCAAAAAAGGAAACAGCAGTGTGCTCGGACACGTTTGACTCACACTACAGAATCCAGCAGTCTCAGGGGCTGTCAGAGCAGACACTCACCCTGCCGTCACTGACACACTCACCTCTGCTCTATCTGACACACATGCAGAGCACCGTCTACACTGACAGAGCTCTACTGACTGCAGTCAGTGCACAACGCTTGGCTCTAAAATACAATACAGTCAATGTTATGGAAAACAACTTTAAATCTCACAGTATACTTTATGGTAAAATGACTCCTGGCAGGAAGCGATGGAAAAAGCTTTTAGACCCACTGCTGGCAAGAAAAAAAACCTGCAGACTATCACTCAGTTAAAATGACTCTAGGAACTGGTATTTTCTCCCTTATCACTGTGCACTCTTTCATCACTTGACATTTGCATAACAACCAATAAAAGTGAAGCAAACAGCTCTAAGACATCAGACGATGTAGGTGGAGCATTCCTGCACATTCTGTCTGTTTGGAGCAAGCTGCGGTTAACTCTGTATCTACAGGTTTTATCAGCAGACTGAGTGCATGAGAGCGGATCCATTAGAGCTTCAACTCTTATAGTAGATATACAGCTCAGGAAAGAATTAAGAGACCACTCCACATGTTTCTTAAATCTTTATCTCTACATGCATGGCAGCCATTCCAGTGCCTGTTGAATTCCAACACAGAGAAATGTTGTCAGTAGTTTATAGAATAAAACATTTTTTAAAAATCATTTAACTCAAGGACATGCTAAAACCGGAGTGGTCTCTTCATTTTTTCTGGAGCTGTGTGTTTTTCCGCTCCGTGGTGTGTGTGTTAGCTCACCTTGTGTGTACGCAGCGTCGTCAGAGCCCATACTGAGTCGCCGCTGCTCGCTCGGCCTCTCCCTGTGAGGCGACAGCGGGTCGGAGAGGTGGAGGGGGTCGGGCTCAACAAAGTGGTGGTCGGAGGGGAGGCTGAGGAGGTTGTTGGGCTCAAATGTGGGGGACACGACTCCAGGGGACACAGCCGGGGGCTTATTGGGGGACACCGTTATTTTAAAAGTGTACTTGGTGTTGGGCTGAGTTACCACAACACGTGGGGAGGAAGCTGTGCCTCCCCCTCCTAAAGACGCACGGGACTTAGGTGGATGATGGTGGATGTAGGCAGGGCCCATGCTCACTTGGCCCCCCATGTTCCTGGCCCCTGAGGGTCCCTGCATGGGAGGGTTGGCTGAGATGTAGACTGTGGGGGGGTTCCTACCACCACCACTGTCGTCGCTGGAGGCATTGGCAGAAATGTAAAACTTGGGCTGGGAGCGAGCGCCTGCAGGGGCCAGGGCCACCTCCTCAAAGGGCGCAGGGGCCGCAGCAGGAGGGCTGGCAGAGATGTAAACAGTGGGCTGGCTGCGGCTCAGACCGGGGCCTCCAATGGAGAGAGGGGTACTGGGGACCGTAGCCACCCCAGTTGAAGAGGATGAAGAGGAAGGGCAGGAGGAGGAGGCGGAGGAGGAGCGGGCCCCGCTGCTCGTCCGCAGCAAGGCTGTCGTGGAGTTGTTCCTCTGAGGGGATTCTAGTTTGATCTCTATCTGATTCTTCCTGGGGCCAGTGGAGATGTTCTGGATGTTGTACTGACTGATGGTCGACAGGGAAGTGGGCATCACGGAGGAGGAGGAGGAAGAGCATGAGGAGACGCCAGAGGAAGAGGCCTGGCTTGCAGTCGGAAGAAGGGAGGGGGCCTGGGGGTTTGTGGGGGAGCTGATTGGCATGTAGACATGAGAGGTCTGGTGCTGTGAGGTATGTGAGGACGAGGCGTGCTGAGGGCCAGACCAGGAGCCCGACAGGGTGGAGGGCTGTGAGATCTGGTAGATCTGCTGCTGGGGCTGAGAGGTGGGGCTATACTGGGCCCTGCCCCCCTGCGGCTGGTTCTGCCGGCTTGCAGCAGACTGGCTCATATAGGGCCGGATATAGATGGAGTTACCCTGTGGACTGCTGAGGCCCGACTGGGGCCCGCCGTGTATGTGCAGAGAAGTGGGGGTGTTGCGTCCTGTCTGAATATGGGGTGCTAGCGTCACGGTGATGGGATTGAAGCGTGGGGTCTGCTGGACACCCATAGTTGTTCCTTTGACACCCAGAGGGTAGAGTCCTAGGTGCTGGGGGGGCTGCGGTTTACGGGTTGGCTCCATCACACCAAACACATTGATGCTGGAGGGCACCTGCACTGGGGCTGACTGTGGCTCCTGCTGAAAGAAGTCACTGTTGGGGGGCTGTCCTGTCTGCAGGGGCCCGTCACTCAGGCTGTGGGCCAGAGTCCGACTGCCGTTCATTCTCAGGCTGTCCCGAACCGGGGCCAAATGCACATTCTGAGACTGCAGGCCCAGGTTCAACTGGGTCATGTGATTACGAAGCCTAATGAAGCCGGGGTCGTCGGTGAAGCTGAGGTTTCCTTCTTCACTGTACAGGTAGCCCGGACTGACCTGGGACAAGTATTCACAACAGGCGTCCAGGTTGTTGTTGTTCTGAGTGAGAGAGAGAGAATGAGCTTATTTACAATACCATTGTTTCATTCATACCTGTTTTTAATAGCAAAGAAGTGTGACAGATCTTACACGGGGGAATATTGTTGAAAAAATATTTTCTGGCACCAATAAGAATATACACTGAGCAATAGATCGATCAGCCTGGTTTTACTTTCCAGGAATCCTCTTTAGTGGAGTCAGATGTTTGAACTTGCCCACCTGCAGAACACACTGGGAGACAACACCCTCTGGGACTTCAGGGAACTTCTGGCGCAGGTCATGCAAAACCTGAATATCAATCTGGTGGCTTCCCTGGGCCATTCGTATGTTGCCAGGTCAGGACTGCTTGTTCTGTTAAGCGCACTGGGGCGTCAGGCGTGGCAGCAAGGTGCCTTCATCTTGAACATCTTCTAAATTGTGACAAAAAGAAAAGATAAACATTCAATAAACATTTCTCTCCATAAACAACAAACAAGCACAATCAAATATTTGTTATTACGCCATGACCAAGTGACAGGGGCAGGTCACTGGGGTCTACTGCATCCTCGCTCTACAATACATCATTGGACAGTCAAGTTGTGGAATGTATTATGCCTGGGTGATTTTAAAACATGTTACACTAATGCTTAATAACAATAGATGGCATATATTTCAGAAGCACTCCTCTCAGAGCTCCTTAAAAAAGGAGCAGCAGGCTAGACTGACTAGTGAAAATCCAGCATTTTTCTATGATCTTAACATCCATATTGACTTTTATGGACACAAGCGGGGCCAACAGAAGTCAGATCGAGAGGAAACTCAGAGAAATGATAAGCTGTGCACCGCAGCACAGGAACAGAGCTGCAGGGCTTCACACTGTGCTTCTGACTGCTTCACACAAAGAGAGCAACCGCAAACTTTCTGCACAGTGAAACTCCCTAGTAGATCTGGAGGTCATTTTTCAAAAGCTAGACAAAGGACTTGTGTGCATCGCTTTCCTTAGTGCTCCATATAGATGCTTAACAGCTTCAACCAGCTCCTGAGAGGGTTAGCAAAATATAGAATATGGATCAATGGATCTATCAAACTGAAGGACACAAAGCTCACATGAACTCTTCCCACAGGTTACAGAATCACCTCTCAGATCTACAACATTTCTTAAATTGTGTTTTCCTTTGTAATTATTTAATAGCTGTTAGTGCTAGTCCACACTAGGCACGCGCTCAAGATAAGGAGGAACAGTGCCCATTACAAGGGTAAAATGTCTTGTGTGGGACATTCTGAAAAGGACAGTAAGAAGGGATATAAACCTACACACAGGAAAAGACATGCAAGGATTTCATTGATGGCACCTTTGTTGAACTGGACGAGGAGGGAGTCGTGTGGATAAATGTTTTTAAATGGACAACAAGAGACACTATTTCTGTCCAAAAGGAACAGTTTTTGTTTTGATTTTTTCATATTGATTTGTTTGAGTTTGTTATTTATTTCGTTTGTTTATTGGCCTAACAATACGCCTGAAATGATGTGGTTTTTTTAATATAGTACTTTACTATATTTATTCTTGTTTTATGTTTTGTCTGTTTTCCCTGGTTTCATGGTTATGAAACTGCTATGATTTGAATGTGTCTTTGTTTTGTGTTGTACATAATTATGTATTAGCCAGACAATTTTAAATTTCTATATTTGATAATAAAAAAATTAATGATAAAAAACTGCACGCCCGATCTTGCCCGAACCCGGAAGATAAGCAGGGTCGGGTCGGGTCAGTACTTGGATGGGAGAACGCCGGGGAATACCCGGTGTTGTAAGATTTTATAAAAAGGGGAGAATTAGGTTAAAAAGCCCAAAGATGAACATAAAATGTATTCAAAAATCAAAATGATAATAATAAAAAAAGGGATGGATGCATACAGTTTTACCTTAATGTCACACCAAAAGGGTTACTGGGGCGACCAAAATCCTTTTGCCATGTCTTACTGCACTCCCTGATCCCCTTTCAGCTAGGAACAAGGGTGTACAAAAATCAAGTGTGGTGTCAATTAGTTATCACTGGTACTCCATCGTGGGATTAATGTTACACTGACATATCAATTAAGACCAAACAAAGTAAATCATCTCAGTCTCATAATCATCCACAAAAAACTAATTGGACAATTACTGGAAAGTGTTATATAGTCAACAAAAGGCTGTTGGAAAGGTTATTTAAGCCAGCTGAGAAGATATTATCTAACAAATGTCTATACAAATGTAAATTACGTGCCCCTAATAAACTGGCATGTTGGCTAAGAGATCCACATTCTATAAGCTATACGCTAACCTGGTAGCTGGCAACCACACTTACTACTAGCCAGATTTATCTCATTCACTCATTAGATCAGGGGTTCCATCTGGTACACACTCAGGTGCAAGCTCACTCCTCAAACATGTAGCCTGCTGTACTAAAGAGACTAGAAATACAGATATACATGACGTGGAAAAGTCCCACACTTTTCTTTTAACCGCACTGTTTGGAAACATCTTCCTGTGGGAGGTTCAGATACGCCATTCAAAACATTGTGACATACTGTAGAAAGCACACCCTGTTTCACTCCATTGAGATCCGTGCAGTATGGAAGACGACACTGGATAACAAGTAAGTGCATCATAGAAAGTGCATTTTTAGGCTATTAGGAAATGGCTTAAATGGACAGACACTTGAATACACTTATGGTAGAAAAGGTTCAAGAACACTATCAAGCATTTATCTGAACAGTTGTGCTTCCATCTTAGCCAAGTTCTAAGGATGTGGAGTGTCATAGCTGAGAAGTGGTCAATTGATTTTGTAAAACATCTCTGGACAGAGCCAGACAACAGAAAGAGGATTGATTTGGCATTACTGTCAATAGTAGGGTGCCAGCTGTGAGGAGCAGGCTCAATTCAGAGATCGACCTGAGCTACTGAGCTATCTAGACGGATATTGTTCGACCGAAATGACCCACATTGGGCCGTAGGAAGGGAAGACCACGCTTAATTCAGAATCTGGCGTAGAACAAAAATAATCTTTTACTTTCAACATACTACCAACTTAAGCAAATGTGAGAGAGAACTCATCAACATCTGGATCTAGAATCGCATTGTTTTTTTTTGTCTTTTGCAATCAAAGGAAATTGAACATTTTGCAATTACGCCACCAGACTGTGAAATTCAATCATACGGAGAGCCTAAGAATGCAAACCACAGAGGGCAGCGTGTCACATCACAGATACATGTTTAGAGTTAATTGTACTGCCTTTAGTTAAGCATTGTCCCTCTCCTCAAACAGAAAGTCAGGGCCTTTAAAGTACTCCACTTTTAGAGCCTAATACATGATGAGTTTGCAGTGCACAGAGCCAGAGAACAGTCCAGCATTGAGATGTGCTCAGGAGGCAGGGCAGCTTAGCCATTGTGGGAAAGGAAACACATCGGCAGCTGACCCAGTTATAGGTCAACAGTGTGCTTAGATTGTTTCCTGGCTTTAAAAACAAAAGGGTCCACACCTCTTCTCCGTACGTTATAATAGGCCCATGTGCATGGGGGGCTCCAAGTTGGGTGGATTAATCCCTGCTGTCCCTAGAGGTGGAACAGAGCCTGAGGCAGCAGAGACAGACACAAAGCTGCTATTGCTGAGGATGTTACTCACCGTGCCAAAGCATTGACCCAGAGTCCCACTCTCATTTCTGGAGTAGCAGCCTGCCATGCTCCATCAATAGGCCCATTCACTCTGGGAGAGTGAATGGGCCTTGAAACGTCCATGTTAATTAAAGCCTAAATAAAATGTACAAATAATCAACAGGAGTTTTTGGCAGACGTAAGAATCCAACACCTGGAGCTGTGGCCGGTATGATAGCCTACACAGAACGAGATGCTGTAAACAAAAAGGGGCTACATATTACTGGAAAATAAAAAACAACATGTCCTGCCACACTCCCTTCAGCATGCAAGACTGGAAATCCTGATGGTGATTGTTTAAGACGGCACTGATATCGTTAAACCAAACCTTCCAACCAATTTGTGGAAATGGCATTTGAACTATGGTAAACATTGAATCCAGAGGCAACTTCAATCAGAAACATTCTGCAGCTCATGAGCAGCATCACAGCAAAGAGCACAGTGGCTAGTAGTAAAATAGTTTGGTTGCCTTGGCCAGCTACCAGGTTAGCGTATAGCTCACAGTATATAGAATGTGGATCTGTTAGCCAACATGCCAGTTAATTAGGGGCACGTGAATTACATTTGTATAGACAGCTAGCTTACAAATAACCTTTCCAGCAGAACTTTGGTGACTAATTTACACTCTACAGTAAGTTTTGTTACATTTTTTTTTTAATGATGATGAGACTTATTAAAGGTCTAAATAGATGGTCAGTGTAACATTAAACCCAGGTTGGAGAATCAGTGTTAGGCCTATCTACCAGACTGGATTCTCTACATCCTTGTCCTTATTATTAACATTATGTTCTAAAGAAAAAAAGCAACAAACAAAGAATATATGTTGATGGATCAGATTTGTTGGACTTCATCATATTGCACGATTGACTGTCGACCGGTTTCAGCTGTGCAGATTGCAGACCTGATGGAAACAGCAACCCACAGAGGCTCTGCAACACATCTCATGCCATTCCATCCTTTTCGCTGTTTACAGAAAATAAAGAATGCAGTTGGAGTCATACTTAAGTAAATGTACATTTCAATCTCATTAATGACTGAGGAACCTTAGGCCCCTGCCTCCTTGCTTCCCACTGAGTGAACAATCACACAGGCTTGCATGGAAACTTTACAGAGGAAAGACTAATCTTAACAGAAGAGCTTTTCAAGTCATCACAAAAGCTGTGAGCGTCTGAATCAAAGAGATGTCCTACCATATTAAAGTCACGAGTCTAACTAAGATAAACTAGGATGAATCGTAATTGTGTCATAAATGGAAACATGAAACTGGTCTTGAAACATTCTGAATCTTAAAAAAGTCAGGCCAAGCTGAATCTTATTAGCAGGTTATGTGAAGAATGATCCACATTACTTGGATAAATACATTTGGAACAAAAACCTTTTCCTTTAACAATTTAAATTCATTAAAATGAGGACAACAAATTAAGCAGGGTTGCACATGAATAGGTTGTTTTGTTCTGGGCCATGTCTCCAGAACAGGAACAAACCACACTGCGCGCAACAAAATTGGCACTTAATAATGCCATGAACAACAATTGGCAACAATGGGTGAATTCCACCAACAGCATCAACGTTCCCCTTACTTTGACTTCTCCATGCATAAAAAAAAAATGTGAAGAGGGATGAAAAGAAGAAATGATTTTAAAAGCACTGACACATCCTTTCCTCTCAATGGTCATGTAAAGACAGCAGCAGATGATCTCAGCTCATCAGCTGTCAGTCAGCTAAGATGGTTCCTTGGAATTTAACAACTGTCAAGGCCAAGAGCCGGAACCACTTCAGTGGAAACACCAAAAACTGGTTTGCATCGGAACAGGCTTCAAGCTGGATCTGACAGTGCCTCATGAGTAATGGGCTACAGATCAGCGCTGCAGCAGGACGCTCAAACTGTTGCCTACTATAAAAAAAGGAATAGATCCATTTGTCGGTAAATTGAAATCTTATCGGTCACGTTGACCGGCACCATTTTTTCTAACGGAAACGCTCAGTGGGGGAGTGTGTGTGCAGGAAATCAAAAATTCTTCAGCACCACAGCCCACAACTGGCGGTTTTTATGAGGCAGGCAAGGACACACGCTCCTTGAGGTCGAACAACCCCCCCCAGAGGCACTGTGGGAAACTGGGAGGTCCTAGAACCGTGGAGCTGTGCCTTGCTGCTGAGCTATCTGTTCATTCAATAGACTGCCAGTCAAACTGTTGGTTTGCCTCTGAGAAACGTAAATATCAGTTCAAAAAGCTGCCTGGCCACTTGTGACTGTCTTTTGGCAGCCATCGATGAGGATGAAGCTGTGAGAAGAGGAAGTTGTTGGGCGCTTTCTGCAGCTTGCGTTTCTGTGTGTGTGAACGTGTGCTTTTTGGGATCAGACACTAGTCTTCTCCAACCACCCTCCCTCCTAATTTGTTATCCTCCCTTCTTCCTCCCACACCTTCCAATATGCTGAGCTCATCAGACAGCTTCTAAAATAAAAGGTGTGTGTTTCATCATAGAGCCTGGCAGGTGCTTTCACCTGCAGTCACCCCCCCACCACAGCAGAAAGTTCGATTCTAAGGCCTGATCAGGGTAAAGGCTGAGGAGAGGCTGTTGGCTGAGAATAGCAGTTTCTTAACCTGTGGGTCAGGACCCCTCAATAGGCTGTGCAGTAAAGATTCCGCCCTCATAATACCGTTTTTTTTTTTAAACCCCTGATAATCATACAGCTCTGGAAAAAATTAAAAGACCATGGCAGCATTATCAGTTTCTCTGGTTTTACTATTTATAAGTATGTCTTTGAGTTACATGATTTTTTTAATTGTATTCTATAAACTACTGACAACACTTGGAATTCAACAGACACTGTAATGGCTGCCATACAGATTCAAGAAACATGTGGAGTGGTCTCTTAATTTTTTTGGAGCTGTATATTTTTTACAATACCATTGTTTTACAACATAGTAAATCTATAGCAGTAGAGCTATATTAACCCGACATATTCTTATCTCTTACAAGTCATTCAAGAGGATTTCTTTACAGAATGGACTGACTCTCTTTGATAGAGAAAGGGTTTGAGAATTTGAGACATCAAATAAAGACACAATATCATTACAGGCTGTGAGAAAGACTGTCAAAAGGATACCAAAGCATTGTAACATTTCTGTCACCATCAACAGAACCACACATTCCTTTAAAGCCCATCCAAGCTTGCCCAAAGCACCTCCACTGTGGGTCACCATGAAGGCCCGCTCCCCCACTTACTCCCGTACGTACAATCTCACAAAACAATATGTATCAAGGCAATATCAGGATGCATGGTCCTGATCAAAATGTTTAGAAATGATCAACTTAGCAGAAGGAGCAGCTATTGAGTGAGAGGCTGTGCACCGAGCTTCTCCCCCCCCCCCCGCCGCTTTACTTTCCTTAGGTATTACAATACGTCAGGACCACAGCCTGAGCCTAAAATAGAAACCTCAGCAACATGAAAAGCCTTATCCTAAACCACTAATCTTTTTGCATGGTTTCCTCAGAGAAAAAATAAATTAAAAAGAGGGTGTGACCACTGTACAAAGCAAAAATTAATAAGTGAAAAGAAAGCATGTAACAATGAGGGCCTCAGCAGGGCACGGTGCAGTTTTTCCTTATATTGTGGAAACATTCATTGCCAGCCTACAAGCCCCAACACAGTCTCTCATTGAGCGGGAATAGTATGATCTATAAGCGTAATGTTCAAGGTTACATGATAGAAGGGTTCATTCCAGCCAGAATACATTCAGCAAAGCAGCAGTTTCCAAACGCTGTGACGCCGAACATTACTCTAAACCTTTTTGGGACAGCCTTCTTTTTTTTTTTTGGAAGGAGGCAACCCCTTTACAAAGTGCTGGCATTCATTGCAAGTAGTGTAGTGTTCTTCCAAACACTGCCATAGGCCAAGAGGAGGGTAGAGATTCAACCAATCCAGATTGAGACAATGGGGGGGGGGGGGGAAACGTGCTAATCTCTAAAATGGGTATATAAAAAAGTGGGATGCAGTCTGAGCACTTATATCACCGGAGAGCACAAAGTCAGCACAGTTCTAAATGTTGGTAACCATTGGTTTTGTGTTCCGGATTTCTTCTTGATACTCCCATGTTGGCACTTCTTGGAATACAACCTTCTCCAACAACAGCGTTGCAGGGGACACAGCTTCTGCTGGTGGAGCACAGAGACATGTCCCTGTCTTGTGGAGGCTGACCGCTCCAAGACCAAAATTCCCTGCTCCATTTATAGTGGCTGTTTATTTGATTTGATTATGTCTTTACTTTATTCATGAATGGTGCTGTAACACACACATTTCCCAATTTAGGATCAATAAAGTATTTATTGATCTATCTATCGATCTTCACCACCACTGTCCACTGGTTTAGGCAACCTCTGTGGTCATACAATCAGTATATGAACAACAGTGTGAACATAATCCAACTTTGGGTAAAGTTAGCTGATGGCGGGTGTGTTTGATGACTGAGAAACACAGGATGTCAAGAGAAAACAGGAACTTTTTAAAGCAGGCCATTTTTTAGATTAGTTAAAGGTCTCCTATTATGCTATATTTAAACAATATATTGTAGGTCTCATATCTGTACAAAACATGTCTGAAGTGTTTTGCTCAAAATACCAAACAGATCCCCCATTGTAGCATGCCTCATCCCCCTCTATTTCAGCCCTGTTCCTGAAGTGCTGATTCTGTGACTGTAGCTTTAAATGAACTAGCTGCTGCTGGCCACGCCCCTTTGGAGCTGCTGCTGGCCACGCCCCTTAGGAGCTGCTGCTGGCCACGCCCCTTTGGAGCTGCTGCTGGCCACGTCCCTTTGGAGCGTCACGATCTCTCTGTCTTTTTGTTTTCTAAAGGAGAAACTCAGCTAAACGCTGCCGTGATTAAACGCCATATTATGTTCCAAACCACATCCAGCATTATTTCTGAAACACTTCTCAGTGTTTACCACTAGAACAGAGACATTATATGTATTATATAAACAACAACTCTAAGTCCCTCCTGCAGACATCCTGCTGAACACACACACACGGCTAGGGAGGAGATTCAGCTCGTGACTGTATATGGGGGACGATAGGTTGGGACGTGTCACGTGGGCGGGACGTTACCAGGAGTTCAATGTAAAGCCAGCCCACATTTTCGGTTATGACATCATCCGAAGCAAATCTGGATCAGCTCGTTTGTACCCCCGATTTTAGAGATATGGGTAAGGAGGAAAAGAGAGAGGGTTGTATTTTCTGACACTTCGTGAGTCTCCTTACACACCAAGGACACATATTTATGTATAGAAGACATCAAAAAGTGCATTTTGCATAACAGGAGACCTTTAAGTTTAAAGGTCGTTAAAAAATTATTCATCAAAATGACAAGAAGGATCATTCATGTTCAGTTATTACAATGTGCCCTTGCATTTGCAAGTGGGCTGGTGAAGCAACATAGTTTGGTTTAAAATTATGCTTTAGTGGGGGCTGTGAGATGAGCCAGGCTCGAGGTAAAGGTACTCTCCTGAGTATTCACTGATCACACACACAATGCAGTGTAGGAAAAGACTGTCCACAACAACCAGTCATACCGTGACTAATGGACATGAGGCACAGTCAACCTGCTGGCTGCTACTGAAAACAACTACATACCAGCTGAGTTAAGTGGAAGGGAGCGTTGCACGAGCAGCCCTACCAAGAACTACACTTAGCAGGAAGAGAACACTCAGAGCTGATTCTACTGAAGGGAGGGCTGGCCTCGGCCTGCTAAGAGCAGAACAACTGCGCCTCTACGTTATTCCACAGACAGATCCCAGTGAGTTGGGGTAAAACAAGTTATATGAAAACTGTCAGATATCAGTGGGGGTAGGGAGGATGTGGACTGCAGCGGGGTGGTGGGCTAAAAAAAAGTTTCTAGGGCTGCTCATCTTCACTGAAAAATAGTGGAGCATATTGAGAGCCTTTTGAAAGGCATAAATCACCTTTGTGTTTTGTTCTTGAGTCAGACTATTACCTGGTTTGTAGTCTGGTACCTTAACCGCCCTTTTCTCAAAATAACAAAGTTAAATAGAAAAAGCTATAAATGCCAAAGCACGGATGAACGGAGAGCTGATTGATTTGTCAGCTTATTCTTCCATGATTTGTTACAAATGTGTCAATCGTTAGAAACAATGCCGATTTAGCTGTATCTATTTTAATCATTTTCTATCTTGTTAAGCCTTAAATTACAAAAACCCAATAAATTAGATAGTTCTAGGTGAAATGTGAGAAAATAGCTGCTTAAGTTATGTTCTTTGTATATTGTTGGGATTTGAATTATTAGATTTTTATTAGGAATTTTGAAGAAGCACAACTACCCCCTCACACTGCTGCTGTGACAACATATTTTCCCATTTTGGCATAAATTAAGTATCTATCTATCTATCTATCTATCTAGAACCAAAATATTTTTTGTGATAATATTTTTTTTTATAGCAATCATTTAAATAGTAAGTTCTAGTTTGCTGTGTTTTAGAAGGTGAACTATTCATTGGAATTAAATGGCATGCAGTTAATTTATTTCCTGAAAACACTTACAGCTTTCCACTGTCAAACAGCTCCAGGCAAGCTCCTTAGGAAGGAGGAAATATTGCTCACCGACTCAGCTGGCCTGAGATTGAATGTGGTGACCTTCCTCTCCACTGTAGCTGGAGCTTGGGTGGCAGTGCTGTCTCTCAACACTCACTGCCAGCCAATTGAACACAATGAGACAGTTTGCACTCAGGCGCTTAGTGATGACATGCCAAGTATGCACCAGCCAAATCTCCAGCCTTTATTGCCTTACAAAATGCACTTACTGTATGTCATCATGCTCTTTGAAGCACACAGACAGCGGGACATTAACAGCACTTCTGTCTTTGGTCAGCTCATTCCATCAGTTCCCTATGTGATCGGGTCCTTACACAGGAGAAACCTCCATCAGGTCTTCACTACAGATGCTGAATCTGATGTTGGTTACGGCAAAAAAAGGCCATGAATTACTCAATCAAAGTAAACAAATCTATAACTTCAGATACAGAAGATCAACAGACTTGTATTTTTCATCTGAAGGAGTTCCTGCCTTTGGAGAAATCTGAAGCATCATGTTGTCAGTAGAGGGAAATAAAAAGCTTTTATCAACCATTTTTCAGAGTGGACCCTAACATGATAAGGTTCAGTGAAAGTAAGACTTGTGACCAGCACAATTTCTTTCTTTTAAACGTTGTGCTAAGAATATATATTGGTGGTGCAGAAGTAGATATCAAGGCATTCCTGCTTCAGTGTATTGCTGGACGTCCGTGTGCGTGTCTGAGGAAAAAACCCTCCACCGGAAATGCTTCCCACAGCTGTTAGGAGTATCATTCTCCACCTTGAGGCCAACCAAAAGACAAATAGCAGCCAGGTCATGTGACTGTTCTGCTGCTGAGATGCCATTCGGTCTTATTCCAGCCCTCTCAAAACATTCAAGTCATACCCTTCTCCCTCAGTGAGCCGGCCCTTTCCCCCTACATCAGGGTTTCAATGCTGTATTCTATATCACCACAACAATCAAATACTAATTCCACACATGCATGACTATTACTATAATACACCATGGTTTGTTGTATAACTAATGTAAAATTAATTTTAAAGGTCTCCTATTATGCTCTTTTATGGCATATATTATAGGTCTCAAATATATTAAAAAACATGTCTCTGATGTGTTTGGCTCAAAATACCAAACAGATCATGCATTTTAGAATGTCCGCTATCATGCAAATGAGCTGTAGCTGGCCACGCCCCTTTGGAGCACATGCAGCTCTCTGTCTGAAGAGAGAAGTTTCTAACGGAGAAACTATAAATATATACAGTGGGGAGAACAAGTATTTGATACACTGCCTATTTTGCAGGTTTCCCCACTTACAAATCATGTAGAGGTCTGTATTTTTATCAAAGGTACACTTCAACTGTGAGAGACGGATTCTAAAACAAAAATCCAGAAAATCTCATTGTATGATTTTTAAATAATTAATTAGCATTTTATTGCATGACATAAGTATTTGATACATCAGAAAACAGAACTTGATATTTGGTACAGAGACCTTTGTTTGCAAATACAGAGATCAGACGTTTCCTGTAGTTCTTGACCAGGTTTGCACACACTGCAGCAGGGATTTTGGCCCACTCCTCCATACAGATCTTCTCCAGATCCTTCAGGTTTCGAGGCTGTCGCTGGGCAATACGGACTTTCAGCTCCCTCCAAAGATTTTCTATTGGGTTCAGGTCTGGAGACTGGCTAGGCCACTGCAGGACCTTGAGATGCCTCTTACGGAGCCACTCCTTAGTTGCCCTGGCTGTTTGTTTTGGGTCGTTGTCATGCTGGAAGACCCAGCCACGACCCATCTTCAATGTGAGGGAAGGAGGTTGTTGGCCAAGGTCTCGCGATACATGGCCCCATCCATCCTCCCCTCAATACGGTGCAGTCGTCCTGTCCCCTTTGCAGAAAAGCATCCCCAAAGAATGATGTTTCCACCTCCATGCTTCACGGTTGGGATGGTGTTCTTGGGGTTGTACTCATCCTTCTTCTTACTCCAAACACAGCGAGTGGAGTTTAGACCAAAAAGCTCTATTTTTGTCTCATCAGACCACATGACCTTCTCCCATTCCACCTCTGGATCATCCAGATAGTCACTGGCAAACTTAAGACCGGCCAGGACATGCGCTGGCTTGAACAGGGGGACCTTGCGTCCAGGATTTTAATCCATGACGGCGTAGTGTGTTACTAATGGTTTTCTTTGAGACTGTGGTCCCAGCTCTCTTCAGGTCATTGACCAGGTCCTGCCGTGTAGTTCTGGGCTGATCCCTCACCTTCCTCATGATCATTGATGCCCCACGAGGTGAGATCTTGCATGGAGCCCCAGACCGAGGGAGATTGACCGTCATCTTGAACTTCTTCCAATTTCTAATAATTGCGCCAACAGTTGTTGTCTTCTCACCGAGCTGCTTGCCTATTGTCCTGTAGCCCATCCCAGCCTTGTGCAGGTCTACAATTATATCCCTGATGTCCTTACACAGCTCTCTGGTCTTGGCCATTGTGGAGAGGTTGGAGTCTGTTTGATTGAGTGTGTGGACAGGTCTCTTTTATACAGGTAACAAGTTCAAACAGTTGCAGTTAATACAAGTAATGAGTGGAGAACAGGAGGGCTTCTTATAGAAACACTAACAGGTCTGTGAGAGCCGGAATTCTTACTGGTTGGTAGGTGATCAAATACTTATGTCATGCAATAAAATGCAAATTAACTATTTAAAAATCATACAATGTGAGTTTGTGGATTTTTGTTTTAGAATCCGTCTCTCACAGTTGAAGAGTACCTCAATCTGCAGTAAAAATGACAAACTTCTACATGATTTTTAAGTGGGAAAACCTGCAAAATCGGCAGTGTATCAAATACTTGCACAATTGGTGGCTGACTAAATACTTTTTTGCAAAAAAGTTCTCCCATTTAAAAAGATGAGAGAGGCCTGTAATTTTCATCATAGATATACCTCAACTATGAGAGACAGAATGAGGAAACAATCCAGGAAATCACATTGTAGGATTTTTAATGAATGAATTGGTAAATTCCTCGGTAAAATAAGTATTTGGTCACCTACAAACAAGCAAGATTTCTGTCTCTCACAGACCTGTAACTTCTTCTTTAAGAGGCTCCTCTGTCCTCCACTCGTTACCTGTATTAATGGCACCTTTTTGAACTCGTTATCAGTATAAATGGACAGGACTCACCAAGAGAGTGGCAAGAGGAAAGGTGGGGGGCTTGCTATTCTCGTTAACAACAAGTGGTGTTTTCATGGACATGTTACTGTAAAGGAACGTGTGTGTAGCCCGGACATTGAAGTGCTTGCCGTGAGTCTGTGGCCATACTATCTGCTGCGTGAGTTCTCACACGTGATTCTCCTGGTTGTTTACATTCCACCGTCGGCAAACGCAGCGCTCGCGACTGACGTCACCCACTCCGTCGTCGTGAGACTTCAGACACAGCACCCAGACGCATTCATCGCGATATCTGGGGACTTCAACCACGTCACTCTGGCTGCAACACTGCCCACCTTCAAGCAGTTTGGGGACTGTCCCACCAGGGAAAACAAGACACTGGACCTGCTGTATGCCAATGTTAAGGAGGTATACAGCTCCACTACCCTTCCTCCACTTGGAAGGTCAGACCACAACCTCATCCACCTTAAGCCCCTGTATAAGCCTCTAGTCCAGCGGCTGCCTGTTACCATCAGGACTGTGAGGAGATGGTCACAGGAGGCTGAGGAGACTTTGCAGAGCTGCTTTGAGTCAACAGACTGGGATTTGCTCTGTGATTCTCATGGGGAGGACATTGATGATCTCACGGACTGCATAACAGCGTACATCAACTTCTGTATGGACAATGTTGTTCCCATACAGACTGTACGCTGTTTCCCCAACAACAAGCCGTGGGTCACCAGAGACATCAAGGTCCTGCTTAACGAGAAGAAGAGGGCCTTCAGAGACGGGGACAGGGAGCAGATGAGGCGAGTTCAGAGGGAGCTGAAGGAGAAGATACAGCAGGGTAAAGACAGCTACAGGAGGAAGCTGGAGCACAAACTCCAGCAGAACAACCTGAAGGACGTGTGGAGTGGCATGAGGAGCATCACTGGCTACAAACAACCTGGTAGCCAGAAAATAGAGGGTGGGCTTGACTGGGCCAACGAGCTGAATCTGTTCTTCAATAGATTCGATGAGAGGGCTCCGGTCTACCCCTCCCCCAGCTCCTCTACAACCATCCCCCTTAGAACCTCCAGCCCTGCTGTCCTCCCTCCCACACCGTCCCTCCACAGCTACACCGTACCTGCTCTTTCTCCCCCACCATTACCATTACCTCACCCCTCCCCCATCAACATCAACACAACACAGACTCTTTCTGCCCCCACACATGGCACAACGACCTTCACAGCAGAGCAGGTGATGAATGTGCTGTGCAGGCTCCGCCCAGGCAAGGCTGCAGGTCCCGACGGCGTCAGCCCGAGGGTCCTCAAAACATGTGCTGCCCAGCTGAGTGGAGTCCTGCAGTACATCTTTAACCTGAGTCTGAGTCTGGAGAGGGTCCCTGTGCTGTGGAAAACTTCCTGTCTGGTTCCGGTACCGAAGAAGGCGCGTCCCAGCACCTCCAACGACTACAGACCGGTGGCGCTGACGTCCCACCTGATGAAGTCCCTGGAAAGGCTGGTCCTGTCACTTCTTCGGCCCCTGGTTAGTTCATCGCTGGACCCTCTGCAGTTTGCCTACCAGCCGAAGCTAGGAGTGGAAGACGCCATCATCTTCCTGCTTCACCGTGCCTACGCCCACTTGGACAGACCCGGTAGCACTGTGAGAATCATGTTCTTCGACTTCTCCAGTGCGTTCAACACCATTCGGCCTGACCTGCTTGGGAGTAAGCTGACGGCGATGCAGGTGGACTCCTCCCTGGTTTCCTGGATCACGGACTATTTGACGGGTCGACCACAGTTTTTCAGACTGCAGGACTGAGTGTCTGACACTGTGGTCAGCAGCACAGGGGCTCCACAGGGAACCGTTCTGTCTCCCTTCCTGTTCACCCTGTACACCTCAGACTTTCAGTTCCACTCGGAGTCCTGCCATCTGCAGAAGTTTTCAGACAATTCTGCAGTTGTTGGTTGTGTCAGTGAGGGAAATGATGAGGAGTACAGGGGCGTCGTGGACTCCTTCGTTGAGTGGTGTGAGCTCAACCACCTGCAGCTCAACACCGCCAAGCCAAAGGAGTTGGTGGTGGATTTCCGCAGGAGGAAATCTACCCCGACATCCATTTCCATCAAGGGGGTGACTGCCGACATTGTTCAGGACTACAAATACCTGGGTGTTCACCTGGACAATGAACTGGACTGAGCCAAGAACACTGAGGCTGTGTATAAGAAGGGCCAGAGCCGACTCTACTTCCTGCGGAGGCTCCGGTCCTTCAACGTCTGTAACACCATGCTGAAGATGTTCTACCAGTCGATGGTAGCCAGTGCCATCTTCTTTGGTGTTGCGTGCTGGGGCAGCAAGTTGAGGTCAGCAGACGCCAACAAGATCAGCAGGATCGTCAGGAAGGCTGGCTCCGTCCTGGAGGTCCAGCTGGACTCTTTGCTGGTGGTGTCTGAGAGGGGGATGCTGCGCAAGCTGCGTAGTATCATGGACAACAACGCTCACCCTCTCCACCAGGTGCTGACCTCATACAGAAGCACCTTCAGCAATAGACTCATTCAACCCCGGTGTACCACAGAACGCCACAGGAAGTCCTTTCTTCCTGTGGCCATCAGACTCTTTAACTCATCCACCTCAGGTCGTTAGAGGAACATTGGAGACTCAGTGACACTTTATTTCATCACAATGCTGTCATTTCACTTTATTCACATGTCACTTTCATTTAGTATTTAGTATTCAGCTTAGTTTTATTAGTTATCTTATTACTGTACTGCCATTTGCACTATACATATTGTTGTATATTGTATATACCTACGTAGTTACTGTAACTATTTCACTATTTCATATTTGCAAAGCTGCTCTTATTGTTGATACATTTAGTTTATATTTAGTTATACTTAGTTTATACTTAGTTATTTTATTTTAAATTTAGTAATATTGATGTATATTTAGTGTATATTTAGTAGTTTAGTTATATTGAGTGTATATTTCTCCTTCCTTCTTTGTATTGAACTGTTGCACCTCAATTTCCCTCAGGATAAATAAAGCTTCTTGAATCTTGAATCTAAAAGACACCTGTCCACAACCTCAAACAGTCATACTCCAAACTCCACTATGGCCAAGACCAAAGAGCTGTCAAAGGAGACCAGAGACTAAATTGTGGACCTGCACCAGGCTGGGAAAACTGAATCTGCAATAGGTAGGCCTAAGCAGCTTGGTGTGAAGAAATCAACTGTGGGAGCAATTATTACAAAATGGAAGACATACAAGACCACTGCTAATCTCCCTCCATCTGGGGCTCCACGCAAGATCTCACCCCGTGGGGTCAAAATGATCACAAGAACGGTGAGCAAAAATCCCAGAACCACACGGGGGGACCTAGTGAATGACCTGCAGAGAGCTGGGACCAAAGTAACAGAGGCTACCATCAGTAACACACTACGCCGCCAGGGACTTAATCCTGCAGTTCCAGACGTGTCCCCCTGCTTAAGACAGTACATGTCCAGGCCCGTCTGAAGTTTGCTAGAGGGCATTTGGATGATCCAGAAGAGGATTGGGAGAATGTCATATGGTCAGATGAAACCAAAATAGAACTTTTTGGTAAAAACTCAACTCGTCGTGTTTGGAGGAGAAAGAATGCAGAGTTGCATCCAAAGAACACCATACCTACTGTGAAGCATGGGGGTGGAAACATCAGGCTTTGGGGCTGTTTTTCTGCAAAGGGACCAGGACGACTGATCCGTGTAAAGGAAAGAATGAATGGGGCCATGTATCGTGAGATTTTGAGTGAAAACCTCCTTCCATCAGCAAGGGCACTGAAGATGAAGCGTGGCTGGGTCTTTCAGCATGACAATGATCCTAAACACACCGCCAGGGCAACGAAGGAGTGGCTTCGTAAGAAGCATTTCAAGGTCCTGGAGTGGCCTAGCCAGTCTCCAGATCTCAACCCCATAGAAAATCTTTGGAGGGAGTTGAAAGTCCGTGTTGCCCAGCGACAGCCCCAAAACATCACTGCTTTAGAGGAGATCTGCATGGAGGAATGGGCCAAAATACCAGCAACAGTGTGTGAAAACCTTGTGAAGACTTACAGAAAACGTTTGACCTCTGTCATTGCCAACAAAGGGTATATAACAAAGTATTGAGATGAACTTTTGTTATTGACCAAATACTTATTTTCCACAATCATTTGAAATAAATTCTTTAAAAATCCTACAATGTGATTTCCTGGATTTTTTTTTCTCATTTTGTCTCTCATAGTTGAGGTATACCTATGATACAAATTACAGGCCTCTCTCATCTTTTTAAATGGGAGAACTTGCACAATTGGTGGCTGACTAAATACTTTTTTGCCCCACTGTATATATATATACACACACATATATATACACACACACACACAACATATATATACACACACAACAACTCTAACGGTGGGTTCCCGGACGCGATGCGATTTCTCGGCGCGTCGCCATTACATGTAAAGTCAATGCAAAGACGCGGAGAGGCGCAAATTCGCTCCAGCTGCGCGCATAAAGGGGATGACGCGGCGCGAATGAGGCGATTGAAGCAATGAAGGGGGGCGCGTCAATCGCGTGTGTTCTCCGTTAACCAATCAGCGGTACGGATCTCAGCCTGCCGTCTCTGACGTTGATTCAGAAAACCAAAACATCAGCCGTTAGCCGTTAGCACACAGAGCCCCCAGCTCCTCATATCTTTTCAGAAACTGGAAGAAAGTTATACATGTACCAAGCACAGACTGTCTATGGCATGGTGAATACAGACGCTGCTTTATTTATGTCTGCATGATGTTCTTGTGAGCGTGGACGGAGCAGCTACAACCCCGAGCTTAGCCGTTTTGTGATGAGACGTGTTAAAGCAATAATTCATGTTTTTTACAAACCGGTATTAGTGAGTTGTTAGTTCGGCATTATTATTAAACGTATAGTAAAATTAAATCACAGTAAAATATGTTCATTTTGATGTAGTTGGTATCTACCATAGTATTTGAATGACGCGGGTACACAACTGACAGCCGCGGTGAAAGTCGAGCGATTAGAGTGATGTGAATATTCGCATCGTGTCCAGTTTGAATGCACCATAAGTCCCTCCTGCAGACATCCTGCACAGAGACACAGAGGTGCTGCAGAGGGGATTCAGCTCACGACTGTATATGTGGGACGATAGGTCGGGACGTGTCACGTGGGTGGGACGTTGCCAGGAGTTCAATGTAAAGCCAGCCCACAATTCCGATATGACATCATATCGGCAGCAAATTTGGATCAGCTCGTTTGTACCCTCGTTTTTAGAGATGTGGGTACTTTGTGAGTCTCCTCTCCATACTGTATTTATGTATAAAAGACAGCAAAAAAGTGCATTTTGCATAATAGGGGACCTTTAAAGCACAGTCATTTTGACTTTTGACATTTTATTGGAAACAGCACAATAATGGATAGGAGTAATAGTAGAGAGGACTCAGCACTGTTTTGTGCACAGTATAACACAGTCATGCCATCAAACGTATTAAAGTATTTGCTTTAAACAGCAAGGTAAATCAGTATGATTACTTATTTTACAAAAATTAAAAGTGCCTACGAGTGTTACCAATATTGAGGGAATAGTGTTCACCCCCCTCTAACTCAAGCTTCTGGTCCTATCCTCTCTCTTCTGAGTAAGCAGCCTGAAATATACTAATTCATGTTTCAAAGCTCTTCTGCAGAGTGCAGGGTGTAATGTTCTACTATTGTGCGCACTGTATTTTTGGCAAACATGTAGGATACAGTGAAATATAACTAGCTTAAGCTTTGATTTGGTTACGTTTACTAAGGGAAGCGTTTGCCACACCTGCTTTGTTCAAGGACAGTCAGAAATTCTAAAGTTTGCTGAAAATATGTGTTTGTACAGTTTCAGGGTATGATAATTGGTGTAACCTTTCTTATACTGACTTTTGGAAAGAAATTGTGCCGTTCAAACCATCCTGCGGGTTTGGTGATTATTCAAATCTCTTTCAAAATATTGTGTCAATGTTATATTGATCATATCTAATCCTCTACTGTTAAAAGGAATTGATAACATTATGAAAAAATGTTGAGACGTTTAACGTAAATGACCTTTTCCAACCTCTACCAAAGATTAATGAATATCAAACACCGTCAAAACACGTTCTAACAATATGCGTTTGTTTTCAACTAGGATTTGTTCAGTTGCATCTGAAATGTGTCGCAGTCCGTTGTTAAGAAAAAGAAAGCAGATGATAGAGGAGATTACAATGGGCTGCTGGTTTTGTGTTTCAAAACAAAGTATGGGCTGCGAGGTGAGATCTGGCAGCCAGATATCTCAGCATTGAGCAGCAAGCGTTCACAATGCATACATTTTCCTCACACTGCGTTTATTAAGGTCATTTTGCGTATTATAGCAGTCGTTCTGCTTATGGCCAACTTCAGGACACAACGAGAGGCTAAATCATCCGTGCTCTGTACCGCAGGATGGGCAGGTTTCATGTTTTTCCCACACTCCCACAGTTGGCCCAAGAGCGGAAGTGCAGTGTGTGCAAGCAGTGATCAGCTATGGTGCCGGCAGAGAAGTGTGTGGGGGGGGGGGGCCACACAGCGTAGACTGGCACTAACAGGTGTGCCCTGGAGGGTGCCAGCACCAGACTGGCCTGATACGCTGAACAGACCACACACACACACACCTCTAAGGAATACCACAGCAGACCGGATCTGTTATGACATCTCTAACCAGGAGCTGAGGCAGGCCAGAGGGTTTCAGAGGGTGCCATGGGAAGGACAGAGGGAGAGAAGGTGAGGGGTGCAGGCTGGACTTAGCTCACCCATAGATATCCCTGAACTGAACTCTTTCTTCTTCACACTGAAGAGGAGTTTCCATGAATCTGGGGCTAACCACAGGAAACGGATCAGAAACATTTCAAACAGAGAAGTCTTCGGGCAACAGAGAGAAAATGCTCGGTCCGTCCCCCTTAGTTAATCCCACTTATACCTACATGCCCCTCTTTTGTTTCTGCATTTAATAAAGCCTGTCTTTGCACATTGTCGATGCAAGGGTGAAGGGTCCACAAGCTTAACCTGTGTGTACGTTAGCCATGGTGTTGTGCAATCTCCAGTAATAAACAATTATCTTCATAGTGTTATGGGAAGCAAGGCTTGTTATCTCCCTCAGAGCTCACATGGTTATATCCAAGATGCGAAAGGTTGCAAAACATCTTCAAATATAGGGTCTAATTTAATAGACCACTGCTGCAGCAAAAACTTCACTGAGACCCACACAGTCAGTTGCCAATGGCAGAGCTACATTAAACCACAACAAACAAAGCCTCTTCAGCTGCGTTGTCCACCACGCCCTGACAATATCTTTTCTAAGGGAGATATGGCATTTACAAACAGCTCAGAGACACACAGGATTTCTGTTCAGTGTCTGCAAGAAAAAGCTAGAGAGAGTCTGAGGGGACGAGGGGCCAGCACCTGCCCAAAGGATAAGCAAGGGAATGATAAGACGGCAGCCTGCAGATCCATCATGCAGAAAACAAGCAGCTGGGAGGCTACCTCACCATCTACTTCATCAGTGCAGCCATTGAAGAGTCTCAGTCATGTTCATGCACAGGGATCTCTCTGAAGACGACTGAACTAAATTAGATTTATTTCCATTACTAATGGGCACACAGTGCATCCAGTATCATGTTTCATATTGTGAACCTATTTTTAAGGCTTCTGTAGCCTTAATCAATACTATCCTGCTTCACAAGAATACTTTCAAGTCAAGGTATCTGCAACAATAGGAAGCTTTTATTTTATAGGCATGAGACTTTTAAAGACAGCTGCAAAGAAACCGAGACACTAACTTCCCCCGAACCAATATGCGGGTTAAGGATGTCATGTGAGGTCTGGAAACACTTCAGCAAAGATCATTGCAGTGTGTAGTCAAGTATTTATTTTAGAGAAGAGAAAAGACAGAAAGAGACTGTAATAAAGATTAAAGGGAGACAGAATGAAGAAGCAACAGGAGAACACACCAAACTAAAGCAAGCAAAGACCCTTGCAATGATGTTTGAGACAGCTCAGCTAATCTTCTCAGGCTGTCATTTCTTAAAAATACACATCTTGTCACTGCACACGAGTCTGTGCTTTTCTCCATGTCTTTCCATCAGATGATTGTGTAGTATCATTCAAACAGTACTACTGCTCTAAGGTTGATTATATTGTTTCAAACTTGCTTACAAAGGAGTTAGTTCCATTTACTCCCTGCATGCTTATCATTATTATGATACGATTGAACACGCGGACCCTAAAAATGTAAAAATAAGCAGGTGACCAGAGGTGTTTCTCAGTCAGAAAGAGCACTTTGAGAGGAAGTGTTTGTGTCACACAAACATATCCTGTCACAGAGGCTACTGTGTGCACAGCTCTGAGAAGCACAGAGGACAAAGATAACGGCTCAACCATCTTCCTGTGCGCTGGCAACTCGTTCAAAATGTAGCCCCCGCGGAACAGCGCTTAAGGAGCTGCAGCAGTACAACACTGACAGGCCGGAAGATGTGTGGATGTCCGAGCAGCCAACAAGCAATCAAAGTGGATGCTTGTGCGTCTGAGAACGTGGAACAGGGCTTTTCTGCACGACGAGTCAAAATTTAGACGGACAATTTGGAATCCAAGAGATTTCTTATGCTTGTAAATTTTAAACAGCCATAACTAATGTGGAAGAATGCAACACTGCTGGCAGCTTGACATGTTGGTGATTAACCATGATGTAGTCAACATTAACTTTTAGTAATCATTTTTGATCATAAAAAAAATAATATCACACATGACTCGCCAACTAACACAAACATGTTACTTCCAAATGTTGGTTTTACAATGCCTTTTATGAAATAAAACTCTGTATGATTTAAAGACATAAAGAATGACCAAAGACAGACAACTCTTGGTACATTTGCATGTGTCTAATACACGCGTTTTGACTGCTTTCGTTCTGTCAAAACCAAATCCTAAACGCTCTGGGTTTTATGTCAAAATAAACGTAAGTCTGACAACAGGAACTAAACAGATTTTCTGTTGCATTTAAATATGAAGCTGTTGTGGCACCAGATGTTTTGTCACTGAGCATACACTTGGAGCAAAACACTGATTCCACTCACAATGCAGAAGTATCAGAAGAGCTGCACTGCTGTCTGTTTAACACAGCCCTGCTTCTGCTTTCAATTAGTGTAAATGCTCTATTCAAAGGAAGCAGGCAGAGGAGCTCTACTATATATTCCTTTAATTGATGGTTGTGTATCCTATTTCGTCACAATTTCTGCAAAGAACCTTGAAAAACACTTCATTCTCATAAAAGCTGCTCTTGCATTATTTTACTTCATTCAAGCATTATTTAAAATGTAGCTTTACACATATTCTGAGTGTATTTATTTAGCTGAACAATCCACCAGTGGGTTTGCTCTGGTGATATTAGGGTCAATGAATGTCATGTATGTCTCCAAACGTTAGCTAACAAATAATGACATTGGCATGGGAAACTTTGTGCAGTTGTTGATTAGTTTTTCTTGTACTTATCACTGAAATTAAGAGTGGTTGCTTAAAACAATAAAGAATAACAGCAACTTTATAAACATCCAACTATTATTAACAGTGGAGTTCATATTATATTCCACATGGCAGGCAACCTTTAGGCTAAATGATATAGGAAAATGATCTCATATAACTGCCCCTCCTTTAGACCAATATTGTGGTTCAGTATGCAAAGTCAGCATATAATCTGCTCTTTCAGGCCTTCCTGTTCTGACACAATCAAATGAACCGACGCATGAATTGATAGGAATGCCTTTTTTGCTATATGTAACAACATTCAATCAAAGAAGAATATTATTCTGACTAAACATTAAATGTTATCATCATGACTTAAAAAGGTACGATGTAGTTTCTCTGAGGTGGCAGTGAGGTTGTAGATTTCTCCCCCCATCCTTTCCAGGCGTGTTGGAGAACTTACGTTGGCGTAAAGACGCAAAAGGCCCTCTGTAGAGCCAGATTTTGGTTTGTCCAGTCTGAGCGACTGGACAAACATAGTAATGCATAATAGCAGAGCTTGGAGGACCTGCTGCCTATACACATACATTCAGTGAACAAACACTTTAGGCTGCTCCTGAAGAGAGGTAGCCCCCCCATGTTAAAATGCCCAACATTACAGCGGAAATAAAGATTTACAAAAAAAGGTTTTGTTCTCTATTTCCAATTGCTTTGTTTTCCCCAAAAGTGCACCCTGATTATGACTCTGCCACTCTACAAATATTTAGATGAGTCAAATCCTTGTTGCAAACGTGTTGTCAACTGTTTTTGGTTTAGCTTCCTTCAGCACATACTCACGGACACTCGCTCGACAACACGCTTCAACAGCTTCAATGCTTCTCTCAAAACAATGTGGGCTAATGTGATCATTTATGGATGTAACTTAAAAGCAGTCTTGGCACTTTTTTTTTTAAATTGTTGTTTGCAGGCATCAAAGTTTGTGGTGGCACAGAATTTCACAAGTTGTCACAATGGCAACATGACCAGGTGTTCCCCACCCTGTGGTTGTTGGGTTTTTTCTTATTATATTTGCAGGTTTTCCAACTTACCAGCCCAGTGTTCCAGGGACAGGACCAACATGCTGCCAGTTCAGTTCTCCAACCCGCAGGTAACCAGGACTATTAACCCTCTACTCCTCAAACCGCTGTGTGCATATGTCGTTTTATAGGGCCACTCCTCATTGTACATGTGTGCACACGTGCAATGTGAAGTAAAAGGGTGCAGATAGTGAACTCAACTTTGTCTGCTACTGTTGTTTTTTAAGTGTGCTGCTTGATTGTTTTTCAGGAATCTCCAAGTAGTTCAAGGTCTGTTTAGCTTGTGAAAGAGCATGTGTCAGTTTCAGGAAGCTGGGCAGTGATTTTAGAGGAATAGAAAAGGGCACGGGGGTTGGGGGGACAGCATCATCTCAGTGTAGGAAGTGTTTAACACATCTCCTTTTGACTTATGCATACAACAACAGAAACAATAAGAGGGTACGCTAAAGGTATACCCTGACTGGAGAGTGTGAGGAATGACAACAAACAAGGTGGAACAGCATCCTGTGTGCACGCAGTGCAACAAACAACTGCTGACAGCAACTGGAGCTGAGCAGCCTCACCTGAATACTGTGGCAAAACATTTTGATGTGCAACATTGTGAGCTGTTACACACTCGAGCAGGAGTCCCCTGGATCTTTAGGAAAGTATAGGTTGCATAGGCGTCGACAAATCAGATCAGATCTTTCACACAACATAAGTAAATAAAGCGTAGTCCCAGGCAGCACAGCTGACTTTCAGAATGACTGTTCTTTTGCAATCTAATCATATAATTTTGTGGATCTTCCAATTGTTCATCCGAGTGTTTGAACATCTCAAACAGTCGGTAAAACTCTTTATTTTCCAGATAACCATATGGAAGACACTAAACATGTGGTGAGACAGGTCACTATTAGCGCAATAGAGAAGGACTGGAGCTACCAAAACATCGCTGCTCTCTTTTATCATCCATAGTCTTTATCATTCAAACTATTTTAACAGACATGACCTAATCTTCATACATCTCCATTACCTTATCTGGATAACCTAAAAATCGGTGTGTTACAGCAACACCTATGCTATTAGTCAGTGTGTCATATAAAACTTGGCTTGTTATCATGTCTGCAAAATAAATGTAACTTTATATTTTATTGAGGCTAAGTTCTACATAACAGCCTCTTTTAAAGCTTCACTTAAAAACATGCATCATCTCTAAAAAAGGAGCTTTTTAGCCTCATTAAGCTGTGTGCTTCAGTTTCACAGCGCACAAATGCACTGTATTTCACCACTCATCTCAAACTTTTTTTCAGCAGCAGGCAAATGTGTTGAGCACACAAGCTTAATAAACCAAACCGAGGCTGCCCTGAATTGCATGTACAGACTTAAGGCCCTTAAACACCAAAACAACAACAAATAACTAGTATTGACAGGGCTGATATTTGAACACACCACAAAGACAATGGCCAGCAATCACATACAGTGTGCACTTGTATAACATGCATAACTACAAAGTGCTACATAAAAGCAGGTCTCAAATGATCTTGTGCAAGTGTGATCATAGTTGTGGACAATTTGAGAAGCCAGCTCAAAATTGGCGAACCAACCAAATGCACTCTGCAAAATGAACAAGCTCTGCGTAGGCTACAGCTACAGGTGTACTGGACTGTGCTGTGTCAGCCCCCATGCATGCAACTTAACCCTTGAACTGGAGAGGACCATGAGCAGGCAGCGTGTGGAATGGAGGACTCCATTTAAAGCGAAGAAGTCAGGAGCGCTCAACAGGGGGAGGGGGCTTCAATAAGAGCCTCTCTTCCTGACAGCCACACACTGCAGTGGGGGAGGGTTGGAAACACCAAGCCCTCTTCGTGAAACTGCAGCAATGGGCATAATGTGATGGATCCTTTCATTCCAGCTGTGTGATACTCATTTTAAAGAGCTGTTTGAAAGAACATCAAGTTGAACAACTTAAAGTCTGCAGCCTCTAAAAGTCAAGCTGCTGTGACACAGAAAGAGAAAGGTAAGCCAGCACTGAGCTGACTGCCCTGTTGACAACAAGCATTTGTACTCCATCCAAACACACTCAGATGTAGTAATTTCCCCTCCCCTGGTGACAGGGCAAAAACTGCACACCCCAACCCTCTGCTCTGATTGGTAAAACGTTGTTGTGCAAACTGCGAATGATAAATCAGGAAACAGGTTTTTCTGGAAAGAAGATTTAAGTATTGGCACAGAGCTCGACACAACATGCCACAACTGCCGTTTGTTGTAAAAGTTCTCAAACACAAGTGTTTGTCCTGCTTGTTTATTGTACCAAAGCAAACACATCAACTCAACCCAATCTTTCACCTCTGTCAACTAGAATTAAGCCAACTTGGACACTAACTTATGAAATATTCTTAATCTGTGCACTGACTTAGTTGTGTTGATTTGACCTGTTAGCATATGCAAAATGACACTCAAACAGAACAATCAGCAGCCTTCTATTTTGTGCAAGGGTCTGATCCTGACCAAAACCCAGATTTAGCATTACCAAATAGGCTCCGAAGATTAGGTGCAGACTCTCCAAAGAGTGGCAAATAAGCAAGGCCTCTTAGCAACATATTTGCCCTGCTACAGGCACACATGGTTTCAGTTAGGGGTCTACACCTATAAACAGTGGGCTATGGTAGCTTATTGGTCAGGAAGTGCAATGTTGACTGCAAGTCAAGACAGGCACAAGCTGCTAATGAATGATATACACCCTTACAGTGTAGCTTTGACAGCACCGTTTAGATTGGAGGTGTTCAGAGGGCGACAGAAAAGTGACTCTGAGCGCTTTAGAGTTCAGAGTAAACTCAAAGCAGACAGGCAGAAAAGCTAGTCAAATAGAAAAAAGACAGTAGGATAAGTTGTAAGTTTACATTTATAACTGAAGCTTTAAGAGTTAGTTGCACATTTTATAGGTTTAGAATAAAAACACTGACACTGGTTTAGTAGCTGCCAAACATCACAACCAATGTTTTGCATATTTTAACTGGTGACTGGTGTTAATATGAACATAACACTGTGCCAGTGTAGACCACCACAAATGACCTATCATCAAAGTAAAATGTGTTTTGTATCCGCTTGAAATCTGCACGATTAAATGTAACTGAGACTGCATGAAAAAAAGCAGTAAGACAAGGCAATTGCAGAAAAATACCTGCTTTGGACCTAAGTTTGCTAGAATGACTTCACCATGTTCTGTCAAAACTAGGAAACAACTACCATGTCAAACAACAACAATGTTGGCTCACAAACAAATATACAACTTTAAAAAATGCTCAAATGTTGCAATCTGTAACAACACCTATAGTGGCCTCACAAGAATAAACAGGTTACAAAAGTGTAAATCATGACAGGTTAGAGAAGCTCATGATGAACATCTCTCATCTTAACTATATCAAGAAAACTTGTACTGAGCTGTCAAAGGCCCAGACCCACCCCCAAGTTTCCATCCCAAATAACACCAACCAGGAACATCATATCCAGGAGGAAAATGTCAGAAAGCACTAAACTGGCCATCAGTAGATTACTAAAAACAACCGAACTCACACTGCAGCTGTGTGTATGTTTTAAGTTTAACACACTGCAGTGTTACTATTGTGCTATATTTGCTTCGTGGTAGCATTAAAACAGACAGCATACATTTGGCTTAGCTTAGAGGAAGATTGCCTTGTATGTATGATACATTCACTGACACAAAACTGTTACGAACTGTAAGGTTACTTACACAAACACACACTTTCAGTGTTATATTGAAGGAATCAACAACTTAATGAGGTTTACCAGCTGTATTCTGGAGCTTGGTGGATAAGGCGTTTCAGTGAAGCTTTCCTGATTTAACATTTCCATCCACGACGTTTCTGAGTGTTCGATGGAAAAAGTATCCTAACATGGTCTACAGAGCGGATAGCGTCAGCCAGTGTTTGCTAAGATAAAAGGCACATGATATACAACGTTATTCACAGATATCCACATTTAAGCTGCCTGAAATAAGTTTATTTTAAACTTCAGACAGAGGTTTGCCAACTCGGCCGAGACGGCAACAGCCTCCACACAAGTTAGCAAACTGTGCTAACGCAGCTAGCTGCTAGCTCAAAAAAAAAAACTTTTTCTACATCTGAAAAGTTTCACTTTATAACCGAGAGGAACCGTGTTAAAAAGCTCTTATCGCACAAGGCGCTCTGAGGATTTTTCGTTTAACAGTACCGCTGTTTAACGGCTTTCTCACGGCTGTGGAGCACGGGGTAGAACCTGTAAGTGAGTCCACTTCATGTAGTTACCTTTCCGTCTCCGCTGCCGCCGCCGCTCCCCAGGCCGCCTTCAACACCCGACACCGCCGCCGGACCTCCAGAGGGCCGCGGAGCTGGGACAGTCGAAGCCGAGAGGAGTCCACCTACTACCAGGGAGACGAAGAGCCAACTGCACCGAGGCCCCGGGCCTTGTGTGTCCTCGAAACAGCGTTAATGAAGGGATACCTGGCCCCAGTTCTCCGCCGTTTGATAGAGACTAGGGAATCACTTTTTGACAGCTCCTCTTCTTCAGCCCCCCCTCCCCTCGACAGCCCTTCACTTTTCTCTTTTTCCTCACTTCCAGCAGATACGAATCAAAATACTGTCACAGAATATGGCGGCTGCATAAGCAAGCTGCTATCGCGAGAAGGAGAGCTGCTTTTCTTTTTTTTCACTTTGCAAAAGTTGCGCTGAGGGAGGAGAGAGTGCAGCCGCTGCAGGAGATGCAGGCTGAGGAAACACAAGAATCTGGAGGTTAGTGGAGGAAACAGTGCAGGAGAAGTGGGATAGCTAAAAATGAAGTGTCTGCTGTGGTCTGACTCTTCAAATAGGACAATAACATGTCAATAATATATTGATATAGTTTAATTTTACCATTCCTCCTAGACCATGCCCTGACTTATTTAACGATGATGCCTTAGTACATTTTACAGCTGGAAGTGGCAAATGTAATCTTTATACCACTGTTATTCACAATGCCATGATTTCACAACAAATCATGCTGCTGGTGAGTGTATACAACTCTGCAGGAATTAACAAGAACTTGTGTTTCCCTAAACCAGAGACAACAGGCTGACAGACACCTCTCACCATCTATTATAAACAAATTTAAAAATCTCAAAAGGGATCAATAAAAATAAATCTGATCTTATCAGAAAACATAATCAGAAACAGGTTTATTGCCAAGGTGGTTAACATATACGAGGAATTTGCCTTGGTGTACACGGTGCATACATAAACACTGTCAAAGAAGATTAAAAAAGTAAGACATTTTATGGATTTCTCGCCTGTGTTGTCGGTTTGAATCACAGCATCACAGAGCAGCCAGAGGCTTCAAGTCTCATCAATGTGAATCACTTGCTCTTATCAATAATTGTCATGTTATATATTGCCAGGATCCTGTTGGTTTACCTCAGCTCCGTCATCATTACCATCATCCAGTCTCTGCTGCAGGACAAGCTCTCCCAGCTGCACGTGCCCAGCTCCACTGTGGACTCCACCTGCAGGTGGATGAAAGACATCCTGTCTAACAGGAAGCAGCGTGTAAAGCTGGGGAAACATGTTTCAGATCCAGATCATCAGCACTTGTTCCCCTCGTGACTGTGTTCTTTCCTCTACGCCAAGGTTATTGGCTGCAATCTCCACGACCTGTATGTCTCCAAGACCCTGAGGTAGGCCAACCCCAAAGTTTGACCTGCTCCCCTCCAGCAGGAGGCGGCGGTTCATTAGGACCAAAACTTCTCTTCGCAAGAACAGTTTCTCCCCTCTGGCCTCATCAACAAGGCCTGGGACCCCACTGACACAGACTCTTACCCTCCTTTATTAACACGTTGCTTTCCATTAACGCACATCATGTTCATTTTATTTTTGTGAATCAAACACATAACTCTGTATATTTTGCACATTTGTGTATAAAAATGACCTCTTTTAATATATGCAAAGCTCTCCACTTACATCACAATACTGCACATATTCTATTCCATGTTGCCAAGTATTTTGTCAAATTATACTGTACCTATTTATTTTTGTATTTTCAGTTTTGAGTAAATGTTTCTCTATATTTTTTATGTTACTATATATATAAAAGAAAATTGGAATCATGTTTGGTCCTTTTTGTTTACATTTTATTTTCTCTTACTGTGTTTATGTAAGACGCCACGTGGTGACTGTGGCTGCCAGGGAGTGCAGTTGCCTTTCAACCAGAAGTTTGTGGGTGCGATCCCAGCATGCAGTCAACATGTCGATGTATCCTTGGGCAAGATATTGAACACTGAGTTGCTCCTGATGGCCAACTGTGTGTGAGTGTTAGCTCACTGCATAAATGAGGTGTGTATGTAAAGCGCTTAGAGGGGTTGAAAAGATTGGGTAAAGCGCCATACAAGTACATACCATTTTTGTATGCACCATTTACGCCACAGCATATTACCTGTATGTGTAACCTACTTGGCAATAATCCTGATTCTAATTCAGATTTTCGATTGTGATTTGAGCTGAGATGACATTATTTATTTCAGGCAAGACCCTTGTCCTAAAGTGAATGATCTTGAAAGTTGTCATTCTAAACTAAGATGGTGATGGTTAACATTATGCTAAATATCAAAATTCTGGTGTAAGCATTCAAATCAGAGCATCACTGTGCATAAGTACAGACTCACAGAGCAGCTGGCATGACTGTTAGTCTTTGTATGTATTTCATAGATTTAACACTCCATGACAACTGAGCAAACCAATATATCAACTAATAAAGACCATGAGATGCAGTTGAAAGCAGCAAAGAAAAAGCTAGTAAGTGGACTATTGAATTATTCTTGAATTAAGGTTCTGAAGATCAAGCATTCACTTCAATCAATTTAGCGTTTGGTTTATGTTTTCATTTTTCTTACATTTTACATTTAAAATACACATTCTTACAGCTTTGCAGAGAATGTAGATCTGCCATTACGACCACTTGTTAAAAGAATGAAAGAGTGGAATTTGTTTTTCATGAAATAACTCCATTTTTGATCATACATTGCTTTCATGTGTCACATCTCCCAGAAGGAACCCTCCAATTTCCTTTTTCTGCACCCACCTTATAAATGAGACACTTTTTTTATTCACTGTGGACATCATAAACAGGTGTCCCATTTATTTCTCTTTGACGACACTATAGATTTAGACTTTACTGCTTCTGGCTGCATTAACCCACACATGGGCTGAGTGAGAAAACAGATGCTTGTGGGAACTCTCAGGAAGAGGACAGTGCATTGGTTCTTCAGTGTGCTGGGTGGAACATATGCCGCCTCGTGTGTCGGCGTAATACAGTGACTCACACACACAGTCAGTCACACACACAAATTGTGGACCCTACTATCTCGCACAGACCCTGACCCCTTGACTCTTGGTTTGAAACCGAGAGCTGAAATCCCCTTCAGTGCTATCAGCAAAGTGAAAGCAGCCTGTTATACTTTGTGACTGGAGTATTCATTGCTCTACACAAAGCCTTTACAATTTCTGATGTGATGGTGCTGCACAAAACAAAAATCAAAAGCGGTTCTCAAGAGTTTTAAGCTTTTGTATGTGGTTGCATTGTATTCCTTCTCAAGTTTTGGTTTAATTTCAAACACACCATACCAGCTCATACCCCAGTGAATCTGCTGCACATAGACACAGATTAAAAGAATGTAAGGAACGGCCTGATGCAATGTTGAGCATGAATAGCAGCAGCCTAAGAGAAATCAGACAGAAAAACGTGCTTTGCACTCTGGTGCTGTAACCGGCCACACGCCTCACATAGGCTTTCTGGAGCAACGGGGCCGGCCACCCACATTCTTGGCAGGGAAAGAGGCCCGTTTCTCACGGTCTGAGGACAGCTAGTCATGGGTCAGCAGTTTAGATTTTGCTCTGCAGTGGGTCATTATTCCTCTCTTAAGCAAACGTGTGTGTCCACTTTCTGGGTGATGCAGCCGCTCCAGTGCTAACACGCTCAACACAGTTTTGTTACAGCCTGGGGAACAGAGAGCAGGTTATTCTAAAAGTGAGTCGTGATAAATAAAATCCTTGTTTTATTGCCAGGACCCAACTTTGTAACAGGATAAAAAAGCAATGTGTGCATTTCATTTTTTAATTTTTTAAATGCTAACATTGCATAAACTGTATGATAATGTACCAACAGGCCTTCAGGCCCCTCCAGGGAAACACAATTTAGATCCAGATTTGTGAATAGATATACTTTTGATGTAGCTTCTTGTTAGCTGTCTTGATGAAAACAAACATGCAAGTCGGTGTATTTAAAAGGAACATATGAGTGGAGATTTTCTTTTTCGGTAGTGGCTCAGTCTGTAGGGGCTTGGACTTGGATATAATAATACGGAGTGTGAGCTGGTAACTGGAGAGGTGCCAGTTGACCTCCTGGGCCACTGCCGAGGTGCCCTTGAGCAAGGCACCGAAGCAATTCTTCGACACACTTGTGGTCACTCCAGCCAGCCTGCATTTAGTTGATTTTGTAGAGTATTATAAAGAAAGGCCTCTAAACGAGGCGAAGGTCCTGAAAGATATCATAGCAGTACCAGCTGGAACTTGTGAAAGGAGGGCTGACCTGTGGTGGATTTAGTTGCCACAGATTCATTTTGTGTCATCAGTTATTATGGTAATATTCTCTGATATTTGTTTTGTGCAGTAAAACATGTACTGGCTGAACAACAGTGGACTATGTATTGACCCCTGAGAGACTCCACATATAACGCTAAAGGGTCTGTAATGGCAAATTAGTGTTTCCAATGTCCTATTTCCAATTTGCCATTATTACACAGATGAGGGTGAAAGTGATCGTATGCACACACAAACAAGGTGATTTTCCAGTCAGCAGATGCAGATATCTTCAGGTTTATTTATAGTTTAGTTTACAATACCAATGTTGTGGTGATGAATGAGATGTATTCTGTTCTGCCGGGTCTGTTGTTCTGGTGTCCGTGGACTTGTAAACTGTTTGCTCTTCACCTGTGTTCCATCCCTTACCTGTAACATATGACCCCTATTTATACACCCTAGTGCAGCTAATCACCACCAACAAGTGTTCAAAATAATATTGCAAGATAAATACAAACAAACTAAATGGACATGACAACATCACACATAACATGGCTCCTACAGGGTCCACATACGTCAGGATTTTAGCCTTTGAAGAGAGAATCTTATAAGCCTTTCGATAGGATATACATCTTATAACGATGAAATAGAAAGACTTTTCCATGGATATAACAAAACCCTTGAATACACTAAGAACTGTAGCTTCAGTAGTTGTTCTGTAGGTCAAGGTATTTTTCATAGATCCTTGAGAAATGACATTTGGGAATACAAGGTTCTCATCTGATGATAATAGTGAGTTAGCTAGAGGGAGAGCAATGGTTTCATGATAACTCATGAAAAAGAATACAAATAAACCGTTTTTGAGAGTGCAGAGTTTATTACAGAGAGGGAATTGAAATGTCAGTGGAGTGTAAGCACCAGGTTGTGGTTGGCGGCTGCTCTGAGAGCATACTGGAAGTGAGTGGTGTGATGGCGGAGCTCCAGACACTGATCACCTACCCTTAAGGTCAAACTGACACTGTGGATGGGCCAGCACTCTCCCACTAGGACTGCAGAAGATAGTTCTGTAGGACTGCAGCTCAGCTGGAGGCAAAGCCACAATGTCTGGCTTCATTTTCAGTGTTCAATCAAAAATATTTAACCAGGGAAACACTTTCTCCATCATTATGCACTTTCTGAAAGCATTTATTAGTCACGCTGGCGGTGTGGTTCTTTGGATCAGCTGTTCGGTCCACCACTCTGTTCTAGAGTGAAAGATATCAGCTCATATTAATAGACAGATAGATAGACAGACATTCATGACCTGCAGACGATTCATCCTCTTTATCTATTATTAAGTTAATATTTGAATGTGTATAAAAACAGATTAACTAATGACCCTGAGCTGTTCTTCATGCTTCATGTTTACTGCTGGTTAAATTGACTGCATATGAGGAGCCTCAATATGCAAGTTAGGGTTCAGTATCTCCTCAAGAACATCACGCTTTTTACCTTGTTACAAAAGAATGACCCACTGCTGAGCACGGCCACCGCTACCTAATGTTAGCATGCCAACAGGCTAAACTAAGAAGGTGAACCTGGTAAAGAAAACGTGTGAATGTATAGTACACAAGCAGCCTAAGCTTTGCCAATTGGAGCACAGATATAATGTGGCATATGATTAACTTTAGTCCAATATTTCAACAGTTTAGCAAAAGGCTCACAGACTGTAAACACTGCTTGATTTGATTTTTTCAACTCTTTAAAGAGCACTTTTTTACCCATCCAGGTTCTGTAGTTTGGCACAAACGCTCTCTGCGTCTGAGGAGGAGGAGACATCCACGAACATCCCACAGCCAGCCACAGGTGGGGGAGTCAAAGGTGAAGATTGGTACTGTATTACTGTGAATCACAATATACTCAACAAAACTCTGAAGCAGAGAAAGAATTCATGTTCTGGCCTTTACAAATACAAGGTGCAAAAAGGCATTAAATCCCCTAAAATAATCAGTTTTGTTAGAATGAAGGAAAGAGGAAGTTATTTTGTCGTCAGGAATATTCACATTGTCCCTAACTTCTCAGAAAAAACTATGGGTTCAATTGTCCATGTTTATGTCCTACCATCCCTGTGAATGATTTCCAGGACAACTGCCTACGCTGCAGGATCTGCATGTTCACTGGAGTGCAGTAATGTTCCTGTAAAGACACATTCTATACTCCTTCAGAGACTGCAGTACAGGTTCAAGTGAACACACTGCACTTATAGTGTTTTTCCTTAAACAAAAACAAAGGGACAAACACACACACACACACACACACACACACACACATACACACACACACAATTACATTGGTTGCACTGCAGCTAGCTATGGACAGTGCAGTCTGGCAGCAGAATAAGTCAATCTTATTTAAATAGTTGTCCCTTTTATTACAATAAACTGTCTCAAATAATCACTAAATGTGTTTTATAGGTTATTGTGGTCTGCCAAAGCTAAAATCCCTGAGTTCCCCTCCAGAGGGACTTTCTCTTCTCCTTAGTTTGGCTCACTTGATATTATCTCTGGCGCTATTGTTAATGCACTCAGTTACTGTTCCAGCTTCATAGTTGTAGGAGTCAAAATGCTTGTTTTGCCATTGCTTATTATTTGTATTATCATCTTCATTTTCTGTTTACACCACGTTTAATTCTTATTGGTTATCACTTCCGGCAATTGTGACATGGGTGTGGTTTATTGGGATTTTAGGTCACCGGTTTTGTGTATGCCAAAGAGGAGAGGGTGAATACTTTTGGTGATGGTGTGGTCCGGACTTGGAAATTGTTTGTTTTTGTGTCTTTATTAAACAACAAGAACACCAAGTACAGTATATTACTCATAGCTAGTTTTTGCCGCTACAATAGGACTTCCGGCAAAAATCGAACCAACAAAAGAACATCACCTTAACGGCAACAAATTCAGTTAATAGTGAGATAACTATCAAGAACTTAGCCCTATCAGAGCGCTATGCTTTTTATTCTGTCAGACCTGAGGGAGGCTGGTAGAAACAGCTCGAGCAGCATGCATAACCTAACGTTACCACAAACGCGCTACCTCAGAAACTTGTCTTTGTATCACAAGCTGCATTTACACTTTTAGAAAGTATTAAATAATATAAAGTACTAAGACAATTAGGCCTTTGTTTGTTTGCACAGCATTGGTTGGTGTCGCTGTCCACTTTAATAGTAAATGGTAAATGCACTGAAACTTGTTAGTTGAAAGCTATAATATTAAGTTTACCTATTCAACTTAACATTATTGCTTTCAGCTAACCTAATACAGTTATGTGAAATCTGTTGACATAATACATTTAATTGAAGTCAACGTTTTGTTTTTTCAGTGTGGACTGCATTTATATACAGTAGTGTTTTCCCTAACTTCAAGAGCCCTCAAAGCGCTTTTACATAAACAGTATTTATCCATTAACACATTCACAGAGAGGCAGAGGCCCCCTGCCCACGGAAACTAAGATAGGGATAATGTGCAGCAATGCGAGCGTTAATGAAAAACCGACCCTCGTGAGCAGGATCCCGATGCTACTAAGATGTGTATTTATAATAAACACACCGTTCATCATGCCATCAGGGGCAGCTTGCTCATGACGCATTGACATGTTCACTGCATGGGCTAGGATCAACCCCCAACCTTCCGTTTGGTAGACAACCACAATACCCTGACAGCCACAGCCAAGTAAATCCACAAAAAGGTTACTTTCTGTGGTGACAATTATTTATGGTCATTGTTGAATCTATCTGTAGACTAGTATGATATTATATATTATTATTATTGTTTGTTTTGTCAAAATGCCTTAGCACATGCTATAAACAGTCCAGTCCCCTGTAGCTCCCGTGCTGTGTGTTTTTGTTGGTCAGTAGGTGCATGTATTTGAGGTCAGAGTCGGGGTATATACTGTATGTAGGGCGGCCGGTTCCACAGCAGCAGCACCTGAGGACAGAGGACATGGGAGCGTCTGCGTTAACACATTCCTCCGAGCTCTCTCCAACTCATACAGATCCTTCCAGTGGTAGCAGCCACACTGTGGGTTTGGAGCATGCTGTAGAATGTCTTGATGGAAGATGTAGCCATCAGGCTGCACAACAGAGGGTTAACCAACTCATCAAAACTAACCTTCACTGAACATGAATAGTATTAGCACTGTATGCACATACAACTTATACCCCATCTGGTACCTGCACATTTAAATGTATATATATTTAAACCTGTTTACATATCTGTGTATATTCACCGGATTAGAATTTAACTTATATTTGAGTTATTTCTATTCAGTTAATACATGTTTATTCTTTTTTCTTTTATTCTTACTATGTATATTCCATGTGTACTAATCAGAATCAGAATACCTTTATTTGTCCCACATTGTTCAACAAAAGTGAAGATAGAGACAAAAAATAAAACACTATAAGATAAAGGGCATGCACATAATATTTAAATATTAACATAAAAACATTAAGAATTTATTCCAATTTACAAGTAGCATTCGTAATACATTTTCCAATGTACATATAGCACACAAATGTTATTGCACAACAGTAATGTCTTAGTCTTTGTTTTTAGTTTTTACACTATTGCATGTTGGTGTAATTACGCAACAGTGGCGTCTTGGTCTATCCATCTGTGTTTCCTCTTATTCTGTTGCTGCTTTGACACCGGAATTCCCCAACAGTGATCAATAAAGGTCCATCTTATCTTAAACGCTCAAATCATCACACACATTCACTTCTGTGTAATAAATGTGTGACACCAGCGGCTCAGTGGCTAAAACCCGTTTACTGCATCAACACACATACTGCATGTCTCTCTAAATGTATCAGTGCTACATCTTGTTCATCTCTCGTCTTGTTATGTAGAGGTCATTGGAGCCAATGGCCAGAGACCGAGGTGACTTTTCCCCACTTTAATAACCACTTCATCTGAGTTACACAAAAAGCTAGTAATTGAACTTTTAGTACAAAATGATAGGGACAAAAGAGATGTTTTATTATAATACAGCATATAAAATAAATATACATAAATGTATTCTCATTTAACAGTCATTTGTACAATACAATTTGGCCACGTTTGCTAAAAGCAGATAAAAAAATGTTTTTTTTTGGACTTCCTGCACTGAGCTATTGCTGCCTTATCTATAAATGCAATGAAAAGACAATACATTATGGCCATATGTCTATTTCACACTTTTGTGCACGAACGCACACTCACACTCCCACACACACATACGCACTCGAGCACACACACAATACACAGAGCATGTGCAGGAGTAGACAGACAGCCCAACCAGAACATGTCTTCCATAAGGACAGGCCACTTGATAAATGATGCTGTGGTGTGATTAGTGTGACCACATTCTGTGACACAAGCTCAACAACGTTTGTAATATGAATTGATCGACGGCCTTGAAGGCATCGCTGGAGCTCTGATTTGCAGATGGAGTGTCTGTCTGTCTGTCTGTCTGTCTGTCTGTCTGTCTGTCTGTCTGTCTGTCTGTCTGTCTGTCTGTCTGTCTGTCTGTCTGTCTGTCTGTCTGTCTGTCTGTCTGTCTGTCTGAATACACTCATAAGTTCCAATGTTGGACAAAGACAGGCACATGCAAACTATCAAAAGGGGGGAAATGTGAGTCCGTCCATATCTACACGCAGAGGAGCATCATATATCTCTCAGTACTGCCACAACTTTAGTGTCTGAAGTGAGACATTAAAAAACACTAAATACATTTTTTTTACCACTGAATATTTGAGCAACAACAGTGCATTAAAAGACAATTATTGAATCGATATCTCAATGAGAAATTCTTAAAAATTTGATTTTATGTACACTATTTTAAAACATAGAACTTGTAACTGCGCTTCAGAAATGTTAGGAAATATCTATTACCAGAGAAAAAGACGTTCTGCAGAGCTGCAACACATACAAGTGAAATCAGATAAGACATTAGCTTAACATTACCCTCCTAATTCAGTTAACAACAATATGCTACATAGTAATGAGGCAAAAAGAAGACTTAACAGCAAGCGAGGAAACACAAACATCATAAAATAGAATATGAAAATCCTGAACAACTTTTATAGACATGATTAGAAGATGAACGACTAAAGAAAGGCACCATCCACAAGAAATCAATCGGTTGATCTTCATCAGGAAGAGATCCCACACGACAGCGCCAGCTTCCTTTATCAGGGGCATGCACACATTCAGAAGTACATGAGCTCATGAGAAAGGAAACCAGAAACATGATGACGTGACGCAGGCTCCGTCCCCGCCATGCACTGAAAAAACTGAAACGTTGAAATGAAATGTTTAATGTCAACAGATTTCACACAACTGTATTAGGTTAGTTAAAAGCCATAACATTAAGTTTAAATAGGTTCAACTTAATATTATTGCTTTCAACTAACCAAACACAATACATCTGTTGACATGAAACATTTAATTAAAGTCAACGTTTTCAGTGTAGCTGCTATATGGAGAAGATATGGAAATAATAAATATCATCGTTTATTATATATACCCATCTCCACACAATAATTAATTCAGAGTAACATGCTGTGAAAAAGAATGCTTGGCTTGGGCTTGGCTAATTCACATAGAAATAAATCATATGAAAGCTGTCAACACAAGCAGGGAGAGATGTAGTTGGGGGGGGGGGGGGGCTTGCATATAGGAGCAGTTTGACAGTAATTTGTCTCAGTGACACCTCGCCTAGTTAAAGAGAGAAATGGAAAAAAGGGTCCTCTGACTCAATACACGGTACAGGAGGAGAAATCCTTTGAATAGCTGCTGGATTTCAGACCCATCACACAAAAGAAAACACAATGATCCCCCCAATTGTCTTTGCCAACATTTATCTAAATGTATTACCTGAAGTTTGCGTTGAGAGCTGCACATATCATCAAATGACTGGGTAATGTACACTGAAATAACTCCAGCGTTGACTTTAATGAAATGTGTTATGTCAAGAAAGCTCTCATAACTCTATTAGGTTGGTTGAAAGCAATAATATTAATTTAAACTTAATACAATTGCTTTCTTCTAACCTTATACATTTATGTGAAATCTGTTGACATAATACATGTAAACTCAAAGTTTCACTGTTTTCAGTGTAATGTGTGTTGCAGGGACAAACCCACAGAGATTTCAGTGAATCAGCAGTTTGAGCCACTTTAGCTCGTTTGTTGTCTTCATTGTTTTGGTTTCAAGCCTGCTCTGAAGCAGTTTTCTGTCAGAAGAATGTACGTGAGGAAATATCAGCTGTGATCGATAAGCTGGAGAGCCAGACATTTATAATCAGCGGTTGGAGACCGAAGCAGAGAAGAGTTGATATTTCATCAAAGCATAAACCATGTCTAGTTATAACAATACAAACGCCTTATCAAATTAGCAGAAAACTGAAGTGAAACCAGAGCCTCCATGAGTAAGAAAAGTTCATGGGCAGCTTGTCCGCCAATCGGAAGGTTGAGTTGGATCGCCGACCCTGTGGTCAACATGTCAGATGTTCCTAGGCAAGATACTGAAACCCAGGACCACCTCTGTATGAATGGTGGAATTCACCACTCCAGAAATCAAAAACCCTGCCTTGCAGTATGACCTTAAGAACCACAATGTGTGTGGCTCCATGCGTTGTGTTCAGGTGCTACATATTCAGCTGTACTGTAATTTGGGGTTTTTCTATGCTCTATAAGGGGATGATGAAGTGAAGCTTTTTCTGCAGATACATCTGTAACTTGCAGTTTGAAATGTGTAGGAAATGTGTAAGATCCAATAACTGAAATTGACAGATTCACTCTTTTGCAATGTTTAAATGCTTCAGATTTGCAGAACTGTCACAATTTAGATGAAAGTGAGCCTGATGCTGTAACATGGAGTCACTGCTGAAGAGAAGCATTAGTATCAAAGCATGAAATACTAACCAGTGCTGTCTGACCTAGAGCAGGCAGGAGGCCACGTTCAGAAGGAACACATTATTAATATCACATTCAAACTACAGGGAAACATGTGCGGCATATTCTAGTGAAACCTAAAATCCACAGTTTAGTTTGGAGAATCTTGTTGAACTGCAGTTTCACTCCAGTTATCTATTTGGCCACCAGGTGTCAGTGCATCCTTATCACACTGAACCCCCCCTGCCACAATCCTGCTGTGTCCACATCTGTGCTGGATTACACAGTTACAGTCACTCGGTGCGTATAATACCACTGAGCAGAAACAGTGAGGACGGAGGAATAAAAGCAGACGGACAAAGATTTGCCCTGTGTTTAGTATAGCTACACATCGTTAATACAGTTAGAAAAATACTATAAATCTTGCATTAAATCCTACTGAAATAGTTGGAGCTAAATTTAGTTACAGTTTTAAAGGTACATATACATATATTGTATATTGCCTAAGCAGTATTTGATGACTTTCAGCCCAAAAGTCTTACTGACTAGATCCTGGAAAAACGGTTGATGGAGAAAGAGGAACCCTTCTGTTGTACATTGGTTGCTGTATTTACATAAAATGATTTGCATTCAAAATAGGCTGAAATATTATCTATTGGTCTTAATTATAGCCCAAAACACCTTGATAATAATAATTATTGAATGTATTTAATGTTTTTTTTTTATAAATCTTGTTTAGCTAATAGTATCTCTTTTGGATAACTGTAGTGGAGGAGAAATATTAGGTACCATGAAATAGAAATACTCAAGTAAAGCAGCCGTACCTCAACACAGTACCGGCCTGCATCTGCTTGGCTTAGCTTAGCACAAATACTGGAAACAGGGAAACAGCAAGCCTGCCTCTGTTTCTTTGCTTTATGCTAAGCTAACCAACAGTAGTAGTAGTCCACGGTGAGCAGCTTCTGGAGCTGAAGGCTGAGAAGAAGAACATAATGTTGTGTTTTTTACTTCAGTGTGCAGAGCAGTTCAGTGAGTATGAGGACGTGCTGCATTGTTTGAGCAGGCCTCAGGCATGCGTCACTCTAAGCTGTCAGACATTCACTCATTTTTTCATCCTCAGAATAACTGTGTTATCCAGACCTGTTGTTCATGTCATGTCAGCTTTTCTCCATAACAGACAAACTGGCATTAAAATGACAATACCTGAATGTATTCAAATGTAAATATGATTCCCAAAAAAACAAAAATAAAACTAACCAATAGTAGCTTCATATTTAGAATATTTTATATTCATAAAAATGTTTACTCTTGGTAAAAAAGAGAATTTAAGTACAATACTTGAGTAGGTGTTTAAAAAAACTATACAACACACGGAATAAAATATTTAAAAAATACTTGAAGACAATGAAGTATTGAGCTGCACGTTAACATCAAAACTTCAGTACCGCCGCTGATGCTGCCACACACACACACACACACACACACACACACACACACACACACACACACACACACACACACACACACACACACACACACACACACACACACACACACAGTGAGCTGCCCTGCATGTCTCTGCGCATGCTCCTGTTCAGAAAGTGTTGAGTCCACCATGTGTGTCCAGCATATACTCTTTAGAAACCCGGTGGTCAGAGGAGGCGAGGCTCTGCTGTCAGGTGTTTCTTATTCTTGTAGTGCAGTGATTCAGGGATCACAGGACACTACTACTTTTCCTACATTTACAATTGAAATCTAAAAGAGAGGTCTAAATAGAGCAACCCTAAAATAAGTACATTAAGTTAAATAGCGCATTTAATATTTCCCTGCAGTTGCATCAGCTGAAGTGCTGATTTCTCTCTGTAGAAACATGTGGCTGTGACAGGGTGAGCTCAGATGTATCTCTGATTATCCAATATTCCTCGAGAGACAACAGTAAAGGGCTTTTCCTCAGACGTCCCATCACTTCCTTCTGTACAATATTTACAATGACATCAACAATCAAGCTGAACTTGATTTCTAAGCAAATATGGTAGAAACAAATCATATAAAAAAGGTGCTTTATAATTTACATCTATGAACAGAGCTGCAGTTTTTCCTGTGGGTGTCGTGTTTAGGTGCCACGGTTTAGACTTCACTATCCTCCCCCCCCCTCCACGAGGCACAACTGCCCTTAATGTTTTTTTGCCTTCCTGTTACCGTGACGGGGAGGAGAGTGATGGGGACATCTGCTGGGGGGGTCTGCAGGAGGGGCCTCAGTAACGGTGCGTCTGGTGGGAGTACTGGGAGCTCTGCTGGGAGGAGGACGAGTATCCCATGGTGTTCTGGGGCTGAGTGGAACCTTGAACGTTGCTTTGGTAACCAAGACGGGAGCCGGAGTGCTGATGGAAAGATAGAAGGAAACAGCTCAGTGTGTGTGTGTGTGTGTGTGTGTGTGTGTGTGTGTGTGTGTGTGTGTGTGTGTGTGTGTGTGTGTGTGTGTGTGTGTGTGTGTGTGTATGTGTGTGTCTGTGTGTGTTCATAGTGATGCAGGGATGTGTCAGTCGGTGCAGCAGAGAGGCTCCACCACAGAAGAAGACCAGGCTGTGAATCGCACTAACCTGGTACTCTGACTGCAGTACCCCGGTGCCTGAGGAGGCCCCAGAGGGCCCGATACGAGCTTTCTTGTTGGGGGGGCCCTGTTCTTGGTTGTGTTGTAAACCCACGACAGTGGGGGCCCCTGTGGCTCCTGCAGTGCCATTGGTTTGTGTCAGGTTCTGCTGGGAGGGGACCTGCTGTGCTGCAGTCTGCTGCTGGTTCTGGTTCTGCCCGGTGGTCTGCTGGTGCTGCTGGGTCTGGTTCTGCAGACACACACAGGGACACGACTAAAGCTGAGCAACAGAGAGCAGTGTGGCTGTAGGGAGTAGGGGGCTAGGTGTTTGTGAAATGTCAGTAGGTGTGTATCATGATGGCTCCCAGGGTCTGTGTGTGTGTGTCAGGATATACTCAGATGGCATCCATTACACTAACGTTGCATGTACTCAGAAGAGGCCAGTGTAGGGAGGCACGCTTCCCATGTGACAGAACCATGAGAGGACTGATACTGATGGACACCCACATAGACATCAGTGTTACACAACACCATTGGGGTTGATAATGAGTCTTTGTTCTCACTCTGATGATAGCAAACACATGACTAACAGACGGGACAACCACAAGCTGTAAACATTGAATATTAAACACATACGGACGGGACTCCACAATCATGGATGGATAAAGAGAACTTGTGTTGGAGGTGAGAGCTGCTCAGTCAAACAAAGGTTGACATCCAAATAAATACCTTGACGTTCCCGTTCCATTCACTCCATCCGGGGCTCACTCCTGTGCTACTTACCGACACACCTTTTTTAAATGTAAGTCAATGGGGATAAGTCTTTTTGGGCACAATAGCTTCATATAAAGTTGTAATGCTAATGTTTGGCCACTAGGGGAGATTGTCCTCAAAGTCTGCTGCTGTAGCTTCTGTGATGTGTGTATGATGTGTGTGTGCTGTGTTGACCTCTTGCAGCCTGTCTGCTGGGAGCCTCAAACAGCTGCTTGTGTTTCCTCATTATTCTCTAAATTCCACAGGCTTCCATTGAAAAACACAAGTTATGTAATATATAGTTTCATAAAGGGTCGAAAGTGTTTGAAAATAACTTTGACTGGACTATTTGAGTACTGAGTACTAGTCCTCTCTTCTACTAATATAATGCAGGTTCAGGATATATATACACAGACAACATTAGAAGCAATACACTATAGGTTGTAAACGTCTTAAAAATAAAAGTATTTCTTATGTTTTATACCACGGCCTCCTACGAGTGCGAACCACAGCATCACATAGCATACGTTTATAGTACTTTACGAAGGTACATTTGTAAGATTTTCTATAACATGGTGAGGAAGTCAGAGCTGCCTCTCTTACCCCTTTGCTACCAAACCAGTTTCAGTTGTAGATCCGTGCTCGTGCTTTTTTGGTTCGGAACTAGTTCGCAGTTTAGGAACCAGTTGTTTTTGAGATTGAACGTCCACTGATATATAACCCCCATCCCCGTAAGTGAATGTGTTTCAGTCTGAATAGACTCTGTTTGGCATCACAACACTGTTATTAAAGTTTATCTGGCATAAGACATGTGATGTTGGCATAGCAACTGAAGCTAATCTAACTATCCTGACTACTTGTTGCTATCATATTTTGGCATAAGCCTTTTCTAACAGGCATATACAGGTGTACTTTTCATTATGATTCTACTTGTGATTGTTGGACATGGCAACCTGTGTAGCCCATGTATTGATTCCATCCGATAGCTGCAATAATACAAAACAACAGGAAAACGCCTGCTCTTCCCAATGATCAATAACAGTGAACGGATGGTCATCAAAGTAAGTTAATACAAACAGCTTCACACTGAGCCTGGTTCGTGTTGCCTGACTTTATATAAGTGTTTTTTATAAGTGTGGTCACTTTCCTCAGCGCTACTGCTTGTAACAACTTTATTCTCTTGGGCGTAATCACCACTAACTGCTCAGTTTGCTCTGACCCAGCCTCCGTTGAAACCTGATGTATTCGGATCTTGGTTCTAGACCAGCAGTTTGTGGTTCCAAGTACAAACCGGTTTTGCGTGCCGAGAGCCAGTCTAGGTGTGGTGGAAACAGGAAGAACTGGTTCACATTTCTTCTATCAGAACTTACCTTTTCTGCTTTCTCCTCGGGCTCGTCTTCATTCAGAAACTCTCGTTTTGGGTAGGGGATCTGACAGCCAGCGAACACACTGGAGGCAATCACAGAGATGTGTGTGCGTTAACATCATGAAGCACTCTGGTTCAAGTAGACCCACCAGAACACAGGATATACACTTTTTCTTTGGCTCAATCTAAAGTTTACTCAGGCTCACTCAGTGGTTGGCAGTGGCTCCTCCAGGAAGTAGGTGTCCTGCAGCGCCTGCTCTGACGTGATTCTCTTGGTAGGGTCCATGGTGAGCAGCTTCTGGAGCTGAAGGCCAAGCAGAAGAGCATTAGGTTGTGTGTTTGTACTTCAGTGTGCAGAGCAGTGTATTCAGTGAGCAAGAGGACATGTTCTGCATTGTTTGACCATGTGAAGGTTAGCAGGACAGCGGGCCTCAGGCAAGACCCATAGGCTCTCCTCTACGACAGACAAAATATTCAGCTGGAATTAAAATTACAATACCTGAAGGGATTTAGAATTTAAAAATGATAACAAAAGCAATTTGAATGGAAATAAATGAAAAATTGCCACACTTAAAAGTCTTTATCCCAACAATTGTTTCAAACCCAAAGAAAAGACTTCATGTACCCACCAGGAGAAAGACTTTGCTGTCTGGTTTGACTTTGTGCTTCTCCATGTATTTGATTAAGCTGCTGTTTGCATACCTGTTGGAAGAGGAAACAGCGACACTGAAAAGCAGTTGATGTGTATTACATAACGTGTATATTTGTCTTTCAGTTATACACTGCTCGGCCAAAAAAAAGGTCACACACTCTAATATTCGTTGGACCGCCTTTAGCTTTGATTACGGCACGCATTCGCTGTGGCATCGTTTCCACGATGTCACAACATTTATTTCTGTCTTGCATACATTTTTCGCCAAGACCACTGCGCAAAGTCTTCTCCAGCACATCCCAAAGATTCTCAATGGGGTTCAGGTCTGGACTCTGTGGGGTCCAATCCATGTGTGAAATGATGTCTCATGCTCCCTGAACCACTCTTTCACAATCTGAGCCTGATGGATCCTGGCATTGTCCTCTTGGAACATGCCCATGCCATCAGGGAAGAACAAATCCATTGATGGAATAACCAGGTGATTCAGTATATTCAGGAAGTCAGCTGACCTCATTCTTTGGGCACATAACGTTGCAGAACCTAGACCAGACCAACTGCAGCAACCCCAGATCATAGTACTGCCCCCACAGGCTTGTGACCTTTTTGGTGGCCGTGCGGTGTATGTTCACATTCTCACAGCATCCGTCACTCACGTTGTCCTCCTGAAGTCTTTCTGAAGTGTGGGGAATTCGGGCATCTTCCGGATGTCCTCCCAGTCCTTGTCTGCAAATACATTGATACACATGTGACCCCTTTATCAAGTACATGCATATTCTCATGGTTCTGGTTCATCTGGAGATCTCTTCAGTTAACTTGGCAACCTTTATGCTATGCTTGAATCATTTTACATGTTCAATGTGTGGGGGGGGGGAGAAGTACTCAGATCTTGTACTTGAGTAAAAGTTGAAGTACTCTTTTTGAAGTACTTATTATTCAATGTGACTTTTTAAAGAATATATTATATCACTGGAGAATAATTTGTGATGCATTCATGTGTCTATCATTTTAGTTTTGCAGCTGTTAGAGCATGGGAAATATTGATAACTGTTTATAATGGCAGATTTCTCCATCCATCATAAACAAGTGTATTAGTGGATTTCATTTTAGTATTATTGAAATTCATCGGCAAAAGCAACTAGAAAACTATTGTTTTTAAAAGTCATATAAAATGAAAAAACTCAAGTAAAGTACAAGTACCTCAAACATTTACTTAAGTACAGTACTACATACATTATACATTTACTTTCCACTGGTTATATGTTAAAGGTACATAGTGGGGAGCAATGTTTGCAACTGCTTTACAAGTGTCTTACATGTTGGGGAATGCTTTCAACATGTCTGTCAGACCTTGGGGACACACACTAATGTACACACACTGATTGCCAACACAACAGTGCACAGACCTGCAGGGAAGCCCATGACGCTGAATATCCTGTCCAGCTGGTCATGATGGAAAGGGTTGCTGGTCTTGATGTCTTCCTGGCGACAATGAAAGATGGGCTCTGACGTCAGCAGCTCGGCAAAGATGCAGCCAATTGCCCAAATATCTGTAAAATGCGCACACACACACACACACACACACACACACACACACACACACACACACACACACACACACACACACACACACACACACACACACACACACACACACACACACACACACACACACATTTTCACCAGCAATTTAGAGGGAGGATGTCATGATTTTAGTTTTTGTGTTTATAGTTTCCTGTTTTATTTTGAAATGTGTTCCTTGTCAGTCTGTTGTTTACTCTGTTTTGTCCCCAGTCTTGTCTGTCAGTTTTGGATTCCCCTCGGATTCCTGTGTCTCCTAAGTCTTCCCGGTTTGTTTGCTACTTATCTTTTGTTTGAGCTTGCCTGCCCCTGCAGTTTTTGTGTTTTTTAACAAACAGCTTTTATTTTTGTTTATATTCTTATATCTGCCTCTCCTGTTTTATCCTGCTTTTGGGTCCTGCCTTCCTTACCTCACCGTGACAGTACCAACTGGCCGAAGAATGTACCCAGCAGGTGACCTTTATGAGGTAACCTTGAACCTGTTATGCTTAAAGAATGACTGCAGATATGCCTCAAGTAGAGAGGAGAGGCAGTCAAAGAAGGACTTGTTACCGGAGTGAGCGGAACACTTTTGGGTAATTCTGAGGTCAAGCCTGATTCCCAGCCTGCTAGCCCCAAGCATGCTAGCTCCAGTCATGCTAGTGCCAGGTAGGCTAGCTCCCTTTCCTGCTCCTGCCACAGCTCCTAACCTAGCCCTTGCCCAGGGCCCTTTCGTGGGATCCCGCATGGAGGTCTTTGGAGCTTCAGCCAGACTCCAAGGTGTAATGGAAGAAGACACAAATGCATTGTGTCTTTCCACCAGAGCTCAGGGTCTTGCATCAGGAATCCCAGCAGTCATGCTTCCAGCCCATGCATGAGCAGCCCTGCTTCCGGCCCCTGCCCCAGCAGCAAGACTTCTGACCCCTGACCCGGATCTTGTTTCAGCCCTTGTTCCAGACCTTCAAGCAACCGGGCTCACACTGCCAGAGAGGACTCATGTTGCAGGAATTATAAATAGTCAGACACACCTGCTCCAGAGCAATGAGGAGCATAGATCACAGCACTCCTGCTGCCATGAAGGAATGTGCTCTTGTTGACACACACACACACACACACACACACACACACACACACACACACACACACACACACACACACACACACACACACACACACACACACACACACACACACACACACACACACACTCACACTCACTCACCAATAGCTTTTGTGTAATGACGGGCCCCCAGCAGCAGCTCAGGGGCCCTGTACCAGAAGGTCACCACCACAGGGTCCAGGTCGGCCAGTGGTTTCAAGGGGGAGTTGAAGAGTCTGGCAAAACCCATGTCAGCTGCAGGGGGGGTGGGGGAGAGAGAGACAGAGACAGAGACAGAGAGAGAGAGAGCGACACTGCTGGGGTCAAATCATTTAACACATTACACACACCTATATACCCCCCCCTTCTAAATGTTACAGTTTTGGTCAAGATTATTATATCAGAATGAGATCCATTTAAATGGCTTATTGACACTTCTGACATGGTTTAGAAGTTCCAGAGAGTAGGAATACTCTGTTACAGTAAAAGAGCTGCATTCAAAATGTTCCTCAAGTAAAAGTAGACAAATACAAACCACAATCAACAACCTGATCAACTCTGTGTGAAGGACACTGCAAGAGGCAAATGGTGGTCAAACCAGATACTTACTGGTTTTCTGACCCCCCCTCCCCCGTTCCTACAGTAATAAATAAAGATAAAAGTGCACATTTTCGAGTGGACTTCCCCTGTGACCAGCCTAAGGCACCTGTGCAACCATCATGCTGTCTAATCAGCCTCTTGATATATCACACCTGTGAGGTGGATGGATTATCTCGGCAAAGCAGAAGTGCTCACTCACACAGATTTAGACACATTTGTGAACAATATTGGAGAGAAATGGGCTTTTGGGTTTCGACAGTCTTATATCTTAGGTTGCCTTTGTATTTTCATTCTGTGAATATAAATATTGACCGTTAAAAAGTATCTACACAGCTTTCAACTTTTCAGAACAACACTGCACACATTTTATTGATTATTATGAGTACTTTGTCCTAGTATACTGTGCGTAGTTTTTTGGTTAATCTAGATTTCATGTGCATATTTGTTTTATATCTAAACATATAATAGTTTTTTAAATAATAGTTTTTGAGTTGTTATCTTACTTTTTATCTTCTTTGACTGTGTTTATGTATGCTCCATGTACACCAAGGCATACTGTATGTGTTAACCTACTTGGCAATAACCCTGATTTTGATTCTTAAATATGTATAAAGGAAGTCACATGATCAGAATAAAAGGTGTGTGAACACTCTATTGAGTATAATAGCAGACTCAGTACAACAAGTCAGTGCTCAGGGTGTATAAATAGAGCGGCGCTGCAGCAGGCTTATGTAACAGCTCTGTGTCCCCCCCCAGACACAACGTTAAACTGTGCAGCTGCACACACACACACACACACACACACACACACACACACACACACACACACACACACACACACACACACACACACACACACACACACACACACACACACACACACACACACACACACACACACACACACACACCACAGTCACATCTGCCACTCACATAATTACTACCTGAATCAACACTTACCAATTTTAACCCTTCCTCGCTCAGCACCCTCCCCCATCACCAGGATGTTGGCAGGTTTCTGTGGGACATAGGGGGGAGACCCTTCAGAATTCAACTGTAATCAGGATTTTAACTGACATATTATGGTAACATAGAAACCACACAAATCATACCCACACACACAACAATAACAACATGAACAATAAAAATGACCTATTAACAACATACAACATGTCACTTTACTCATTTATAGTAAATTCAGGTTGTGATAACCCAAATCGTATTTTGCAAACATATAAATGTCAATTTAACAATTTATATGCAATGTTTACATCTTCTTTTACTTTATGTATTATATTTGTTACTATCATTTATCATATCAAAAGTACTTTCAAAAACAAAAAAGACAAAGAGAAGGAGGGAAAAGGACAAGAAGAGGAGAGGAGAAAGGATGTGGTGCTATTATCTGCAGTTATTCTGCTGATGTTGGGAGGGAGGAAGCTCTGGATGTGCTGCAGAATAGAACACTTTTATTGAAGGGGGTAATATTGTTCTAAAGTTGGAGAAAGCAGTTCTAAGATTGAGCCAATGGGGTTTGAGGTCATTGAGTAAAATGTTTTGTTTTCTGTGTATCTGCTCCTCCACTGACAAAATACCTACCTCTCATATACTGTATATGCACGGCGTTCATGACTTGTCATACCAATACTGAACATCTTTTTTAAAAATGGTTATTTTTATTGTTTTATTTTATGGTCCTTTTATAACTTTTAATCTTCTTTCACTGTGTTTATGTGTGCACCATGTACACCAAGATAAATTCCTCGTATGTGTAAACTTAGTTGGCAATAAACCTGATTCAGATTCTGAGAGAGAAACATACGGATGTGTTTTTATTGCTTTCTCCTGTTCACACAAAAAGCATGAAACCATCACCATTACACTCCTTCATTAGATATTGGGTTATAGAATCAGAATCAGAATTCCTTTATTTGTCCCGCAACGGGGAAATTTACATTATTATAGCAACAGAAGTATAGTGCGGTAAAGTATAGAGACTTACATATTAGAAATAAAAAAGCACTAAGTATGCACACGCTTATATAATAAAAAAATATACAACAAAGAAAAGTACAAAAACAGATAGAAGATTAGTAGACCATGGTACAACAAAAAGTAGCAGTATATACTTTTTTTAAGTGACCATATAAAAATTGAAGAATTATCTGGTACTGTTTTTCAATTATTAACTAATTGAGAAAAGAAAAAAGATCAAACATTTAATCAATTTACAGTTCCCTCAGCTTCTGTGTGTGTGTGTGTGTGTGTGTGTGTGTGTGTGTGTGTGTGTGTGTGTGTGTGTGTGTGTGTGTGTGTGTGTGTGTGTGTGTGTGTGTGTGTGCGTGTGTGCGTGCGTGTGTGCATGTGCGTGTCTGTGTGTGTGAACCCATTTTCTCAGACACTTCAGATCTGCCTGGCAAACACATCGTGTTGCTATAGAAACAGCGTTAATAATGAGGTGTATTCTTCACACCCACAACACGGCACGGTCATCAAACAAAGCGTCTCTTAAAGGAGAGCAGCTCAGGCCTAATGAATGAACGTCGCTATATTATTCTGTGGAGTGTCTGTGCCTCTTCGACATGTAAAATGGGCCCGCATCCTCACAGCTGGGGATTAGAAGTGACTGTTTCTAAACATCAAAAGAGTTATCAAGAAACATATGAGTGAAGCTGATCATTTCACATGATTAAATAGAGCTGTTTTATGGGGAAATGAACTAGTGTTGTTCTGAAATATGAACCAAATTGTTTTTCACACCCTAAAATTGAGTGTTCCTTTCAGAGTCATTCAGGGAAATCAATCAGTTACAGTTGGTTGGTTTCACAAATGGATCAGGAGCCAGGGGAAAATAAACAGACTTCATCCCACCAAGGACTGCTAGACTCAACCCTTAGGGACATGGTCCTCTTTCACAAAAACCATCTCCATCTTTGTCTCAAAAACTGGGCCAGTTCAGGAGCCAGAGGCATGTTTATACAACAATTTGGACAACTTCATAAGCAGGCTGTCCTACAACCTACAGTATGTAACGCAAAGGTCACAGCAACAGGGCTGCAGTGCACTTCAAGTGTCAGAATAAACTCACTCACAAGTGGTGCAATGCTCTACCTAACATAATTGTATATATATATATATATATATATATATATATATATATATATATATAATGCCGGTTTATTTTTATTTATTTTTATTCTTTGAGATGTTCATACTTTAGAATTGTTTATTTCTTCGTCTTAATTTCTTATTATGTGCAATTACTTAATTGTTTATGCTGCTTTTACACAAAAAATGCCCAATCTGGGATTAATAAAGTAATTCTTATCTTATCTTATAAATACATCTCTGGTCAGCTTAGGTATGCTACTCATTATTAATGCAGTCTTACTGAGCTGGAACACCAGAGAAGATACATTTTCAGTAAAGTGCTGATAAATGCCGGCAGTCACCGGAATGTAGCGCTGATAATGTCCAAAAACTGTCATAAAAACAAGTTCCTGGCAGTCCATGTGACTTGATATGCATCATATGTACTCCCCTCAATCAGGGAGTATGAACATGAAAGATAGAGCTGAAAGGCAACAGTGTATCATCTGTTCCCTCAAAGTAAAAAGGTCTCTCCAGGTTGCCATAATGACCTCATCTTCTGTGTGTCCTTTAACCTCTCACAGTGACAGCTGGTAGGACAGCTGGTAGGACAGGTTAGCCTGGATTTATTGGATGTATTCCCCCCAGCAGACACTGTTGGTCCAGTCTGCTCAGACTCTTTTAGCTTTGGCCTGAAGAATTGCAAAGTCAGCATCTTAGCTACTGGCACTGTTACATAAGCTTTGTCGGGGTGGGGGATGGGGGCTGTGCAGTTGTGCAATGCACAGCACATGCTTGATACCTGCGCTGCAGCACACACACACACACACACACACACACACACACACACACACACACACACACACACACACACACACACACACACACACACACAGTTATGTAACAGCTGAAGGTCTGCAACCATGAGAGATGTGCTGGGGGGGGGGCACCGTTCCCCACAGCAGCAGATTATATATCTGACTTGTATTAACAACAGAACTCAGGCCAGATGTTTAATTTTTATATTTATATAAGCTATCGAAGCCTTGGGGGCATTTTCTATAAAGTAGTGGTGTGTTATCAATAATAACCCCCAAGGAAGACTGACATAGAGCCAGGCTCCCGCACAAAAATGATAATCTGACTAACAACAAGAACAAAAAGGAGGATTAGTAGTGAACTCCTGGGCCACAATGGCAGGAAGGCTGGGAATGAGACGAGCTGAAGAACTCAAGAGTCAGATAGAGTCCAGCATCTGACAGCTATGAAAATAATGATAAGTACCGGAAGAGCTGGTGCACAGATAAGAGTGGTGTGACCTTCAGGGAGCAAAACAAGCACACAGCTCCTGCTGTTGTGACGGGGGTGGGGCTTTCCCATCCTCATACATCAGCATTTAACCATACCCAAATGTCTTTTGATCAAGATAAAAAGCATGCAAAAAACAACTTTCTCTTTTTCCATTCAACAGTATTAAAATAGTTTAAGATTAAGCTTAATGGATACTCCTAGGGTGGAAATTCAGTTTTCCACTCTGTCTACACATATTTCTACACATAGCAGGTGCACCTTGTCTGGCAGCATCTGCCTCTGTATCGATGTGTGTAAAAGAGTAAATGCTGACGTGTACTGTGAAAAGCGCTTTTCGTGGTCACAAAGACTAGAAACACACTATATAAATGCTCTTTATTTATCATTTAAATCCGACTCAATTCCTGATTGTTAAACTCACACTGGTGAGCATCATATATCTGCTGAGAGCCAGAGTGAAAGCGTGCTCCCTCATCCCTGCAGGTTTACATAATGTGATGTCCAGCCATCACATGACCGTCCAGGTTTGCCAAGGATTACATAAGAGAGCACGACCTTAATGAAAGAAGATTCTGTTGATGTACAGACGCTTGAACTACCCACCAAGAGAGGACTTTCCTACATCCCAGTCAGACTGTTTCATCTCGTGAGCATCATCTGAAAATAGCCTCTCGCTGAATCATCTGACATCAAAGCACGGACGGTGGTAATCAAATTTGTAATCAAGTTGTGCCACATAATCTGATGTGTTGGCTTATTATACTATTTCCTCCACAAGTCAAAGCACACTAAGGAGTGACGGGTGCAGGGAAAGATAAAATGCAGAGGGCTGTGGGAGTGTGCAGCACACAGTCAGATATGAGAAAAGAAATGGTTCTCACTGTTTGTTTTTGGCTCTCACATGACTGACAGATTTAATATTTTCTAGCTGCATGGAGTCACAGTGATTCTGGTTGCAGTGTGGTTCTAGTCCAATTTTACAGGGGGGGCCATACTGGGGACAAAGAAAGTGTTCAAGACTTTAAAATGCTTAGCTCATTAATAACAAACAGTGCACAAATTCTAATTTAATTGAAAAAACATGTTTCGTATTTGTTTCATTCAGTTTTACTGCCCCGGTCTCTCCATGTTCAAATCAGAAATCAAAACTCAAAATGAATGTTGTGTTTAGTATATTTTAATTGTGCTGCTTTAATTACATTTTTATGATTTTTTACTCTGTAAAGTGTCTTTGAGTTTCTAGAAAAGCGCTCTATATATAAAATGTATTATTATCATCAATATTATTTGACAAGGAAGAAGTCCATCCATTATGAGTATAATAATGTTCCAACGATACAATTTTGAAGTACCTAGTTCCTCACTTACTAGTGGAGTTTGGAAATATAATAGTCTTTGTATTTGCCTGATTTATCTGACACAACATTACAAGTAAGATAACGTCTTTTTAACTGCTTACTTAAGCTTACAGAAACAAAACATGTTTTCCATAAAAAAACAGGACATTTAAAAAGAAAATGTGAACCAACAAAATAGCATATAAAAACTAGATTGACAACAGTTTACATTTAATCCCTGCCATCTGCCATCTTAACCACAAGAAGTTGTGTAATATGGCTACAGCTGACTCTCAGCTGCAAACAGGAATATTTCCCTCTACCTAAAGCAGTGTGGGAAAACCAAGGTGGGGAGAATCCCACAGGACCAGCAGCATGGTGCAGCCGGGTTTACAGGTCCAAAGAGTCAAGACAACATTTAGGGTTCAGGGCGTTCTGCACTTCAAGCAATGCAATCAAAGTGATAATAAGAAACCACAGCCAGACATAACAGCAGCTGTACTGAGATTAGCTCTGCTGGGTGAATGGTCACATATGGCACAGAGAGGCAAGGTGCAACATTCCTCTTTAGATAGCTTTAGCTAGGGTCAAGGTGACGGATATGGATGGGAACTTAGTATGTATCCAATGTTATCGAAAGTAATGCAATTTAGGCTGATTATTATTATTTGTTGCATACTATTATTATTAAAAATATGTTGCCCCTGAATTACACAAAAATAAAAGAAGCTAACATGTGCATAAGTAGCAGCTCGCAGGAGCACTGAGCTGCATGAAGTCATTATTATTGGTTCGTCACAATTATCTTAATACACAATATGTTTTAAAATTCTACTTTATGGTTGACTTTAAATGATTCAATCAACTAATCGTTGTTGTTTTTAGCCGCATGCTAACAGTAAGCTACTCTGTGCTGTCTTTAGCTGCATGCTAACAGTAAGCTGCTCTGTGCTGTATTGAGCTGCATGCTAACAGTAAGCTACTCTGTGCTGTCTATAGCTGCATGCTCACATTAAGCTACTCTGTGCTGTATTTAGCTGCATGCTAACAGTAAGCTACTCTGTGCTGTTTTTAGCTGCATGCTAACAGTAAGCTACTCTGTGCTGTCTTTAGCTGCATGCTAACAGTAAGCTACTCTGTGCTGTATTTAGCTGCATGCTAACAGTAAGCTACTCTGTGCTGTATTTAGCTGCATGCTAACAGTAAGCTACTCTGTGCTGTCTTTAGCTGCATGCTAACATTAAGCTACTCTGTGCTGTCTTTAGCTGCATGCTAACAGTAATCTACTCTGTGCTGTCTTTAGCTGCATGCTAACATTAAGCTACTCTGTGCTGTCTTTAGCTGCATGCTAACAGTAATCTACTCTGTGCTGTATTTAGCTGCATGCTAACAGTAAGCTACTCTGTGCTGTCTTTAGCTGCATGCTAACATTAAGCTACTCTGTGCTGTCTTTAGCTGCATGCTAACAGTAAGCTACTCTGTGCTGTATTTAGCTGCATGCTAACAGTAAGCTACTCTGTGCTGTATTTAGCTGAATGCTAACAGTAAGCTACTCTGTGCTGTATTTAGCTGCATGCTAACAGTAAGCTACTCTGTGCTGTATTTAGCTGCATGCTAACAGTAAGCTACTCTGTGTCATCATGACATGAAATCATTATTCCAATGATGAAAGCAAAGGCTAGTTTCCAAAAATCAACACACTTTGCATACGTCCTAGCAGTTTTATTTTAATTTACATTAGGCCTATGCAGAAATGATTTCTAAATTTAAAAAATACAACATTTCCTCCACTTTTATTACGCTCCATTATTTTATTTTCGATTGTGTGACCTTGTTGTTGCATTTCTTTTGTTATATAATTTGTAATTTATCTCTGACGCTACAAGAAATCAGTGTTTGGTGACATTTTGAAAGCGGCTCAGCGATAAAGTGCTGGAGCTGGTGTGTCTGTAAAGAGGAAGTGGAGCAGTGGAACTAATATAGCAGCTCACCAGATCCCTGTGGAGCACCCAGTTGGCATGGAGGTAATGGATCCCATCCAGAATCTGATACAGGAGAGACTTCACCATTCCTCGGGGAAGCTGCATGGGTTTCTTGTTGGCCTTCGAGGCGCGATGGAACTTGATGATGTGCTGCGAGGCAGAGAAACGTTTCACCTCAGCTGTGTGTGGACTGAAGTAAATTCTGATTTATATACCTTTTAATTTTATTGTGTACTGGTAACCTACTTGGCAGCTGTTGGAACAGAAAGGTTTTCCTACATTTACAGTAAACTACGGTCAGAAGATGAATTAACTCTTTGGCAGCTGGCCTCCTTGGGCTGTTTTGGAAAGTTCAATAGACCAGAAAGGGTGAGAGGGGGGACAACATTTTAAAAAGTGCTAAGGGTCAGATTCAACCCTGGTTCGACTGAGGAAGGTGCATGATCGCCCAGGTGACCATTTTGAAAAGAAATGGCAAATGGCAAAACAGTCATTATTAAGGATCACATAGTAACCCTTTACTCAAGTTATGTCGTATAATAATGAATCTGAACAAGAGGATAAGTTTGATGGCAACATGAACTCTTACTGTCCATCAGGCTGTATCTAGTAGAATGACATAGTGAATATATATTTTTAACAATATCACATCATATCTACTCATGCAGCAATGACACAGAGAGACTCACCCATAGATCATGTTCAGCATAGTCGAATAGGAGCCAAACCTTTCTGTCGCTGTGGGACAGGAAGACTTTCTGCAGTGCGATCACATTCGGGTGTTTCAGTTCTCGTAACAGCTGAAAGACACAACAGAAAAGAGTACATCACTTTAAAGTCAGCAGGAGATGTGATGACAGTTTCATTCAATGTGTTTTCTTGAAATGTGTCGTCATGTCGTATTGATGTTGCAGCAAACTAGAGTACAGAGTACAAAATCAACTGATGTGTTCTTTTGGGAAATAGTAAGAAGGGACATATTACAATTGCTTCAGTGTGATGGCCCGTAAATAGCAGCTGAAGGGTATGGTTATGTCAATTTTATTAAAAGGACACACAAAATATCAGAATTTTTTTACTGATACCGAAGGGAAAAGTGGGATACAGTTACTAAGATGTGTATCAATATATGAATTGCTAAGAAAATAGAAATAAAAGGAAATGAAGGACTTCCTGTGGCGCTCTGTGATACGTGTCTGGGGAATAAGTCTAGCCCTGAACATCGACGATGTCATATAGTAAGTAGGACAAATGGTCCATGATGACCTTTAACCTAGACTGCATCCGCATGGATGGACTGTTTGGATGCTTCATGTATGCTATACTATAGACTACAAATCATGGCCACACACAGCTACAACACCATCTTGAAGTTTGGTGACGACACGACCGTAATCGGGGTGCCTGGATAACAACATCCATCTCAACATCAGCAAAACCAAGGAGCTGATTGTGGATTACAGGAAGCAGCAGAGAGAGGGACATGCCCCCCATCGCCATCAATGGGACTACTGTGGAGAGAGTCAGCAGCTTCAGGTTCCTCGGTGTCCACATCACTGAGGACCTGACATGGACTCATCACACAAACACCATCACCAAAACAAGCCCAAAGTGGCTCCTCTTCCTCCTCAGGCTGCGGAGGTTCAACAAGGACTCCAGGATATTCTGCAACTTCTACAGGTGCACCATAGAGAGCATCCTGACCCTCTACAGGTGCTCCATAGAGACCATCCTGACCTTTTACATGTAAACCATAGAGAGCATTCTGACCTTCTACAGGTGCACCATAGAGAGCATCCTGACCCTCTACATGTGCACCATAGAGAGCATCCTAACCTTCTACAGGTGCACCATAGAGAGCATCCTAACCTTCTACAGGTGCACCATAGAGAGTATCCTGACCTTCTACAGGTGCACCATAGAGAGTATCCTGACCCTCTACAGGTGCACCATAGAGAGCATCCTGACCTTCTACAGGTGCACCATAGGGAGCATCCTGACCCTCTACAGGTGCACAATAGAGAGCATCCTGATTGGCTGCAATACAAACCATACAGAGGTTTAATTCATCTTAAATTGCAAATGATTATCATTATGTATTGATCATCCTTGTACCATTTGTAAGCATCTTTAATGTGATTTGAAAACTAATCCAGTCCCAGAAATGCAGCTAGGTGTGCCAATTCAGAAGGAACTGTGTCCTATAGCCTGTGAACAGGATCATTAAGCCGTTGTTGTGATATACAAGTGAGTCTCTGGCTGTAACAGCAGCTGAAGGCCTAATGGAAGATAGCACTGAGGTAGCTGCATAATGGAAGCTAATGCTGCACAAATTGCTGCATCACTAAAGCAGAAGCTCTTTCTCTGTCTGTGTAACTGGTTCATTGTTCCCACTCCCATCCACACTCTGACCCACCAGAAACGATCCATATTCAATCATTAGATAGCCTCCATGTGTGCAGTGGGTGAAGCCAACAGCACGGAAACACTGTGACTGAATTATTTACGTCTACAGGCTGTCATGACTCTCACTGTATTCACTGTAGATGCTCCATGCACTGTTCCTGTTTTTCTGGATGCACTTTGCTTTTTGGGTCCATCCAACATATGGTGGCTGACTCAAGTCCAATACCCGCATGTCTTATTTATACAGCAACTAAAGCTGCGTAGCTAGCTTCTGCTAATAGACCAGCTCAGATACTCATGGCTCAGAATCCATTGACACAAATCCTAGTAACATGTGAATGCTGCTCTTTTACTCACAAGCAGATGTGTACTGCTGTTCCTTAACTACTTTATCAAAATGATACAAAGCATAATGGGACAAGGTACTCAGATCTTTCACTTCATTTAAAATAGCAAAACCACAGTGTCACAAACGTTGTAAAGTTAAAAAAGTAAATACTCAATGCTGCCCAATCCATTTCAGGATGATCTATGACAGGCCTAGGCAACTAGCGGCATGCGGGCCGAATCCGGCCCTTCTGAACTTTTTTCTGGCCCACAAGATGTTGCCTGCAAATCGAAATGGCATATGTGTAATAGCATAAATAAAACTAATGTTTGAATCACACTAAATCCGGCGAGAATGCAGGTTCCTCCATTCATTTGAATGAGGCCCGTTGTTTTGCCTGCTGCGCTCTGAGCCGCAGGCAAATTTCAGTCCTCATGCAAATCTCAGCTTGTTTTGCCTGCGGCTCAGAGCGCAGCAGGCAAAATAACGGGCCTCATCAAATGCGTCTGGAAGGTTCGCGGGCCACAGAGACAGTTCAACAGCTTCAAGATGTCTCTCTCCAAGGCAAAGGAACGTCAAGTTGATTCGGAGAATCGCCAATTCCAGAATGAATGGACTGACAAATATTTATTTACTTTGCCAGCCGCAACAAGTAATAAACCGGTGTGTTTATTGTGCAACGAATGTATATCCATGAAGAAAGAATACAAGGTAAAGCGACACTATAACTCAAATCACGGCTCGTTTTCTGCCAGTTTTCCCGCGGGCTCAGAGGAACGGAGAAGGAAAGTATAGGGACTGCTAGCATCGTTTGAACGGAGTCAAGTGGCTTTTAGTCACTTTTGCACGGAACAACACAGAGCTACGATAGCATCTTGCGAGTAGCCTGGACACTAGCCGGACAGAAGGGGCCCTTTACCGACGCGGAGACCGTTAAAGAGTGCATGCTTGCTGTCATTGGTGAAATGGTTATTGACCAAAAAGTTAAAGACAGCGTCACTTCAGCCATTAAAAAGTACCTCTCTCAGACACAACAACACCTCGCAGAGTGGAACTACTTGCAAAGGATGCGTCAAGGAAGCTTTTGGAAAACCTTCGGAAATCGGAGTTTATATCAAACGCTGTGGACGAATCAACTGACTGTACTGACATGGCCCAGCTATGCATCTATGTGAGTTTGTTTGATGGAGGTCGCTTAAGGGAAGAACTTCTGGGGCTTATTCCTTTGGAGGGACACACTACAGGTGAGGTTATTTTTCAAAAGATAGTCTCGTTTTTTAACAAACGTCAGCTGGATTTAAAAAAAGTGTGCCTGTTGGTCACTGAGCTATGATCGGCAGAGTGCAGGGGCTGGTGGCGTGTCTATCTGCCAGTGGCGGGCCGTGCATTTCACACCTAGGCCTTCAGTGATGTCCTACACAGTCCTACCTGAATTATTCCACCTCTTAATACCATCATTATGACGCCATGGCTCTAGAAACTATACATTTAGACAGAAACGCAGTATAACCGGGCGTTGCATCACCTTAACATAGTCAAGTACAACAGAGTTATATTAATATTTCCGAAGCATTTATAATCAATACATCAGCATTTACAGTTAACTTAATTAATCACATTATCTGACAAACCGCTCCTTGACACCTGTGTCCGTCACATAACGCAGGACAAGTGCCAGCTGTGCTACATTACCCACATCTGACGTCTCGTCCACCATAACAGCGACAAAGGGAGCTTTTTTAATCTTCATTTTGATCTCTTCTCCCATCACTTCAGCAATAGCATAAATCAGGTCGTTTTGTATTTTGCCTGACGTCCCAGTAAACATGTTGTTTGTGTACAGGTGGTAATGCAAATCTGTGTTGTTCTCAGCAAGAAAAGAAAGAAGCTCCACGTAGTTTCCTGTTTCTGGACTCGGCGCTTTCATCGTGTCCCCTAAATGAAAGTTCCTGTTTACCCAAAAACAGGACACAATCAATCAGTCTTTCAATATTTCCCTATTTTTGTTCACCCTTTCGTTGTGGAGCTCCGTTTCCCTGGCACTTGTTCGTTGAGCTGTAGATCCACTCGGGTGTCCCCAAAGGTTTTCAAAAGCACCAGTGCTTCCAAGTGCCCAGCCGTGCTTTTGTGTCTTGTTGCTGCCTTGGTTAGACAACTCAAGTTTGCAAATTTAGTGTGGCTCCAAACACCAAATCGATCAGTTGCAAATACCAGGCATTCCCGGCAGTACAATTTGCAGTGCCTCTCGGAGGCTGTGAGCCAGGGGTACCGCTCGTAGTTTCCCTGCTGTGCTAGGCTCGCTAGCGTTGGAGTTGGTCGTTCACCTTTTCAAGATGTGTAGCTTTACTTGAAAAGTTCGTTTTGAAAATGGCGTTGTAATTATATCTTCGACCAAATTGATCTCTTCTCCTCCTTCAGCCATTGTGGGTTGAAAAAAATAGCTTGTAGAAATCTACACAAATTAGCTCGCTCAAGTTCTAGTTCTGTTTGCTAGCTTTGCCCATAGACTGTATGGCTCTGCCTACTGCCTAGCTCTGCCTCTCAATAGTGCGTATCCAATCAGAAGATGTGCACGTGCTAACCGTTAGCGTACGCCTGCTAGCTGGCCCGTTGTCGCCACCTCGAAATCTGATTGGTTAACGCCACAATTTTGTTTGCGTTCACTTTAAGCTACAGCCGCCCGCACTGTTGATTCTGAAGGCCTAAGGGCAGATTTCTTTGACCCTAGCAACACATTATGGCTGAAATATGATTGGATAAAAGCTCTAACATAAAGGCCAGCCCTCCAAATCTCGTTCTGAGGCTGGAAGCAGCGCAGCCAAGACGAACGCTATAAAATGAAGAGAATAGACTATGGGGAATAATTTAATACGTATTTGTGGAAAAAATATATCAAAATGTAATTTATATTCTGATGATGTTTAGGCCAGCAGAGAAGGCCTTGCTGGCCCTGACGGCCCACCACTGCTATCTGCCATAGCCCCACACATGCGGTATTTACACTGTATTATTCATGAATCTGTGTTGTGTGCAAAGCTCAGTGGTGATTTGAAAAACACCATGGACACTGTCATGAAAATTGTGAATTCCATTGCTCAACCTCCAGCCATAGGTGACGCCAGGGTAGGGTTTGTTAGCCCTACCGTTAGCCCTACCATAAAACCAACTAATATTCAGAGAGTCAGGCCCACTTGAGGGAAATTAAACAACACGAAGGGAGACCAAATTGATATAGATTTCAAATAAATAATTTATTAATTAAAATATAAGTCAGTAGATGTTTGCCTGCTGCGAACACGACTGGTCTTGCTTGGGGTGAAGTCGTCCCGCCATACTCTTACCATCCATTCGGCTCTCACCGACACATCCACTGGAAAGCTATGGAAGCTTATAGTACTATTGTACCTCGACAAATTCATACAAAGTGGTACACAACAATGGAGTGCCGTCTTTTTCACGCGTTGATACCCCAACTGCCTCTCTTTCACCCGAAATCCACTCATATTTAAACTTTGTCAATCAAATTATTAGCAGCTACTCTAAACTAGCATCTCCAATCTCCACAGCAACACAACCTACCGGTAGTAGTCGAGCGTACCCTCAACACGCTGAAGTTAACCGGAAGTTCTATTGTGCTCGTAGCATATTAAGCTCAGGTCAAACTTTATCATGGATACATTTGTTTTTAAACGTCGTCGGACGGAACAACAGATGGCGGTGGCGGGCGGTTGGATAAGGACACAACTTCCCACGTCTTCAATGTGCCAGGCTCGGCCTGACGAAGATGAGCAAAAAGAAGAGGAGATGGAGCAGGGGATGGACGCAACTTTCTGCTTCGCCTGCCAACGTCTGTGTGTGTGTGTGTGTGTGTGTGTGTGTGTGTGTGTGTGTGTGTGTGTGTGTGTGTGTGTGTGTGTGTGTGTGTGTGTGTGTGTGTGCATGTGCTTGTTTCTAGCTGTGGGAGGGTGTTGTTTTATTGAATATATATTCACATTGAAATTATGGCATTGATGTGAGCCCCACCGCTGTATGGGTTAGCCCCACCGTAGTTGAACCAGAACAAATACTCTGGCGCTGCCACTGCCTCCAGCCTACAACACCGCCTGTTCCGTCAGCTGCTTGCTGACACGTTTGCTGAACACACGGACTTACTCGTCCACAACGATGTCCGATGGCTCAGCAAAGGTAAGGTCCTGGACCGTTTCTGTGAACTCCGCCAGGGGATTGTGTCTTTCCTTAGCACCTGTAAGCACAAACAAGCTTCAAACCTCTTGGAGCGCATGTTGGATGAACAGTTTATGGCAGATGTTTACTTTCTGTGTGACATTTTTGGATACTTGAACACTTTGAATTGCGAACTGCAGGGCCTCGAAAAGTCTATCGCTGATTTGGTTGAAAGACTTTGTGCCTTCAAGACAAATTAAAACTCTGTGCATTTATGACCACATCACCCAGGGCAAACATAACACCAGTCATGACAGACTTCATGACAAAATTGACTGAAAACTTTACTGACAGATTCCAAGGCTTCAGCATTCCAATTAAGGTATTACAGTTTGCTCGTGACCCATTTTGCATCAAGCCTGATGCAGACTTCTGTGTAAAAGTAAAAGAGGTACTGTCTTGCATTGATGAGAGCCTCTTTCAGATGGAGCTGGTTGATGTGCAGTCTTCCTTTGCTTTAAAACAGCTCCTGCAGTCTGAGGGTGTGGTAGACTTTTGGTCTAACCATGTTAGCCAGTATCAGTACCCCACAATGAGGAAGGTGGCCTTGTTTATACTGACAATGTTTGGATCTACCTATACTTGTGAGTCTAGCTTTTCTCATATGAATGCCATCAAAACAAGGGCACGTTGCTCCATGACCAATGAGAAGTTGCGTCTCAGAGTGTCTCAGGATTGCTCTTACCACTTATGAGCCAAACTATGCTGAAATGGCTAAATCAAGGCAGTGTAATTTCTCTCACTGACTCAAACAGGCTAAACATGACAGAAGTCTGCAGTATGCAGATCTGTTTTTATGGTCATTCATGTTATGGTCATTCAAACAAGCCTACTCACTGTTTTGCAAACTGTAAACATGTTTCCAAGACATGAATGTTTTTGTGCATTTAGCCTTACATTTTATGGATGTGTGTTGTTTTCAAAGCACCTTATGTATGCTTGGAAGTGTTGAGGATATTATAAACAGGGCTACTTACTGTTAATGTGATGAATACCGTTTTATTATGTTCATCTTGTTTTGTACATTAGTGGACATTGTGAGTGAACCTCATGTCTCGATAGATGTAAAGATGCAACATTGTGCACTTTTGTGTTGAGCCTTGTAACCATAACTTTCCTACTTCTTTTGTATGGACTGGTTGCTTTCTGCAATGATTTATGGTGACACAATTAAAGTGAAAAAAAGGGATGCACGTTCTAGTAGTTAATTGAATGTATTAGTATCTTTTAACACTACTGTAAGTAAGAGTTATTTGTAGTGATTCCTTGACAAAGTATTGTGTGGCCCACAAACCCCCTGTGATTTTCCTATTTGGCCCACTTGCTAATGAAGTTGAATAGCCCTGATGTATGATATAATATTGCATTATAACCATCGATTCATATCAATGTCAGGGTAGCTTGCGATTTTCACCAACTTTATCTATATCTACAACATACCTAGAATAATATATGATATATTTTTGGATTAACATATATTTAGTATTAAAAATCTAAATCTCTCAGAATGTCAGGGGTTTGTTCCACAGTACCCGCAGTCAACATGTCCTTGTGTTCTGAACCCCAAATTGCTCCTGTAGGCATGGCTAGTGGTTCCAGATGTAGCTCCGTGCTAGTAGTCTTTTGGTTTGGAATTGGTTCACCTTTTTGCAACCAGTTGTGTTTCCATCGCCCAGAGCCCGAATGGTGCTATGGGATGATATTTGTTACTATCATATTGTGGCATGAGCCTTTTCGTACAGGCATATTTTACTAGCATATTTTTCTTTAGGATTGTACTTAGTTTAATAGTCTGACATGGCAACCTGTGTAGTGGGTGGTCGCATTCTAGTCCCTTTGCTCAGTGCAACGGCTTGTCACACCTTTTTTTTCTCTTCCCCGTAAATCCCCCGCCCTCTTGGCAGGCGTGAGGGCCAAAAGGAGCACCGTTTTAAGTGATAAGATGTCAAGGTCTGCCTGATCCAACGGCTCAAAAGGAGTCTGCACCTCCGTGATCTCCGTGGGTGTCAGCTTGGTCCTCTTGTCAGTGAGAACATCGAGTAAGCCTGCCAACAGCGACATGTTGCTCGCCAGCGCCACTCCCTTGGCGGCGCCGGCGTAGCACCAACATTCCAGAGGCCAATTAGCGTTCACGCACGTTTTCATGTGGGATATTACGATATAAGATCATTTTAAAAAATCAAACAAAAAACTGTCATTATGTTATGTGTGGGTTGGTTGTTAGGTGCTGTGTAGTGATTTTGGGTGGTTTCATTCAAGCTGATTGGACTGCATGTAGCGTCTTTTTGCACAGACTGATTTAGTCTACGAGTTCTGAATTACCGTATTTTCCGGACTATAAGGCGCACTTAAAAGCCTTACATTTTCTCAAAAACAACAGTGCGTTTATAATCCAGTGAGCCTTATATATGGATTACGGTAATTCTGGTTGTGCTTACTGACCTCGAAGTGATTTTGTGTGGTACACAGCGCTCACGGCGCTCTGTCAAAATGTTTTAGTACGACTTTGGTAAACTACAAAGCCGCACCGCTTGCAGCATTACGGCTACCGTAGTCAGGAGCGTCGCGGAGTTGCACCAAATGGCACTGGTCAAGAGACACGCTTACGACGCGGACTTCAAACTCAAGGCTATCAGTCACGCAGTAGAACATGGGAATAGAGCAGCTGGGAGAGAATTCAACATTAATGAATCAATGATACGGAAGTGGAGGAAGCAAGAAGATGACCTGCGCCAAGTAAAGAAGACCACACAGAGTTTCCGAGGAAACAACGCGAGATGGCCGCAGTTAGAGGACAACATTGAACAGTGGATTATTGAACAGAGAGCAGCAGGTAGAAGCGTCTCTACAGTCTCTATTCGAATGAAGGCAACAGCGTTAGCACGGGACATGAATATCAATGACTTTCGAGGCGGTCCTTCTTGGTGCTTTCGTTTTATGAAAAGACGTCATCTCTCCATCCGCACACGAACTACCGTCTCGCAGCAACTGCCAAAAGATTACGAAGAAAAGCTGGCCGCTTTCCGCGCATACTGCGAAAAGAAGATCACTGAAAAGAAGATCCGGCCAGAGCACATCACTTACATGGACGAGGTTCCCCTCACCTTTGATATCCCCGTGAACCGCACTGTGGAGAAAACAGGGACCAGAACGGTGTCTATACGTACGACAGGGAACGAGAAGTCATCCTTCACTGTAGTTCTCGGTTGCCAGGCTAATGGCCAGAAACTTCCACCCATGGTCATTTTCAAGAGGAAGACTTTGCCAAAAGAAATTTCCCAGCCGGCGTCATTATCAAAGTTAACCCGAAGGGCTGGATGGACGAGGAAAAGATGAGGGAGTGGCTGAGAGAAATTTACGTCAAGAGACCGGATGGCTTTTTCCACAAATCTCCGTCCCTATTGATCTGCGACTCCAAGCGCGCCCATCTCACCGATGCTGTCAAAAAACAAGTGAAGCAAACTAATTCGGAGTTTGCCATCATTCCGGGTGGATTAACTAAAGTACTCCAGCCGCTAGATATTGGTGTAAACAGGGCGTTCAAAGTTAAACTGCGAGCTGCGTGGGAGCAGTGGATGACAGAAGGCGAACACACATTCACCAAGACAGGGAGACAGTGCCGGGCGACTTACGCCACTATCTGCCAATGGATCGTGGATGCCTGGGCTAATGTATCAGTCTCAACTGTGGTCCGAGCTTTCACGAAGGCCGGAATCATCACTGAACTGCCAGGTAGCAGCAACGACACTGACTCGGATAATGACGAAAGGGATCCGGGCATGCTGGATGCCGTAAACTGTTCAACTCGGACACTGAAGATGAAGAATTTGAGGGATTTGTGGACGAGGAATGAACTGAAAAAGTGAGAGTATTGTGTTGTATTTTACATGTTATAAGTGAACAATTTTCAGAGTTATTGTGAATACGCTAACGTTATTGTATTTTACGTGTTATAACTGAACTTATTACTGACTTATCTGACTGTTTTGTTTCTGTTATATAATTAATAATTATATAATATGTATCCGTTTTACGGCATGTAGAAAAGGAGTGTGTAGGAGAGCGACATGCGGGGTGGGCGTGTGTGTGCGGAAGAAGTAGTTTTGGGAAAGTGAAGTTGTTGCCAGGTTGGCTGCGTTGTCGGGTGTTCGAAGACAATAAAAAAGCATTACTCCAGCTCCGCTGTTTCCCCCTCCTCTTTCCTCAGAGAGTGTCACATACCCAGCTGCTCTTCACTACGGTATAGAGCATAACAACGCTGGAGGTAACAACATTTCGCTTAATGCGCCTTATAGTCCGGTGCGCCTTATATATGAAAACATTTCGAAAATAGACCATTCATTGACAGTGCACCTTATAATCCAGTGCGCCCTATAGTGCGGAAAATACAGTAATAATCTTGTAAAATAAACTGCGCCTGATATTGACAAAGACACACCATCATAACCTGAATTTCCATTCAAGGACTAGGTAGTACAATAATAATGATAATAATAACCTCCGTTTTCAGCCAATAAGGTCATTCCCATTCTCAACGCAGTGCCAAGACGCACCTGCATATTTTGGCCTGCAAATCACTGACAGATTATAATTTCATTTCATTTTACAAGAGCCCTATAACATTGAAACGATCAAAAACATTGAAACAACCTTGTGCTCCACCACGTCCTCAAACAGCAATAGATACGTACTTCAATGTTGTTCATAGATAGAGGAAGGTTTGGCATATGGGCTCCGCTCATGAACTCTTGACCTCACCTTCGTGAATAATAAATTAAGGGTTCAAATTCAATCTGTAGGCCCACATGATACAGCCCACCATGTTTTGAAATGACGTCATACTGCAGTGCTAGAATCATTTCTATTGGATCTGCAATTAGAAATTTCCACACTTTTTTTTGTTCACCCAAAAAGATATAGTTTCTGTGACAAACTGTTGCTTACTTTTTTGGCTATGACTAGACATACTTAGCTTGAGCTAATCAATGTTGTTTAGCCTATTACAGTATCAGTAGCCACAAATACCTAAACGTTAACTGAACTGAGCTCCAGTGTCGTAGCCTCGTAGGATAACCTTTTTCCTGGTTTGAAGCCTACCCTGCGGTCGAAGTATCCGATTGGCTGAGCATGACATCATGACCAAGAGGCCAAGCTAGAGCAGATGTAATTTAAAGCTACAGCGCTGGAAATAGGTCTAGTTCATGCTGCAATCACCACTGTGATGCCGTGTCGTGGTCAAATATGTATATAATTTATTTTTTATTTTTCCTTAAAAAGTGCGGCGGCGCTTCCGGCGCCCCTTCACCAGTGTATGTCAAAATGCAAAATGTTTATTTTTCAGAAGAAATCACAACAGCTACAACGGGTAGGGATAATATGAATTTGGCTTTCTGATGTTTTTTCGTTTATTTTTTTTGTTGCTGTTATTTATTTGTTTAAACTACCATTATAATTTACAATGATAATGGTGGGCGCTACTGGCATGTGGCCGTGGCTGGTTAGGGGCCTCCTGGACCAGGAGGGCCTAAGGCAATCGCCTACTCCGCCTTAATGGTAGGTCCGCCACTGCTCCCAGCCTTCCGTGGAGTACGGTCCTACCGTGAAGTCCTTGGCCTGAGCCGAGGAGGGCGGTTGAGTAGGCAGAGGAGTCTCCATCCTCTCGGTGGCCGAGGCAAAGAGGGCCGGCAGGTCGTCAAGGGGGAAGCGGTGGTCCGCCGGCGGCTCGTCGTCCCTGAGAAGGGAGGCCGGGTCTTCGTCCTCATAGACGCGCCGGTCGTCGTCCTTGTTGAAGTCTGCCCACGGCTTCGGCGGCACCGGTCGTCTCGCCGTAGCTTAGCCTCCGCTCGCGCTCCTCCCGGGGGAGCACAAAGCAGGAGGCACAGTACCCGGCATCATTCCGATGTCGCGCTCCCAGGCAGAGAAAGCACACTCCATTGGGGTCGAGCGCCAATATGGGCGAGGCACAGGTGGAACAGACCTTGTAAGCATGCATGATGAAAATAGCTGCAACACCGGATGGTGAAACGAAAGTCGCAGGAGAGAAGTCCAGTTCTCAAGTTGCTGAGTAAAAAAGGGAGATGAGCCCCCAGCTCCTCATATCTTTTCTGAAACTGGAGAAAAGTTATACATGTACCAAGCACAGACTGTCTATGGCATGGTGAATACAGACGCTGCTTTATTTATGTCTGCATGATGTTCTTTTGAGCGTGGACGGAGCAACTACAACCCCGAGCTTAGCCTGATCGATCCGATCTCCATTCAGAAAACACACATTTCAAAGGGTTTTTCATCTGTTTTGTGATGAGACGTGTTAAAGCAATAATTCATGTTTTTTACAAACCGGTACTAGTGAGTTGTTAGGTTGGCATTATTATTAAACATGTAGTACAACTAAATCACGGTAAAATATGTTCATTTTGATGTAGTTGGTATCTACCATAGTATTTGAATGACGTGGTTACACAACTGACAGCCGCGGTGAAACTCGAGCGATAAGAGCGATGCGATTAGAGCAATACGATCGCGTTCGGTGTGAACGCACCATTAGAGTGGAAAGGACCAGGATTACAGCACTAAACAGACAAGCCTGTTGTTGTTGTTGCTGTTGTTCTACATATTACAGGTGCTGCTGGAGTTTTAACCTCTTCAGACTGTACCTTGTACCAGAAACACCCTCTCTGCAATTCCAACATAAATTCCAACACAGATTCAAATAAATATCCAGTGTGCAGCAAAAACTCTATATTTTGTAACTTTGTACCAAAAGGGCAGTTGAGGGGCAGCAGGCTTAACGTAGGAAGTGACAAACCGAGGGGAATAATTCAGGAATTGTATGCAGGCTGTTTGATTTGGCCTCTTCCCTTTGGCCCTAATCCACAGCTATAATGGGGCATTGTGGTAATGAGCTCTGGGTTTAGGGCTTGTAAACCCCCAGCTCTAAGGCCCCACTTCCAGCCCCGAGGGCCAGGCACTGGACCGAGACCTCATATGATCATTGCCTGCATGTGGCACTAATGCTCCCACACAAACCAAGTGTTCGACGCAGGATCCCGAACACGTGTGAAACCCATCAACCCCGTCCTGGCCAGTCATGCTGGTACTGTCACAGCTTTGTTCCTGGTGTCTGATGTTCACACAATCCCTGTCAGAACACACACTTACACCACACTTCTATTAATTTACAGTACTTACAAACATTTCCCAGTGTCCAAGGAGAACCAAAGCTAATCTTCAAATTGCTAAAATGAAATTACAGAATATTGCGCCTTTTTGCTTGAAAATATAATAATATGAAAGTGTGAATCATCATCTCTGATTCATGATGTAATACTTAAGTCATGTTTCTTGAATAAAAAGAAAGATTTACCTGTCTGGGATTTCATATGTAGATAAGTAATAAGCAACTATAACACCTAGATTTCAAAAGTGACGTAGTCCAGCTGAAGAAAACAATGCAATACATGGAGCCTTGTAGAAGCAAAGCTGTCTAAAGCAATGACAAGGCCCTCAGACCTGTCGGCGGTAGGCTGCCCTCCAGCCCTAATGGGGCTCAGCCAACCGTGCACTTGGTCTCAGCTTGTTAGGACTTATAGCTTATTATCTTTTAACCATTGCTTATAACATGACAGTTAAAATACAAAGTCCTGTCATCTGTCGCATTAAACACATACAGCTCAGAGTGAGACCTGCCATTGCTTTAATACCTATCTGGTAATAGCAGAAAGGTGTTATGAGAAAAGTAAGAATATTTCCTGCCAGTGCTGCATTTAGAGGAAAAGCAACACTTCAGTCACAACATGTTGAAGTACAATCCGATGTTCAGGTACAGAAATTATTTTGATGTTTTCCTTAAGGTTTTCCTCTACGCGTTCTATCAGCAACACAAGAAACAATGTGCCAGAAACTTCAGCGCGGAATAAGAAGAAATACAGTCACACAATGCAAACATGTAATCTATGCAAGATATGTTTATTTCCAAAAAATCAAGCGTCACTCATTTGTGACAAGGAAGGACCTGCACGCCTAAGGAAAGTAAAAAAAGCTTTGTTTGTATTTGTGAAAAACCACAGGTCAGGCTTTAGGTAAGATCAACGAAATGGAGAAGAGGAAGGAGAAGGCTTCAGAAGACTTGAGGCATTTATTGTGTTTACAGACAGCCTGCATCCTGACAACACGGTTATTGTTGCATGCTGTACGGTTAAACCTTTGGTACATAAGAGTCATATTTACCAGCTCCAACACCATGGCAGGGATTCAGGTAATACAATCCCCGATGTTGGTAATTCTAACACATGATGGTCTTCTTAAGCCATCTGACGCATTACTGCATGTGAAACATCTACTCATCTCGGCTGTAAATATAATCGTTTTTATCTAGGACTTACATTGTTCATTTTTGATGTTTGCATGCTGCTGGTATAATGACACAACACAATAAAAAAAGCCCTGGGAAATCTCCACTAATCACACAGCGGTAATCCAGCCTGAGCCACAGGGAGCATGGTGTCCTGCCTGTGGGAAACGTCTTAATATGTTGTTAGGTAAATAAAAGGCTTTACGGTCATTCTTCAACACGTGCAGCGATGAAGGGCAGGCCGGGGATTACACCCTATCGAACACTTCCTGATCATCAATGATTACGATGGTGGGGGCATAATAATAACTATAATAATAATAACTATAATAATAATACATTACATTGATATTGCCCCTTTCTAAGTATCCAAAGTCGCTTTACAAAAGTGCAATTCAAACAACAAAGTAAATTAGATTCAAATACAGAACAGAAAGCATTATGAACTGAAGAGGTGGGTTTTAAAGGCTTGTTTGAAGGATGATAGGGTGGCTGGCTGTCTGATGAATGAGCAGGAAGAGCTAAGAAGAAAAAGAAGAGGCAATTTGTGATGTGTTTGTGAAGGCCACTGAGCTTCGGAGCACACTGTTTAGTAACTTCTGTAACTCAGCCTGTCAAATTAGCACATTTGAAACACGAGGGGTGTTGATGAAACTCATCGGATCAGGCCCGGAAAACACTCTTTTAGAAGACTTTTGAAATACACAAAAATGAAAGTAACATGTCACCTAAGAAAACCAAAGCGCCTTGAGGTTTCATTGACTAAACCCTACAATGTTCAAGTTAATACAAACTAAAATTCGTACTAAACTGGATCCAATCAGGTTCAACATGAACACTGTTAGGACTCGTTCTCGCCTTCACAGCACATGAGCTGGTAGGGGGGGGGGGGGTTTGTCGCACTGCCCAGGACCCCTTGATTAATAGGCTCTTCAGGGAGCTATGTGCAGGGTCTGCAGTTCTCTACAAGCCTTGTTCCTCCAGAAGTGCAGGCCCCCAGCACAGCAGCAGCAGCAGACATTTGGTGTTATTAACAGACAAATACTGCTGACTCTGCAGTCTTTAATGGACCACCAGATTCCTGCAGGATCCATCAGTATGACGGTGATGCATCACTACACGTTATCTGCATTTAACATCAGCCCGGCAGATTAACCAGTGCATACGTTCTGTACGCTTTCATGGACTCAATGAAACAAAGAGGGAAAGTGAAGTCTTCCATTTAAGTGACTGCGAGACATTAGCACTCATTGGATCCCTGGTAACCAGTTTGACAAACACAACTGAGACATGTTTGCATGGCAAAACAGGAAACAGCTGCTTCATCATCTTAAAGCAGGGCTATGACTTTGTGTTTCTACCTATGAGAGTAAAGGACAAATCACTGTTAAAGAGGGAGACATTGTTATCTTTACACACAGTATGTGCTCACATGAGCCATGATAGAGAGGGAGAAAGGAAATATTTATGAGGTCAGGATATCCAGACTAACAAAAGCCTTTGTGACCGACAGGGAGAACAACAAGACTGGTTTCATGGGAAAAACGACATTTATGGACAATGTATCAATTCAGCAAGGTCAAACCGAATGTAGAGAGAAGGCGTGAACCAGGAGCAGGTGGGTGGAAAGTAAACCACTGAAGTATTTCTGTGCCCCTTGATGAAAAGGGGAGGCCTGGATTAAGACAACAATTTGTATTTCTTTCTTTCAACAGTATCACACTGGTTCAATGAGGATTCCTGTCAGAAAACGCAAATCAATTGATATCTTTTTTTGAATCTACATTTCTGTCTCTCAATGTTAAAAATAAACCTACCTTTAAAAGTGTAGATTGTTCAGTTCTTTGTAAGTGGGCATCTAACAAAATCGGCAGGGGATCAAATACTTATTTCCTTCACTGTATGTACATAGACTGATGTCCAGTAATGGTTGGTTGTGTTTAAAACAGGTTGATAGTTGGTCAAATATTAGCCTTCCCTAGTCTGAGCCTATGGTTTAACACCCAAACTAGATAGAGAAACTATCCACTCAACTCAGGAGCTATGGAGATTTTGAAAGTTTGGTTACAGCAAAACAAAGTATCAAACGGTGACCTTTGTCCAAATAACTGGACAGAAAATGAACCCTGAGGCAGAGGAAACATTGCAACCTTTTAAAGAAACATAAAGCATGCACAATATTGAGGTCACCTTTATAGAAACATTAAAAAGATATCACAGATGGTATTATATAGGGCAGCAAGCTTTCATTCAACTTGCGTTGCAGTGTGATGGAGGTTGAGGAAGAGCTGCTCCAAATAATAGAAAAAACAATCGATGACATGTATTATAAGGGGGAAATAAACATAGGCATGGAAAAATCAGAAGAGACCCTGTCCATGTTATGCTGCAAAATCCAAAGCACATTGCAGCCAGAGCAGCCTCTCTCCCGCTGCATGTGGCATGCCAGTTGCTGAACTGCACAGTCTGCTAAACGAAGCGAGGTGGTGGGCTGGGAGGCACAGAGAATCCTTTGTTCTGCTGGGCAAGTCTAGAAGATTTTTAAGCAAAACCAATTTCATGTGGTTATAATGTTCAGAGGACAAGCAATGTGAGGCTGCTCTGCTTGGAAATAATGGCTGCTGCATTCCTCAGCTCCATGTTCCTCGTGGAGCTGTATGTGCATACGTTAAGCCCATGACTGCACTCACATTCCTAACAATTGACCATGAGCAAATACTAAATCCTCTCTCAACGACGCTGCTGCTAGGACAAGGTCAGCAAGTGCAAAGAGATGGGATGTCTATAAGATGTGATAAAAGCGTGATCTATTCTAAATGAAGGCAGTGGTGTTGTTCTCACTTTACCCAATAAAAAGAAAGCAGTGTTTAGATATTAGCATTGCCTGTTAAAACACTTCCACATTTGTGTGAAACACACTCTGCTGGCACAGTGTGTGTGCCCGATCAGGTCAAATGTTGAACCTGGCTCAACTTTCCTGCAGTGTAATGTTATTTAAATCATGGACACACTGCACTGGCTCATCAGGAACATGTTAACCTATATTCACAGTTTACTTCACTATTTCGGTACCGGACGATCAAAGGATTGCCAGTGAGAACTTTAAAGAAAGCTCTTCCTCCTGCTTCACAGTGCAGCATTTAATATGCCTTTGGCCCTCATGGAGTTATAAATATGGTACTGATGCAATAGTTTGGAACAGGGAATATAATATATAAGGTTATTTAGATTACACACACACACACAAACACATGCTCAAAAAAAGAGATGTTCTTGACACACAGAACCAGTCCTGCTTTCCCTTAAAGCCAGTGCTCCACTAGCCTGAATATTCATTTTCTCATGGCAGGACTTTCCAATCCCTCTTTGTAAAGAGCTGACATGTTTCTGTCCACTACTGTACTTCACAGTAGCAGATATCAGGTGAAAAACTATTATTTCTTAGCATCCAGTGTTTTTAAAGAGCGCAGAGGCCCCAGCAATGCTTCTGTTTGCCCGCCCCAGGACAGACTTCATGGTCTGATTCCACTCATTTGGAAACAACCAACGCCATGACTAAATGCATCCCAAATTATTTTCTGTTTCCCAAACAAAAAGCACTTTTAAATCATCAGAGGGAAGGGAAGGTTTTTGCTTTGAGACCTAAAGCAGATTGACAGTCTGAGTTGAGCAGATCAACAGTGAGTTAACGGCCTGCCTGTTAGGCTCAAAATATCACAATTTAACCATCAGGATGAACAAAGTATTATCAATGTAAAAGTAAAGAGGAAAATGAACTATCCTGCAATATACCAGAAGCAGATGAAAACATTCATAACACACCAACTCAAACTACTGGAAATAATACACATGGAAGATTTTAATTTGTTACTTCAAGACAGCCCAAACTCAAAGTCAGTATAAACAAAGTCTCACTTAAAAATGCAGGAAAGAATGTGATGAAGGCCAGCCATGACCATATATTTGGTCCTGTCATGTTTTGTGTGGCTTCTGGGAAATAGTTAGAAGAGAAATGTCTAATATGTTTGGCATTTCTCTAAACAAGAACCCACTATTGGGTAAACACCATAGGCAATACAACAAAAAAGATTCCTAGCTATTCCAAGTGATAAGTATAGCCATTATTAAACATATTACAAGGAATTGGCAAGGAGATAGTAACTTAGTCAACTTACAATGGAAGAATGAATGAAATTCAGCTCCACCTGCCGTCCTACCGCTACTTCACAGGGGATTCTTACTTTATCACCAGCTCAATGTATACTCCTGAAGCTCTGTCACGTGCTGTGTGCTTCAGGATTTGAAGGTAGTATGAGCAGGATATATACATGTACATAGACTGATGTCCAGTAATGGTTGGTGGTGTTTAAAACAGGTTGATAGTTGGTCAAATATTAGCCTTCCCTAGTCTGAGCCTATGGCTTAACACCCAAACTAGATAGAGAAACTATCCACTCAACTCAGGAGCTATGGAGATTTTGAAAGTTTGGTTACAGCAAAACAAAGTATCAAACGGTGACCTTTGTCCAAATAACTGGACAGAAAATGAACCCTGAGGCAGAGGAAACATTGCAACCTTCTAAAATACATGTCATTGATTGTTTTTCTATTATTTGGAGCAGCTCTTCCTCAACCTGCGTCACACTGCAACGTTAGTTGAGTGAAAGCTTGCTGGCCTATAATAAGATTTGTGATGTCTTTTTAATGTTTCTATAAAGGTGACCTCATTATTGTGAATGCTTTATGTTTTTTTAAGGGGGAAATAAACATAGGCATGGAAAAATCAGAAAAGACCCTGTCCATGTTATGCTGCAACAATGGAGGAATCTAGTCAATGAAATGTATGGAATGGATAAAACAACCATCAGAATCAGAAACCGAGTTCATATCTTTGATGAGAGATGGGAACACAACACAATGATAATGAACAGGAGGTAAGATCTGACAGTTAATATACACCTGAGTATTAATATTGTATCCATTATGTGTAAGCTATACCTTATCTATCTGTGTTTGTTTTGTTATTTGTACCTTGTAAATCATCTCTTATCATGTAAATCACGTTGTTTTCCCCTTTTTCCATAAGCCTTATTCACTTCTGTTGCATCACAGATCATGAAAGGCCAATAACGTGGCAGTAAAAACCTTTCGCTGGGTCAAGAAAAAAGAACTATTTGAAAACAAAAAGAAGGCCTCGTGATCCCTGTGTGCATGTTTTAGCTGGCCAGCAGGTTCCTCTGAATTATATTATGTCAATATATGGCCTTCATGTTACTATTATTGCTTTCAACTAAACCTTATACAGTCATGTGAAATCTGTTGCCATAATACATTTACTTAAAGTCAACGTTTCAGTGTTGGCTGTCCACTAGACAGTTTAAAACCAATTGTTGCACCGGATGCTGATTTACATTCCTGGTGCCCTACATCTGTTGGGTTAGGTTATTATATCCTATATATACAGGCTAAATAATATGTCTCTTTGTAGTCTGAACCTGGTATTATTGGACTGGAATAATAACAAATATTTGAGGAACTACAGTATGTGTTTCTAAGTACTCAGAAGGTATTTATATTCAATTTCTTTGGCCATTATGTGAATTAATAGAAATGTAGAAGAATAAAGAGAAATAGAAAGTATGACACAGCAATTACACTATAACTATAAACATGAACCATATTCTTTAAATGTTCCCCCAAGCGTCCCCTCCCCTGGTAAGATAAAAACCATGAGGACAATTTAGAATTAAAGCTGCACCAGGCACAGAGTTAGCGCACCTCCTGATGTGTGCTCTGACCTTAGTCCCCTTTTCTTCTGGCTGGCTGTAAAGCTGCTGCTTCAGGAAATCAGTCTCTGCAAGCCTTAGAACATCCATTGCAAGCTGTGTTTACTTTAGAACAGAGCTGGGCAGTAACTAAGTACATTTACTCAAGTACTGTACTAAAGACATATCAGAGATATTATTCTGAAATGGACCAATCAAACAATGACTGCTTTTACTGTCGCTACTTTAAGTACATTTAGAGGAGAGTACTTTCTACTTTCACTGGAGGAACATTTAGAATGCAGGACTTTTACTGTGACAGAGTATTCCTACACTCTGGTACTTCTACTTTACTCAAGTACAAGATCTGAGTACTTCTACTTTTACTCAAGTACAGGATCTGAGTACTTCTACTTTTACTCAAGTACAAGACCTGAGTACTTCTACTTTTACTCAAGTACAAGATCTGAGTACTTCTACTTTTACTCAAGTACAGGATCTGAGTACTTCTACTTTTACTCAAGTACAAGATGAGTACTTCTACTTTTACTCAAGTACAGGATCTGAGTACTTCTACTTTTACTCAAGTACAAGATCTGAGTACTTCTACTTTTACTCAAGTACAGGATCTGAGTACTTCTACTTTTACTGAAGATCTGGGTACTTCTACTTTTACTGAAGATCTGAGTACTTCTACTTTTACTGAAGATCTGAGTACTTCTACTTTTACTGAAGATCTGAGTACTTCTACTTTTACCGAAGTACAAGATCTGAGTACTTCTACTATTACGGAAGTACAAGATTTGATTACCACCTCAGCTTTAGAAAACTGCCATTACTGCTAGGCATACCATTGTGTTTCCAGGAATTTTTGGGGCAAAACCTGTAAATATGTAACATGTTATTGAACGGTTGAATGTATAACTGAGCCTGTGAGTTTGCTCAGTGTCACTCACAGTGTTTGCGAAGTACTGCTCAGAGCATGCCTCTGCTTCCTACACTGGGAACCAGAGACCCATACATAAAATACAAACTGCATGGTCCCAACCTGAATATGAAAGTCTTAAGCATGTCCATTATAAAAATAATATCAACCATCAGAATCAAAAATGGAATCAGGTTGATTGCAAAGCAGATTCACGCATACAGGGAACTTGCTTCTATAATGCTGTATATATTATAAACATTCAAAGGCTTTATTGTCATGTGCACAGTAGCTACAGTGTAGATATGGCAATGAAAAACTCAAATCCTCCAACAATGCAACATAATGTATATATAAGACATAAAACAATAAAACGCAATAAGAAATTGTGCAAGAAGAAACTAAGTAGTACAGATTAGAAAAAATAGTGCAGATTATGTTACTAGACCAGTGTGCAAGTAATGCAGATGAAGTACACTACTGTATATACATGTCGGAAAAAATGTATATACAGTAGTGTACGGTAAGAGGAACTAATTTGTAAAAATAAGAGCATAGAACTATTATTTATAAAAAAAAAGAAAAGTAACAAAGTTTATGTGTACAAGAAATATAAATATTTGTTGTGCAGTATTATGAAACAATGTCAGAGTAATGTGCACTGCATGGAGTATGAGAAATGGTAAAACTAAGAAAGTACTAGTATCAAAATATACTCTAAGTACCAAAAGTACTCATTATGCAGAATGGCCCATTTAAGCAGCTTATATTTAAATGATTGTGCTGTCATTACTGATGCATTCATGTGTTCATCACTTGGTAGCTTAACCTTTAATAAAACATGATAATGTTTTAGTTCATTTATATTTTGTATTAATAATCTAAATATGCAAAGTAGCTAGAGTTAGATATCTTTAATAAATGAAGTGGAGTAAAAGTACAACATTTGCCTCCAAAATGTAGTTGCATAAAAGTATAAAGTAGCATGAAATGAAAATACTCAAGTAAAGAACAAGTACCTCAATGTTTCACTTAAGTACAACACTTGAATAATTGTACTAGTTACATTCAGCCACTGTTTTAATCTATGTGAACATGTAGCAGCCTGACAGGAAGTCCTTACTTCTTCCAGACTGGTCGTGTTACAGCTGTTGGATTGCATTTGGTATTTCTATTTAAAAGTGACTCAGAGGCTTACTCATACACCAACATGTGGATACCATCACAAGGTGAATATCTGAAAGGAGCTAATTGTATAAAGGCTCTGTTCAGAACTGAAAGATTTTCAGTATAAAGTATTTGTTTTCTTTAAAAAAAAATCATGCCCAATAAAGCCTTTAGAAAAGACAGAGTTCTCTCTTCTCTACTTCGTCGTAAGACATCTCCTTATCCCTCAAGCAGGATGTAGAGAGTAGTACACTGAGAAGATCATTTAGTGTAAAGCTAATGTTAGAGACAATCTCTACTGGCCAGGACGCAAAGGGAGTGAATCAACCTCTTAAGGTCCAATCACTTTTCAAGCACACCTGTACTAACAAGTCCACAGGTCCAGATAGCATCTCAAAATCCCTCCTCACAAGTGCAGAAGAACTGACATCAGCATGTTTCAAAAATCTGTGGACCTTCACACCATCCCCACCCTCTGGAAAATGCTTTGAGAGGATCATGGGGCTGCTGCTTAAAGGTCTTCTATTATGGCATATATTATAGGTCTCAAATATATATATATATATTAAAAAAAACACCTCAAAACACCAAACAGATCATGCATTTTAGCACGTTCGCTATCCCTCTGTTTCAGCCCCGTTTTCGATAGTGCTGATTCTGTGACTGTCGCTTTAAATTTGAGCTGAGCTGAAGCTGTCCACGCCCCTTTGGAGCAACACGATCTCTCTGTCTGAAGAGAGAAGCTTCTAAAGGAGAAACTCAGCTAAACGCTGCCATGATTAAACGCCATATGATGTTCCAAACCACATCCAGCATTATTTCTGAAACACTTCTCAGGGTTTACCACTAGAACAGAGACATTATATTTATTATATATTCAGCAACTCTTGTCCCTCCTGCAGACATCCTGCTGAACACACACACACACACACACACACACACACACACACACACACACACACACACACACACACACACACACACACAGGTAATGCGGAGGGGATTCAGCTCGGGACTGTATATTGAGGCAATAGGTTGAGATGTGTCACGTGGGCGGGACATTGCCAGGAGTTCAATGTAAAGCCAGCCCACCTTTCAGTTATGACGTCATATCGGCAGCAAATCTGGATCAGCTCGTTTGTACCCCCGTTTTTAGAGATGTGGGTAAGGAGGAAAAGAGAGAGGGTTGTATTTTCTGACACTTTGTGAGTCTCTTTACACACCGGGGACACATATTTATGTATAGAAGACAGCAAAAAGAGCATTTTGCATAACAGGAGACCTTTAAGAAATAGGTAGATGCATTTTTAGACCCTTTTCAGTTTGCCTACAGGCAGGGGCGTGGCACATATAATTCTCTTGATAGCACACACCTGGTCACTAAACACTTGGAAGACCCCAGGGCTTATGCTCGCCTACTGTTTGTGGATTTTAGCTCAGCTTTTAACACAGTGCAGCCTCACATGTTGATACAGATTAGTGTAAATCATTTTATTTTGAAATGGTATTTTTCTTGATTAACCAATCACACTCAGCGCGTCAAGTTCAACAATGCTCTCTCAATACCGCAGACAATCAGCACGGGAGCCCCCCAGGGTTGTGTGAGCTCCCTGGTCGTTCCTCTTCACACTGTACACAAACGACTGCAAAAGAATCCACGCTGAGAACTATATACTCAAACTCTCTGATACAGCAATCCTTGGCTTAAAGCACAAAGGCAGCAGTTCATCAGCTTACCACTGTTAAATAGAGAGAGTTGTGCAATGGTGGGATTTTAACCACCTTGAGCTGAATGTGAAGACGACTGAGGAGATGGTGTGGGACCCAAAGACAGTGGGTTACCTTAGGCTGGTGGTTATCCACAATGAACCCATAACTCAGGTCAGCTCCTATAAGTACCTTGGTATTCAAATAGATAGTGCACTCAGTTGGAGGGTGCATGTTGAAGGCCTGAGCTCTTGATTTCAACAGCGGATGCATTTTTTGCATTGACTCAGGGCCTACAGAGTTGAACAGAAGTTCGTGCTCTGTTTTACGATTCTTTAAGAGCTGGAGAGAGCATCAGCAGATATGATATCACCACCTGTATGGTTACTTGACGGTGCAGTTGAAGTCACAGATTGCTCAACTGGTACAGACTGCTATGAAAATGACGGGGGTGAAACATCCATCTCTCCAAAACATATATGAGCAGTTTTTTATTAGACAGGCACAACAAAGTGTGTCTGATCCCACCCACATTCTGCCCCCGAACTCCAGCTCCTACCTTCTGGTAGAAGATGCAGGGTTCCCAGGAGCAGGCTGAACCGCTATAAGAGGTCATTCCTGTATATCCTTTACGCTTCTCAACACTCACATGTAATGTAATAAACATGTAAATGTTGGCCATGAGGCTTGTGCAATAGGTCGCTGTTGTCAGTATGTGCGTGTGTGTGTTGTGTATGTGCAAACGGTGCATGAGTGATAATGTGTTAATCTATGTTTGTTCACCAAAGTATTTCTTTATTTAATTACAGCACAGAGCATTTCGATATACACATCATCTATGTACAGACAGTTAATGAAGAGTAAAACTATTAAGATTCCTTATAGCAGGTCCAGCAGACATTGAAAGATACCACACAATAAGTTTGTTGACATGCTGGCCTCTGTATGAATTAGTATAGAATAAGAAAGGACAGCAGTCCTTAAGCCAAGCTAACATTAACAGGCATGAAATACATTTCTATCAGCTCATCTCAAGATAAAAAAAAAAGCAAAGTAGAATATTCCACACACAGCTCATGGCACAACTTTTCCTTTCAATTTACACACAATAACACACTCGTAAAAAGTTGTAACTTACAGCGATTTCTCTGCAGGCAGACATCGATATTCCAGTGCCTTCTATTTGTTTCAGTGCGTACTCCTTCTCATCGTTCCTGTAGACAGAAGAGAAAAAGGAAGTAATATTACCAGATGGCTCTGTGGCCTGGATCCCCTCTCTGCCTGAAGCTCGCTGCTGAGGAACATCCAGCTGCTCAGCAACAGGAAGGCTAAGGCTGCTCTCCATCTAGGATATTCATTTGCCCAATCATTTGTGCATAAAGTGGAGTAAATAAATGAAATGTGTCATCAACCCTAAACTACAATATAACTCTTTCAAAGCCTTGTACTGCAGCCATCCTGGAAACACTGTAGCACATTTTATTTCTTACAGTATTCCACTCTGGGTCCTAATTCTGAATTCCTATAAATTCTCAGAGTTTTTATCAAGTTTAGTCCGTAAAACAGATAAAGTCATTATTTCGGGGGGGTTTAATATTCATTTGGACATGAATAATAACATAATAGCGTTAGAATTGCGTTTACCTCAATATTATATTGGAATGGTTTGACTCAAATTGAAGATGAACCAACACACTGTTTTTATCACACGCTCACCCTATTTCTGACCATTGAGGGTTTTTCCGTCAACCCCATAATCCTCATTTATTGGAAATCATTTTACTAACTTTCGAAGTCCTGTTACTGGACTACTCCTGCAGTATAAGTCTATATGCTGCAGGTGCGCTGCGAATAACATTGGACGCTGTCACGGCTAAAAAAATAAAGAAATAAAACTATTTTAAGCCACTTTGTACTTCTACTCCACTGCAATTCAGAGGTTAATCGTGTACTTTTACTACAAATACAATACATTTACAGGACTTTAGTTATTTGCAGTAAACAAAGCCATTCAAACTAGCTGCACCTTTACCAGCTCTGAGAACACTTTAATGATCAATCATTATAAAACATATCAGAGATATTATTCTGAAATGGACCAATCAAACAATCACTACTTTTACTGTCGCTACTTTAAGTTCATTTAGATGAGAGTACTTTCTACTTTCACTGGAGGAACATTTAGAATACTTTTACTGTGACAGAGTATTCCTACACTCTGGTACTTCTACTTTACTCAAGTACAAGACCTGAGTACTTCTACTTTTACTCAAGTACAAGATCTGAGTACTTCTACTTTTACTAAAGTACAATATCTGAGTACTTCTATTTTTACTAAAGTACAATATCGGAGTACTTCTATTTTTACTAAAGTACAAGATCTGAGTACTTCTATTTTTACTAAAGTACAATATCGGAGTACTTCTACTTTTACTAAAGTACAAGATCTGAGTACTTCTACTTTTACTAAAGTACAAGATCTGAGTACTTCTACTTTTACTAAAGTACAAGATCTGAGTACTTGAAACAGGTTTATTAAGTAGGTTTACACATATGAGGAATTTGCCTTGGTGTATACGGCGCATACATGAACACAGTTAGTACAAGATCTGAGTACTTCTACACAATTACTCAAGTACAAGATCTGAGTACTTGTCCCACCTCTGTCCAGAAGCAACAGTTAGACACACTGCTGACATGTGAAAGCGTGTTGGTCAGCTTCCTGTTGTTGTATGTACACATTCACACGTACTATGTAACATTGTAAGAAATAAAATAGAATACTGAGCAGACGACATTCAACTGTGGGACTGAGACAAAGTTTGGCTGTGCAGTTTTTATATGGGAAGCACGACAGAAAGCTGTCACTATCGCGATGAACGACGATAGCACAGCGTTTGAATACTGTGCATGAAGCAGGCTGCTGTATTCATCAGCCCCGCGAAGAAGACACAGGGCATAGAACAAGAAGCACATACAGCACCGCTGCTATAGAGCTCCTGCGGTCACGTGACTTTTGGTTGGGAGCCACCATTTTGGCAGTCAACATGACCACCGGTGCCAGTGTTTTCTTACCGAGCGAGTATACTTCTCATTTTAATTCAAGTGAAATTCGGCTTTATAGTACAAAATTAGAGAGATTAAATATAAGCGACCCATATAATTCACCCGGTGTGCTTTTCAAGAGCATAACCTCCTGCTCTGAAGACGATGTACCCGACTTGCGCTACGCAGACATCCACAGCTATCTTGTAAGCTTTCCATCAGTGTACTCAGGAGACTCCCTCAGAGCGTACAAAAGCTTGGAGGCTTACAAATGGTGTCAGTCCGGCTTCGTAAACAACATTCAACTGTGGAGTCTTACATCCAAAAACTTCGGCATCATCACTGCAAGGGTAAGTATTAAATTATTCCAGTTTGATAGGCAGTGTCACGTTAGCAGATATCTTTGCCTGCTCTACTTTGTGCAGTTTAGCCTTCTGCCTTCTGTTAAAAACCTCCAGTCTCGTTTTATGTCTCCTCTTCTCTGGAGATGGAAGGTAATCGAAAATTGAGGGGATAAAATCCGGACTCAACGGATTATCACTCTTTCTCCCTACAAAATAAGAAGGAATATTTCAACACGGGTTTGTTTACCACTAGCTTGCTACAAGCTAACTGGCTAGGCTGCGCCAGAGCCACACTTGTTGAGTTAAAAAGGGACATCACAGTGTCCGTTAGCTATAATAACTGGGTGCTACTTCTTAAATTAAACTAATTAAATTTAATTAAACTGACCAGAAACTTTTTGTAGCATTGTACTGTATTCCTTCACCCACCTGATATGAAGTGATCACTGCATAAGCGAAAGCCAACGGCCGGGGGGGTCCCATCTTTCAGTCTTTTTCTGAAGGCTCCTGGCTCTTTTAATCGCTCCAATCCACTTCTCCCTCCTCTCCGCGTCTTTAGGAATGCGATAATACGATACACCTTTCTTTTTCCCACGCCTATTTGTGCAACCTGGTGCACAGCAGTTATCCACCATCCTTGACAGTCTGCCAGTGCCTGTCAATTTACTGCCGCGATGACTGCCAAAATGGCTGCCCCTGTCGTATCTCGTCACGTGACCAGCATATATGACATCATCTGCAGGAGCTCTATACCATGTTGTTTAGGGGGTGGGAAAGGAAGGGGGGGAGGGGGGACAGTGAATGAGTGAGTGAGTGCGTGCGTGCGTGCGTGCGTTACATGAAAACAAAAACACAGAGAGAGACTCGCGGTATCGCCTCGCGGAGGATCAGATGTAACACCGCGTCGGTGTGCAGAGACATGCAGCCCGCTGAAACAAACCCGTTCCCGGTCATCTTACCCGTCTTTGCGCTTAGCTTTATAAACGTGCCCGTAGGTGCCTCGACCCACTTTGCAACCTTCATATTCGAACAGATCTTCTACTCTCTCTCGTTCGGCCGCCAGTTTTGTTTTGAAGTCGTAATCCATTTTAACCCATAAATACGTCTCAATTTACATTAAAATAAAATATTAATTATAACATGCATTAATTAAATAATCTGGTCGTTTTATTCCCCCACCATTTCCTTGTTTGGGATTTTGGTCTGCTCCGTTTAATGTTCACTGGCTCGTTGACGTTTCTAATTGGCGCGCAGGGATAGCTGGGAACGGTAGTTCTTTAGAGCAGGCACCGTGGTTTTCCAGTTCGTAAACTGGGGAAAAATAAACTACAAACCGCGTTTCTCGCTGCAGTGTGTTGCACTTTGCAGAGCCCACTCAATCTCATGAAATGCTGTTCGGATTTCATGATGTGCAAACAGGGCTGCTGTGTATTCCTAATACTTCTTACAGAAATGTGTAGGATCCCTGAACTATTAATGGCGTCATTTACTAACACATATAACAATTTGTATCAAGACAATACAACAAATACATTAGATGTTCATAGAAAATATAATCAAATGATCTGAAATGTTGTTTTGTAAACATGGATACAGAAATTACTAACACCCTCTTGGCACTTCATTTAATATTGTGATGTGTTGTGCTCATAACAATCCCGATCAGGGTCTAACCTAATTTTTGGTGGGTTGGTTAAAGTTGTATGCAATGGTTGTATTTCTTTCTGATAAAAGGGACATTATCTCAAATCCACATGACATTGGCCTAATTTACAATCGGCTTAACATACACATTTTTATAACATATGTTCTTTGGGTAAACACATGTGGCGTATAAAACAACTAAATTATATATTTCTTGGGAGTACAAACATGACATGATTGCAATACGATTGTGCAAGGCTACATGGCAGGAATACAATATTCAGACATTGTATTTTATTTTATTTTGCACAAAATAGTATGTCAGATAAGCACTTTCAGGTCAATACAAATTGTGTATGCGCTAAATTCATAAAGTCCTTCGTTTGTAATATAGGCAATTGTAATTTCTTCCTAAATTTAATTTATTTTACTGTACTTATATTGTGAAGCGCTATGGCCACTCGGAAGAGGCTGCAAAAACAATATAACGTCACGTGAGGAAACCCCTGTTCTTTTCAATGAGTGATCGGAACCTTAACCAATCATATATAACAAACCAGAGCCCAGAGATCTGATTGGACTACTGCAAAATGACCTCATAGCGGCAGGCATATAAATTCACCGCGCCATCTCCATTCAGTGCTTTACACAGTATGGCCGGCGATATTAGCTAGCACTCGCTAACGGTATTCTCTGAAAAAGGGAAGACGGTAACTCAAGAAAATCAACACCTGGATTGTTTAAAGGACTGTACCTCAATAAATTATAACGGATCGAGGAAGGATTAATCAAGTTGTAAACGTTACAACCAAAGTTTGATTTTTTTTGTTGGGTGTCGGTTGTCTCATGATGGAGGATAACGGTGCACATTTCTTCGAGGGGACTGAGAAGCTGTTGGAAGTGTGGTTCTCTCGGCAGGACGAGAGCAAAGGAACCGGGGACCTCCGTACCATCCCAAGGTTTGTGTCAGTCCGTAACAGCGGCAGCATACGGTTGAAGAGCAGGCAGAGACACCGGCCACATGCTTGGCTTCACTCCCACAGTCGGTTGTTGACATGTAACGAATTTAACCTGATACGATTTAGTTTCCCCGAGGTAATCGCTTCTCTGTACTACTTAGTTAATCCTCAATTCGATGAATTTACAAGAACAGAACCACATTGAGACACCAGAGCATAGCACCAGGGAACAGCTAACACCGTCACTGGAAAATGGCCACCTCCCCCTTTAACAGCGATTTCTAAGCTGAGTCATTCATTCTTCACCGAGGAACTATTGACACATTAATATTCAGTTAATCGCTATCATGTTGGCGAGCATGTGATAGTGAGGGACGGATTAACTGGTGTAGATTTGAAGGGTCGTCTTGACAGTTGGCACCTCGTTTAGACCCAACAGCTAGCTAACAGCTAGCTCTTTAGCTAGTTCTCAGCCTCAGTGTGCTGCTGGCTCCTCAGACAGCCTCTTGTCACGAGGCCCTGCTTTCAAACGCTGTGTCTAACAGCTTACCTTTTTTAACAACATTAGGCGGGCTGGATGCTTTTTAACCCCCTGTCACTACGCACGTGTTTTATTACCCCCGCAGTGTTGTTGGGACATGGTTTGATTACACTAGTGCTACCATACTAGATACGTATTTTATATAGCACATCGGATTTCGATTAAACTGAATTGTGAGTTTGTTTTGCTGCAAATGGAGAGGTTATCTGTCTGCGTCATTGAACAACGATGTAAGGGGGGGCTTTTCGAGGATGTCAAGCATGTGGTCGCCCTTCTTCAATGCGTGCTGCGTCCTCGGATCCAGCGATACTGGCCCACGACAGGGCACTTAGTTGCAGATTATTTAAATGTGAGCTGGATCCCAAAATGCTCCCATCACAAAGTACAACACTATGATGATCGGGTCCCTGAGTCAGCAGAGGGTCTAGTGGGTCTGGATCCCAGGACTGGGGCTTGTATGATAGGGTTTAGACCACTCGCTGCTTGGCAGTTTTTAGACCTGCTGCATGCTGTCCCTGCTCCGGTCACGTTTCCAGACATGTTGGCACTCTCCTCCCAGTTCATCTGATTGGTTACTGGGTATCCCGTCTGTGATTTGCTTAGAGGCACTTTGCATTCAATGGAAAGGGTTTGAGAGATGAGAAAAGAATGCGAATGCTTTGACCTCCATTTGTTACTATGTCTCTAACACTGAGAAGCGTGTGCCAAAGTCAGTCATAACTGGATAGATCACGAAGGGGAGCTATGTCACTGTTTGGTGCTCGAGTAAATGGAGTTTGTCCAGGACTCTTAGTGTTCTTCAGTGTGAGAGCAGAGCAACAGGAGGAGAATTCAGTGTCCACACATTCATTTACGATGACAGCTGGCCACCTTGAACACATCCTCTTTTCCTGGTTTACAACACAAGCATCTGAATTATAAGTTCATCTGAAGTTATGTAGGATTCATCGTTCTGAAATGACCTGTTATTGCAGTACAGTAGTACTGAGTGAAGAGCCTGTTGTAAGGCTCAGTCTGCAGGTTATGAGTGCTTTTTGTGGTCATTAACCAGATCACAGAGGTCAGTTTAACACAAGTGTGGCCAGTCGGGTGAATGAGGACTGGCATTTATTTACAGCCAGAGGGCAGATTAACGGCTCAGTCGGACACTGTCAGTGGATCAGGCTCACTGGAAGTCAGCCAATGTCCAAATAAGTCCACAAGGGCATCTGATTCACAAATGTGGAGCTCGCTCACATTACCCCTGCTGCCCTTCCTCAGGGCTTTACAGCACCTTAGTCTGCTGGTAGCGTTTGGCAGGAAACTACTCCTGATGATATTTATTGGTATCACACTCCTCGACAGTCTGCATTCAAGTGTTTGCCATGACAACTATATCTACTGGTGTTATTTTTATTTCCCCAGAGGTGGTTTAGAGAGGAGATTACACAAATGTCTGTCACGCAGGTTACCTTACTGCTCCCCCCCCCTTTTTTTTTTAAGGAGGCTAGTGGCAGGTTAAATCTATAACAGGAGGAGTGAAAGTGAACACAGATTATGATTCCTTCACACTATAGTCACTAAAGTAAACATTGGACTCTCACGAGCCACGTTTCTGACACTAAAATGCATTTTTCAGATGGACAAATTGGTTTATTTTCAACCAGCTGATATCCATTTAGCTAAATGTGTTTATCTGTGTAAACATCTAATACGCCTAATATAAGATAATAATACTTCAACTTATGAGACGGGAGGTGTATTGTATTTCATGCCCTTGTCACAACTGTAATGCGTTATTAGTGATAAAGCATATTTGAAGTTAGTCTCAATATTTTTAGAATTTTCCACTAAAGTAATTTTCTTGAATCTGTCCACTAAGTATCTGGTACCTCTGTCTTTTGGTCTGCATGAACTCCTACAGTGTTTTTAATGTGGCCCTTTCCTGGAGTCCATGCGTTTCTTTGAGGAAAATGTGTTAGTGCTGAGAGACCAGAAATAGCGCGTGGTGTACATTTCACACCGAAACGGGAGCTGACCCAGGTCTCCAGTAACGCTGTCCCTCTGGTATGAAGCCGACATGTTGCAACAGCACTGGTTTTGTACTGAATAAAAGTTCTTGTTTTGTTATCCTCACCAGTTGCCATGAATGATGAGGCTCAAAAAGTAATAATTTACAAATAACTGTGACCTAGGGTTGAGGCTTGCAGTGGCTCAGTCAGTAGGGGCTTGGACTGGGAATCGTAGGGTTGCCGGTTCAAGTCCCCGAACACTTGAAACCATAACTTCCATAACTTGAAAATATGGAAGGTGGACTGCTATTTGGAGAGGTCCCAGTTCACCTCCTAGGCCCTGCTGTGGTGCCCTTGAGCAAGGCACCGGACACCTCCAATCCCCCCTCCCCATTGCTCCCCGGGCGCTGCACAATAGCTGCCCACTGCTCCTAGTACTAGGATGGGTTAAATGCAGAGGACCAATTTCACTGTGTGCTCTGCTGTGTGCATGTATGTGACTAATAAAGAGGGTTCCATCCTCCGATTCTGTCTGTTAGAGGTCAAATGCTTGATTGGTTTATATTGGATCACTCCAGTTCAGTATTGTTTCATTGTACTGAAGCTAGATGTAAGTTAGATAGTGACTGGTAAACATGTTGCGATCATATAACCCCGTGGTTCTGTAATGTTGTTATATTTCCCTTTGCCAATTAACACACGATGCCACTCTAATGACACATTCTGATTGCAACAGCACCTGAATATAATGCATAGAGCTAACTGTTCATTAAATGCAGTACTTTCTAATAACCAAGTTAATGGTTGGTAATTGTGTGTTTCATCACCATGAGGTGCCTGTCTGAGGCTAAACCAGTAGCCATTCAACTATCATGCCAGATTTAGTTATGCTGAATACTGATGAAAGTGACAAAGGTTTTAAGCCACAGAGCACTCTGTCATTGAGTGTTATGCAAATGTGCTCAAATAATGAGTCAAGATTTTTCAAATGTAATCAATCAATGAAAATACTTTAAATCCCAGGGGAAAATTAAGGTATTGTGACATGGTACAATCAAAATAAATAAACATAAGTATAAGGGGAAATCATTTACTATTCCAACTGTTACTTTATAATTTATGCTGCGTTGGCTGCTGGTAAATTCTGGTGACTTTAGTGGGGGGGGGGGGTCTGGCTGTGTTGTCTGGTACATAATACCAGAAACAGACCCCCTCCCCTCCCCCTCATGTAGCAGGCCATTGCCGTAGAGGAGTGTGCTTGTCTTATTAAAACACATAATCAGAACTACTCTGGTCTAAGTGTGAGGGGAACAGTAGTGGGGGTCACTTCATTGGAGTCCCGTCTGTACAATCTGATAAACGAGTGTCTGGAAATGCTAACTGTTGCTCTTCTGCTTTCTGTTTCTAGGTTTGAGTGGGACAAACTTTTGGAGAATGTGCATTGTTTGATCATAAGTGTGACAAAGTCTGACAAGCAGGAAGCTTATATACTCAGGTGAGTGCAGCACTGTCCTCCATCTTCCTCCCCATCAGAAAGCAGGCAGGATTAGACAGCGGTCGTCTGTAAAGCGCTTTCCACTGACACTGCAGTCTGAGCCTCACACGCTGTTCTGAGTCCTAGAGAGAAGGGACCAGAATCCCTGCCTTAGCCCGATGTAAGGTGCTGCTGGTGCCAGTTACCAGGGGCACCATGGGATCTTGCAGACTTTTAAAGGATCAGTCTCATCTGGCAGACAACAAATTGTCATGGCAACCAGAAAGTGATTTAATAACTGCAGTGATGACAGACTGCAGGCAGATGACACAACACCAGGTTAAAGGATCATTTACAAATATATTAATTAATATTTCTTTCTTGAGGAGGAGGTTTTAGAAGTTGCTCCTGTGTACCTGCCCTGTAATTACCGCAGTCATGTCGTTGGACTGGTTTAGCAAGCAGATGTTTTAGGTGTAGCTACTCTTGTTGACAGAAGTGATGCATCATTCTACGGCTGCAACTAACGATTATTTTGATAATCGATTAATCTGTTGATTATTTCTACGATTAATCGGATAAAAAAAACGTGCCCAAGAAATGTTTTCCATTATTTTATTCAGAAAACTGTATTTCTAAATTGACAAAGTCAACACACAAAACAACCCAAATTGGGCATTGTTCAGATTAGCTAAAAACTATTCAATGTATCCTACGTCACTCCTTAAATACAGCACACAGTGTCTCAACCCAACCTACTTTCTGCAAATTTGCAAACACTTTGAAATAGTTGAGTCAATAAATGGACATAGTTTAAATAACTTAAAGTCAAGTTAGTCGTCAGTTTTAGTATTTGGCCGTGTAATAAGCCGGATAGGCTGGTCAGACCGTGCTTCTGCAATTTTCCGCAAACGGAGAGTTACAACATAGACCCAACGAATCCATAACTGAGTTGGTTGCCAACTTTTTTAATAACCGATTTTTATCGATTTGTTGTTGCAGCCCTGCTTCATTCGCTGTGACTGTTTCCTCAGAAATGCTAAACTAGATCTCATGACAAGGCTGCACAATCTGAGGAATCCCTGCCACGCTGTTGTAGAATATCACTTCAGCAATACAGCTTGTGATAATAGAGTTTTTTGAAGCCTATCCATTTCTGTTGCTGTCACTACAATGCTAATATACAACAAATTCTGTTCAGTTAAAACATTTATTTATTTAATTAACGTGAACACATAGGTGCCAATAAAACAAAGTGAGTTGCATTTTAAAATGCAATTACTCTCAACTGACTCAATATCGTCTAAGTAAAGTATTGCACAGTCACAATGGGTTTATCATTGGTTGGTATTGCAATGTGGATTCAAGAAATCGAACAATAAAAACATTCTAATCTTTTGAAGTATGCGCTGTGCTGGACTTATTTAAAGCTGCACAGGAAGAATAAGGTCCAGCCAAACTGTTCTGTAGGCTGAGTGGAGCAGATAAACCATCTGAGTGAAAGGAGAACACCAGCTCGGTACTTGTGTAATAAATGAGACGTTGCTCTTTTTCTCCTCCACAGTGAGAGTAGCATGTTTGTCTCCAAGAGACGTTTCATTTTGAAAACGTGCGGAACCACCCTCTTACTGCAAGCACTGGTGCCTCTGCTGGAACTCGCCAGGGAGTACTGCGGGTTTGATGCCATCGAGGTAGGACATTCGGCTTTCTCAGAGACAAGACGTACATTCTAATTCCTGAAGCTCTTACCCAATGCCTGCAGCCTTTTGGTCTTTTCATATTGCTCGATACTTCTTGCAGAACTTCTTCTACTCCCGCAAGAACTTTATGAAGCCAACCCATCAAGAGTTCCCTCATCGAAACTTCCAGGAGGAAGTGGACTTTCTTAGCCAGATTTTCCCAAGTACGTCACATTTCAGAAACTGACCTCTTTCTTGCTTTTTTTTGCATTCCATTTTCCTTGGTTTCTTAAAAATGTAGTTTGACAAAACCATGGTTTACGATACCTTGGTTTCGTCAAACTACATTTTGAAGAAACCAAGGTGTACAATACGTTGCATCATTTCTGTGTAAAGGTCCTCTGAAGTTTCCCTGTGCTCTTTGCCTCCTCCAGATGGTGCAGCCTACTGTATGGGACGTTTGAACTCTGACTGCTGGTAAGCATTTGTGGATATAACTCCATGTCTTGTCCACAGTGTTGTACATCAGTGCTTATTTTGGTTAAGTTGAGTACTGAATCTACCCCTGAAAGAGTTTATAGAAACTACTAGAGCTTAAGAGTGTTTCTGCTCCAGCAGGATATTACCTAATGATGATTGGATGTTAGCATAGATAATGGACTAGTTGAATGATAACATGAAGGGGAAAATGGCTGTTTTGTTGTTAATGTAATGCACCCTCCCTGCCCGTCACACAGGTACCTGTTTACCCTGGACTTACCAGAGTACTGGGAGAACAAGCTTGCGGATCAGACGCTGGAAGTTCTGATGAGTAACCTCGATCCAGCCATTATGGACCAGTTCTATATGAAAGATGGTGTTTCTGCAAGTGATGTCACTCGTGTAAGTAGTCTCTTGACATCCCATGTGTGCATTTGAGCTTCCAGTGTTTGTGTGGAGGTTTATTGAGTGTCACTGGTGGTTTATTTGATGTTGACGTAGTTCTGTGCTTTGTTGCAGATGAGTGGAATTCGTGACCTGATACCAGGTTCTGTGATTGACGCCACAATGTTCAACCCTTGTGGATACTCAATGAATGGAATGAAGACTGACGTGAGTCTCTTCTTTCGATTGGCTCACTGCCTGCTGTGGTGCTCAACATGTGTGTGATCTGGCTGTGCTTATCGTCCTCTCCAGGGAACATACTGGACCATCCACATCACCCCGGAGCCAGAGTTCTCCTACGTCAGTTTCGAAACCAATCTCTCCCAGACATCGTACGATGATCTGATCAGTAAGGTGGTGGAGGTGTTCAAGCCAGGGAAATTCGTGACCACGCTTTTTGTCAATCAGGTAGGTATAAAGAGCAGCTTGCTTCATTCAGAGGGACTCGAGATAGATTTGTCACTGAGTGTGTTTCTCCTGTTTGACCCGCAGAGCTCCAAATGTCGCAGTGTCTTTTCTCCGGCCCAGAAAGTGGAGGGCTACAAGCGCCTTGACCGCCAGCTGGCTCAATTCAACGATTACAATTTTGTCTTCACCAGCTACGCCAAGAGCCGCGGGCAGAGTCAGCAGAGCTGAGGGTTGAGGATGAAGAAGCGTAAAAAAAAAGGCGGCTGCGTGGGGAGTCCCCCCTGCGGCTGTCTCCATCCCCCAGTAGAGAGCTTGTCCTGCTCCTTTCTCTTCTTCTCCCCCCCCTTCTGCTGCTGTCGTCGTTCAGGACCTCTGGGTGCTGACGCGGGCCCTACTTTACCTCCCAGTTTGAGTTGTTTGCATCGTTGTACCTGTGACTTAGATCTCTTGCATGAAAGCTCTTTTCTCTGTTTCGATATTCTAGCTCACTCTTGCTGTGATCTTGAAGTGCATGTAGAGGAGTTAAACACGCTCGGTTTGGGGCTGTCCACCTGTGCCCAGTCCAACAGACCCTTCCTGCAGGTCTCCCCTCTCATCCCCCACAGACAAGGCTTCCGCCCGCACTAGGCTGGAGCCCTGACATGCTCAGACCCGTCTGCCTCTAAGCACCACCCCCGCTTGTCCCTCTCTAACATGACCATAGCTCTCCACCTCACCTATAGGTATTTTTGAACTTTGAGTGCACTTTAAAAAGCTCTTTGCTTGTGGTACGAAAAAGAAGGCCAACCTTTAGTCTGCTGAATGTATACGTCATGGTGAGCTGTTGGCCATTTAGTGGTCGTCCCATAGTCGGGACATATTAGAGTTATTTGAAAACTAATGCCATATTTACTGTTTTAATGTTGAAATATACGTCCAAATGTTTGCAATTGGTCAAGGAACTTCACTGAAGACTTCTTGCCTTGCTGGGATTTGAAGCATTCAGTAATTGGTGCTTCTCCACGCTGACAGTCATGCAGTCCGTGTTTCCCAAGGCCGACTGGAAACTGTATTAATAATTTAGACATCACATGCACGCTCTGTTTCATCCGGGCTTCTTTATTTACAGAATTCTGTATCTAGAGGTACCCTCTGGGTCTTGAACCCCCCCCACCCCCACACACACACACACACACACACACACACACACACACACACCAGCCATATTCAGCACATTCACATGACATGTTAAAACTGAATGTAGCACAGCCGGGGATAGACACGTTTGTCCCTCGTCTTTTGAATGTACACAGCCAGAGAAAAGCCCAGACCGGGTTTTTAGCAAGAGTACACACACGCGCACACACACACGCACACACACACACACACACACACACTCACAACTCATAATGCCCTGTGCTGCAGGTCTCCCCTGCCAGAGACGGCCGGTCAGCTGGCCTCGGAGCCCTGACAAGCGGCTCCTGGATGCACCCGCTCTCAAAGGGAAATAATGAATCAGACACTTTTTGCTTAGTTGCCCAGCAAAGCATTTTTCTTTTTCCCACATAACATCCATCCTCTCTCTGTCTCTTTCCGCCCCATACAGAAATCTGTAAGCGCACAATAGAGGCCCACCAGTCTGAGCATGCCAGGGTGATCCCGGATCATTCCACATGTAACCGCTGCATAAACTGCCGTTTTATTACATTTATTGTGCCCAGACATTTTTTGCAGTGAATTGGTCGAAAACATGTCTCCCCAGCAGTTTTTTTTTTTTTTGTCTGGATCAATGCCCTTTGTTTGTTGAGGGGAAAATCCTGTGAAACTATGGTGCATGTGACCATAGTGGCGTGTTGCTTGACAGTGTAGCACAGCGCCGTCTCTTGTAGGTCTGTGGGCTTCACCTTTTTTTCTTTTTTTTACCAGCTGATAGCATTTCCTCGTGTGTTAGGGATAGGTGGGGTCAGGTTAACTTGTATTATTCCTATTGTTCTTATGCTATGTGCTGAATGCAGGTTAGGTTTCTGAGTTATGACGGTCTTCTCCGCCTGCCGTTCTTTTCAGTGGTGTTCACGATGCTTCTCCTGCCAGAGAATCAGTTTGAATTTGAGCTGGACAAGACATGCCCAGATCCTAACCTGCCTTTAGCCGGCGGTTCAATCAATGTGTTCTTTGGGGGTTTGTCTGGTGACGCATCAGCAGATAACAGCAGTGCAGTCATCTCACAGATCCTCTGAACTGGTTGGAACGGTTAATGTAAGAACAAGCAGGGAGTTGTCTCTTGGAATGGTTTCCTTCTGAGTTGTCCATCATGGCTTTTTGAATTGGTTTAATTGTTTTCCTGAGGACCAATCTCTGCTGTCTAATGACTGAGGTGATCTGCTATGATGTTCCAGGTCCTTTTTATGAAGTCACATATTTAGGGATTTAAACTGTTCATGAGTACTGAAGCAGTTTGATGCTAACTGTTCTTGGATTAGCTACATTTTAGCCTTGTTGGTGTGAATCAGTATGCTATTGTTTTATTTTTTTATACAGTGAACTCAAAATGCATTTTTGCAGTTGAATGGTTATAGAATTTTATACAAAAAATATTTTGTATTTTTGATGCGGACCAATCTTCTTTTTTTTTCTCTTCCCCTTTTGTCCAAATGTTTGTTTTGTCTTGAAAGCAGTTAGTTCTGAAGTTATTGAGGATTAAACCATGATTTGTAATTTCCACCTTCCTTTCCTCTGAGGGGAGGGGAGGGGGAGGGGGAGGGGGTCAGAGAGGGTGCAGTTGCAGGATGTACTGAAGGAGAAATTTGGCTGTTCTAATTCTTTCTTTTGCTTTTCTTTGGATGGTCAAGATGTGCTAAATATATCTGTGCTATGAGCTTGATGCTTCAATAAAAAGAAACCTATCTGTGCACGTGCTGTGATCGTTATTTAAAGCTGTTTAGAAATATATATATTTTTAGAGAAAGGCTTGTGGAAGCTAACAATACATTATCAAAGATGTCTGCACCATCTCACTTTTGCAGTGCATAGACTCTTGGTAACCAATAAATACCAAGAAATATGCCAAATAGCATGTCGATACAGATCCACTTGTATTAGTGAGACACGCTTATCACCGTGTGCCCAGAGATGTGGTTAGACAGGAAAAACCCACCTTTGCATCAGTCAGTATTGACATGAGTTGGTTGAGAAATGTTTCCACAGATTCAGTTTTTGCAACTTTCATAAAGTGGAATGAGTTGGAGCTTCATTGTTTAAATGTACATTTAAAAAAAAAAAGCATGAGGAAAGAAGCACTTCTGATGTGACATTTGGATTCCTCTTATGACGATTTTTTAATTAAAACTCAAATGGATCTACACATGTTAGTCCTGCAGTGTTTAGATGTAACCTACTGAAAGTATTTCCAGTTTTTCCATATATGTTTTAGCTACTTTAACTCATGCACATCACATCTCAATTGTCCTGAAGTCAATTTTAAACATTGTTTTTTTTAACATAAAGAACAGTCACACATCCATACATTAACACATGGGAAAATAACATTCCCCTCCCCCCACCCATCATCAAACATTCAGGGAAACCTCACAGATTGAAATTAAACGGGAGTAAATACAGTTAGATAAACTAAAGGATGTGAAACAATAATTCATTTCTATGTTGAGATTTTAAAAAAAAGCATTGTTATTCCTTATTTTTGTCAGTGTGTAATAGATATCAATCAATTTCACTCATCAATTTCCACTTGTCTAAAGTCAATTTTAGAATAAATTACCATAGTTCAAATAATGCTCTTGAAATTACCACAAAGAAAACAGAAATAGTTTTTGTCTAACCACCTGACTCATAAAGTTCTTATTTTTGATCTATACTGAAACAATTAAGCATGCACTTTCATATAACTATATTTTGGTGTAATGCTGGGCCACTGGCAAAAACACACTGAATAAATCTGTAAAGGGAATTAATTTTCTCTGCTGCCTGTTTAACATCTGTGATTCTGAGTGTTCGACAGTACTGCAATATATAGCACAAGTGTTTGTGCCCTGCTGTTAAATCCAAATTGCTCCACCAGTTGAAAATCTGCTCAGAGATTTTATGAGCGACTCTATTGTGCATCAGTCAATCCTCAAATTAAATACGGAGTTTAATCCCAGATCAAATGTACTTCAAGGGGTCTTACCATAATGTCTTTAGTGATTGTAAAGTTGAGTTAAAGGTGTGTTTCTCTCTTATCTTTTTGTGATATTTGTCCTTTTCTGATAGAAAAAATAAAAATGTCGACTCTATCCAACGATAAAGTAGTATCGTATCGCATCGTAAGTGGAGAAAAAGCCTATCTCTTTTGTAGATTTTTCTAATCTCGGTCGATGGTTTTTGACACCTTTTTGACGACATTTGTTTTTCTGCACCAATACACCAAACAGATTCCTTGTATGTGAAAACCTACTTGATTCTGAGTGTGATCACTACAGGGTCAGTAACCATCAAAGTGAGGCATTGGCCGACCAAGAGTTCAGTCGGGTCATCTTCAGGTGGGGTCAAGCCGATGAGTTTCTGCCCTCCTCCCAGCTGGACAACACTGGGGCCCTCAGTGAGTGTCATTGCTGAAACCGCTGTCGTGTGGCAGGAGATGATGCCACCTGCTGGACAGGGAAGGAAAAGCGCATGCAAACTCACAAGTCTGAGTTTTTATCAGAGACACAGAGGCAGACACATGGCAATCTGAGAGAAAGTATAAATACATAAATCTGACGTTTCATCAGTGTTACAGTTCTGCACATTGAATAGAAATATCCATCATCTATTTTACTGCAGATCCTTTGTGGCCTTCCTTCATGTCAGTAAATCTACAACCGTTCCTGTGGTTTGACGGATATACTGTCACTTAATCCTAAATAGGAAGACACAGACTCACAATATAATGCAATCCAATAGTCCAATCATCCAAAAGTACATCACTAACACATTACAGGAACACCAATCTTATACTGTTAGTCCACTGAAAACAATATCTTGTTTTTGTTTGTTTTATTTAAGGATTGTTAATTCTGCACAACCCTCTGGATATTTTATACATTTGTATCTGCACAGCTTTTCCCTTTCCATAACTATACTGCACATATTTAATTGTATTATTCTGAGTACTTTTCATAGTATACTTTACGCAGTTTTTTTTCTTATATCCTGTTAATAATCTTCTATATCTTGACATAATAGTTGTTGTTTTTTAAATAGTGTTTATTTTTGTTGTTTCTTCTTACTTTTTGTCTTCTTTAACTGTGTTCATGTATGCACCATATATACCAAGGCTAATTCCTCGTATGTGTAAACCTACTTAATAAACCTGTGTTATTGTACTTTAGTAAAAGTAGAAGTACTCGGATCTTGTACTTGAGTAAAAGTAGAAGTACTCAGATCTTGTACTTGAGTAAAAGTAGAACTACTCAGATCTTGTGTTTGAATAAAAGTACATGTACTCGGACCTTGTACTTGAGTAAAAGTAGAAGTACTCAGATCTTGTACTTGAGTAAAGTAGAAGTACTCAGATCTTGTACTTGAGTAAAAGTAGAAGTACTCAGATCTTGTACTTGAGTAAAGTAGAAGTACTCAGATCTTGTACTTGAGTAAAAGTAGAAGTACTCAGATCTTGTACTTGAGTAAAGTAGAAGTACTCAGATCTTGTACTTGAGTAAAAGTACATGTACTCAGATCTTGTACTTGAGTAAAAGTAGAAGTACTCAGATCTTGTACTTGAGTAAAGTAGAAGTACTCAGATCTTGTACTTGAGTAAAGTAGAAGTACTCAGATCTTGTACTTGAGTAAAGTAGAAGTACTCAGATCTTGTACTTGAGTAAAGTAGAAGTACTCAGATCTTGTACTTGAGTAAAGTAGAAGTACCAGAGTGTAGGAATACTCTGTCACAGTAAAAGTTAAATTAAATCATTAAAGTGTTCTCAGAGCTGGTAAAGGTGCAGCTAGTTTGAATGGCTTTGTATACTGCAGGGTAGCTGCTGGATTTACTGCAGGTGAACTAAAGTCTGATTTAAGGGAGATTATATTTACCATCATTAATCCAGATCTGTAAAGTAACTAAAGGGATTAAATACATGTAAAAAGTACACAATTTACCTCTGAACTGTAGTGGAGTATAAAGTACTTTACTAAATGTACTTAGTTACTTTACACCACTGGATACAACTTATTATAAGGTATAACAAATTAGATGATTACACAAACACACACATCTATACAGACTGCGTTCATTGTGGAAAGTCAGTTAAAACTAGGTGGCGCTAATTCACGTGAAGCAGGAATTCAGCCGCAGATCCACCAACAAAGAAGAAAACTCCCAATGTTGTCTTCCTGTTTTCACTCACGTGGAAGAAGAAACCCATCGTGAGAGCTCGTGCAGCTTGTGTCCGACAGAAACACGACCAAAGACAGAAAATGACGCATGACGGTGTAATGTAAGTGTGACACTGTGAAATAACTCACCGTGTTCAGGTCTGTACTGTTTTGTTGTGCAGCACTCGACCAAACTCACTTTGTTAAGTCTGCTAACGTTAGCCTAGCATAGTTGGCACGCTGTTGCTTAACACCTACTGTAAAGATGTACCTACTGCCATACAGAAGGACTTACTGTAAGGCTAACAGAAGGCAGTCCAGGTGCATCACTTATCTGTTATATATTATCTATTTAGGCTTTGAGCAACAGCCATGGTGAGGCTGAAACACAGTGCAAAGAAAGATATGATTTGTATGACCTAGCATAAATGTGTGCTTTTCTTCTTTATACTAACTAATATGTTAGCTTATTCTGTGTTATAGCATGCCTGTTTGTTTACCTGCTCTGCTACTTTTGCTGTAACAATGTACATTTACCCGCTGTGGGACTAAAAGGATTTCTGATGATTAGGGTTATGGTATATTAGGGATGGAAATATACTTAATTTATATTTCTGATTGTATAATTGTACTTGGTTGTTTATGTGTACAGTTGTATTTAAATTTAAGTTCCGTATTATAGTGACCTACCGTACCCCTGGCTTCGCCTCAGATGAAATTAGCAAATTGTATGGATGACCATCAATAACCTGCAACATTACACATTTAACCATAAAGCCCCTGAGGATCAATGCCATGTTGACATATGTTTTCCTACATTCTGCGACATGGTATTTTGTTTAGCATCGTGTCATCTTCCCTTGTGTTTGTGTCTTCCCTCAGAAAACCTAAAACAAAGCGCTCCAAGCGCTTTCTGGACAGCAGAGCGCCCAAGCTGACTGAGGATGTGAAGACAGCCATGATTATGAAAGGGGGCAACGCCAATCAGACTGTTACCCAGGCCCTCAAGGACATAGTGAGTAACCTGGAGATGTACTGGGTTAGAAATGTATTTCACACAGCTGCAATGTGTGAATGTCTTTCTTTGAAAGCACAGAAGAACAGTGTTTTATTCAGATGCTGATATGGGTGTAATTTGACCTCAAGCATCCCTCACATTACCACGTGTGTTTTACATTGGACAGGTTGAGCTGAATGTTGTGTTTTAGTGCGCTGTGTGATGTGACTCTATTAGATAAACTGAGAACTCAAGCAGGATGTAAAGTCACATAGAAATAGTAAATGAAGCCAATGGCTTGTGTTGCTTTTTCTAGCAATCTCTACAATAAAGTGATATACAGCTCTGTAAAAAATTAAGAGACCACTCCAAATGTCAGTAGTTTATAGAATACAATACAAATAAACATAAAACTCAAAGACATACCTATAAATAAAACAAGAGATAATGATAATGCTGAAGTGGTATTTTTTCCCGCGGCTGTATGTCATAACGTATTTGTTTTGCGAGTAAGAACTACTCCAAGGGAACCCCGGCTGTGAAGTAAAAGACATTTAAATTGAGAGTAAGGGTTACCTGGTCAGGGTCTTTGATGAGTTCTGTGACACAGATTATCAGTAATACTGATGATTTGCTGATCAATTTCCATGAAAGCTGCTGCCTCACTAGCAGGATTATGAATTCAAACATGTTTTTTCCTGCAGTACTCTCTGAAGAAGCCCAATGCTGTGCTGTACAAGAAGTAAGTGAAAATGCCACTTTAACACTATATTTTCGTTTTCAAATAAGTTAAATGATCAAAGAACGAGCCTTCAGTTGTATGGGCTAACATCAATATTCCTGGCACTGATTCCACTGAGAATGAGAGAGAATTGAGCAGGATTCCTGGTGTCTTCTTGCTTCCTTTTTTTTTTTTGGAACAGAGCCGGCGAGTGTTAGGAAGCATTAAGTAATGACTGTCTATTAAATCTGTTTTTGCTGTTCAGGAAGAACATAACACGACCTTTTGAGGACTCAACATCACTCGTAAGTTTAAAGCTTGATTACAGTTAAAACATTAATGTTTTCCAGTGAAATCACTCATCATTCTTATCTTTTGAACTCCATCAGGAATTTTTCTCTAAGAAGACAGACTGCTCTCTGTTTCTGTTTGGCTCCCACAACAAGAAACGACCCAACAACCTTATATTTGGTAAGCTGTATTTTCTCTTGTCCTACATAACTCACACAGACATGTATTTAGACATGTGTTATTTTCTGTGATATTGAAGAATCATCACATCCTGACTGTAAGGGGTCAAGTACCAGCCTACTGTAAACATTTCTTATTATACAAATATGGAAAACAGGAGACAGATATCCAGACTATTCACGCTTTCTTTCAGAACGTTAATCTTTGAAGCAGTGCATGCTGGATGATATGTGTGTCACTGTTTGCAGGACGCCTGTTTGACTTTCACGTGCTGGATATGGTTGAGCTTGGAGTTGAGAAGTACGTTGCTCTGAGTGAGATCAAGGTAAGCTCAGCGTCAGTAACCTGTGTTTTCTCTGTCACACTGGGATGTAGGGTCGATGCGAGTGTGGGCCCTGTTTAAACTATTTTTTTTGCCTGTTTAGTTATGTAGTTTACTACGTTTGATATACATTGAACGCTGACTTTTTTAGCAAAATCCACTTTTTCATGTCTTTTCTACATAAATGTGTCCCCTCTGTGGTAAGATTTAAAGCGTTTCAGGAAAAAATATTCTCTCTCTTTGTCCTGATCCATCTTTATAAAAAGCTGTCTGAAAATGAGCTGATCAGATTTGGCCACTTTGTGATGTCACTATGTTATATACAGCTGCGGAAAAAATTGAGAGCACTTCAGCATTATCATTTTCTCTTGTTTTACTATTTATAGATATGTCTTTGAGTTAAATGTTTTTAAATTTTTCATTGTGTTCTATAAATTACTGACATCATTTCTCTGTGTTGGAATTCAACAGTCACTGGAATGGCTGCCAAACATGTAGAGATAAAGATTTAAGAAACATTTTGAGGGGTCTCAAAAAATTTTCTGGAGCTGTATATTTGGAGAACAATAATAATAATAATGATTGAAAAAGCTAAGAATCATCCTTTTCCAAATGGGGTGAATGAGGGTGATATTACAAGGTAATGTGTGGTGACTATAGCCACTCGATATCACAGAGGGAATGCTAAACTGTGATTTAATGGTTGGGCGTGTGCGCTCTCCAATGACGAGGAAGTTATTGCTTTTTTATACCATTTTTAATTTATCCAAAAGCAGCGTGTATGACAAGTTAGTGAACATGTTTTCCCTGAGTCAAGGATCTGTCTGAACCTTTTTCCAGAGGTGTAGATTAGTATTGGATAAAAAGATGACATGTTAGTCCCAGAAACATACACCAAATGCAGTCATTATGTTCTGTGCAGTGTTTTGATGATGAAATTCCACAATATATCTGTTTCTATTGCAGAACAGTAAATGTCCTGAGGGGACCAAACCCATGCTAGTGTTTGCAGGAGATGCGTTTGAAACGGACAACGAGCACAAACGCCTTAAGAGTCTGCTCACAGGTAAACAATTATAATACTCAGGGAATGCATCTCTAGATTTCATTTAGGTGAAAATTGTGTTTTTGTGCTAATAACAGTTACTGTTCCCCTCTCAGACTTCTTCCGAGGTCCCACCGTGACTGCTGTGCGACTGGCAGGGTTAGAACACGTCCTGCACTTCACAGCCCTGGATGGGAAGATCTATATGCGCAGCTACAGGTAAAATAAATGTGCTCAAAAATGTTGTGAAGAAAAGAAGTTCTGTGTGTAAAATAAATGAATTTTCTCCTTAGCCACTCCTGTCTCAATCCTCTTTTAGATCCTTACTGTATGAAAATCAGACCTTAGTACACCAGGCGGCACCACATGTTTCTGTTCCACCCCCTACCACAGAGATGTTAATATTTGTCATTGCAGGAGTGTGTTGAAGAAGTCCGGGTGCCGCACGCCGCGGATAGAGATGGAGGAGATGGGGCCATCATTTGACCTGGTCTTAAGAAGAACACATCTGGCTTCAGATGACCTGTACAAACTAGCTCACAGACAGCCCAAAGCTCTGAAGGTAACAATCTGCTGTCTCCCGGCTTGGACAGGAGATGGAAATGACTATGTTGATTTGTGTTTGCTTAATCAAAGTCTGTTATAGGCAGATAAATGGCCCTACGAGGCTTTCCTGCTCATGTTGTGGTTACTCTTTCACAGCATAGTACAGCTGTGCTTCACTCGGCTCACCTTTGCTACAAAGTACTTCTCAGAATATAGTTTTCCACCGCACTTTGGACATTTTAAGGTTCACTACATGGTTTTTCCAGCTTTTAATTATATACCTGGGTGAAATAATTCCAAAATATGTTATCACACTTCATAGCAGTTTGCTATGATTGACACATTTCCTAAAGTAAAACAAAATAAGAGTGGAATGGAGAAGGGAAAACACGGCACAAGATCCGGACTCTGTGTTCATTACAATGTTTACCCTGATGATGGCACCAGAGGAAAGGTCACACTGTTGCTTAGCTTTGTCGAACTGTCAAATTATATTTTAACATGCTCTGTTTAAATGACAATAATAAAACTTAATAGTGTTATTTTGGAACCTGACATATTGGAGGACTCTGTTGGTATCCTCTGCCTTTAGCTTCTCGCAGGTGATCTTTTCTCAAGAATGTTTCCCAAAGAACCTGAGAGATATCCAGGCCTTTATCACCACACAGTGAGACTGCTGTAATTCTTGGTTGTGGGAGTTTTTCTCACTGGAAACAGATAATGCAGGGTGTATTATTCAAACTGACATGTTTATGCTTCTCTTTATCACTGTTACAGGTCAAGAAGAAGAAGAACATTTCCCATAATCTCTTTGGCACCAAGTTTGGCCGTGTCCACATGCAGAAGCAGGATCTGACCAAGCTGCAGACGCGTAAGATGAAAGGTCTGAGGAAGAGGAAGGGGGAGGCGGTCGCTGAAGACCAGGATGCACAGGCACCCAAAGTGGTCAAAGTGGACAGCTGAGGTTTAGCAGCTGAACTGACTCCCTGTTTATCAGACTGACATGTTCTGCTCCTTGACACCCTTTACTGTCCTGTAAGCAGCCCCCAGGCAGAGGGGAGACACATCTATTATATTATTGTTTTACTCATTACATGTGACTTCTTTGTCTTGAGCATCATGACTGTGCTGTCTCAGTTCTCCGGTCAAACTCATGAGCATCAGGACTTGGGTTATGTGGAAGTCGGCCTGAAACTGTTTCTGTTTCTTCTGTAACTTGTAGAGAGTGTGTGAACTGTGATTTCACTGTCAGCTTTCGCCTTTAGAAAAATTAAAGACTGTAACCTGTCAGGTTGTTTGGAGCCTCATTTATTTGAATTTGTTTAAATCTATTTTATGTGTATTTTCTTTCCCGTTTTCCGTAAACACCAATGTTTCGTAAATATGGGAAGTGTATTATTTTACAGCAACGTTAGTCAGAGTTTAAGCCAATCAGTGACAAACCATGAAACGATTATTTATGGGTGATCTAATGAAGGTGAACACTGCTGCGCGTCACGGCAGTGCGTTCAGTGGGTCATCTGGAAGGAGTTCATAAAGTGATCCGTGAACAATCTGAATATCTTTATTGCCATCATACAAGTGTATACCAACTTTTATTTGGCATTTCTCACTGCAGTAATAAAAAACACAAATAAATCAAAGCAGAGTTGGCAGCAATGAAAATGCAATGGCAATATTTACAAATTTTACAGACTATAAAATGTAAATGTGCAAAATAGCCATAAATATTTATAAATGTTGTGTCTGAGGGGTGGAGGTGTATGTTCTTAGCTGCAGTGTGTTCTGTGGTTGGATAGGGAAGAAGCTTTTCCTACGATCAGCTGTTGGCAGCAGGTACTGTAAGAATCACACACCTTTATTCATCAGTGTACTTATTAGCTGACCATGTTTGACTGATTCTGGCTGGAGTGTTGATCGACAGTAGTTGCATAAACTTCAAAACGAGCCACAACTGTGCACGCAAGAGCCAGCATAGTTGTGCTCCGGTACTTACAAAGATAGCACTACACCCTGAACAACTACAGCACCAACAAGCATAGGCTACTATCAAATACCGTAAACCGGGCGCACCTCTGTGTTACTAAGGTAGGGTTATACTAGGCCTATTAATAAGATGTGAGGTGTTTGTAACTTTAACCCACCTAAAGGAATACACAAAAAACTAGGAAGGAAGATTGGCTGTCACGCAGTGGCTTCACAAATGCCAGGAGAGAAAGTTGTAAATGTTGGAGCAGGGCTCTACAAACTTTTTTCCCTGAGGGCCACATAAAGAAAAACATATTAAGGCCTGGGCCCCTCACTAGAGGTGAAGTATATTGCCTCATAAGTTAAGTTATAAGTTAGCAAAATCAATCAACTGTAAGTAAATTATTCTTGAAACATCTCAGCTCTCCATAGGAGTTCATTTATGTAGTTGGCAGCTCATCTCAAAACAGAAGCTTCAGATTGCGTATAAAAAGGGGAAATATGAACGGTATATTTTAAGCTTGTTATGTAAATAAGTTATTGTCCTTTTTTTTTAATCAACTATGATTTGTTTCAAAAAATATTTCAACTTCAATTGACTGAATTTATTTGAAAATTGGTCTTATTAACACATGAATACTACTGTATTATATACTGTATATTATTTTTTACATATTTAAGAAGTACTATATAAGAAAAGCACAAGTTTCAGGTGTGGGCCATATTCCATTACACTTACAGCATTTGCTGAGGGCCGATTAAAAGTGGGCTGCGGGCCGCATTTGGCCCCTGGGCCGTAGTTTGGACACCCCTGTGTTAGAGAGATATTCACAAATTGCTTTCCCTAATAATTTTAAATCCACCCAAATTTCATCGAAATGCCTGGGCAGTAGAACAATGGCCACGTTCTGGTTAAAACTGCAACTTTGTGATTCTGAAAATGTCGGAAATGGACACAGCATCGTCATTACCCCCAAAACCACACCAAAATTGTCCAAATCGGCCAAGCCATTTTGAACCATTGTCTGCACAGGCTATAATGGTAAGTTATCCTTATTAACACAACCTATGCTAACTGTGCGAACTGCCCAACCTATGCAAATTAGCATCCGGCAGTCTTTATGTGCTGGGGACCCGTAGCCTACTATACATTTCTACAATAAACCTTGGGGATCACAACATTTCTGGGTTCGCTATAGGCTATAGCACTATGAGCTGGTAAACAGACTATAGAGTAGTATTGATCAAGGCTTCCTAACTGTAAACCGGCCCCTGTTTCTGTGTCTCCAGCGCCTAAACTCCAGGCATCTGATCAATTTGATCCGGCCCTGAATAATTGAATTCGCTTTCCAAATGTATTTTGCGCACATACACTGTGTGTTACGGTTTCGTTATCCACCCGGAAGCAATGCACGCTCCTGCGCCCACCTCTCTGCCGCCTTCTTCTGGAACCCAGCAGAAGTTTCACTTCAGGCTGCATACGGGCAGAAACTAAGTAACCGTTCACGGATAAGTGATTCGGATTTAGAAAGCGCCGAAGTGTATTCTAGCTACCGTAAGCGCAGAACGAGAGGCGCGTGCACAGACCGCAGTGTCAGTGACAGATCAGTGGTCGCGTGGAGCTGTGTGTTGGGTGTCGTCTGACTCCGGAGTTTCTGCTACAATGACTGAATACTTCAGCCTGGCGGACAGTGATGTTATCGGCTTCGACCTGGACCACACGCTGTGCCGCTACCATCTGAAGGAGACCTCCAGGGTGAGTGAGAGCCGTACTGTGGCCGCAACGCTTCGACCCGCAACACATCTGGATTAAAAATAGCACGGAGCCGTCAATATGCTCCTCGACCTCTTGTCAATAGTGTGTTGCCTTCACTGATACAGTGTGTGGAAAATGGCTTCAGTGTGTGTGAGTGAATGGAGGGATGTGTGCACGGTGATGGAGGCTCGTGATGCTGCAGTCACTCTGCGGGATGATCATCCATGTCTATAAATCCTCTCTGAGGCCTATTGGCAACACAAGCTTCTCATATCATATTGCATTACTATTACTAGAAGCTCAAATCACCGCAGCCCAAAGCGCGTCGGATTCTGTGACACACAGGGACAAAACATGAATGACTGCTGGATTCCAGCCTATCCTCAGCCTTTTCATCAGCCTGGGTTCATGTATGCTCTCTGCTGCATGTCACATGTGTGTCTACTAATCCTGTCAGAGCACTTCCATACAGAAAACCAAGAGAGGGATGCTCAATAAAAACCTTGAAACCTTGAAATAAATGCATTCTCTGTTCTACTGATAGGACGTTTTTGACTAACCGGTCAATTTATCTGTCCCCATACAGGCTACCAGGGGTGGAAGAAATCCTTAGATCCTGTACTTGAGTAAAAGTAGAAGTACTCAGATCCTGTACTTGAGTAAAAGTAGAAGTACTCAGATCTTGTACTTGAGTAAAAGTAGAAGTACTCAGGTCTTGTACTTGAGTAAAAGTAAAAGTACCAGAGTGTAGGAATACTCTGTTACAGTGAAAGTCCTGCATTCAAAATGTTCCTCCAGTAAAAGTATTCTAAATGTTCCTCCAGTAAAAGTAGAAAGTACTCTCATCTAAATGTACTTAAAGTAGTGACAGTAAAAGTAGTGATTGTTTGATTGGTCCATTTCAGAATAATATCTCTGATATGTTTTATAATGATTGATCACTAAAGTGTTCTCAGAGCTGGTAAAGGTGCAGCTAGTTTGAATGGCTTTGTATACTGCAGGGTAGCTGCTGGATTTACTGCAGGTGAACTAAAGTCTGAATTAAGGGCTGATTATATTTACCATCATTAATCCAAATCTGTAAAGTAACTGAAGGTTCTAAATAAATGTAGTGGAGAAAAAGTACAAGATTAACCTCTGAATTGTAGAGGAGTACAAATACTATAGCAAAAAAATGATAATACTCAAGTACAGTACTTGAGTAAATCTACTTTGTTACTTTACACCACTGCAGGCAACCATGTGCAAGTCTTATCTTTAAACCAAGTGTTTATTAATGCCCAATGCGTTATGTAAATGCCTAGAAACAGAGTGAAATAACAACCTATCCTGTAATTATTCCCAGCCTTATGGAATTTGTAGCTTTCCAGTTAGAAACCTTACTCTACCGGGCCAGCACCCAACAGACTGCCCTCAGATAAAGTTAGCGACTATATTTTTGGGCGGGGCACACAATAGTGACTCCTATCAAAGTGTCTTTGTGTCTGTTGGATGTCAGAATAGCTCACATGTTCACCATTACACGTTTATGAGATGATAGTATGTGATATGCTATGTTTTACAAGTATAGAAACAAAAGCATTACTCGTGTTTTATATAGTTGATTGTGATCATGATTGATCTAAAGGAAAGTCTTCTCTTCTCACCACACCTCCACCAGAGAATCCTCCTTGCAGAACAGTGTGTGTTCCTGGTGTTCAGTAACACATCTTTGTGAATTGCATCTAGACTGTGCTGCTCATTCTTTGGTCACTTATGAGAGATGTCCTGTTTGTTTCTCCAGCTGATCTATGAGAGCTTTGCCAGGTATCTGGTGGAGCATAAAGGCTATGACAAGGACCTGCTGAACCTCACTCCTGCTACCTGGGACTTCTGGTGAGTCAGCTAGCAGATGATGTCTTAAAGGAAGTACCTGCTGACCTAACGTGATGAAACTACATCTAATACATAAAGCTAAAATAAGTTAACCCTATGATTATATCAACATTCATTGGTGAGAAATGTACCTCTCTCTATTTTTTTAGCAAAGTGTCCATTAATGTGTCCATTTTAGGTGTCTCTGCTAGTCCCAAACTATTATAATCCTTCCTGAAATCCATGAGTGAAATTGTTGTTTGCATTATTTATCTACTACACAATCTCTGTCAGACTGGGTATGACATCCCTATTAAAAGTTATACTCAGCTTATGCTACTGATGTGCACCCATGATACATGTATCATATCTTCAACAACAGAAGGCGTCTGTTGCACGTCTGTCCTTCCTGGAAGAGGGTTCCCACCTCTGGTAATCGTGGGGTTCCTCTGGGAGTTTTTCCTTTGACGTTGAAAGGGCCTCCTGAGACAAATGTGTAATTTGTTAGATTGGGCAATATAAATAACTTGTGATTGATTGTTATAGAAAGCAACAGAACTTCAGTGTCTTCAGTAAAAATGGAAACAAAATGTTAAAGTGATTAAACCTGAGTCAGAGTCTGTCGAACAGCGGACATCATAATGGTTTATTTAAGAGGAGTTATTGAGGAGTTTCTTCAAGTACAGGCTCTGGGTTACTTTAGAGCAAGGGTGTCCAAACTACGGCCCGGGGGCCAAATCCGGCCCTTGGTCCACTTTGAATCTGCGCTCAGCAAATTCAAAAAGTATAACGGAATATGGCCTTCACATGAAACTTTTTTTGTACTTCTTAAATGTATTTAAAAAATATATAATGCAGTAGTATTCATGTACCACTTTCAGTAAATTAAAGTTAAAACCCTTTCTAACAAATATAGAGGGTAAGAAAAAGCCCCAACACGTATTTGCATAACAAGCTTATTTCCCCTTATTATAAGCAATCTGAGGCTTCTGTTTTAAGGGATGAGCTTAAAAACACTTTTTGCGTTGTAGTTCAACAATGGCGGCGGAGAAAGATGCGAGCGAAGCCATTCGGTCCGTTGTGGAAACGCTGTCGAATACCCAGAAGTTAAAGCCGGAGCAAGAACAATCTTTGCTGAGTTTTGTTGGTGGCCAAGATGTTGTGGCCCTCCTCCCCAAGGGGTTCGGGAAAAGTTTGATTTTCCAGCTCGCTCCGTTAGTGGTGAAGGAGCATACGTCACGACCAAACGTTAGCGATTGGTTATGGCAGATCCAGAGTGGCACTGGGCAGATCCAATAGTTTTAAACTTCAACAGAGTACCCACCTTCAAGTAAAAAACATTTGTCAATGGGGAGTGGCCAGACTCTGTACAAATGAAATGTAGTACGAGAGTCTGGTAGGACCAGGCTATAATTGAACTACATTTGATACATTTTGCTTACTTATAACTTATCTTATGAGGCAATATACCTCCCCTTCTGTATTCTGTATGTGGCCCTCAGTGAAGAAAGTTTGGACACCCCTGCTTTAGAGTAAGCACGGCAGAATAGCCCAGGTTATAAGGGGATGCAACCAGAGCATCTACAGCCTCTTTAATGACAAAGATTAGTTTCTTATTTAATATTAATCACTTCAAACTAATTGTCTAATCACAATCAGTTAATTTGAATGTTATTTACACCTTTTTAAATAAATACTTTGTTTAAGATACAACTATGCTGTGAGCCATGTTTGTGTCATTATTGCATGATCTGTTTGTGCTCCCTACCATGGTACCGTGGTCCTGAGCCACCATGGATTGTCATTATATTTCACTGTACTCAGTTTCTCACATAATTATATTTTGTGTAAATATTGTAGTCTTAAAATAGTTTTAAAAAATAGTGGTTATAACAGTCCTATTTTATTTTATTTTGTTTTGCTATGTATTCTTCTTTCTGTGTCATTGTATACACACACACCAGAGCAAATTCCTCGTATGTGTAAACCTATTTGGTAATAAACAAGAGTGAAGGTGAAGCTAAACCTCTAAAGGTTTATGTTTGCATTAAAACATTTTTTAAAAACACATTTAAATAAAAAAGATAAGTCTTGTTACTTATTGGACAACTTATACATCAACACTGATGTATTAGAATAGGCTCATACTCACCCGTATATCAGCCTGGAGGATTATGGAGTCGCACACAGGCTCTACATGCCGGACTCTAGTTATATTCTTCTTTTTCTAGATGCAGATGTTTTGGTGTGCTTACTTCATTCAAACCAGGGGTGTCCAAACTCCAAGCTGTGCCATTTTGAATCGGCCCTCCGCAAATTCCAAAGTATAATGGAAAATGGCCCCCACCTGAAATGTGTGTTTTCTTATATTGTACATCTTAAATATATATGCAAAAACATATTACACAGTAGTTTTCATGTGTTAATAAGGCCACTTTGCAAATGATTTCAGTCAAAGCTGAAAACATTCTTACAAATCTTAGTTGATAAAAAAAGCCCAATAACTTATTTGCATAAGAATCTTAAAATATGCCCTTCATCTTTCCCCTCATTGTAAGTAATCTTAAGCCTCTGTTTTAAGGGATGGGCTGCCAACAAGATAAATTACACCCTGCTGTGATGTCGGCTGTTGGTTTTTCTTAAAGCATATTCAGGGATTAATAAACGTACATCTTATCTCGTCTTCTCTTATTCAAGTATCAAGCATGATTGTCCTACATTTGATTGCTTTTGATAACTTATAACTTAACTTATGAGGCAATGTAACTCTCCTCTAGTGAGGGGCCCATACCTTCGTATGTTTTTCAGTATGTGGCCCTCAGTGAAAAGAGCTTGGACACCCCTGATTTAAACCATCTTTTGTGCTGTGATGGACTCAGGATCTACTCTTCGGTGCTTCACATCCATTTGTTTGTGATCCTAGGAATAAAATGAAGACTTCTGTGACCAACCAATTTGAGAAGTTAAACTAAAGAATATGTTTTGCTCTTGGATTAATAACTGTAGGATTTTAAAGGAAAATAGAGTTTGGTATTTAGTATTTGTAATAAAGAAGCAAATAGTTTTATAGTTGAGTGTTACTAGACTCCTGCCGGGACTTTTGTTAAATGTACTTTAAATGATGTGACTGTGGCAGCTCAGTAAACTCAGCTTTCTGTTGACCGGAGGAGATTTATACAGGTGTTCTAACTTGTTGAATTTCTGTCCAGTTTCAAAGGACTCGTGGTGGATCTGGAGGATGGAAACCTTGTGAAGCTGGCTGAAGATGGAACCGTCTTGCGGTAAGCTGTTGCTGCATGAAATATATTTAACCCGTCAGCCAAATCAACTCTACAGTTCCTTTGTTAAGGTTTTAATTGCTTTCAGTGACCTTTCAAAATGGGAAAGACAGAAAATAGAGAGGAGTTTTTTCTTGCTTTTTTAGAGCGACACATGGAACCAATGACCTCAGCACGGAAGACATCATTAAACATTACGGTCCTAAGAGGGAGTGGGGGCATTTCAACAGCCTCAATACCACCTTCACACGATCCGGTATGGCATTTGTATCCATCTTTGTTATATAATAGTTGTAGGCTGTTGGCTTTTAAAGATGTGACCTACAGTAGACAGTGGTCGACATGGTTTGGAGAAACAGGCAGAGAGCAAAGCAATGCTGTAGACGAGGGTTAGGAGTAGGACATATTTTACCATTTGAATAGATTCATCTGTTTGAACGTACACTTTGTGTGAAGGTTTTTCCTAGCATACCTTGCGTTCAGACAGCCCTTTTTGCAACGCTCAGTTAAGCTAGTAACCTGTGCCCTTCAATACTTTAAAACACCAAAGTTAAACATTGCCACAAATCTCTAAGGTCGCTTAATTTCATTTTGCTGCTGTCCCTGACCACAGGAGGACATTGCTTTGCTCACTCCCTGTAGTCCTGTCGGTTTCTCTTCAGGGGGCTGACCGCCGTCTACTCTTGGTATTACATTGAATATGAAAAAGTACCAAAAACGACTAGTTTTCATGGACTTTTGCTTTGGTCTTTGCAGCAAAATACTATTTCTATGACAACTACTTTGACCTGCCAGGGGCTCTCCTCTGTGGAAGAGTTGTGGACATGTTGCATAAGGTAATATCTCATCCTTTATGGTATCAAATTAATGGTAGAGATTTTTATGTCGAAAAACAATTGAATTGTTTATTAATGTTTTTGTGAACAGCGAGGAAATGAGGTGAACTCCGACTTTTGGAAAGACATGGTTGCCGCCATCGAACACAATTATAAAACATCTGCCTTCAAAGGTATGCCTTTTATTCCAAACTGCACACATTATCATTTATGTTCTATTTCTTATATTTTTACAAGGACCCATACTGTAAATAAGAAAAAAAAACAATTACACAATACTTTCTTTTTCAAACTAGAAGTTTTAATCTGTGTTTTGGTCAGCAAGTGGTACATAACTTAACACAACCACTGGGACATTATTGTTTTGAAAAAAAATGCAGTTTGAGATTCTCATTCTGTGTTGGTTTGCTGGTCACTGAGCTTGTGAGAAATTGCTGATCTCTAATAACATGTAGTACAACAGTTTTGCATGTCTCATGTATGTATATTACAGAAAAAGTCTTAAACATCAGACATTAATAAAAACAAATACAAATAAAAGACGTGCTGTAAATGTTACAGGCAGTTGTAAAGCACCACTTAACATATCTTCCAATATTGTTTCATGTTTCCGAAAATTACAAAGGCACACACATGGTAAACTTGGGGAAGGAAAAGGGAGCATTTTATACCATCTTTTTAAAGATTTTACTCAGCATTATTGTTCTGTCAATTGATAGATTGTTTGGCAAATAAAAAAACTGTAAAGCTCTTTATGAGGCAGTAAAACTTGAAAATTATTTTTTAAAATCTATATTTGTGATTTTATATACTGATCTGTTGCTCTGAGCTGCTAATGTTTGGAAAGGTTTTGAGGTTTATTTGAATTTGTGAAATCACGTTGAGGCAATCAAGAACCCAGAGAAAGAGCAGTGAACATTATCCGCTGCAAATATGCCATTACTCTCCTCATCAGGGACCTGAACATAGACTCTGTCACCACCATGCAGCATGAGAACAGTACTGCCTGACATCTGATCCAGGAAACCTTTGTTGTACTCATCATAGGTGAAAAGAACTGGCTCCTCGTTTTTGTAAAGGGCGACCAGTGCATTAGCACCATTGACATGCATATGATAGCTGAAATAGTAGAGGCCGGGGACCTGGCAGGTGAACACACCACTGTGCTGGTCATAATGGTTCTCCCCATTGTAAATAATCTGGTCGAACTGAATAGGGGATGCAGCTGGGGGGTAGGCTCTGGTCAGCACAGCACTGAAAGCGGACATTGGGGCCTTCATCATCTCATGGGACATCACAACCTCATGGGACTTGATTGGCATGCTCTTTTCATGGTGGTACACCATCTCTCCTGGTGGGCCAGGTGGACCAGGAGGACCGTGAGGGCCTGGTTGACCATCATGACCTCTGGCACCTGGATTTCCAGGTGGACCCGCAGGACCAGAAATACCCTTAGATGTCATGCCAGCTGGGCCAGGTGGACCTGGAATGCCAGGATGACCCTTAAGTCCAGGAAGACCTCCTGGACCGCTGGGCCCAGCTGGTCCCATGGGTCCTGGTCTTCCGTTATCCCCACTTTTTCCTGGTCCTCCTGCAGGTCCTGTGTGTCCTTTTGGTCCTGGTGCACCATTTGAGCCTGGGACTCCTGGTGCACCTCCATGGCCTTGTGAACCCTTTGGACCCTGAAGACCATTATGCCCTGGAATTCCTGCAGGACCTACTGCACCTGGGGTACCTGGTTTACCAGTGAAACCCTGAGCTCCCTGTTCACCCTTGGTTCCTCTTGGGCCTGGTGCGCCAACCATACCAATGTCACCCTTAGGTCCTACTGGGCCTCCCTCACCCTGGAATCCTCTTGCACCTTGTGGACCAGCAGGGCCCATTGGACCAGGAGCACCTGACTGACCAGTAAAACCAGTTGGGCCTGGCTCTCCTTTCTGACCAGTGGTTCCAGATGTACCGGGGGATCCTCTGCTACCTGGTATTCCTGGTTCACCTGTTTTGCCAACACCTGGCATGCCAGGGGATCCTGGCTGACCGGCTGGACCCTGTGGACCTTTAGCACCCATAGGTCCTGGCGTACCTGGGGTACCATTCTGGCCTGGTTTCCCTGATGCTCCTGTACCTGGAGCCCCAGTATGACCCTTTGGTCCTTGCATACCCATTGGCCCAGAAGCGCCATCTCTTCCTGGTGTGCCACTCTTGCCAGGTTCTCCAGGATAGCCGGTGGCACCAGGTGCACCAACTCCAGGTTTGCCAGGCATTCCAGATGGGCCCATTGGTCCAACCGCGCCTGATGGTCCTTGAACCCCAGGAACTCCAATGCCTCTCTCTCCTTTGTTGCCAGGAAGACCAGGAATACCGGGATGTCCCTTCAAACCAGGCTCTCCCCTGTGTCCCATTGCCCCAGGCATGCCAGCTGATCCAGGTTTTCCAGCTGAAGAAATTCCAGCAGGTCCAGGTGTTCCATGTTGACCAGGTGGACCTCTGGCACCCATTGGTCCAGTTGCGCCAGGTTCCCCTTTATGACCGGGAATGCCAGGGGTACCTGCTTTTCCAGGGCCCCCTGGGTTGCCAGGTTTACCTGCTTGAGAGTAGCCTGGGGGTCCAGGAGGTCCTGCTGAGCCTTGTGGTCCTGTATGTCCTGTACCACTCTTCCCAGGAGGTCCAGGTGGTCCCATTGGTCCTGGCTCCCCTGGAGGCCCAGAAGGACCTTGCTGGCCTTCAACGGCTAGGGAATACATAGACAAAACATTTGATGTAATTATTTAGGAAATATATGAATTTTTTGTTTACAATGTTGTCTCAATCATGGTTTTTAAAGTGAAAAGCAGTCTTTACAGTATTCCACATGTTGTAAAAATAAGTGTGTTTGATCAAGATATGCTTGAAGAACTTTCTGCCTTTACGTATATTACATAGATATTTCATTGGTAGTAAAATAACCCTAGGTTTGGTTCTCTACTCCGTAAGACACAACTCGTTATTATAGTAGGGTGGGTTGTGGGGACCCCTGGTCTGTGGTGATGCTCTCACTAAGCTTATATATGCTGGCAACACACCAGCTCCGGTGCATCTCAGTTGCATTCGCCCTCACTTTACTGCACCCTTCAATTGCGGGCAATACCCATGGCCTTGAACGCATAGTTAGTGGTCTGCCAGTTGTTAACATCCACCTGATGCATTTCACTGCAAGTAGTGTAGTGTTTATGGTGAAGGCCATAAGTACCAAGTTGGAGTGTCAGTTTGTTTTACTGGAGAATATTGCTCACTTATGTATGTTCATCACTAGTCCACATACGAAGAACCCTACCCTATAAAACCCATATATGGCACAAAAGACATAGTTTGGCCCTCTAGTTTTACATTTATCATATTTTACAATAACAGAGAGTTTAAACAAGGGGACAGACAGATTGGGAATAAGCACCTTGTTCTCTCCTAATTCTTTGTCAGGATTACATTTTGTTTGTGGTGAACTGTTTACAAAATAGATACATACAGTCTATGTTGCCATTTCATGTATTGTACTTAAAGCTTATTTACATGAGACAAATGTGTCATTAAATGTCTCTTCAATTTTGGTTTAAAGTCAATCTTATAGCAACTCTCCTCTAACCCGACTCCAACTTAAAGACAGCATGAACTATGGAAAGCAAGCATCTCTGATAATATGCTGTCAGACTACATTCCTTTATATGCCATAATTGTGGATGCATCACTGCCAAATTATGATTGTTACTATCAAACCCATGGTGTTGGCCTCTCTTTGAAATGGTGTTTTGAGAAAAACAATGCTTTTACACGCCTGTCATTTTCAAACCACATAAGACTGCGCCTGCAAGTCCACAGGGGTATTTTTGCCAGAAGCAACACACTCTGGCCACACTGGCTGAATCTCGTTTGGAGAGTCCTGCTATGCTTATATTCAGATCATTACCTCTATACACAGTTCATTTGCCAGTCTTTAATAAGCTTCCCCTTTATTCAGAGAAGATCCTGTAGATTGTTTGTTATATTTGCTGTCTGATCTTGTGGAAGTGTTTCTCTGCAGTCTGTTTCTTTTTCTTTTGTAATTACGTGGCGTAACTTTAATAACACAAAGCATTTTGTCAGGGCGTGCCTGCAACGTGGTAACAACATCTGTTTGGGCGATTTGTCAATTGTGGGCTCTTATTGTTGACTTTCTATTCTATTTTTATGATGAGGCGCACAGTCAAACCACATCACAACCTCGTCCAAACCTCTGGAATACATTTTAAAGTATGGAACAAAGAATTTGAATCATTGGTTGTGATCTAAAATACAGTGTATACACTATCTTGGCAGCTGATGACCAATGCTATGTTTTTCTGCTATGTTTCCTTCTTTAATCATTGATGATACAGGGCCCTTTAACAGCTATACCCTGCCTCACAGCTCTATTCAGTTAAAGTCATTCACAGCAGTTCAGCCACAGCCTCCTGCTCTCAGCCAATCAGAGGGGGTTCTGGACCTGCTGGGTGTGCACCTTGATGCCAGTTAATAGAGTTTTGGAAGCCTCATTACCTGATGTGTGTGAGCCAACAGTTTGCCAGGTTGCACAACAGAAGTTAGAGTTTTGGGGATAATGATGATTAGGGAAATGAGTAGAAACTGCACTCAGTTAAGAAATGTGTCTTTGTCGTCAGGTTCTGATACAGTGCGATGCCATATTTTCAGAGTTCACGCAGGCTACCCTGACTTTCATATCAGTGGTTAAAGGTATGACCTTAATTGGATTTGCCAGTGGACCACAGTGCCTCCTTAGGTCAGTCCAGGGGGAGTTGTTGTTTTTTCAAAACCTTCCGTTAAATGAAATTGAAGGCTATATGCGGTATTCTGATTCTGATTCTGTACCTGTATATGTCATATGGGGTGCTGAAACAGTTTGTAAGCGGTTTTACTGTGCAGCTTGCAATGACAGGACCATTAAAATGTCCTTCCGCTGAGTTGTTATACCCAACATTAGTAAGTGCTTATGTTAAATGAACCTTCTGTATTTGCATACATTTCAGATCAGATACCAGATCTCCTTAACACTTCATCTTCATGATTGCTGATATAGTAAAAGGTTTAAACCCTGGTGGGAAAAGATAGGTGGGACTCACCGTGGCTCTTGACGGGATAGGGGGTCTTGCTCACTTTTGGCACATGATGGTAGTATCTTTCAGGGGTCGCCTCAGCCAAAGCTAGGAGGACGAGAAGAACGCTTGTCACCCTCAGGTCCATCTTGGGCAGCTCAACCTGCAAAGACAGAAATCGATAATGAGAAGAAGCATTGTTGCTCTCTTTGTCTTTAATGTCAAACAGCACCCAGGTCACTGTAATATAATCTCAGTGTCTCGGCACCTGCTCTGCTCACTTCACTGACTCTCCAGTGCAGTGGTGATCTAACAGGATGGGGAGATAGCTGCAAATACATATCAGTGTCTTTGATTTCTAAATGTATCCAGATCTTTTAACTCTATCAGTTCTAGATCATCCATTTTTAACACTTAGTAAGGACTTTCTTTAGTGAAAACTTGTTCACAAACACAACCTCTATCCCAGTGAACTCTGACTGGGTTGATTACACCAGCAGTGCAGTGAGAGCCAGGCTGCGGTTGGGATACCCCATGCACTGAGCACAAATCAGGAAAAAAAGACCTTACCGTGTAGGTTAATGCTCCAGAGAAACAGCGGGGGGGTCGGGAGGCTGCTGTCCCGGCAATGCGCTGTTATATCCTTAGTTGTTGAGTCTGTCTGTCTGGCGGCAGCTGCTTCTCCTCATGGCAGCAGGCTCTACGTATTTATACTGAGCGGCTCTCAGCATCATGTATGATGGACCTCACGTGGAAGGCCCTCCCTGCTCTGATGTCATCTTTAATGATGGGTGCCATGTCTGAGAGGGAGGACCGTCACCCTGAAGCGACAGGCCTCCCTCTCCTCCCCTACTCTCCCCTTCTCTGTCTGTACGGTGCAGCAGCAAGGGATTCCTCTCAAATTCACTTTATTATAATTTAGTTCTTTTATCTCCGTTTAGTGATCAGCATTTAAATGTGTGCCACGCCGAGGTTCAGACCTAAGAGCTAACATCCGTCAGTCATACATACACAAAAATCACAATTTGCAGCAATTTGCACTTTTGTCAGGAGTGTTAGAGTCCTTTTTTAGCACGGATGTACAAACTGTTTATAACTAAAAACATCATTTTATTGACCAAGTTCTTGTGACAGGGTGTTTTTCTGGAAAAGTAAAGACTGTTGGTCAGACAATATTTGCCCCCAGTCTGAAGACTCTAATCTGGGGAGGATGTGGTAGACTGAAGGTAGCAAACCCTTTCCGGTTTTTATTCAATCGAAAACGACTTCCAGTTTTAATGCATGCTGGAAAGTTGTCGGATCCCTTTTTTCTGAAATGTCTTGGTTTGACAGTCACTACTCACTCATTCAGATGCATTAAACTCACCACCCACTTGATTTGTGTTCCAATTAAATGTTAACACAGTGAAGCCTGTCATGATGCTGGCAGGTTTTGTCAGTTTATCCTCTGTGAGTTTTACAAACCGGTGTGTGGTTTGCTGCTCCACAGTGCAGATGCAGACAGCAGGGGGCAATAGAGAGGTTCTGAGCGGCTCCATGCTGCAGTGGAGGAGCCTGGAACATGGCTGTGTACCTGATGTGTATGTACATGGCATTCTCTGACCAAGGGCATTCATAGTGTTTTATGCACTAATGCAGTGAATAAGTCTGCAATGTAAAATGTCATGTATTACCATAGGCAGGAAAAGTGTGCAGATTCTTCACTTAGGCACAAATACTATGGTCTTAATATAATCTGTTAAGTAAAAGCCCTGAATTGAAAATGTTACTTCACTAGATGTGTTATGAGCAAAATGTACTTCAAAAGTATGCATAATGGCTGTTTTTATAGAAGTGTTATTATAGAATATTATGTTATCCTTTTTTTATAACAAATACATGTCCACAATTACATATACAGGAGCGTTTGAATGTGGGGTCAGTTCACTTACGATTTACTGTGTAAAATACTAGTTATATTTGTAGTACAGTACTGCATCTTGATCATATTTTACGTGTTTTTATATGTAAAATGTAACTATGAGTGTACAATATTTGTCTCTAAAAGTGGAGTAGAATTATACAGTGGGGAGAACAAGTATTTGATACACTGCCGATTTTGCAGGTTTTCCCACTTACAAATCATGTAGAAGTCTGTCATTTTTATCATAGGTACACTTCAACTGTGAGAGACAGAATCTAAAACCAAAATCCAGAAAATCACATTGTATGATTTTTAAATAGTTAATTTGCATTTTATTGCATGCCATAAGTATTTGATCACCTACCAACCAGTAAGAATTCCGACTCTCACAGACCTGTTAGTGTTTCTTTAAGAAGCCCTCCTGTTCTCCACTCATTACTGTATTAACTGCACCTGTTTGAACTTGTTACCTGTATAAAAGAGACCTGTCCACACACTCAATCAAAGAGACTCCAACCTCTCCACAATGGCCAAGACCAGAGAGCTGTGTAAGGACATCAGGGATATAATTGTAGACCTGCACAAGGCTGGGATGGGCTACAGGACAATAGGCAAGCAGCTTGGTGAGAAGGCAACAACTGTTGGCGCAATTATTAGAAATTGGAAGAAGTTCAAGATGACGGTCAATCTCCCTCAGTCTGGGGCTCCATGCGAGATCTCACCTCGTGGGGCGTCAATGATCATGAGGAAGGTGAGGGATCAGCCCAGAACTACACGGCAGGACCTGGTCAATGACCTGAAGAGAGCTGGGACCACAGTCTCAAAGAAAACCATTAGTTACACACTACGCCGTCATGGATTAAAATCCTGGACGCAAGGTCCCCCTGCTCAAGCCAGCGCATGTCCTGGCCCATCTGAAGTTTGCCAGTGACCATCTGGATGATCCAGAGGAGGAATGGGAGAAGGTCATGTGGTCTGATGAGACAAAAATGTGGCTTTTTGGTCTAAACTCCACTCGCCGTGTTTGGAGGAAGAACAAGGATGAGTACAACCCCAAGAACACCATCCCAACCGTGAAGCATGGAGGTGGAAACATCATTCTTTGGGGATGCTTTTCTGCAAAGGGCATGGATGACTGCACCACATTGAGGGGAGGATGGATGGGGCCATGTATTGGGAGATCTTGGCCAACAACCTCCTTCCCTCAGTAAGAGCATTGAAGATGGGTCGTGGCTGGGTCTTCCAGCATGACAACGACCCAAAACACACAGCCAGGGCAACTAAGGAGTGGCTCCGTAAGAGGCATCTCAAGGTCCTGCAGTGGCCTAGCCAGTCTCCAGACCTGAACCCAATAGAAAATCTTTGGAGGGAGCTGAAAGTCCGTATTGCCCAGCGACAGCCCCGAAACCTGAAGGATCTGGAGAAGATCTGCATGGAGGAGTGGGCCAAAATCCCTGCTGCAGTGTGTGCAAACCTGGTCAAGAACTACAGAAAACGTCTGATCTCTGTATTTGCAAACAAAGGTCTCTGTACCAAATATTAAGTTCTGTTTTTGTAATGTATCAAATACTTATGTCAAGCAATAAAATGCTAATTAATTACTTTAATTAGCCTTGTGCAGGTCTACATTTTTATCCCTGTTGTCCTTACACAGCTCTCTGGTCTGTTTGATTGAGTGTGTGGACAGGTCTCTTTTATACAGGTAACAAGTTCAAACAGTTGCAGTTAATACAAGTAATGAGTGGAGAACAGGAGGGCTTCTTAAAGAAACACTAACAGGTCTGTGAGAGTCGGAATTCTTACTGGTTGGTAGGTGATCAAATACTTATGTCATGCAATAAAATGCTAATTAATTACTTAAAAATCATACAATGTGATTTTCTGGATTTTTGTTTTAGATTCCGTCTCTCACAGTTGAAGTGTACCTATGATAAAAATACAGACTTCTACATGCTTTGTAAGTGGGAGAACCTGCAAAATCTGCAGTGTATCAAATACTTGTTCTCCCCACTGTATGTAGCATTAAATACAATTACTAAAGTACAATTATGCCAAATACAATTTAAGTACAGTACTCGAGTAAATGTACTTAGTCACATTTCAACACTGTATTGTGTCTCACCATGCTGTTTCCAAACTTTCTCCAAAACATCTGGACTGCAGTATATTGTTAATTGATGCCTTGTTTTAATAAACACATATTACTTCGTTGATGTACAAACATCAAGACTAAAAAACAATTGGTAATTGCCAATTTCAGGATAGACAGCAGAAACAAATGATGTCAAATGAACCTTGTGAGGCATCAGTCACCCTGGAGTCGGTTCTGTTTACACTCAGTTTCTCACCTAAATGCTGTGTGTGTGTGTGTGTGTGTGTGTGTGTGTGTGTGTGTGTGTGTGTGTGTGTGTCATTGAGGCATGACATGTGTCAATGTTTTTCCCTCTCGGCAAACATTGGCAGAGAGGATTTTTTGGAAAATTTGGATCCTGCATTATTTAATTCCTCCTCCTTGCCTCTGTTTGCACGTCGTTTCCAGAACCAACTCTCACTTACAAGAAGTATCAAACTGTTGACAAGACTGTGTATCGCTCACACACATGTGCATACAAGGCCTTGGCTGCAACTTAACAGAGCTTGGGTTAAAGACTAAAAAACAGCGTGGACAGGAGGAGAGATGTCCTGATTCTCTGCTTACTGCCTGGCAATAGAGCCACACATCTCTGAAAGTAAAATGCAATCCTACCAATAGAACGAGAACTGTCTACATTTCGAATACAGGTCATCTTGTTTTAGAATATGACTATTCACACGAGAAGGAGATAAAGCATCCTAATAAGAAACATCATTAAAGCATTGACATTAGTGAAAGTAGTTTTGAATGACTTGAGGGCTGAATGTTGTTTCATACTGTCCATGATCATTCAACATGGTGATCCTCAGGAACCTTACACCGGTTTGGTCAAACCGCTGTGTAAAATATTTTTGGGTTTGGTGAAGTCTTTCCTTCCTTACTCCATATCATTTAAACTGCCAAAATCAGCGACCGCAGGTGAGCGCTCCCTTAGCCACGGGCATCTTTGGTGAACTCTTAGAACAAATGAAAGAGTACTGTGGGGGTGGAGTCCACATTTAACGAGTTTCTAAGTTGCAGATATGCCACTGCATCTCATCATTAAAGTGGCTGTGACCACAGCGAGGCAGGGCTGCTTTTTTATTTCATTTGGGTCTTTTTTTTTGTTTTTGGTATGTCAGAATTAATGCCTCCCTATCTAAATCTGGCCACTGTGAGGTTTTAATATAAACGACTACTTAGATTTGTTAGGTCTCTGGGTTAGCTCGCTGTCTATAGTGCATAAACATGTAATTATGATGGAGATGTTTTGTGTGGACAGCAGCAGAGACGCAGCACGATAAGGAGCTTTCCTCTGACTGCGGGCTGGCTGGGTGGTATTTCTGGGAAGGGTCTGTAACCATTGTTTTGCCCCTTCAAACCGTACTGCTGCTGCTCTCCAGACGTGACCTAATGCTTCTTCGGTGGCTTTAATTAACTCTGCAGGAACAGGGCTTGTCCCCCAACATGCCCAGCCTCTGTTTTCCACATTATCCTGAAACTAGCCACCTGTGTGTGTCTGAATTATTGGATTGAATGTGTTCTGCCCCCTGGTCGTCCTTGAAGAGAAGATCAAATGTGAACTGTTATTTTGTGGTTCTCACGATGTTGTAATATTGGCTCTTGTTTTCTTTGAGTGGGGCTGGGTTGATGTTTGGCTGGTGATTATTAGGTGCTATAATCAAAAACTCAAGGGTTTTTATTGTCAGATGCACAGTAGCTACAGCGTAGTTTTGCCAATGAAAATCTTAGGCCCGAGCTCCTCCAACAAGTAAACATATTATTAAAGGAAAATAATGCAGAGTTGGAGACGAGCTAGAGATACGGCAGCCATCCACGGCGCCATCTTTCTACTGTCTTCAATTTCTCACTTTGAGAATTATTTGACTATCTAATAAAATAGGCTAACTTTGCAAAGGCTAAATCCAGATGCCAAAAGATTTTTTAGGCAAATACACTTTTTAATATTTGAGATTTCAAATAACAGTAGTTTATCAGGACTTTATTCTTTATTTTAACAGAAAGACCATGAGAAAAGAAACACTGTTTTTAGCTCTTTTTTGGTTAACTCATGTGAATAATATCTGCCTCTTTAGCTGCTAAATGTCCCTCAATATTCAACAGCTTTATCATATGTCTATCTAATAATTTGCTTAAAGATGCCAAACATGTGTGAACTAAAGAGAAATGAATAGCAATTAGAGCAACATCTTTCACATTACAGTACAGCACATATGCTAAACAGGAGATATCAGAGTGTCTAAATCAGCCCAATTATGTCTTGGTCATTTCTGTACGGCGACTACTCTAACTAATATCAGAGGCTCATTCATTAGAAACAAAAACAATAGTACAATAATGTACATGACCAAAAATGTGTTAAAGTTTCCCTGTGAAAATGGGCAATATTTACATCATTTTTATAGTAACTATAAATATAGTTATAGGAATCATAAATTATTCCTTTAATAAAGCATTTGGTTATACAAATTATTATACATATTTATATGTGTATTTTTATTGCCTTGCTTTGCTGTTTCTGACTGTGTTGACTCTTTGGTGCCAGCGTTTTGAGGATGCTGTGGTGCCTGAGAAAAGGGAGAGGGTAATTAAAGGTTGATGACTAGGCATGCCTGCACGAAAGAGTGGAAAGCAGGAGCTAAAGATAGAGTGTTGGAGCTGGGAAGTTAGGGTGGTTCAGATTGAAAGTTTTAATATCCAAATGCCACTAAGAGGCACTTGGAGCTTTATGAATGGAAGGACTGAAGCTGGACCTCCTGGCTGAGGGTGGCTGCAATTACAGACCAAAAGAAAAAATAATGGTTGGAAGTTTGACCAACCTAGGGATAACTGTAATTCAGAATAGCAACCAAAGGCCTTCACTGCATCCTTCTGGATTTACTTTTTTCTCATTGAGAGAATTTTCACCCAGGTCTTTATGGAATTATGGAATGTTGGTTTCATGAGAAGAAGGAATTAAAGCCAGAGACATCAAATTTTGCGGTTATGAAATCAGACTCTGCTCTCATTTAGGATATATTTGTATGAGCAGGTAATGGTTGACTGTAAATCCAGTTATCTTAATCAAAACTGAGTAAGTGCTATAATGAGCAGTACTTTTCACTTTTCTGTTCCTCCCTCAGCAGCTCATAGTCAGCAACTTTTACAGGCTGGTGTTGCAATCTGTCTGGCAGCTGAAGATCTCTGAGAAAATCATGGTCTTTGATCAATCAGAAATATTGCACACATATTCACTAATTTCCGAGAGTGTGGCAACCCAAAACCCACAGAAGAGAGTTAAAGATTATCAAACGATTCAAAAATACAATTTATAGCATTAATGAAGGAAATGTACAACATTATACAAAACAAAAATACTTTCTTCTTTCCTTGAAACTCTGAGTTTGATAAAAAGAGAAAAACTTTACTCATTTTTTTCACCAAACTAGCAAATGTTTGGTATAACTGTAGCTTAAGCATATCAGCCCGTAAGCCAACACTAACAAAGGGAACCATCTTCTGCATGGTACCACTTTACAATAAGACTACAGTTGGAGCCATAATGCATTGTGTGTTTATTTTATCTGCATAAATTCATGTTAACCTGCAGTTTTGACATTTGACCACAGACTAGCGCATTCTTTGCAGAATGCATAAATGTAATTACCCCGTGATCAGATGCTTTCCCGTCCTACAGGTGTGTAGGACGGGAAAGCAAACTGTTTTTGACTGTGTCGTGTCGTGTCGTGTCGTGTCGTATCGAGACAGTGTCATGGAGTAGAGTTAGCTTGTATACCTTACTGTAAAGGCAAAATGAAATAACAGCATTGCTAATAAAACAACAACAAGCCTCTCATTTACTACGACCAAGAGAAATTCCACTTTATGATGGGGATCTTTTGTAGTACAGAATATTCATTAGAGTATTTGAACATTGTGTGGAGAGTAACGCAAGACTGTCTGTATTTCTTGGATAAGTACACAAGAGGTCAACCTAGAGAGCTACTGCGTAGCTGTCAGCATATGTCTCCAGACAGAGGCTATGCTACTGCTAAGGATCTGCTACTGGAACACTTTGGGAACGAACACAAAGTTACTGCAGCATATATGGAGAAAGTCGTCAGCTGGCCAGTAGTGAAACCTGAAGATGTGAAATCTCTGAAAGCCTATGCCCTCTTTTTGTGTGAGTGTTGAAATGCAATGGAGGACATACAATACATGAGAGAACTGGATATGCCAGCAAATATGAGAACAGTGATTTTAAATCTTCCATGTAAGCTAAGAGAAAATTGGAGAAGCTCTGCATGCGAGCTAATGGAAAGACTCAATCACAGGGCACAGTTCATTGATATTGTCAGATTCATTGAGCGTCAAGTTAAAATAGGGTCCGACCCAATCTTTGGCAACATTCAGAATACACAACTCTCTGCAATAAGCAAACATGTGAACTCAATGAATTCACAGTTGAAACCAAGATTCAAAGCAAAAAATGTTGCTACGTCTGTTGAAACCTGTACATTAGAACAATCCAGAAAGCCTTATAAGGATAAACTGCAAAGAAATACATCTGCAAATAACTCCAGCCTTTGGATCTGTTGCTCTCAAAGTCACACATTGGATCAGTGTCCACAGTTTGAGGAAAGACACACAGGAACAAGATTCATTTTCTGAAGGGAAAAGGAATCTGTTTTGGCTGCCTTCGCATTGGGCATTTCAGCAAGTACTGCAATAAACGCTTGTCTTGAAAGGTATGCAGCGTAAACCATCCAAGTGTTCTTCACATCCACCAAAGAGAGAGAGCAATCAACACAGACCCCAAAAATTTAAAGGAACCATCATTGAGCACCACACTTGTCTCTTTGCAAACATGTGGTCATACAGGGGCCGGGATTAGTGATGGGATTCTATCCATCTTACCAGTACGGGTTTAAGTCCAAGAAGGGAGACAAAGTCATACAAACCTATGCAGTTTTAGATCCAAGCAGCAATGCCACATTTTGTTCAGAAAACCTGATGAGAAACTAAATCTGAATGGAAGGAAAACCCAAATCCACCTAAGAACTATGGGTTCAATAGAATCAGTTTCCAGCTACATGTTGCCAGGTTTGGAAATGTCAAGTCTCAGCAGGAGCCAGTTCTATGATCTACCAGATGTCTACACTCAAAAGAGGATGCCTATAAGCACTAATAACCTATCAAAGAAAGGGAGTTGGCTAAGTGGCCATACTTGGATGGTGTTAGTGTTCTTCGCATTCAAGTAGATGTGGGGTTGTTGATAGGTAACAACGCCTCCAAAATGCTTGAGCCTTGGGAAGTAGTCAACAGTTATGGAAACGGACCCTATGCCATTAGGACCTTATTGGGGTGGGTTATTAATGGTACATCAGAAGACAAAAGGGAGATGTCAAGAGCGGATGTGAAGTTCATGGAAACCGTAACGAACACAGAACTTCAAGATGGACATTATAAAAAGAAAGAAAAGCACACTGGAAAGGCCAGTTAAAACACTTTGTGTTCTTCAAGAAACTGCAACATAAGTTGCAATAAATCCGGTGTTAATGGTGACCTCTCACCCATAGAGGAATTTTTGGTTGTTCATTTGGTTTTATTTGTTCATTTTCACATTGATTATTGGCTCCATTATGTATGTATTGAATTGTTTATGCCCTCCTGCCATTAACAATTAGGGGCTGGTGTGTTGGAGCCATAATGCATTGTGTGTTCATTTAATCTGCATAAATTCATGTTAACCTGCAGTTCTGACATTTGACCACAGGATAGCGCATTCCTTGCAGAGTGCATAAATGTAATTACCCCGTGATCAGAATCATGTGTGTGGGATGGGAAAGCAAACAGTTTTTGACCGTGTCTTGTCGAGACAGTGTCATGGAGTAGAGTCGGAACGTGTGTTAGTGTTGATACCAGAGACATTGTTCACTGAATGGAAACAGGCCGAGCAAAGTTGGTGATTATGCTGAATTACAAATAAATGGATTGAGAGATTCAAAGACATATGCTGATTGGACATTGTTTTGTTGGACTGGAGCATGCGCCCGAAGAGGTTCTCCCGTTCGCATCCCTCAGTGCCTTAAAGTATAGATCATACTTAAAGGGCACTACAACTACCCTTATAAAAGGTTTACGAATAGTTTGTAATTCATTTATTAATTAGGTTATGAACACTAGTTTTTATAAGACAAGAGATGCCAAGAAACATCAAGATGGACGGGGAGAATCAACTCAGTAAACAACAGATACCAAGGATGCTGGCTGATGAAGAAGAAGAAGAAAGCTAGGTATCAATATAAGGGTTAGTCAGCTTGCCAAATAGTGAGCCTGTGTTGATGTATGAAACTACGTTAGAACTGGTTTATAAGTGGTTCTTAATGATTGATAAAGTGTTTACAACCTAATTAATAACCCAATTATAAACCCTTTATGATCCTTTATAAGGGTAGTCTTATTGTCAAGTGGTACCTTATGCATTTTAGAAATTTTGAGTTTAAGAAGATGAATTGAAGATAAATGAATTCATACGACACATCTTTAAAATGTAAAGGACAAACAGTAAAGTTTAAGGACCTTTTTTATATAATCCATTGCACATAGTCTATGGTGCATGGCACGTGCATTTGGGTCGTGTCTAACTTGGGCTGCATAAACTCTGTTATTTACAGTATCTCACAAAAGTGACTACACCCCTCACATGTTTGTAAATATGTTATTATATCTTTTCATGGGACAACACTGAAGATATGACACTTTGATTCAATGTAAAGTAGTCAGTGTACAGCTTGTATAACAGTGTACATTTGCTGTGCCCTCAAAATAACTCAACACACAGCCATTAATGTCTCAACCGCTGGCAACAAATTGAGTACACCCCTAAGTGAAAATGACCAAATTGTGCCCAAAATGTCAATATTTTGTGTGGCCACCGTTATTTTCCAGAACTGCCTTAACTCTCTTGGGCATAGAGTTCACTAGAGCTCCACAGGTTGTCACTGGAACCCTCTTCCACTCCTCCATGACGACATCACGGAGCTGGTGGATGTTAGAGACCTTGCGCTCCTCCACCTTCCGTTTGAGGATGCCCCACAGATGCTCAATAGGGTTTAGGTCTGGAGACATGCTTCACCAGTCCATCACCTTTACCCTCAGTCTCTTTAGCAAGGCAGTGGTCATCTTGGAGGTGTGTTTGGGGTCATTATCATGTTGGAATACTGCCCTGCGGCCCAGTTTTCAAAGGGAGGGGATCATGCTCTGCTTCAGTATGTCACAGTACATGTTGGCATTCATGGTTCCCTCAATGAACTGTAGCTCCCCACAGCCGGCAGCACTCATGCAGCCCCAAACCATGACACTCCCACCACCATGCTTGACTTTAGGCAAGACACACTTGTCTTTGTATTCCTCACCTGGTTGCCGCTACACACGCTTGACACCATCTGAACCAAATACGTTTATCTTGGTCTCATCAGACCACAGGACATGGTTCCAGTAATCCATGTCCTTAGTCTGCTTGTGTTCAGCAAACTGTTTGCGGGCTTTCTTGTGCATCATCTTTAGAAGAGGCTTCTTTCTGGGACGACAGCAATGCAGACCAATTTGATACAGTGTGCGGCGTATGGTCTGAGCACTGACAGACTGACCCCCCCCCCGTTAACCTCTGCAGCAATGCTGGCAGCAGTCATATGTCTATTTTCAAGAGACAACCTCTGGATATGACGCTGAGCACGTGCACTCAACTTCTTTGGTCGACCATGGCGAGGCCTGTTCTGAGTGGAACCTGTCCTGTTAAAACGCTTTATGGTCTTGGCCACCGTGCTGCGGCTCAGTTTCAGGGTGTTGGCAATCTTCTTATAGCCTAGGCCGTCTTTATGTAGAGCAACAACTCTTTTTTTCAGATCCTCAGAGAGTTCTTTGCCATGAGGTGCCATGTTGAACTTCCAGTGACCAGTATGAGAGAGTGTGAGAGCGATAACTCCAACCGGGGGGGGGGGGAATAGCTAATTGGGCACAATTTGGCCATTTTCACTTAGGGGTGTACTCACTTCTGTTGCCAGCGGTTGAGACATTAATGGCTGTGTGTTGAGTTATTTTTAGGGCACAGCAAATGTACACTGTTATACAAGCTGTACACTGACTACTTTATATTGTGTCAAAGTGTCTTATCTTCAGTGTTGTCCCATGAAAAGATACAATAAAATATTTACAAACATGTGAGGGGTGTACTCACTTTTCTGAGATACTGTATCTATAGACTTGTAGTGGGCTTAACATGGACAGTGAAATGCTTGTGTGTAAAAACGTGCCAGTAGAGGTCTGTGGTCCTTGCATTTACAACCTTATTGACCGTAATGCCTTTCTAAATGAGTTTAGTTTCCCCTGATTTCATTGTATTACCGTGAATAAATTATACGAAGACCACCTTCTAATAAAGTGAAGAATCTCTGGTTAGCAGCATCAACAATGGTCCAAGCTCAAGGCAGGGCTCACAGATTTTGCGGCTGAAAACCTGGAGGAGAGTCGAGTATAGCCATACCAAGCTTATGCTACTGTGTAAGCGATCAAGATGGCGCCCTGGATGGCTGCCATGTCTCAAGCTTCTCTCCAACTTTGTATCATAAAGCCCAAATGAACCCTATCATCCAAAATGATAGAGACCAACTTTGACGCTTCAGAACCATGGCTACCTGCTGCAGCTTTACCGGGTCAGGTGAGCAGAGAAAATAAAAAGAGTGAACCAGGCCAGAGTTCTAGTCACACAAAGGAAATGTGAAAACCGTCCTTTTCTACAGAGTATTCTTCTGACAAATGTCCAATGCCTCGATGTTAAACTGGATTAACTCTCAAGCATGGCGTTTCAACAGGACCATCAGCTTTTTCAGGGGACACACCGCCATCCCTATCAAGGGGTCTGTGGTCGAAAGAGTCAGCAGCTTCAGGTTCCTCGGGGTTCACATTTCTGAGATTTCACCTGACATGGACTCAGCACACCAGCCTCAACACAAAGACAGCTCTACAGCGGTTCTTCTTTGCCCCCCGGCTGGGAGGTTCAACATGGACTCCAGGACACTCTGCACCATAGAGAACATCCTCACAGCCTACAGGATGCTCTCTATGGTGCACCTGTAGAAGGTCCTGACCCTCTCTATGGTGCACCATAGAGAGGGTCAGGACCTTATACTGGTGCACCATAGAGAGCATCCTGACCGGCTGCATCATGGCCTGGTACAGCAGTTGCACCGCCCTCAACCATAAGACTCTACAGAGGGTGGTGAAAACTGCACAGCACATCACCAGGACAGAGCTGCCATCCATGGAGGACCTCTACTCCCAGCGGCTCAGGAAGAAAGCCCACAGGATTATCAAAGACCCCCATCACCCCAGCAACAAACTGTTCTGTCTGCTGCCGTCTGGCAGGCGGTACCGCAGCATCAGGACCAAAACCACTAAACTCAGAGACACTGGCCACAAGACTGCTAAACTCCTGAGATTCATCATCAAACGCCTGGCTGACTTTGACCAAACACAACACTACCCTGAGCTCTCGCACCACCTGACTTCATTACATCTGGAGCTGGTTGAGCAGGAACTTCCTGAAGCTCAGTGGAGGCAAACAGAGGCCCTGCTCATGGACCACTCATCAAAGCTCAACCCTCCTGCTTTTAAATGATGTTTTGTCGGCCCTGTATGTGTTCAATATTACTGTTTTTACTTTTTGAGTGTTTCTTTTATCCATTGTAAGGTCTCTTTGGCTGTCATTAATTATGGTGTCTCAAAATCAAAGGAATTATTATTATCATTATCATTATTATACATCAGTTTATAGTCCACATGTTTATATGTAAATACAATAAGCAGTATTATTTATTACAATTTTACATTCAGTTTTATCTCACTCATGTAAATACTTTTCTTCTTCCTGCCTTTGTAATTGCACATTGTGTCAATTGCACTATTGTGTTGTGTTTATTTTGACGTCTTAACAATATTGTATGTTGCACTGTTGGGTGATCCTCGGTCTTTAGGTTGTAATGTTATCATCTACACTGTAGCTATTCTGCAAATGACAATAAAGTCTTTCAAACTTGAATCTATGTGTACGTGATTTATGTTGAAGGAATACACCTTTCAGTACAAATGACAATATATGTAATTTCCGTTAACAGTCACCATAACGCCTTCTGTCATATCTTTCTCCTCTGGAAACGTATCCAATGTACAGGATTTCATCGTCTACTAAAGCTCAAGGAGAGAATGTCAGTGTTAGTCTTCAGCTTTCTGTCTTGCATCAGACGTTTGTAGTTGTCATGGTACGTCCCGCCTCTTACTTCCCACTCCTCCTCCCCTCTCTGGGTAGCACAGAGGACTCAGCCCTACTGATACGCTGCTGGAGTTAGTGGTAAACAAAGGTGTTTGAGGCCAAACCCAACATTTTAAATGGCTCCAACACCATTTTGTTGATGTTTTTCTCGTAGCGCCTGTTTTTACTAAATTACTTAGAGCTCAAAATAATTACTGTGCACGAAGACAAAAATGGAAAGAGGTAGGCTGGCTGCTCCTGTATGCATACTGGGCAAATATATTCTAAAGGGATTTTTACTTCTGAAAATGAACATGTGATGGGAGCCAAACTCTAGTGGAGCCGAACTGACCAATCACTGTCATTTCACTGTGCTGTTGTTGTTTACAAATTCCCTTTTACATTCCTTTTTATGTTCCATTCTCACTCCCTTGATTCCGTCGACTGAATCTGAGATAACAACCCAAAAACATGTTCCAGAGAGTCCTGTTTACAAACCTTTCTCTGAATTCAACCTGAGCTGAACATTGGTGAAGACAAATGGATCATCACTGCTGTACCACACAGGGTTACTCCTCATAGAAATCAATGACTATACATGTAGACAAAAACATATAATGTACAGCATAGCACTCACAATGCACTGTATGTGTATGGACCTGAAATCTTAGAAATCACAGAGCCAAAGCTGGCTTCTTAACAGCAACACTTTGATTCAGGACGGTCAGTTCAAAATTGATTTTCAGAAACATCTTCTTGGTTTATTTAATGAAGGTGATATTCATAGAACTGCAATTAAAACATTAAATCCCATTTCATCCACTCATTTTGCAAGCAAAACCTAACCCTACCTTTTTTTAAGGAAATGCTATGCTATTCAAATTTGCAAGTGGCTGTAGTTGAAAATAACTGTATTTTTGCACACTTTGACATATTAACCTGGCCTATCGTCTACAATGTTCTTTACTGAGTTTATTGATAGCAACAGACCAAAACAACCAAGCACAAACCCTCACTGTGTGTACCCGGCTACACTAGTTGAATAACTTCTATTGAAACAGTAAAAACTAGCTCAAAAGGAAATGTTTATCAATGTTCTTCTAGGGCCAGGGAAAACGGTTTCTAACAGAATCATTGATCATAATCAGGGATACATTGCCATAAATTTGACATGTTTTTTTTAAGAAACACATTCTTCCACCTTGATTACCTTGATAATCTGTTCTGAGTTCTCCTGTGTGTTTTTCCCCAATGCACACTGAGACACCATTACCATTGCTTCATTCAGGAGCAGGTAAACACAGCCGTGATTGATAATATGGGAAACCAGAAGGAGATATTATGCATATTATGTTTTACTCATGTGACATTCCCCTGATGACAGTTTTAATCTACATAAACATGGTCATATATTTTTGAGTAAGATCTCAGGTTTAATTGACATTACTGCTTCTTAAAATCTTCTGAGGCAATGCCAACGTCATTGCATTTTTGTTACTTTTTGTCACATCTGACTGTCAGAGTGGGTTTACTTGATGTCTATTCAATTTGCAATGGCTGTGTTATAGTTTGCATTTCACTAATATGTTTTTTATATAGGTGTATAGGTCACTAGCCACCTGGAGCTGCTAACATTCAGGTGGCCAACTGTAGTTAGATAATAACTTCACCTGTTTTTTTTGGGGTGGTCCCATATGGGTGGAGAATAGTGTGTGATATTAAGAGCAAATTGGAATTGACTTTACATTAATTGTGACACTGAGGGATCTATTTAGGATTGAACCTTCTCGAACCCTTACATTGCCTCACTTGAACCCTTCACCCGTTCACCCATCGGCACTGTCCAATTAACTCTGGTCATTGTGTTGTAATAGAGGTCTTGATGCCACTGTGAACCCAGTGCTTATCAGCCCTGGTGGCCTGTGTCCTGAATATACTGGAATCTTTGTGGAGTTTTTTTGCCGGGCTGCTTTCCTAGTTCAGGTTTTTTGTGTTGTTCTTGGTTTGGATTTTTTTTGGGTTGGGCTGGGAAGGATCCCTGAGAACCACTTAGTATGGTGGGAAAAATGTGTACGGAAGGACCTTGGTTCTTTTTTCTCTTCCAAACTAAAGAAATCCTGCATCCCTCAGTGGAAACGAATAAGGAGCCAGTCACGAATAGCATTTATCTCACAAGCATTATAAATATCTCTGGTTTGATTTTTACGACAGCTGATAAAAAACATAATAGTACAAAGAATTGAAATGTAGCTGTTGCAAAAGCTATTAAATCCATTTGAGTGGCTGAAATATAAAAGTACTGCAATTGCTGGATAAAAGTTTTCTTTGAGTTTATGGTTGTGCATCACAGAAAAGGCAACATCTGGATTTGCATCAGCTAACGTTGGAATTATTTTATCAGATTGGATGCAATATTTCAAATAGTTTTATACGCCTTTTTTAGCTTTAGGCCGCAATTATTTAATTAAAAAGAAAAGAACACAGTTTGTGTTGTTAATAAGCATACTTTTCATCGTCAGGCTGTGGAATGATCATCATTCAGTGCTGACATATGTGAACACAGTCTGATAGTTCCAAAGTGGGAGTTTCTTATTTCTTAAGCTAACTGCCTGACAGTTTTACATTAATAAATCTGAAACTATTGACACAGCAGTGCTGCACTTTGGTGCAAAAACAGTGTGAATAGAACAAAGATGAAATAAGCGAAGAATTGATTGATTCAGCAAAAAGAAAAAGAGCAGACACTTTTCTAAACTCAGAAGTAACACAGAAGCGTAGTACTTACGTAGGGGAGAGTGGGGTAAGATGAGCCAATTTTCACTTACCTTGTCGTCTAGTCAGGGAAAAACGAGATGGAAGTCAAATGACACCTACAACCTTTACTTCAGGATGTCTTCTGTTAATCAAACTGATAACAATTTATCTATCACAAAGGGTCATGAAAATATGACTCCATAAAAAAGTTGTGTTGTGGCTTAACTTGCCCCATAGTAGGGGTGAGTTGATCCGTGTCAAGGATTAAATTATGTCAATTAAACCTGAGCATAAGTAAACAATTATGTCATCCTTTCGCTGCCACTACCTGCTTTGGTGTCTGCACTGTAGTGACACCTCGTCAACATTATAAATCATGTTGGGAGAGAATTAATCCAGTAAAACAAAAATGAAAGAGCCAGATCAGAATCAGAATGAACTTAACAGACCAAAATAGATATCCTTGTAAATATACTGTAGTTGGTAGGTGAACACAGTACCAGTCTGTTGTACATTTACCCCAGCGATGTATAGGATAGTCATTGATAATTATTCATGTTATCAAATGTGGTTATACTGTCATCTGTTGGTCACTTTTGCCAGATTGTCAAAGAACTCCCCCGCTGTGTTTTTTTTTTTTTTGTTAACAACTTTTTATTGTTATTTTTGATTAATTCATATTAACAGAAAAGATCATGTATACACATACAGATATCGTTTTAAATTAAACTTAAATAAATTCATGGTATACTGTGCATGTACGTACACCCGGTAATTTGCAAATAAAATAGATATATACATTAACTTAGATTGGCATTACATGCACAAGCAGATACAGTCGTACACCTGCACATACGTATACAAAACTTAATCCTATATACTTGTAAACATGCATGCACACAAAGTTTACATATGCACAAAAGCATGCACGCACACACATTCACACAATATAAGTGTATTCAGTACCCTTATTTCCCTCCCTGGTGAGGGATCTTCAGCCCACCCTCCCCCTCCCCTCCCCTCAGTTAACCCCCCTTCTGGCAAGAGATTTAACGGCTATAGAGCTTCTGACCAAGACTCTATAGTCTTTCCCAGTGGCGGCTGGTGAACATTTTTTTGGGGGGGGCGCAGTTGGGCGGCACGGTTTAAATAGCACTTTTTTAGAGGTTTAGCTTAAGACAGTTGGTTAGGTGGCTGCGGCCACATTCGTGCTTCTTACATTTTTGTGTGAAGTGCTTTAGATCCTTCATCCCGGTTGTAGTCCAAAGTGTTTCAGTCCCAGGACTTTGAAATAACAGACAAGGGAAACAAAAAAAGGCATTGCTCACTGTACAACCAGCTAACCAATTCCGCTTAGCATACAAGTTTGAGGAGAAAGTCCGAGTGTAGGTTCTCCCGCGATCAGTGGTCGTCTGTTGAATGTTTAAATCCGGACGCTCGGGTCCCAAGTCTTTCAATTTCTTCTTTTCGACATCTGATAGTCGATGAAACGGTGTTTTAAGTAGAGCCTGCACGGAGTTCTCAGCCATCGATGTCGCCATATTCACTCAATCTAAGTTTCAGCTAGCTACGGTGCTGCTCTTTACGCTTGTGGTTAGGGAATGATAACGATGCTGATTCGCCGAAATAGTCCAATCGCGTATCTAAGAATGTCACATTGAACTAAGAAACAATGCCATTGGCTGTGGGCGCAAAGATTTGCGCCCACAGATCTAAGTTTCATCCCCCAATGAAAAGCTATCCTTGCTAAAATGACTGAGAAAAGTATAAGCTCTCCTATAGACTCCCATGTTATCGGCGCCCACGGACGGTAGCCGACCTGCCTATTCTCAGAAAAGGCGAATGGCAATATATTATGTCCGGACACATTTTAGCGGTTCTTGACAGTGGTCTCCCATACACATTTAACCCATAAACACGGTACATTTCTTATTTCAATTATGTTGTATATATAACGTTTTTTAACTCAAAAAGTCAGGGTGGGCGGCGCCCAAGCGCCCACTATTGACGCACCGCCACTGGTCTTTCCCTAAGCACCATGAGACCGTGCAATAGAGAGCTCTAGAGTCAAAATATCTAACAGCAGGTGCCACCAATGTTTAAGGACAGTAAGTGTGGTGGTTTCTACCATACTACCAGGATTTTCTTTGCAGCAGTTAGGCTGGAAAACCACATTCTTTTTTCATGTACAGGCATAGGGACCTGAGAATTGTCATTTAACAGGCATAACAAGGGGCAACATGGAATCTCCTTATGGAGAATTTCTGATAAAGATTCAGTGACCCAAAAGGACTGTACCTCAGAGCACTCCCAAAACATATGTGTAAAAGTACCTATGCAACCTTGTGAACATAATTGGCAAAGAGAAGATGGCACTAACTTGATCCAGTGTCTAAATACAGGTGTTGTATAATCCTATGTACAAATCTTAAGTGAATGGTTTGATGATTAGGATTCTTTGAAGCCTTTGGTTTTATTGAAGGCTGTAGCCCTTCCTAAAGATGTTGCTTAAGGAATCAGTGTCTGCTCTCTCCATCTCCTCAGTCTTTCTCTTGGACTTTCTTGGCATGATAGCTTTTCTTCAATGTTTAAAAATAAAAAACAAGTTGTGTAAAACTACATTTGAATACCATTTTATACTACAGAGACTTAACTACATGTTGAAGATTTACTTTGAAGAAAAACACGTTTTATTGTGATAAAAACACATTTACCACTTTACCATAAGCTGTCTCCATCACAACCAAAGAGAAATGATGGTGCTTCCTGAATTTATGGTCACATGGCAACACATGTGCAAAGTTCCCTAGATAAAGGGGGTGGGTCAACTTACCCACTGGCTCATCTTACCCTACTCTTCCCTATGGTGTGCTTGAAATTAACTTGTTTTTTTGACGTGTTTTCTGGACACATGGCATGGCTTTTTTGACCATATCTGAATTGCCACAAGTGCAACTGAGTAGCATGCTTAAAGGCAGCTAGCAGGCTAGCTAGCTCAGCAGAGTATTGTGACTGGTTTGCCCTTGAATATAAGCAGCTAGCCAGGCTGCTATCGACATCATTACCTCACCAAGCCTCGATCTAAATGACCTCAAAAGGGCGTGCAGGTGAATTTTGTGATCCAGCCATTTAAAATAAGTTGTCAGTTTTAAACTTTATCCTGTTCATGTTGAGCTAATCGTATACTTTGGATGAAAATCCTCCCTGCATCAGTTAGAGAATAGTGATTTGACTCAGTCCCATGCATCACACAGGGGGCTGCCTGCAGAGCTGTAATGACCTCTGGTGAGGTGCCCTCAGCCAACCCTCGTCTACACTATCATTACTGGGAGCACATTAAAGCCACATTCTCTTTTGAGAAGAAAATCAAAACATTTTTGAGGCCAATGCTTTGTGTATGTGTGATAGAGAGTAGTAATGGTAACATTATTTCAAACATAACACTTATTTCAAACCACGGGATCTGGTTTTGTTGCAAAAATAATGAAAAGTTCAGCACTATTTTATTTGCTAATAAAATGCTTTTATCCCTTTTTGCAATGTGCGATTCAGCTGTTCAAGTCAGTGAGTATCTCCCGACATAGGTGGAGCAACAAAATAAAGAAATGCATAATTTTCTCAGTAAACTAGGGGACAGCCTTGGTGAAGTGACATGTGCTTTGGTTTTTATGGGGATCCAAAAAATCCAAAATAAGACAGCTTTAAAGTCAGCAGTTTCATTTCAAACATGGCATTAAGCTGCAAAAATACCGAAATGCTCTCATCAAATCCACCACGTCTCCGACCACTCATCCACCTCAGTGTCCACTGCTAAATTAACTGCTGAATTTGTTTAGCTCCACATAGAGTAATTGTTGTGAGCTTCCTGTCTGATAGCCGGCTGCGCTCTGGGTGCAGTGGAGTCTCCTTTAACTACACTGCTGCGGTCTGTTGTGTGATCTCCTCCTGCAATGTAAAAACTCTTTGCACTTTTGCAATGTTTTGCCTAAATCTTGCTTTTCTGGAAACACGTTAGCAGCCAGAAGTGTGTTGCTTCATACTCTTTCAGTTGTGAAGGCAGGTTTCATTCCGGTTCACATCCCGATCGGACCCAAAAAAGTGGTGGATTGGGGTGCCAGTTCACATCCTGGGCCCTGCCTAGGTGCCCTTGAGCAAGGTACCGAAACCCCCAAATGCTCTCTGGCGCCAGGGAGACTGGCAGCCTTTGCTCTGGCACCTCTCCAGATGCATGTGTGCAACCAACATGTAAAAACTGTATAGTGTGTATAAATTGTGTATGTACTTAAAAATGCATGTGTGTGTGTGCACCTACCTGTGTACTGTGTGTGGTTAATGTATGTATGCATATAAAAACAGAGTGAAAACTGAATTTCCCCCTAGGTGGATTAATAAAGGTTCATCTTCTTCTATATTATCAGCTTACTTTGAAACTTGCATCTTGGTGGGGATTCTAGTTGTCACAGTGGATGATTTTCTCTACACTAAACACACAGATCCTTGGTCAGGAGCAGGGATTGTGTACATGTGCCAACCGCTTGTTGACATAGCAACTGCATCCATGTTTTTATGTCTTCAGAACGATTTAAGTTAGACAATGAAGTCATCCGTGCCACAAGCCTTTGACATGTAGTAGTTTGGAAAGTGGCAAGTTAAGGTAATTTATTGTCTTTTTCTGGAGTCAAACTGCTTCACATCGAAGGCTTTAAAATCTGAGGAACGCGTCCAGAGGGAGGAATGACGTCAGTCATATTATCTGAAATATATGCATATTTTGTTTTAAGTTGTCCATGTGATGGAAACTTGGAGTCGAAACACAATGAGAACAGGGGAAGAACTGGGACTTGATGGCAAACACTGAAGGTTTATTATGAAGTTAATGGCCGGAGAACTGATATGTGCTGCAGCCACGAGGTGACCCAGCGGTTGTCTGACCAACCCTGAAGATTTCTCACCCCAGTCCCATGTATTTAGCTGGTTCTGAGAGAATAATCAACATACTGCATACCAAGATAAAACACTCGAAGCACTATAACCTCTATCAGCTGACGCTGACAGGCATGAGTAAGGACACAGAACACAGAGAGCAGCCCAAGGTCTCAGGCCTGTGCTCAGTGCGGGCAACTGATAAACTGGGTCAAAGTTAAAAACAGTCCATGATTTGAGAAATCTTTCAATTTCGAGAGAGATTCAATGGAGGTGCTGGAATATTATTTGTAAGGCTCACAGCATTATGGTTGAGTTCAATATTCTCAGCTCATGGTCCACACAGGAGCTCTTCTGGAGATTTCACTGCCATCTCACAATCGGTCAGTGTCACAGTGGGCTGATTGTATAATCCACAGTTTTCAGATCCCTCTCTATGGATTATCCAGAGTTGCAGGGACTCGGTGTTGCTGTTAAATGATTTGAGCACCATACACGTAATTCCATTTTCCTGCACTGTATCATGGTGTCAGGAATCATGAACACAAACATTGTAACACCTGGTAAATTAAACTAAAGCTACCTATATAGATACCGGGGGTGTATGTGTAATCCATACATTCTGTTGTTGGGGTGAGTCAGCAGCTGAGACGTGTCAGGCTAGAAGCACATCGACTCTTTGATCTGTGTGATGAATACTGAGACACAATGAAGAGAAATGTTTTTCTGTTTACATTATGTGTTGTCAGGAAGGCAACATTTACCCCCCCGTGTCTCTGCTGCTGTCTCTGAGGACAGGGCGCCATGTAAACACCACAAATCCACAAGTGAGATTTAAATGGCAGTTCTCCTCTGTTAGTATCACTCTCAGCCTATTTTCACATATCAAATGATCTGTTTGGTATTCAGGTCCCTTTGTCATTCCCTTACATCTGTGCTACACATGCATATGTTCCGTGGGGAGACGTCACACATCAGGGTGGGGATGCACACTGTTATGTCTGCCTGGCTAAATGATGTCGTGGCAATGCTTGTGCTTTGATCTGGCCTGTGTTTGCACTCAGATAAGCTACATTTCTGTTTTGCATGCAACAATAACATTTGAAGCACATTCTGTATAGTATCAAATACACAAACACACTCGACACTGATGAACTGGTGGCTTGGGTTACATCACATTTGGCCTGTGGATAATGGATGAAGGTGTTGTCTGGGACACAAGGACTTCATGAGATAGCAGAGAGAAGACTGAGGAGTGCAACAGCACCCAGAGCCTGATGAAAGCTGCTAACACTTAAGACCATATTTAATGTGCTCATATTCTGAGAAAAATAGTTTCAGTCAGTTTAATTTGCTTTTAAGAGCTCACCTCACAGTGTTGTGGTTGTGATCAACACATTGAGTGAAGTGAACGACTGAACGGAGATTCTGGCTCTCCAAACGCAAGGCAGTACTATACTTCTCTCAGTTGCTTTTTGCTCTGGCAAAATAATCACTTTCGTTAGTAATAGTTCCATGCAAATTTCCTTATTCAGCCGAGGAAGTTATGGAAACTTGATGGAGAGGTGGAGCATGAGCCAAGGAAGAAAGCATTCAGTTATGGGTGAAACAGAATCACCGGCCAGTTACACGCATCATTATTATTATTATTATTATTATTATTATTATTATTATTATTATTATTATTATTATTATTATTATTATTATTATTATTATTATTATTATTATTATTATTATTATTATTATTATTATTATTATTTTTCCCTGATGGAAACGTGTTAACTGAGTTCTTCACACTTTGGAATAGACTTCTGGGGTTCTTGCTGGTTGTTGAAGAACACACACTTTGCATGACCTGATGGTACTCCTGTGTGATGCTTTTGACCTAAGCCAGAGAAATATCCCTCCAAATCACATCTTTTCCCTGTTAGATTGGTAAAAAACATACCTTATTATGGGTGTAGGAGCCAACATGCCATTTAGCCTGAGTTCATTATTTGTGTTATTATTATTTGTTTATATCACTTTCATTTGTATTTGTTGAGCACTTCCGGTTATTGTCACATGGATGTTGTATGCTGGGGCTTAATGACAGAGGGGGAGCTAGAGCCGACATGTTTTCTGTTGAGCGTTTTTTGTTCTAATAAAATAATTAAGTTTATATAATATTAAACATGATCAAATCAAACAAAACTGTATGGAAATCAAAACGCATCACAGTACAAAGCTTGGCTTAGCCTCTTGGTGAGCCAAATTTAAATGGGGATTTGGCCTCCATAATAGCAGAATACATGGAATCAGGAAGCCTTGATTCTAACAAATGTTGTTTATCTTTTGTCTCAAGCCCGATGTGCAACGCCAGACGCAGAGACCACGGTGACAATGAGAGGGCTGTAAACTGCTTCTGGTCTGGATGTGTTTGTTTGGTTATTTTGCACAGGGGATAGGAAGGCCATATTTCTAAAAATATGAAATGAATCTGCAGATTTAACATGAAAAAATAAAGACTGACGATATGACTATAAAAACGGACTCAAAAGAACCAAAGAACTCTTGAGATGTGTCATGTTGTCATCCAAGGCTCTGTAAAACACTCCCAGTTTCTCCTGGGGGCCCGCAGCTATTGTTTATGGAGATTGCACTTTGAGATGGGAGGATCCTTTATCACTAAGTGCCATGAAGCCCCTATGATTAAAAGGGACCTGGCCAGACTTGCTCAGGGTTTTACACATTTACCTTTCTGTGCTTTGTTTTTGTTCCTCTGTCAGCAACATTCAGCTAAGATACTTGAAGTACACTTTATTTTTGCTTTAACTTATTATTATAAAGTAAATGCTTGTTGCTCAATGTAATGGCTGTAAAAAGATGACTCTATCTGCATTTAGCTTGGTTCCCTCACTTTCACTGTGCAGATCCTCCTGTCATCCTGTACCATCTCCTGTGAAAATAGCCTCCATTTACACAGGAAGAACCTAAATAATTGTGCAACCAAAACAGGAAGTGCTATCCGTACATATTTCCAATTAGCAAAGAGTATCACTGTGAGTCGTCTCCAGTAGTTGAATGATAGACAGTGGAACCACCAAAGTACAGCAACAACATAAACGCTTAATGCTGTGTCATGTGCAGTGTTTCCAACTTTTTGAGGCTTTAAGTCACCAGATGATGTCATACTCTAAATGCATTTATTTTATTTTATGTATTTATTTGAACAAAGACCATGCATACCAATACATTCATCCCAGAAAAGAGAAGAGAGGATTTAAACCAGATTTGAGCTAATAGCTAATTTCAATCTGCAGTCCTTAGGCAGGTACATAACCATCAACAGTCAATACATATTACATAGTATAGTTGAAATATAATTTTACAATACAGTTCAATGCAAAAACGTAAAGATTACAGTGTAATTTATGTTGGCATGACTGGTTGCTTAACATCCATTTTGTTGTACCATGAGAGAAAGTCCGTGCAGGTTTTCAGCTCAGCCGGAAGAATATTCCAGAAGTGCAGAAGTGAGAGTTTATTGTTATTTGAGGACTCTCTGTTCAAACCTTAGAGTAAGAATGCTCACAGTTTTCTTTAGATAGCTCTGTCTAAATATAGCTGTGGTTTGGTGTAATGACACATTTCAGTGTCCTCACGTTTGGTCTGAGGGTGACTGTGTGACTGGCGTCACCGTCTCCCACAGCGATCTGCATACGGATGTCCAAAAACCACCGTCCACTACTGTTATTCTCAGCTGCCTTTTGTTCTCTGTGTCGACCCTTTGCTCTGCTCCAGGAGCATCTCTTTACATGCAAAGAACGTTTGGAATTGGAAATAATTAGGCAAAAGTCGCCATTAGTGAACGTATGAACATATCGAGGTGGGATAAAAGACTTTTGAGTGAGATCAATTTTTATGTCTGTAAAGCATAAACACAAATCCTGCGTGATATACACTGACACAGTTTCTAATCAATATATGTGCCCATGAGAATGCTGTACTTTGTTTATGTACTATAACAGATTTACAACCTTTTCTTTGGTCAGGGTTTTTATTTTGTTTTATTGCATTGCATTTTTTTTTTTATCATTTCAAGATTCTCCTCTGTCACAGACCGAAAAAAACCAAACTGCGTGCACCACGAGGGACATGATGCAGCAATTTGCGGTAGGACTGCTAAAAATGGAACGTCCACAGACAGAATGGCCGGGCCACGGTTTTCCACGTGGTTCCGACAGGTGCTGGAAAACACTGCTCGTCTGGAGGCTTTTTTAAGAGAAAACACTGAGATTATAGCTTCCCTCTGGAGGTCATCTCCATTTGCTATACTCTGTAAACACAGCTCCTCAAGTATAATGAGGAAGTGGATAAATGTATCTTTTTCATATTTGTTTTGATAGCATTTATCTTCCCTCATTACCATGGCGATAAAGACAACTGGCATGCCTTCAGATTGGTGCCCTCCTCACATTTGGTGAGGCTGTTTGTGTGCGCTGCTGTGCTCCGCTCTAATTTGCGCTGCTGCTGTTGATTTGTGTTGCTGTCCGGATCCTTTCATGTGTGACAGCTCGAGAGGCCTGGTGCCCAGCCACAGTCCTGCGAGCCCTCAGGGCACTCCAGTCCCACATTCACAGCCAGGGCCTGTACACACACGCGCGTGCACAAACACACACACACACACACACACACACACACACACACACACACACACACACACACACACACACACACACACACACACACACACACACACACACACACACACACACATACACACACACATACACACACACACACACACACACACACACACACACACACACACACAGTAGTAAGCTGCCACTGGTGCCCAGTTTTGAATGTGGTTTTTTCTCTGCGGGACGTGCAGTAAAGTAAAGTGACTAATTATATTTATGCTACTGTGTACTTCTACTCCACTACAACTCAGAGGTAAATGGTGTACTTTTACTCCACTACATTTATTTAATCCCTTTAGTTACTTTACAGATCTGGATTAATGATGGTAAATATAATCTCCCTTAAATCAGACTTTAGTTCACCTGGAGTAAATCCAGCAGCTACCCTGCAGTATACAAAGCCATTCAAACTAGCTGCACCTTTACCAGCTCTGAGAACACTTTAATGATCAATCATTATAAAACATATCAGAGATATTATTCTGAAATGGAATAATCAAACAATGACTACTTTTACTGTCGCTACTTTAAGTACATTTAGATGAGAGTACTTTCTACTTTCACTGGAGGAACATTTAGAATGCAGGACTTTTACTGTGACAGTATTCCTACACTCTGGTACTTCTACTTTACTCAAGTACAAGACCTGAGTACTTCTACTTTACTCAAGTACAACATCTGAGTACTTCAACTTTTACTCAAGTACAAGATCTGAGTACTTCTACTTTTACTCAAGAACAAGATCTGAGTACTTCTACTTTTACTCAAGTTCAAGATCTGAGTACTTCTACTTTTACTCAAGTACAAGATCTGAGTACTTCTCCCACCTCTGCTGAGTCACTCGGACCGAGTACACTGAAGCTGTAGACCGAGCTGGAGGAGAGTTTCAACAGAAGTCAAACATGGTTAACATGTTTACCAGACCTTATAAGTTCACTACCGTTTCATAGATATTTGACAATTTGTCAAAAAATAAAAAATCCCTTACCAATACATAAGCAGTCCCTGGATCAGGAATATCTGAACTCAGTCCTGATGTCACTTCCTGTCTAGATGCACTCACTAGATTATTTAGATTTCAAACATAGAAAACTGCAGGAATAGGTGTCACTGTTTCACTGAGATCTATGTAGTTTCTAAAATAAAGTATCTACTGTACAACAACATTTACTTCTGAAATTTAATTAAACATTTCATATATTTAAATGAATGAGTTCTGTATTAGCAGTGACAACAAAACAGTTTGCTATAGGTTTTTCCAGCATGGAATATTCTAACTGCTACAACACCGATATACCTTTTTAGATGTTTAGAACTCTTCAGAAAAAGTCCTCTGACCAAACTTTAAATATCATATTTTGGCCACCAGCAATGATAAAAATCTGAACATTCAATCCCTTTTATAGAATTGTTCAACAAATGATCACCAAGACACAAGTTTGAAAATCAGAATAATCAACTGCAAGTATTAAATGAAGGGAGACTGTGTTTTAAAACTGACAAAGTTCTATCAAATTTACTAAAACTAAATTGCAACACCTAACACAAACATCACAGCCTCTGTTCCTTTACGGTGCAAACTTTATGCTGCCTGTATTCTTTGCTGATTTATATTTTAGCAATTTTTGCAGCAAATCCACGTCCTGCTGGAGCACTGCGATATGGTTTGACATGGACTCTTTCCAGGGACCTTGTTTCAGCCGGGTGCCTGGGTGGTACAGTTCAGGTCCCTGTGGAATAAACAGCTTCCACTCTCTGATCTCTGAAGCAGTGCATTTGATCCAATGTAACATAAAACACGTTGGCGCGGTCTGTTGTTTATCCTTTCTCACACATAAGTGCGACATGGGATTTTGCTGGCGGAGAGCCCCCCCCCCCCCCCCCAGCTGACCTCCCTGGCTGTGGGTAATGAGGCAGAGCAGGCTTTGTACTACAGGCTCCCAGAGGAGGAACAGCCATGCTGACTGAGGGCAGGACGCTAATGCGTTGATGTGCCGACATGCTTTTCCTCTCCATCTGAAGGTGCAGTTGTCTGTGGAGACAATTCCGAAGACATCTGGTGAAAATCAGAAGCAAATGTTTATCTCAGACCTTTTCATAGGTGTGAAATAAGGCCTCCTGGTCCAGTTCTGCTTGTTTGTGTTTGTCGTCACCTTGTGGTTAGAACCTTCAACTGCTTTCCTAAATCCTAAACTTTCTTTTTTTCCCAGAAGCTAATCCCGTGTTCTACCACAGAGGGGCAGCATGTACACACTTTTTGAACCCTCAGCAACCCATCACACACATATTAGGCTCATTCAATATAACTAAGAAGATGTTATTCTAAAATTTCAAAGATGAAACAATTCCTAACAGTTGTTGCAACAATTCCTGTTGAAACAATTCCTAACAGTTGAGAGTCCTGATATGTTGATGGTGTACTCAGCTCTGATGTTGTTTCTGTACTGGCAGTAGGTTCCAGGGATGACAACAATGCTGCTCACTTTGTTCACATCATAACATATTTCTGCAAGTCGTTGGCCAGGCTGCTTTTAAATGTGGCATAATGGTCTCTAGAGGATGTTTCTTGAGTGATTTGGTCATATTATCGTGGGATTTACTGAACACATTGATGCTCTCATGAGGATCAACTCTTGTCATTTTGGACACGCTGTACGGTTTCGTCCTGCACCACTCGGAAGAAAACATGTCCATAAATGAGACACAGTGGATATCCTGTCATAAAATAGTTTAATTTTGATTTGAGTAACTTTGAGTTATTTAAGTCCTCTCAGAATATAGTACCAACACTTCCGTAATGTGGTGTGAAATTAACATCACAGCTTTTATTGGCTCACTTATCATAGGTTCAGATATGTTGGTTTGCCACAAAAATGTAACTCAGTGCAGCTTTTAGATGCAAGAAAACATCAGAACATTTGTCCGACAAAAAACTGAACGAGGACACCTAAGGTCACAGTGTACTGGGTCTCTGACTGTGTGTGTGTCTGTGATATTCTCTGCCAGGATAAACACCTAAGCTGAATACACAGCACTCATACACACCCTGCCTGTTTTCCTATGCCCTCTTGTGAAAGAAGCAACATCACTTCTCACTTAGTGGTTACCCCCTTCAGCTGGAGAGCAAATACACTGTACAGCAGCAGTCCAACTGTATTCTGTTCTTCATGATTTCAGAAAGAACACAATCAGTCCTATTTCAAGTCATTAAAACCCTCAAGATGCCATTTTATCATGTTTCCTTCTCTAACAAATACAAATTGTACGTACGCACTTTGTAAACTAGTCTATATGTGTGGATGAATCATTATACTGAATGTTGTTATCAGAGTCCTCATAGGTAGGGATTTATTTATTGGATTTTGCTGAGAGCATTAGGTAGACATTAGGACTGTGATAGATTGCTGCTGTATTAAACTCAGTACATCATGCTGACAGGATGCACTGAAGGCAGCGGGGGAGCTTCAAAGTGCAGAAAGCCCATTGACAGTGGCTCAGACATCCATTGTAATTGGATTATTTTACCCATCTAAACTTCAAGATTCTAAATGTGCATTTGTTAAAGATATTATTATAAGGTATTATCAAAATGGTTGTCCTTTAACATTTTCAACCATGTACTACTATTTATTTGTATATAACTTTTTTTGTGTTTTTTTAGTTCTTCCATGAGCATCCTTATTTGAGTCATAAATGATAACCATTAAATATTCGAGAACTTAATTTTTCAGATTTGGAACTGATGTAAATGGGTTTTTACAAATCAAAGTGGAACACCTTCATCTGTACATCCTGATGAATTAGGTAGTGCTCATAGCTAGCACATTACTGTAGCTGGCAAGCTAACTGGTAGCACTTTAACCAGTTAGTCAACACTAGCTCATTGAGGTGAGTTAGCTGCTAACCTGCTAGCACTGGATTCCACTAGCCCACCATGCTACCAAGCAAGCTAGGTAGTTTGGCGACAGTTGGCTAATCTTTAGCTAGTAAAGCTACACATTTCTCCTCAAAGTAAGAAGCCTATAGTTATAGCAAAACCCCACTGCTGTTGAAAGAAGCAAGCTAGTGTTTACGTGAAACTAGAAGATCCTTTACTGCAGATCGGTCCGATTTCATTAGATGCATTTTAAATTTGTAAATGCTGGAAGGACTAGATTTTTTTAGAAACTCAAAAAGTGGGATAAAAATATCTTCTGTCTAGAGATGTAAACACTTTAATTGAAAATGATATTCCCTCATTTGGTGTTTTGATGATAGTGGTGCAGATCAGTGTCACACATTGGTCCAAGATATCCCATAGTTCTACTGGGTTGAGACCTCTGAACACCATAGCATATGATTAATATAAATACAGCTCCGGAAAAAATTAAGAGACCACTCCAAATGTTTCTTACATTTTTATCTCTACATGTATGGCAGCCATTTCTGTTGAATTCCAACACAGAGAAAAATGTTCAGTAGTTTATAGAACACAATAAGAAAAAAAAAATCATTTAATCAAAGACATACCGATAAAAAGTATAACCAGAGAAAATGATAATGCTGAAGTGGTCTCTTAATTTTTTCCGGGGCTGTATATGTATGACTCAGACCATCCATGTTGTGTGCTTCAGATTGAGGGTGGTTATGTGACTGTGTTTGTGTCCCTGTGCAGAGGATGCAGGGACGTACTTCCCCAGTGTGAAGAGGGACCCGGGCCGGTACCTGCAGCCCTGCTCTGACTCTGTCAAGACCTGGCTGCGCAGCATGAAGAGCGCCGGGAAGGTCGTCCTCCTCATTACCAGCTCCCACAGCGACTACTGCAGGCTCATCTGTGAACACATCCTGGGGTAAGAACTGCCCCTCCCTAAAAGGACAGGACCTGGTGCACTACTTACCATAACCCCCCCTCAGGATTTATGACCTGAAGCCTGCTCAGTCCAAGCTGGCCTTTTTGGGTTTCCCCTCAGCTCCCAACATTCCTTACAGCTCCCATAGAACATGTTTCAGTCATTGCTTCAGTCTCATCTCTTAAACCCCGTCATCATGGCACATATGCAACACTCCATATCTCCGAGCAGCCAAGTCTGCACGTTGGGCAATTTCTGTTTATATTTATTATGTTGTCTGTTACTTTAAAAAATATACGCGTTCTTCAAAAAGGCTTATTCATTCATCCCAGTTCACCTCATAGGCCCTGCTGTGGTGCCCTTGAGCAAGGCACCGGACACCTCCAATCGCCCCTCCCCATTGCTCCCCGGGCGCTGCACGATAGCTGCCCACTGCTCCTAGTACTAGGATGGGTTAAATGCAGAGGACACATTTCACTGTGTGTGCTCTGCTGTGTGCATGTATGTGACTAATAAAGAGGGTTTCATCCTCCGATTCTTCTATCTATTCACCACTCAACATTAATTCTTAAGACTGTAAGACAATAAGATAAGATATACTTTATGGATCCCGATTTGGGATCTTTTTCATCACAGCAGCATCGACAAGACATTGCACATGAATTAGAAGTAAATAAATAAATAAAATAAGATATATACATATCAGCAGTGGAAGATAAATCAAATAAGCAAAACAGTGAATATATACACATAAATAATGAAAGATATATATCTATAGATGTTATGACTATGCTAAGCAATGTCATATTTGGCTTTTCCCAAATCCAAAAATGATTGGTCATAGTGGAAATGTATTAGATACAGTATTTGCAGGTTCATTTGATTTAATATTGCTCTTTGGTGTCTTTTTTACCTCTGTTAAGTTTTCTACTCAACTACTGTGTTAGGATAATGGTGTCTTAACTCCACACAAAGTTCACATGAGTTCATTCTTGACTTCTTCTTGAGTTTCACAGAATATTCTTTATTACGTACTAGTTTATACATATAGTCGGTTAGCTAGTTAGCTCGTTCAAAGCTCCAAAAAGCTATTATGTTACTTAAAGTATTAAGGGTCTAACAATAAAATACATTAGTTTCACGAGTCAAATTTTAGTTGGCAAGGCGTGACCTCCCTGGAGTCTGTACGCTCACCATTTCTCACCAGTGCACAATGAACACTCAGCACTTTATTTGATAATTGTAGGTGTGCCACAGAAGGGCGTTATCGTTTGCAGATGAACACTGACTTTGTGCTCCGCTGGCTCTGTGGGCCCTGCACACTGTGTGGTTTATTCTGGCAGCCTAAGCCTTGTTACACACTCAATCAAGCTGTGAGAGAGCCTTGAAAAAACACAGAGTGTGTGTTGCTGCTGCGCTCTCACAAACATAAGCCCGCTCTTTGTGAGGTGTTGTCCTCCACACTGCTCCCCTGGTGGTCTGCTTTCTCACGTTTAATGCTTACAGCTGATCTGTAGATGTTCAGGGCAGGGGTGTCCAAACTACCCTGGTCCATTTTTAATTGGCCTGCAGCAAATTCTAAAAGTATAATGGGATATGGCCCACACATGAAACTTGTGCTTGTCTTATATTGTACTGTACTATATATAGGTGTGAACATATTTTACACAGTAGTATTCATGCGTTAATAAGCCAACTTTTCAAATAAATTCAGTCAATTAAAGTTGAAAACATTATCTAAAACATCTTAGTTGATAAAAAAAGCCAAATAACTTATTTCCATACCCAGCTTGAAATATACCCTCCATATTCCCGCTTATTATTATCAATCTGAAGCTTCTGTTTCAAGAAATGAGCAACCAACACTTTTTGCAACTAAAAAAATGAAACCCTACGGAGAGCTGTGATGTAGGCTGTTTTATTTCTTAAAGCATTTTCAAGTATCAAGCATCATTTACCTACATTTGATTGATTTAGCTAACTTATAAATTAATATTTGAGGCAATATACCTCAGCTCTAGGGAGGGGCCCAGCCCTTCGTATGTTTTCATGTCCTCAGTTAAAAGAGTTTGTTCACCCCTGCTGTAAGGCATGTAGCAGCCTGTTCCTCCCTGTGGTTCTCCGGTCCTCTCCCCGGCTCCCCTGGTGTTTGACTGGCTCGCCCCGCCCTCTTCTGGGTCTCTGACCTCCAGTAACGCAGCATGTGTCGCCTCCCAACCACCGCAGTCAAAGCCCCAGCTGTGGATGAGTGTGGCTGCTCTAAATCATGTTCAGTCTCTGCTTTACACGGCCCGGGGATGCAGATTGATGTTGTGATTGCTTCAACAGGAAGTCAGGTCAGCTGCACTGCCAGAGGTTCATGGTGGTGGTGGAGGAGTCTGCTCTGGTGTGCCTCCTGCATTTCCAACGCTTGATGTTTGTGTACAGATGTTTCCAAAACACCATTACCTCCATAACTCTCCCACTCTTGCTCAGCACCACACCCCCCTTTAAACGTCAGGGGGCTCAAACCCACAGCGCCTCACACTCGGGGGCCTTTCACTCCCTGCCTCTCATTGAGGTTGTCTTTATTTACTTTGTATCAGCGGTGGGAAATAACTAAGTACATTTACTCAAGTACTGTATTTAAGTACAATTTTACTACTACTTGTAGTTTACTTGAATATTTCCTTTTAATGCTACTTTATACTTCTACCCCACTACTTTTCAGAGATAAATGGTGTACTTTCTACTCTACTACATTTATTTAACAGCTTTAGCTACTTTTAACAAAAATTCAAACTATTTAAATACTTTGCAAAAACTCAATCAGACTTTGTTTTGTACCACTTGATGGAACAATATTATCTAGAATGTCACATATATGAATATAATCAATTACACACATAAGGCAATTTTTCTGCCCTATGATTACTTTGACCTTTTATACTGACAATACTTTTGTACTTTTACTTTAGTAAGATTTTGAATGCAGGACTTTCACTTGAAGCAATAAAGTTTTTTGACAATAATGAATTGGTACTTTTACTGAAGTAAAGCATCTGAATACTTCTTCCATCACATGCCTAAAACCCACACCTTATACAGTATGTATTTGCTTCTAATCCGCACCTTATCCAAAGATATGTCTTCATATACATTATGTACATTACAACAACATTTTACTGTTATTTGAATTTATTGAAACCTCATGCACTACTCTTTGCACTTTCTGGTTGGATGCACTCTGCATTTCATTGAACTTGTGCATGCTCTCGGAGTTCAGACAGCACAGGACCAACAATGTGTTGTTTCGTGGAGTCTCATTTCCTTAGCATTTTACTGTTGCTTCAGGATACAGCGCGTCCTGCCCCCACCCGGCCTCCAGCTGCTGTGGGTGGTGAGTAGGCTGTCAGTGGGCTGCGGGCCAGTGACAGTGGGCTGTCAGAAGTAGCACAACACGGCGGAGCTGTCTGACAGGAGGCTGCTGGCCCCAACTGCTGGGCCCCACCCAACACACTGTGTGCTGCTGCTGTATGCTCCTTACTTTATAGATGTGTTAGTTGTTGTGTAGTCCTCATTGTGCAACACAGCAGTGCAGTGCAGTTCTAGCTTAGTCAATTCTGCTACTTTTATAAAAACATGACAAAACAGAAGCATTTGTATCAATGAATGAGTTCCTGAGTTGCATTTTTTATTTGCTACAGTAGGAATGCAAAAGGCAAAAGCAAATTTTTGCATGCACACACATATTTTCATGCATCAAACCGACAGCGGTTTACATATCCTTCCTGTTTCATAATGCTTCCTAACCACATATGTAAGATTATGTAAAGATTATCCTGCACATACTAATAGTTAACTAGCTCATACTCCCTACTGTACTGAGGGTCTCTTTGGAGAGCCCTCAACATGTTCACTATCACTTCCTGTTTGTAGCTCTGTGGGAGTGTTTATTGATCTTAGTATTCCCTCCATGTGTACACTGTTGATTCCTGCATGTTTTACCATCATGTGTACACAGGGTTGGGAGGGTTACTTTAAAAATGTAATCTGCTACACTTACTCGTTACCTGTAAAACAATGTAATCAGTTACCTCATCTGAGTAACAAAGTATAAAAGTAATGTAATCTGATTACTTTCCATCACTTTTGGATTACCTCAACATCAAACGCAATGCAAATAAATAAAAGAGGAAATTAGTCTTTTTTTACTTCAGTGTATTATGTTAGACGACAGAACAATGTGAAAAAAGAAAAGAAAAGAAAAAACCAAGATATTTATAATCAAAAATTATTTTAGGCTAGACCTACCAAATGCTAGAGCTTACAAAAAGTGTTTTAGTTTAATATTTGAATACAAAACCAAGAGTATTTTTGTTTTAAAGGGCCCCAATTATGCAAAATCCACTTTTTCATGTCTTTTTACATAAATATGTGTCCCCTCTGTGTTCAGAGATTTGGGAAGTTACAGGAATGAAAGATTCCTCTCTCTTTTGGTCCTGATCCATCTCTATAAAAACCTGTCTCAAAATCAGCTGATCAGATTTTGGCCACATTGTGATGTCACATTTATTTGGGGTTGTACAACCATTAGCCAATAACAAACCAAGGTAACCCCGCCCACTCTATCACCTGAATCTTCTCCTAGAGCATAATTGTGTTTTTTTAAACCAATCACTTCTGAGAGGGGCGTGGCCAGCAGCAGCTCATTAGAATTTAAAGTTACAGACACAGAATCAGCACTTTTGGAACAGGGCTGAAACAGAGGGGTTTATGGGATGCTACAATGATCTGTTTGGTGTTTCATCAGAGACATGTTCTGTATATATCTGAGACCTGTAATATATTGTTGACAAAAAGTATAATAGGGGACCCTTAATGATTCCAGCTTCACCATTAAAAAAGAAGAATGAAAGTAGCCTCGTTTCAAAAATGAAAATTCATGCAGTACATCTACCTATAATATATTGATGTTTATTAATACATTGTTGTTGTTTTTTAAAATGTAACAGTTATGTGGCTCCACTCAGATGTTGTGCTTGTGTAACCCTCCTCAGTGTATTTGGAGGCTGTCCAGGCATTGTCCTGGCCGGGCCAGGGCCGAGGTTAATGTTGTTTCTCTGGCTGTTGCAGGAAGGATTTTGAAGAACTATTTGACGTCATCATCACGAACGCTCTCAAGCCTGGTTTCTTCTCCTTGGTGCCTGAGCAGAGGCCCTTCAGGACCCTTGGTGAGTACCGGCGTGCTCACAACTCCATTCCATCACTGATTGTTTTGGGGGATTTTTTGAATTCTTGTGAACTTTCTTTAATTACAGAATGTTACAGTTGAAAGGCTTCAGAAGTAATAATTTAAACATTTTGTTAAGACTTGCTTCCTGCCTACAGTGGGCTAGAAAGATCCACATCAATTTATCTTCTGTATCTTCAGTATGGAGATGGAGTCAGGACATTATCAGCAAGGCAAGTTTATTTATTTATCAACTCAAGGCAATTCAAAGCGACTTACAAAAATGAAAGACATTAAGAGCATTTAGAAATAGTGCAGCATAAACACATTATAAAATGGAATTTAAAAACAGTCATTAAAAGCAAAGAGAATAAAATAAACATAAAACAAGCTAATATGTCAACTACATGAATAGAATTTACAGAGCAGTGTAAGATATGAAGAAGCAAAGAGAAAAGTCTTCAGCCTGGATTTGAAAGTAGTAAGAGTAGCAGCAGACCTGCAGGGTTCTGGGAGTTTGTTCCAGATATTTGGAGCATAATAACTGAAGGCTGCTTCTCCTTGTTTAGTTCTGACTCTGGGGACAGAAAGACCTGAGAGTTCTGGATGGTTCATAATGTAAAAGGAGATCACTAATGTATTTTGTGCCCAAACTATTCAATGCTTTATAAACCAGCAGCAGAACTTTGAAATCAATTCTCTGACGGACAGGAAGCCAGTGTAAAGACTTGTGTCTTGTGTAGGTTTGGGCACCTAAACGCGGTGCCAATAGGGCACCGGTTCCGACATAAACGGTAGTAACGAGACCGGATAAGAACGAACATTTCGGTGCCTCATTTCGGTACCAGACTTTTTTTTTTATACTGCCCCCTGGTGTTCCGGCGTCAACTTGAGGTTGTTGAACCTGATGTCAGTGCCGCTACTCAGCACACTTGTTGATCAGAACTGAGTGAGAGGATCAATAAAGATGCCGAAAGTAAAACGCTCCAAGGTTTGGCTTCATTTCACATCTAAGGATGCAGATTCTGCGACATGCAACACATGTCTTAAGCAATAGCATGCAAGGGAGGTATCACTTCTAATTTAATGAAACAGCTGACGGTGCATGGAGTTTATTTAAAAGCCGATCAATGCACCGTGTTTGATAAATTACGTGACAAAAGGCCAAGCAATTCAACGGCAGCAACCAGTGTCGGACAAATAGAAGAGAGTCCCAGGCTGGGCCTCTCTATATTGGTTTATTTATTACTATATGTTACTTGTATTTACATTGTTTAAAGATTTAAGTTAATACTGAGTTCAATTTGGCCCTGGAAATAAAAGGGTATTGTTTTTTGACAACGTGTGTGCGTTTTCGTTTTTTAAAGTACCGGTTCGAGAACCGTTTCGGCACCGGAACCGTTTCAAAAATACAGAGTAGGCACCGGTATCGGATAAAACCCAACCGATACCCAACCCTAGTCTTGTGTTAGTGAGGACTCGAGCAGCAGCGTTCTGAATCAGCTGCAGCTTTCAGATAGATGATTTAATTTTTAATAGGTTTTAGAATGCTCAAAGTCCAAGTTCAGACTGGCGACAAATAGAGACATCTTCATCCACACCCACACACACACACTGATCAGATCTCATATATTCCTCATCAGTCCAGCTGTCATCTCTGAAGATTTCAAACAGCTGCTAGTTGTGTTAATCAGATTCATATCATTTACCCACAATTCCTCAAGAGTCCACATCCCTCCTCCCTGCCGGCTCGGCTCTCTGCTCTGCCGGCCTGTGGTCTGGTGCTCAGGTAGGAGGTGTGCAGAGCAGGGAGCCCTGATGGAATGCTCCCTTCATTCTGACTGTCTCCCTGCCAGCAATAACACTGGGGATGCATTATGTGTGAAGACAGGATGATCCACTCAGGGAAATATGTTCTCTTTCTCTCCCCTCTCCCTCTCCCTTTCTCTCCCTGAGGTTTGCCACGTTGAAAAAAAAAAAAAAAAGGCCTTTGTTCTTCCTCTGGCCTCCTGGCATTCTTCTCTCAGTTGGGAGACCTCTTATTATTCTGCACTCTTAACATCTTTGTTTCATTTATTAGCGATAAAGTGTATTATGTGTGACCAGTGAGTGACACATAAAGTCTGTTAGCTGAGGACAGACGATTAAACACAGTCCAATCATTTGATAATCATCTCAGATCCTCCATCAGGGTATATGTTATTTAACATTCAAGTAACTGCATATATCGAGGTAAAGTTGTTTTTTATTTTAATTTGTTTATTTATTCTACTATTACAATATTAATACAGACAATTTATGAATCCGACAAACAAACAAAAAGAGTAGAAGCAGGAGGGCAGAAAGCATAGCTTATACAGAAAGTAGCCCTCCCGTTTGTCATCCAGTTGCAGGATTAAAAAAAAAAGAAGATAAATCAATAATTAAATACACACACAAATAAATAAAAGCCATGTGTACATACACATACATACAGTATGTACATTTATACATACACCCAGTTTCCAGGGTGGTAGAAAATAATAAGGTTAAAAATACATTCCTACAAGTCTATTCTCAAATAACAAGACAGTATACATTTGTATCCTATTTTTATGCAAAATAAGATAATTAAGATAATTACGATAATAGTAATCATAATTATAATTATGATTACTATTATTTTCATTACCATCATCATCATTGTCATACATACATATCATTTTTTTTAAAGGTAAACGGAAAGCACAATGAGCAAAAAAATCATTAAAATAAAATGAAAACAGCAGCTAGGTACTTCATATCCATTTTTGTTCATTTGAGTAGTCTGTTAACATAATATTTCTGAATCTTGATTTGAATGGTTTGTGACAGTTAACACTCGAAACATAGTTTTGCACCTACAGTGATAAGGATAAGCTGTGTGATTTAATGGTTGTTCTGTAGGGCTTAGCTAGTTGTTCTGTACATTTAATTTTAACTTCTTTCTTCTGGAACTACAATGCAGACAAAACACTGCCTCACAGGGAACAGTTACAAATAGAAAGACTGAAAACAGTGAACTGAAGTTCTTTCAGAACGGTTCAAGGTTCCTGAGAAGAGTCAGTTTAGGTGTTTTTAAGCTTAAAGAGTTCGACTGAATTCCAGCCTGAGTTCAGTCAGCTCAATATGAAGCATTATAGAAATCACATGACTTTGTATTTTAGAGTATACCGAAAAAAAAAATATCCTGCAGTATTTGCAAATATTTTACTCCTCCTCCTCCTCCTCCTCCTCCTCCTCCTCCTCCTCCTCCTCCTCCTCATGACAGAATCAGTGCGGGTCAGCTAAATGTGTTAGCTTTCTGACATGGTTTTGTTACTTCAGCACTGTCCACATGTTCTGAATTGGGTTTAACTCAGGACTTTGGTAAGGCCATTCTAAAACCTTAGAATAACCCTTGGGGGCCAACTGTGGCCCTTTTTAATTGGTCTAATCATGGAATATGGACCACACATGAAACTAGTGCTTTTCTTATATTGTACTTCCTCAACATTATTCACACAGTAGTATTCATGTTGTTTTTTCTGTTCTTATGTAAAGCCTCTTTAAACATTAGGGAAAGCGCTATATAAACCTTATGTATTATTATTATTATTATTATTATTATTAATAAGTATATGTTAACATATTTTGCACAGTAGTATTCTTGTGTTAATAAACCCACTTTTCAAATTTGTTTAAAACATTTTCTAACAAATCTTAGTTGATAAAAAAGCACATTAACCTACAGTATATGAATAACCAGCATGAAATGTACCCTTCATATCTCCCCTTACTATAAGCAATCTGAGTCTTCTGTTTTAAGGAATGAGCTGCCAACAAAAGAAAGTAAACCCTATGGAGAGCTGGGATGGAGGCTGTTTTTTTCTTAAAGCTTATTCAGGTATCAAGCAACATTTAACCTACATTTGATTGATTTTGCTAACTTATAACTTAATTTATGAGGCAATACACCTCACCATCTAGTGAGGGGCCCTGCCCTTCGTATGTTTTTCAGTATGTGGGCAATGTTGACAATATTCATATTTCTTGCTCAACCCAACTAAGAGTGTGCTTTGTCAGACCTGTTGGGAGTTAGCATGCAGCTCAAAGCGCTGCTGCGCCACGTTTCCATCACATCTCCACTGGGCTCTACTCAAGCTTGGTACCAGGTACTTTCTGTGTTTAGTTTTCCGTTGCATACACGACCTTGGGAGATGAGCTGATCCCCGCTGCATGAAACACAGAGTCACCAATCAGAGAGAATTCTGCACTTCCTCAATGTGGCGAGATGACGCAATAGTTTTACTTGGTTCCATTTTCTTTAAATCTTGATATATTTAAAATGATTTGACGGTAGTTTAATTTCAATACGCAGGGTTTGTGCAGGATGTCCCATGAAGCACTAGTGATGATCCTCTCTGACTTATCAGTGGTCTGTACCCTTTCCATCCACAATTCTCCCTACTGGAAAACAACAAAAAAGAGCCAGTGGAAACTTTGGCCTAGTTTAAGATGTCTGTTCACTTTGTAATCTGAGACGTGAATTTTATTCTACGCTGCTTTGGGAAGGTGCACTTCTGCCTCTGCATGAATGCGTGTGAATGCTGACTTGTATAGTGCTTTGAAGGGTTGTACAGACTGGATAAAGCGCTATATTAACAAAGTCCATTTACCACTGTACAGAACAAGCAGCTATTTAAATGCCCAAATAGTACCACCACACTGAAACAACTGAAACAGGCACTACACCACTTCACATCATAAAGCAATGATGAGAGTCAGGAAAACACTTTTTTTTTTTACACCTTTTGTATCGTGTTAATCATCACAGTCCCAGAGATTTAACACTAGAGAACCACTGCTTTCCTGGCTTACAGACCTCACATTCACACTCTGCTGTCCTGCTGGCAGCTGGGTGCTGTGGTGGGGAGGTGCTGGGTGCTGTGGTGGGGAGGTGCTGGGTGCTGTGGTGGGGGGCAGGTGGAGCCTGGGCTGTGCGGTCATGTAGCAGCTGGCTGTTTGCTCTAACTGTGGTCTCTCTCTCCTCTGCAGTGAACGATGTGGAGGAGAGCGAGGGGCTGCCATCGCTGGATAAACCCGGCTGGTACTCCCAGGGAAACTGGCCGCACCTCCACGAGCTGCTGAAGACCATGACGGGCAAACCAGAGCCCAAGGTACCCCCCCCCCCCTGTCTGTAGCAGCCAGATCTCCGGCTGAACAACATCCCAGCCTCGCTTTGAGGTTGACTCCAGCTCTGGTTTTTGGCAGAGGCTGAAAGACATGAGGGCTTCACGATAAATCAGCTCAGGAGGATTCACACTGGGGTGATGGAGAGGAGGAACGTGGCCTTTGGCATGACTGCTGACAGGCCCGCTGCTTGCCAGCATGCTGGGAGCGCAGCGCACTGATTACTTAGAAAGCAGCTCATTCTTATGGACAAAATGATTAGTTTTTCTCCACAGTACCACAGTAGGTTTGTGAGGTCCACTAGTTTTTAGTCCTGAAGCACATTCAGCCAGGATGGTCAGGATGGTGGTCAGAGTTAGACTGGAAGAGAAGTGTTTGAAAGATGAATACTGCTATTTGTGCTTCCAGACAAATAATAATAATGATTATTATTATAAAGCTTTATTTGTATAGCGCTTCATACACCAGGTGCAGCTCAAAGTGCTTTATCAACATGGCACACAAATTAGACAAATTAAGAAATTAACTTAACACAGGTCGGTAAAAGGTGTGATAAAGGTGATAAGTAAAGAAAATACAATAAAAATAAACAACGATCCTCTCCGTAAATTGAAGGAAGACAGAATGAATAAATACAACAAAATATTAAAACCTAAAAATAAATTAAACAATAAAACAAATAATAAATATAGAAATCACAATAAAAAATGAGAATACTAAAAAGATGAAAAGACTAAAACTACCATCTGGATTTGTATTTTTACATTATCATAGCACCAGATGCAGTAGAGGGGACTTATTGCTGAAGTCTGTCTGTATTTAGTACATACTGGCACGTAACACCAGTTTAAAAAGGGATGTCTCTAATAAAACTAAATAAATAAATAACAACATATACAACCTATAGTGTAAATAAAACAACATAAATATATAATAAGAATAATAAAGATTAAAGGATCAATTGAAAGGGGGGCGTTGCTAATGAAAAGCTAATCTAAATAGATATGTCTTCAGCTCTCATTTGAAAATGTCCACCGAGTTGGCCTCTCTGATATTGGGTATGAAAAAGTATATTCAGGCAAATATGTAGCCGCCACTCCAGAGGACAGTTTGGAGGACACACAACATCCTTCTGAGAATAAAAAACAAGCTGAAGCATCTGAACGCTCAGCATCCTGAAGGAGAGCCGGACACAAAGTCTCACATCAGACAGTCAAGTGAGAGTTACATGGCTGATGGCTGTGTGTGCGCGTGTGCGCGCGTGTGCGTGTGTGGTTGTCTGCGTGTGTTGGGGGGGGGCTTTCTGTACTGCACTGGAAAGCCTCCTCTGTAGAGAAATATGCTATGTGTTAGATATATGCACTATGAAAGGGGGGTCACAGTTTCCAAATATTTAGGAACCACTGACCACTATAAATTGCATGTAAAAATAAATATAAAAAATAGAGCTGTCAACATGTCAACGCTTGCAATTCATCTGGAAACCTTACGCTGTTACAAAAACAATATACGCAAATGAATCACATTAACAAGTTTGACCCCGCCTTGATCCCGTGATTCCAGCACGATGTATACTGTACATGAGTTGCATGGCAATGAAAAGACGAAGGAGGGGAAGAAACTGGCACAAGCTACATGTATTACTGACTGGAGACCACAGGACGTCAGACAGAAGCATCACTACCTGGTGTGGTGAAAACAGAGAAAAGACATTTTGCTGAAACGTACAGTTTCCTGAAGCTACACAGAATACAGCAGACAGGGTCTCCACTGTAGGATCAGACAGAGCTGCAGGATGCCAGCAGCAGAGAGAAAATGCTCTGTGTAGCACACATTACACAGAGGGCAATCACAGCGGCGCTCTGGGACAGCGGCTTGGTTGTTGGAGTTGCCAATAATTCAGATATGAGGTATAATAAAGTAAAAAATTAAGATTTCTGTGACCAGTTTGTCATGCATTTCTTTGCAACATACACATGAATTTGTTTTATCTGCGCCCAAAATACAGATAAATAGTAATTCAACTTCATCATGATTAATTACGGATAATTGTTGCGGTTAAATGTTTTCATTAATTGACAGCACTAATGAAAAACTACATATAAAAACACCAATTTGAGTCTGTTGGATGAAAAACATTTTAGTCTCATGGGACTTCTGGTTTGTGATATTTTTCATTAAGCCTACAGTCTGGTCCCAGTAATGACATCATGTCTGATTTTAGGCTTAAAGGTCAGCCCCTGTGAGCGCTACACAGGAGTTAGTTGTAGTTCATGTCAGAGGCACAATGCTCATTATCTTGTCAAAAACACAAAACTGAGTCACGGCACGGTAACCAGCGTTTATCACAGCAATTTGTTATTTATTATGATGATTTTTTTTGGGGGGGGGGCATATTATGCTTCTTATAGATAGCAGTGTTAAAGAGATGTTAGGGCGCAAGATGAATCATAAAGATTCCACACACAATGTGGGCGGTTAAAAACACTCCATGTTGTCCAGCATCGAGCATACTGAGCGGTAGAGAGACTCACATGGAGGAAGCTGCCACCATTCAACCCATAGAACCCTCTGGAAATCCGATTGCAGTCAGAGGAAGATGATATTACAGATCATTTCTTTCCATTTAACTTCCCAAAAGCAATTATAGTCGGAGCAGGAGCAAAGGATATGACTCAGATGGGTGAGCCAACATTTATTCTCTGATGAATTTGTAATTTCCTGAAATGATGCATCTGAACTCTCCATGTGTACTCACTCTCTAAGCAGAAGAGGCTCATGTCTGTTTCAGTAGCAGGTACTGATAGCTGACATTTCAGAGGAATGCAATATACAGTGAAAAAACTGAAACGTTGCCTTCAGAATCAGAATCCCTTTATTCATCCCACAGAGGGGAAATTGAAATTTGCTACAGCAGCAACAGAACCAAAGACTACGGAAGAGGATTACAGCCACATGGAAACATTTTTTTTGGTTCTGAGATTAAAGTCAGAACTTTAAAGTCAGAACTTTAAAGTCAGAATTCTGATTTTTTTCTCAGAACTCAACTTTATTTAAATTTTTTTCACATCCCCCAAAAAATGTGTTTCATGTGGTTCTAATCCTCTTCCATAAAAGGCAGCTTTACAAAAGAAAATATGTATTTAAAATATGGCACAACTAGTCATTTCTTTTGTTTTTTGTTGTATGGGGGGTCTACCGGGGCCATGCTGGTTATAGAGTCTGACTGCTGCAGGAAGGAAGGACCTGCGGTATCTCTCTGAGACACCGCGGGTGCAGCAGCCTGTCACTGAAGGAGCACAGTGCGGACAGGGTGTCCTGGAGGACAATTAAATGTATTATGTCAACACATTTCACACAACTTTATTAGGTTAGTTGAAAGTAATAATATTGAGTTTTACCCAAAATAAAATGTATTTAAACTTAAAAAGATTCAACTAACCTAATACAGTATATTTGAATAATAAAAGAAGGAAGGATGGTGCAGATCTCTCAGAGGAGCCTAAGTTCACCTTTGGCAGCACTCGTCATCACCCCCCACCCCCCACCCACACACACACACACACACACACACACACACACACACACACACACACACACACACACACACACACACACACCCCGGCCCTCTGCTCAATGCCCCCTCTGTTCCCCGGCCACGTGGAGAAAGCTCTTGAGGAATTTAGTGTCAACCTGCACTTATAGCTGCTTTAACAGCGCCCGGGGTGACCTGAGGCTCTGTGTTCAGCTCTCTCCACTTTCACCTGTTGGACTGACTGCAGGTGAAAGGAGGCTTTCAGGGAAGATTACAATCCCCCCGAGCACAGCGCTGACACTGATGGTGGAGCCGATGGGATGCCATTACAGAGTCAGGCCTGAACACGGGCAGTGAGGATCAGTCTGACATGTTTGTGTCTGACAAATCCTGACCCTTTAATTAAATGTATTAGGTCAACAGATGTAACATAACTGTGAAGATTAGGTTAGGGTTAGGGTTAGGGTTAGGGTTAGGGCAATACATTTAAGTTGTACCTAATATTTATTATTTTATCTTAATATTATTGCTTATAACCAACCTAACACACGTGAAAACTCTTGACATAATACATTTAATTAAAGCACTGGGGAGGCCTAGTTTAACAGGTTAAATATCTCATAATAATTAGTGTCACTGTCCCAAGTTGGGGTTGAAATGGTAAACTGGTATTTGCGGGATGCCGCGGTATCACAATTGGAATCTAATGTACAGTGTACATCTGCTTAGCAACGGGGACTTACAGCTGATGATATTTGACATTTAGTTATAGAAGTAAATTCCCATGCTAGTGCTGTTAACTGACATGCTTATGTTATGTAAATAATTCAGTTGATCTGTTCTCATTCCTTTCACGGTCACTGTAACTGTTAATAATCAAATGAACAGTGTAAAGTTTTATGATTATCGGTCAGGGTCACAGCTGTTTTAAAGAAACGTTTAATTGGCTTACATTTTTGAAGTCAAGATACTTTAGTTATCCTCTAAATGTCGGGTGGTGCTCAATCTGACTTGCTAAAACAATGACTCATTTATTTTTCTCCTTTGTAAACCGGGTACTTTAATCCTGATAAAATACAATTTATCTTTGGGCAATTATCTTAAAAATACGGGGGATCTGTTTGCTTTCATCTGCATTGACTTGTGTGATAACCTCTCTGTTGAAACAATCTGAATATATCAGACTGAATGATAAAATGGGGGTTTGAGCTTCTGTATGGGTGGCCCCCCTCTGCTTGCGCTCCAGGCCCCACACAGTGGGCAGCACAATGGGCTCATTAAGGCCCCTGTGCTCTGTTTTCCTGGGCCCGGCTTCAGCTTGAACTGCTCTCTGAGTGATGAACTGATAAGAGACGGGGGGGCCACAGGCCCACCCTGCACTCATCCTAAAGCTGCAGTGAGGTGTTTCTGATAGCAGGAGGAAATTACTGTAAAACACACTATGGACAAAGAAGCTCAATGAACTTTGTCTCCACCACGACGTCCATCAGCCCCTGAGCCACGGGAAGAAATACAGTTCCGGAAAAAATCAAGAGACCAAAATTTTTTTTTATTGTATTCTATAAACTACTGACAACATTTCTCTGTGTTGCAATTCAACAGACACTGTAATGGCTGCCATACATGTAGAGATAAAGATTTAAGAACAAATTGGAAAAAAAATTTCCGGAGCTGTATGTAGTATATTTCTCAGTTTCAATGTTGGCATCATATTCCCGTATAACATGGATCATGTTAGCCTTGCCACCATAGCCATTGTGACTTATCAATAATTTAGAGCCAACAAATTAAATAGTACTTTATGGTGGGCGATCACACATTAAAAATAACTCCTCATGGGCGGGGGGGGGGGCAGATGCTGCTCAGGACAACAGGACAGTATGAGCGGCTCTGTGGAGGCACTGCTCCTGGGTCAGGATGAAAGCTGTGGCTGCATTGACAACCAGTGAACAGAGACATATTGTGTGGACGTGTTTGGAAAAAGATCGTCTGATCCCCTCAGAGTCCAGACTGCCTGAGGCTGGTGTTAGTGTGTCCATACACGATGATGATCCTCCTCTGTAGTGTGTTGCCTCTGTGCCTCTGTAAATATTTATCCCTGCAGCTTTCTGGGGTACAAGCGGGTACCTACTTCTGGGAAGGTCTCAGAAGGCCCGGCCCACAGCAGCAGCGATTAGCCTGTATGGGTGTTTACACGAGGGAGGGCCTGAGACCCAGATCTGTGAGGGGGAGGGGGAGACGCAACTCCTGGAATGTCTTACATCCTCTTTATGGCCTTCTGACTCATGTAGAGAGGCTGGATTCAGTTTGATCACACACACACACACACACACACACACACACACACACACACACACACACACACACACACACACACACACACACACACACACACACACACACACACACACACACAATTTGTGATGGACGGAAAGGGTTTACATGATGCAGAGTTTCTATTTCTCTCAATCAGGAATCGTTTATTGGTCAGGACATTTACCTTCTGGTTCTGGGTTCTGAGAAAGAGCAGGCGTATCCTCTCCATTCTCCACACATTGCCAGGTTTACATTTTCAGACTTCATTTTCATGTGGTCTTGGCTTTGGCCGGGCCTGGAGCTAAAACCTGAACATGAGATGCATAGATGCCATATTTTAAAATGAGGTGTGCTTTTAAACATGCAATGTTCAAATTGAGTATGTAACATGAAGTACCACAGTATATTGTTTAACGTAACAAGCTTAAATTGGGACATGTAATGTGAGTCACTCCGTTTCCCCTCAGCCCTACAGATGCTTTCTAGCCCACAAGTCCGAAATATTCTAATAAAGTATATCTACAAATAACTACTATGAAATTATTGAATAATTTATGTTTGGTATGATCTCAGTCTAATGGTGGAGTCACTGAGTCTTTGAGGGGGTCAGTGAACGTCAGAGTTGCATCACCGTTGTGAGGACTCTACACATTAACCTGCTTCGATTACTAACTATTACTTTACACTTTTTATCAGTAGTCATATTATTCAAAATGTAATGTAATACTGATGAAATTAGTGCAAACTCAGTAATCAAACAATCTACCGCGCTCATCAATCATCTGCCGACCTACAGAATGACACTCAAGAGCACTGTGTGTGACTCTGCTTTTTCCCTCGTAAATCAGTCACTGAAAAAAACTGAAACGTTGACTCTAATTACATGTATTATGTAAAGGAATCTTACATAACTGTATCAGGTTAGTTGGAAGCAATAATATTAGTTGAACCTAATATTATTTATTTAAAGGTAATATAATTGCTTTCAACTAACTTAAAACCGTTATGTGAAATTTGTTGAAATGTAACATTTAATTAGAGCCAAATGTCGTAATAATGCCAGCAATTATTATAGTGCTCATTTAGTTATCACTAAATAATGTCTTAGTTCTTCAGTAGTCCAGTGAACTGGCCTTTTACTTTGTAGCCTCATTCTTCTCTAACATCAGCGTCCTTCTGGGTCTTGTCCTTTTAATCTCCAGAGTTGTCCTCTCCTCTCTCCATGGCCTCTCCTGTTATAAGGGGATAAAGTGAAACGCTTGTTGAAATGGGACTGTAGGCTTTGAGCGGCGTGCGCCTGCACTCAGCTCTGGAATGTGTCTCAGCTTTCTTTTCTTTTCCATGAGAGGAGGACAAAGGAGAGAGGATGGTCAAAGAAGTCGTGATGACTTTTGCAGACTCATCATGTCTGGTCTTGTTTACACTGGGGGGGTCGTAAGACATATGCCAGCTGACTACTGCTAAGAGAATTCATCTTTACCAGTGCACTTAAACTATTGTGCAGCTGAAAACAGTCTGTCCTCTGTCCCCTCTGCTTCTCCCTCTGCAGGTCGTGTATTTTGGAGATAGCATGAGGTCGGACATGTTCCCTGCCAGCAGCTTTGGGAAGTGGGAGACAGTGATGATCGTGGAGGAAATGGAGGGGGAGGGCGTCCCGAAGAGTGACGCAGCAAAATGTAATGAGGCCCAAGTGGAGCCAATGGAGAAAAAGGGAAAGTTTGAGGTGAGTTCAGTGAAGCAGCTGTTTCCCTTTAGAAGTGACCACTGCCCGTCTCTGCTGGAAGCCACACCACCAATAACACTCGTTCTCCAACTGTCTGTGGACGTGTTGCATTGTGGGTAATGCAGACGCCAGGTTTTGACAAGGAAGAAAAATGTGTAAAATCAAAAATATGGTATCTTTGGTGGTGCCGCTTCGATTTGAGCCTTTTTTTTAATTGTCCAACCAAGCGCGCAGAGCTTAAATGGTACAACCCTCCTTGGCAGAAGTGGGAAGTGACTATGAACATTTACTTAAGTACTGTAGTTAAGTACAGTTTTGAGATACTTGTACTTTACTTGAGTATTTTCATTTAATGCTACTTTGTACTTCTACTCCACTACTTTTCAGAGATAAATGGTGTACTTTCTACTCCACTACATTTATTAAATACCTTTACGGTGTGGTGACACATTGAGGGACATAATTCACTGTTGTATTGTTGTGGGTGGGGAACCTGTTAGAGTGTTTCACCACGGACCCGTTAGGGGCTGGGACTGAAGACTTCCGGTGCGGTTTCAATTCATTCATTGCTGCGTGATAGCAGACTGTTAAGTTGTGTTGTGTGTGTGTGGAATAAATGGATATTGACCTGTGGAATTCCATATTAAACACACCGCCTCCGAATCCCATTCATCGGCTCTACACTGATCACCACTGAAGGACCCCCAGTCTACACCAGGGCCCGGGGGTTGAACCCTTCCAAACTCGCAGTAGCGAAGGCAGAGTTTTCGACCATGGAACATCTGGGTATCACCCGCCGGTCTGACAGTCCTTGGGCGTCCCCTCTGCACATGGTCCCCAAGCCAAATGGTGGTTGTCGCCCATGTGGGGACTACCGCCGCCTCAAAGACGCAACGCTACCCAACCGCTACACGGTTCCGCACATTCAGGACTTTTCGGCGCACCTGGCAGGTAAGCTCGTGTTTGCTAAGGTGGACCTGGTACGTGGTTACCACCAGGTGCCCATACATCCTCTGGACATTCGCAAAACAGCGGTGATAACGCCGTTTGGGTTGTTTGAGTTCCTGCGATGCCGTTCGGGCTCAAGAACGCTGCTCAATCATTCCAGCGCCTGATTGATTCGGTGCTGCGGGACTTGCCATTTGTGTTTGTTTACCTGGGTGACATACTGGATGCCAGCACTTCAGCAGAAGAGCACCTGTCCCACCTCCGAATCCTTTAGACAAGGCTCAGCCAACATGGGTTGATAATCAACCCTGCAAAGTGTCTGTTTGGGATGTCCAAAATTGACTTCCTTGGGCAACCGCGTCACCAAGGCCGGCGCGGCTCCCCTGCCGGCAAAGGTTGAGGCTGTCTCAGCTTTTCTTCGCTCGCACACGGCCCGGTCACTCCGAGAGTTCCTTGGTATGGTGACCTTTTACCACCGTTTCATCGCCCGGACTGCCCTCATTATGCGGCCACTGTACGAAGCATTGAAGGGTAAGGCCCCAACCCAGAGATCAGCTGGACGGCGGAACCTGAGGTTGCCTTCAAGGAGGTCAAGATGGCACATCCGTCATCCACTGCCCCAATTTCCATTACCACTGATGCGTCGGACTACGCCGTTGGTGCAGTGCATGCGCAGTGGGTGGAGGGTGCCAGGCAACCACTCACCTTTTTCAGCCGCCAGCTGACATCCAGAGAGCGCAGATACAGCGCTTTTGACCGGGAGGTTTTTGGATTCTGGTTGGCTGTGCGGCACTTCGGGTTTTTGCTGGAGGGCCATGAATTTACGGCGTTCGTGGACCACAAGCCGCTCAGGTTCGCCATGTCCAAGGTGGCGGAGCCTTGGTCGGCTCGCCAACAACGCCAGCTCTCCTACATCTCGGACTTCACTACGGACATCCAGCATGTGGCTGGCAAGTCCAAGCTGGTCGCAGACTGCCTCTCGAGGGTCGTCATCGGGGCCATCCAGTTGGGCCTCGACTACACCCACATGGTGGCGGACCAGGTCACCGACCCCAGCGTCCAGGCCCTGAGGGGGGCTGACTGCATCTGGAGGAGGTGGTTTTCAGCGACTCGGGCGTTACTCTCCTGTGTGACATCTCCACGGACCAGCCGCGACAGTCGTCCCCTCCAGCTGGAGGCTCTCCGTGTTCGAGGCGGTTCACAACCTGTCGCACCCTGGCGGAAAGCCGTCAGTGCAGTTGGTGGCCGCGAAATTCGTCTGGTGGGGGCTCAAAAAGGACCTGAGGTCATGAGCTGGCATGTGTGGCTTGCCAGCATGCCAAAGTGCACCAACACGCAAAGCCCCCCCGGAGCGATTCCTCGTGCCTGGTTGGCCCATTACCCTCATCTCAAGGTTTCACCTACCTCCTAACTATGGTGGACAGGACGACCCGCTGGCCTGAGGCGAACCCACTCGCGTCGATGGCGGCAGCTGATGGCGGAAGTAGCCCTGGCCTTCATTGCGACATGGGTGTGTTGTTTTGGCACCCCATCGGACATTTCCTCAGACCGTGGTTCGCAGTTCATTTCCGAGCTCTGGAGCGCCGTTGCTGAGGGTTTGGGGGTTAAACTCCACCGGACAACTGCTTGTCACCCTCAGGCCAACTGCGAGCATTTCCATCGCTACATGAAGGCGGCCTTCAAGGCCAGCTTACTGGACGGTAATTGGGTTGACAAGCTGCCTTGGTTTATGCTGCGCCTTAGGATGGGGCTTAAGGAGGATCTGCAGTGCTCCATGGCTGAAATGGTCTACGGTCAGCCGCTGCGGGTTCCGGGGGATTTCTTCCCCAACGCAACGGCCTCCTGGTCAGCTACTGCCCAGCGCGCCTTACTGCAGGACCCCGCTAAGGCCTTTGCTCCGATCTCCACTGCTCAGCTGGGCACTCCGGTGTCCCGGGTTCCCGTGGAGCTTCGTTCTGCAGAACGCGTGTTCATCCGACACAACGCTCACAGAGGCCCACTGCCACCCCTTTACGATGGGCCTTTCCGGGTCTTGGAACGCGGGGGCAAGCAGTTGGTGGGGGACCTGGGTGGCAGGGCTGAGCACGTCTCGGTGGACCGGGTGAAGGCTGCTCACCTGGACTTGGACCAGCCTGTGGTGCTGGCTCGGCCTCCGTGGCGGGGTCGCCCAACGGCCTTGACCCCTGTCAGCAACTTTGAGCAGAGGTCGATTCCCCGGCTCCCGTTCTCCGGAGTCGTGGTGGTCGGCCTGTCGTTCCTCCCCACCGCACAGACTTTGTGTATGGGTGAATTCTGGGGTGACTTGTGTGGTGACACAGTGAGGGACATAATTCACCATTGTATTGTTGTGGGTGGGGAAGGTGTTAGAGTGTTTCCCCACGGACCCGTTAGGGGCTGGGACTGAAGAGTTCCGGTGCAGTTTCAATTCATTCATTGCTGCGTGGTAGCAGACTATTAAGTTGTGTGTGTGTGTGTGTGTGTGTGTGTGTGTGTGTGTGTGTGTGTGTGTGTGTGTGTGTGTGTGTGTGTGTGTGTGTGTGTGTGTGTGTGTGTGTGTGTGTGTGTGTGTGTGGAATAAATGGATATTGACCTGTGGAATTCCATATTAAACACACCGCCTCCGACTCCCATTCATCGGCTCTACAATGCCCCTTTTCCATCAAGCCGGATTCGGTTTAAGATCCGATCTTTTGCTTTTCTGGCACTTTTCTGGTTCTAGCCTGTAGCAACCCTTGTGTTTCCACCGCTCAGAGGCCGAGTACAGCTCAAGTGGGGGTGCGTCATTGCGCCATCGTTTGCGTCTTGACGTAACCGCTTACTAGTGTTTATGCTGCGTTCCAGTTGAACTGGGAAGTGGGAGTATCCGACTTCCCAGTCGGAAATTTCAACTGGAACGCCCCCTGAGGTCGGACTTCCTACTCGGAAACTCAGAGATACCTCGCCATACCCCAGATCAACTTTCAATTCGCACACAACATGGCTGCCCAGCACGTAAACACTAAGTAAACACGTTGATCACATAACATTTTTAGCTCTTCAGTATTATTTGTGTCACATTAAATCACCTGTACATAAAGTACCGCTCATCTTCTATCTGAAGATATGTTGCTACGATATTTGTATGCACAAAATATGACACAGAGCGCTGTTATCAACCGGCATTGCTAACAATGGATAACCCGAGGTAATTGCTAAAACTGTAAACAAGGCGAACGTTCATGGCTTGCTTAGTTGGAATACTTAAAATAGCCTAGTGTAAAATACTGTAAGGATGTTCCAAATAATTTGCTATATGATACCGGAAAAAATATTACATATATATTTTGACCTGATTCGGCTTTAAACATTGGTTTACATGTTTCAAAACAGTGTGTTAGGTCTGTAGTTTTCTATTTATGTGGACTTTTTAAAGTTTTTCAAGTGGACTGCATATTTGTTCTGTAGTTTTTGGTATTCGGCAAGAGCAAATACAACAACAGCCTTTCTGCGAGCATCCATCTTTTTAGACTTGTTTTACTGGAATGCAGTCAACTCGGATGTGACGTCACTCCCAGTTCCGACCTCCGATGTAAATGGAACGCGGCATTAGTCTCCGGTTAACTCACGGCGGTGTTCGCTGAAATGTATTCACTGTCTAACTGTCACACAAGCAGCTGATGCATACCCCTCTCCCCATAATTGAATGACTTTCTTCTACGTCTGAACTGACGCTGTTTGGCATCGCAACGCTGTTATGAAAGTGTCTCTGGCATTAGACAGGTGATGTTGGCATAGCAAGCGAGGCTACTCTGACTATCTTGACTACTGTAGAGCCGATGAATGGGAGTCGGAGGTGGTGTGTTTAATATGGAACTCCACACTTTATTCTCCATTTAACTCACACAAACGAACACACTTAACAGCCTGCTACTACACAGCAATGAATGAATCACAACGGGAAACCAGAACTCTTAGGTCCCACCCACTAACGGGCCTGTTGGGAAACACTATAACAAGTTCCCCCCCCACAACTGTGAATTATGTCCCTCAATGTGTCACCACACTACTCTGCTATCCTATTGTGGCATAAGCCGTTTTCTACAGGCATGTTTTACTGGCGTAGTTTTCGTTATGATTTTACTTCTGATGGAAACCTGTGTAGCCCATGTACTGGACTGTGTCCTAACCTTTAACTTTTAACTTAATACTTTAATACTGGCTGTAACTTTAATACTTAATACTCTAAGATTTGCTGCTGATTTCTGTGTCTCACCTACTGTTTACATTATTTTATTTTGTTTTCCATTGTCCATATTTAATATTGGTTTTTAGGCTTTAGCCGTCCATCCATCTATCTTCTCCCGCGTCAGGGTCGCAGAGGTAACAGCTCCAGCAGAGAGCCCCAAACTTCTCTTTCCCTGGCCACATCAACCAGCTCTGACTGGGGGATTCCAAGGCGATCCTAGGCCAGCGAAGAGATATAATCCCTCCACCTGGTCCTAGGTCTACCCCTCGGTCTCTTCCCAGCTGGACGTGCCTAGAACACCCCCCTAGGAGGCTCCCAGGTGGCATCCTCACTAGGTGCCCGAACCACCTCAACTGGCTCCTTTCAACATGACTACGCCTCGAAATCCTGTCCGTGAATATCACAAACACGATTGGTGACAAAGCGCAGCCCTGGCGGAGGCCAACCCTCACCGGAAATCGATCCGGCCTGCTACCGAGGACCCGGACACAGCTCTCGCTTTGTGAGTAAAGAGTTTGGATGGCCCTGAGTAGAGACCCCCTCACCCCATACTCCCGCAGCACCTCCCACAGTATCTCCCTGGGAACCCGGTCGTACGCCTTCTCCAAATCCACAAAGCACATGTAGACTGGATGAGCGTACTCCCAGGCCCCCTCCAGGATCCTTGCGAGTGAAAAGCTGGTCCGTCGTTCCACGACCAGGACGAAAACCGCATTGTTCCTCCTCAATCTGAGGTTCGACAATCGGCCGGACCCTCCTTTCCAGCACCTTAGAGTAAACTTTCCCGGGCAGGCTGAGTAATGTGATGCCTGTAATTGGCACACACCCTCTGATCCCCCTTTTTAAAAAGAGGAACCACCACCCCGGTCTGCCACTCCTTCGGTACTGTTTCCAACTTCCACGCAATGTTGATGAGACGTGTCAACCATGACAGTCCCTCAACACCCAGAGCCTTCAGCATTTCTGGGCGGATCTCATCCACCCCCGGGGCTTTGGCACTGTGGAGTTGTTTAACTACATCAGTGATTTCCCCCTGTGAGATTGGAGTTGATCCCCCTTCATACTCCAGCTCCGCCTCTTACATAGAGGGCGGAGTTGTCGGATTCAGGAGTTCCTCAAAGTGTTCCTTCCACCGCCCTAACACCTTATCAGTTGAGGTCAACATCCTTACTGTACACAGCTTGGATGGTTCCCTGCTTCCCCCTCCTGAGGTGTCGGACGGTTTTCCAGAACAACTTTGGTGCCGACCGAAAGTCCTTCTCCATGGCTTCTCCGAACTTCTCCCACACCCGCTGCTTTGCCTCGGCCACCGCTGAGGCGGCTGCCCTTCGGGCCTGTCGATACCTTGCAACTGCGTCAGGAGTACCCAGGGATAACATATCCCGAAAGGCCTCCTTCTTCAGTCAGACGTCTTCCCTGACCACCGGTGTCCACCAGGAGGTTCGAGGGTTACCGCCCCTTGAGGCACCTAAGACCTTGAGACCACAGCTCCCCGCCGCAGCTTTGGCAATGGAGGCTTTGAACACCGGCTTTAGCCTTGCACTGTAATACTCCCTTGCACTACACCATGGCACACATTCTCCTTGAGCACCTTACAATGCACACTGAATCACAGGGTCAGGCCCTGCCACTGCAAGAGTCCTATGCCTATACTTTTTCTATTTACATTCATGTGGGTTTTTATATCATCCTTTTTTATGCTGTGTGTCTATAAGCTACTGGAGACCTTGAATTTCCCTCGGGATCAATAAAGTATCTACCTATTGATTCCATTCAATAGCTGCAATAATACAAAACATCAGGGAAATAACTGCCTGCTCATCCCAATGATCACTAACAGTGAACGGATGGTGATTAAAGCAAGGTAAAAATAAACAGCATCACACTGAGCCTGGTTAGTGTTGCCTGACTTTATAAAGTGTGTGTTTTGTAAGTGTGTGGTCGCTTTGTAGTCACTTTGCTCAGAGATACTGCTTGTTACAACTTGTATTCACTGTACTCGCCATGAACTGTTATTGCTCAGGTTAATCTCCCACTCCGAAGTAAGCGTGATGTATTGGTTCGTATTGGATCTTGCCGGGCAGCCGAGTGGGGCAAGAAAGATCAGGTTTTCTTGGCGCTTAAAGCCGGCGCCGCTGCGGTGGAAACACAAATCTTTATCGACTCCGGCTCCGGCTCCAAGTTGATGGAAAAGCGGCATTACTATTACAGATTTTGATTAATGATGTGAAATATACTCAACCCTTAAATCAGACTTTAGTTCACCTGGAGTAAATCAGCAGCTACCCTGCAGTATACAAAGCCATTCAAACTAGCTGCACCTTTACCAGCTCTGAGAACACTTTAATGATCAATCATTATAAAACATATCAGAGATATTATTCTGAAATGACCAATCAAACAATGACTACTTTTACTGTCGCTACTTTAAGTACATTTAGATGAGAGTACTTTCTACTTTCACTGGAGGAACATTTAGAATGCAGGACTTTTACTGTGACAGAGTATTCCTACACTCTGGTACTTCTACTTTACTCAAGTACAAGATCTGAGTACTTCTACTTTACTCAAGTACAACACCTGAGTACTTCTACTTTTACCCAAGTTTACAGTAAGATCTGAGTGCTTCTCCTGTCTCTACTCCTGGTATGAATGGGGTATATCATTTTGACCTGTGCTGCTCAAAGATTAAACATAATACCACCTTTAGACAAAGACCTTTATGACATGTTAAGGATCTATGGCTGAAAGAGGAAACAAGCCCATGATCCGGTCTGATGGACTGACATCACATACAGTAAGTCCACTGTGTGTTTCTCTAGATAGTAAATAGGTCATGCCATTCCAAATCCTTGAACCAGTGACTGTGACATCCTGACTGTGAAATCCTCTCTGTGTCTTTTGATTTTTCGAGGGAATTTGGCCAGATAACGTCACTGGCCTGTCCTCCTGGAGCAGACAATGATAAAGTTATTTATCCATTGTCCACAATTATAGCTACACTGAAAAACTTTAATTATAGTACGTATGTATGTCAACAGATTTAACATAACTGTATTAGGTTAGTTGAAAGAACTAGTATTAAGTTTGAATACAAAATAATAGGTTCAACTTAACATTATTGCTTTCAACTAACCTTTCACAGTTATGTGAAAGTGTTGAACATAATACATTTACTAAAGTCAACATTTCAGTTTTTCAGTTTACAATATTATGATATGTTCTTAAGTTTTAGTTCTTTAAATTAGTTCTGCTTTTTCTGCTGAACGAAATTCCCCCATTTTCTGTTTTGTGCTTCCTTCTCAAATATTATATTTAGAAATATTTGGTGCAAATCTCCATAACAACATGATCTAAACCTTTCAGATGTTTTTTTTATCATCTCTGAATATCATATAGCAGTACATGATGATATCAACTGCAAGCACACATTTATGACTTTGGTTTTTGAGGTTTGTATCTCATCACATCCTGTTGACTAATCCCTGCTCTTCATCTCTCTGTGTATAGAATGCACTGAGGTGATCATGTGATCATGGCTAACAGAGCAGAGTATGTCTCCGAACCAGAGGTGGGAAGCAGTGAAGTACAAATACTTTGTCACTGTACTTAAATTGATTTTTCTGGTATCAGTTCTTTACTCCACTATTTATTTTTCTGACAACTTATTACTTTTACTCCTTACATTTTTAACAAAAATACCAGTACTTTCTACTTCTTACATTTTCAAAACAGGCTTGTTACTTTAGTTTTAATCTGCATTTGGTGGAGTGATCACTATTATTTAGAGTCTTTGCGCACCTATTTCAAACTGTGCCCGTAGCCTACGAAGCTATTTCAACAGAGATTAGGCAGAAGGCAGCAAGACACATGGGTAATTTGGCTAATAGTTAGGGAAGATGAAGAGGCAAGACTGAAAAAACAGAAATATTGGCTTTAATGAAACGTATAACTTCAACACATTTCTGGAGAAACAGTTATTACAGTTATCGGACATAAAACATTTAGGTGAAGTTAACGATTTCTCAACTGAGAACCTTCCTAAACACACATGGCCATATATGAGGGAGATGTTCTATGAAATAGTTGGTTGTTATGACTTTTACTTAAGTACATTTTAAAGCCCATACTTCTTTAGTTGAGTTTACTTGAGTAAAAATACTTTTACTAGAGTTTTTTTAAACACGAGTAAATGTAATGAAAACACTGAAATGTGTATTTTAGTTAAATGTATTATGTCTACATATTTCACATAACTGTATTGTGTAAGTTGAAAGCAATAGTATCAAGTTGAACCTAATATTTTTTATTTAAACGTAATATTATTGCTTTCAACTAACCTAATACAGTTATGTGAAATCTGTTGACATAATGCATTTAATTAAAGTCAACGTTTCAATTTTTTCAGTGTGTCTGCTTGACTGAAGGATATGTGTACTTTGTCCATCTCTACTCAGAACTAATGATTCATGCAGTAGTCAGAAAAACCACAGAAAGCTGCCTGGGTTAACGCCAGTTTGAAGTTTATATTGCTAAGGGTGGAATTCCTTCCTCCTTTTATCAGGTCTGCACATGTCCACGAATGAATGTGAGCACAGTCTCAGTCAGGTGTGTGTGTCTCTGCAGGCCCAGGGCATGAAGGCTCCCTCTGACGTGTCCCAACAGTGGGGCTCCTACTTCGTGGACTCACACCGCAGCGGAGGAGGGGACGAGGAGAGCCAGAAACTGACCTGGTGCTGCCACTGCATTCACACATACAGCACCATGGCCATCCCCAGTGTAGAACACATAGCAGGTATGTGGCTCCACACACATTACAGACATGTTGGATGGAGAAAGGTGAGCCTAAAAAGTCATCATTATAATAAACTTCACAGTGATACAAAGTCCAATACAACTACGACAGAAAATGTGTTAAAGAGCACAGAATTAAATCACTGCCTGTTGAATCCAGTCACATGACATGTTAACCACAAAAGGACACTTAATAGGAGCAAGTAAAATCAACTTCAAGCAATCAATGCAGTTGCAAAAGTGTCAGTTTCATGTCAGTTTCACTTCCTAATGCCCTGTCAGCCGTTCTGCAGAGCTACAGAGGCAACGTGGTTAGAATGAGTCATCACAACTCAGGATTAAAGAAATAAATTACTTTAACACAATTCAGAACAACTCCATGTTCGTCTGCTCGTGTGTGCATGTGTTGGTGTTACCCACAGCAGCTGTGACTTATATAAAAAAATATATTAAAAGAAGCTGAACAAAGCAGTTGAAGCTGAACAACACATTTTTACAATAAAAAAGCCAGTGCTGCGCCGGGACGTGTTGGTGATGGTGCTCTTAAAGGATAGGGTGGAGTAAGAAATCACAAGGCACATTGCATTTATTTTTATTTTGGATTGGAGAACTACATGAATGTGAAATATCTGCAGAGGTTATTTATCGTTATTTGGGATGTTTAATGCCAGAGTTGTCTTTTTGGAGGCAAGAGATCCAACGTTCTCTGATCACTCCCTTCTGTTTGGATCAAAGGCTGCTTCTCCACTGAACTTAAAAATCATTCCTCTTTATCTGAATCAGAATCTGAATTCCTTTATTCATCCCACAGCAGGGAAATTGGCATAGCAGGTAAAAAAAGGCATGGAATAATAAAGAATAAGCTAACTCAAAAATATAGAGATAACAGCACACGTTAATCAGAATACATGTATTCGCCCCACAGAGGGGAGATTTACATTGTTACAGCAAGTAAAGAGCCAACCATAGCATTATTAATTAAGAAGCATGCATACAAATATTAAAGATAAAAGTAGACATACACAATTTACGACATATACATCCAGTACCATAACAGTTGTGAGATAGCATCCAGGAGATGGTGTTAAAGGTGGAAGTATATATTGCTTATATTGCTAGTATATTTAGTAATAATAGAATCAAAATAAAGACAGATAAGTTCAAATTCATGGCTAAAAATGAGGAGCAGCATTTTAAAGAACTAAGTAACATAGGTAACATATCAGCAGTGGTGCATTCAAATGCAGGTGGTCTGCATGGATAACCTGCAGTTGACTTTCCTGTTTGACTTTCCTCTTCTAGATCTCCCTCTGGATTACAAGTTCCCCAGGTTTTCTCCTGACAAGCCCTGCACAACGGGCTACTACCCCCGGCCCCCAGATTCTTTGCTGAAGAGGTGCGAGAGTCTGTCGTAAACCAAGAAAAAAGGGAAAAGTAAAAAAAAAAAAAAAAGTAAAAGTCCTCCCTTGCCCCTCGCCTCAGGAGAGGAATGTCAGTTCCCCACCTGACCCCCGCCATCTGTGGAGCACAGGAAGCAACCCCCCCCCCATTCAGAGAAACCATGTGAATGTAAGCCACAGTATCTCTGTAATAACGCCGACATTTAAATGTTGTTTCGTGGTTTAGTGTTTGTGGAAATATGACAAATAAAGTGTGTGAGTGTGTGTGTGTGTGTGTGTGTGTGTGTGTGTGTGTGTGTGTGTGTGTGTGTGTGTGTGTGTGTGTGTGTGTGTGTGTGTGTGTGTGTGTGTGTGTGTGTGTGTGTGTGTGTGTGCATACAGTAGTAATAGAGGTGTAGTGTTTATTGTTTTATGTGTGTGGCCATTATTATTTCCAATGGTAGATTGTTTAAAATCAGAATTCTATGAACTTCTCCATAATAAAGTGAACATTTCACCGTCTCTTTATCCGTGAAGTGATTACCTCAAGAGCGTTACCTTCAGCTATACCCGATGGTCACTGTGTGTGTGTCCCTAGAAATCCTAGGAGTCATTGTATCAGTATTTCTGTTAATGTGAAGTTCTTTTTAAAAAATAGTTTCACTGTATGCATTTAGGTAACACAACATTAGGTATATGGTCTGCTGTGTGCGTCTCGTGGAAGGTGTTAATATCAGGTCATTGTTGCTGAATAACTGGCACAATGCTGCTCTCTGTGTTGGCTGTTTCAAAAACACAACTTTGGGAAACTTTTAAAAATAATAATCATAATACAAATGGATGATAAAGACTATGCTAGATGTTCTCTGTAGTCTTTTTGGTGCAACAGTGACATGTGCTATTTGAGTGATTGTGTAAAACATTGTGCTTCATTCATATGCAGTACCACATACACTTACTGACGTCTGAATGGTGGCTGTGTCGGTGAGCATAGATAAGTTGTGCTATAATATTGAACAAAAAAATGTGGAAGTTTGCCAAGGGTCACTGAAGGTTTCACATTTGCCTCTGTGTTGTGGGAAATGTTTAGCCTAGCTTAGCGCTGGACCACTAGCCTCAGTCCAGCGGATAAAGTGTATCACTGGGTTCATAGTAACTGAGAACTACACAGGAACTCAGGTGTGCAAGGTCCACAGGTTCAACAATAGGCTGGTTTGCTACGGGTCCTGCCAGGGTGACTAATTTCCTCTTGTGCTCATGTACTATGAATGTTAGTCTCAGAGCGATCCCAACTAGGGGGACCAGGTGCCGGCAGGTCACATGTGGGTCGAAGAGTGTTTCTGTGCGGGACAATGAGGGGGGTGTTGCTGCGATGCAAGGAGCTAGTTTATATTTGAATATAATTTCCATCCTACCCTTATAATAAATACAACGCCCCGCACAGTGTGTACGATTGTTATTTCCACTGCTGTTACCTTCTCTGTTTGGTAGTCCTCTTTTGGTTTTTCTTTAAGAGCCCGGCCTTTCTTGTGAGTTTCGCATGTAGTTTCGCTTCAAATCATATTCACCTCCATGTGCAATTGAAATTAAATGCATATTTTGTTGCTTGATTGGCATCTGACTCAGCTAATGGTCACAGTCCTCTTTAGCTTTCTAACAGCCATTGGAAAAAAGCCAAGTTTCAACTTTCTGAGTGACTGAACCAAATGCTGGACATCTCAATTCGCGGTACACCTGGTCACCCAATCAAAACATACCAAATACATACTTCCCTTCTCTGCATTGAAAGCGTCAGGCCTACTGCGTACAGTCACTGTACCTTGCTGTTGTCGGTCATCCATTTAATTTTCTATTTCCTAAACCATACAACATGTAAATAAAACCAGTTTGGATTTTTCTGAAAGGATTCTGATGGCGCCAAACAGGCTTCTTGGCTAGCTGCTAACTTGAATACAATACATGTTCTTTTAGCCTTTGTGCTAAGCGGGCTAAACATCCCAAGCCTATGATGAACACACAGCGGTGATGCTGCAATTAATCCCTCATCAGGCTCTGTGGAGGTCAACAAACAAGAGAATTTCCCAAATGTCCTTTTAACATGGCTCTCACAAACTAAAAATAACCTATTTTGAGAATAAGCGGCCCAGCACTGTCAGTAGGTGTGTGAGACTGGTCAGTATTACTTTTGCTGAGTGTGCAAATGTTTTGTGCATACAGCTGTGGTGATTGTACTTTTCTTTCCTCATCTGAACAGGAACATTTGACATGCATATTTGCCTTATGTTGGAGTCATTTGTGGTCTTAAGGTTCTTGGAAAACACAGGGAAAGTTATATTCTGTGTTCCAGTGTTGGAGTACTGTCAATGAAATAAAATTCAACACTTTTCTTACATAGGGTTGTCTTTGAGTTTTCTTTACAAACAGACAGTACATATTCATTTATTATACATCATACAGCTGGGTTACACAGGAGGAACATATGAACCCAAGTATGAGAAGTCAGCCAGTTTACTTATGATGGTGACTATACTGTTCACCATAGTCACAGGCTAATGCTAAAATGCTGTTGCAGGAAATCCTGTCAGTCTATTTGATAGAGAAAGGATGTTTTTATTTCTTAAATACAGTATATCATTTGTAGTAGGCTGTTAAAGGTAAACAAAAGTCAGAACTTGTTTATTAATATATTTGCTAATAATGTCATATGTTTAAATCATACATGAAGGCCATTTTTCTGCAGAATACTTTGACTTTTTATACTCTCAGTACATTTTGCTGATACTACTTTTGTACTTTTACTATTAGATTTTGAATGCAGGACTTTTACATGATCATCAATGTATTGGTAGTTAGGTAGACTCAAGTAAAGAAAGTGAATACTTCACTACACACTTACTGTAGCCACAGCTGGGAGAAGTACTCCGATCTTGTACTTGAGTAAAAGTAGAAGTACTCCGATCTTGTACTTGAGTAAAAGTAGAAGTACTCGATCTTGTACTTGAGTAAAAGTAGAAGTACTCAGATCTTGTACTTGAGTAAATGTAGAAGTACTCAGATCATGTACTTGAGTAAAAGTAGAAGTACCAGAGTGTAGGAATACTCTGTCACAGTAAAAGTATTCTAAATGTTCCTCCAGTGAAAGTAGAAAGTACTCTCATCTAAATGTACTTAAAGTAGCGACAGTAAAAGTAGTCATTGTTTGATTGGTCCATTTCAGAATAATATCTCTGATATGTTTTATAATTATTGATCATTAAAGTGTTCTCAGAGCTGGTAAAGGTGCAGCTAGTTTGAATGGCTTTGTATACTGCAGGGTAGCTGCTGATTTACTCCAGGTGAACTAAAGTCTGATTTAAGGGCTGATTATATTTTATATAATTTATCCAAATCCTTAAGTACCTAAAGGGATTAAATACACGTAGTGAAGTAAAAGTACACCATTTAACCTCTGAATTGAGTAGCATCAAATGGAAATATTCTTCTCTCTTTTTGCACTATTCTATTTATCTTATTTGCACCATGTATGTTGAGTTGTTAGAGGAGCATGGGATATAAGATTTTCATTGCCGACATATACGCTGTGCATATGACCAATAAAACCTTGAAACCTTGAAATACTAAAGTAAAGTACCTCAAAAGTGTAACTAAGTTCGGTAATTGAGTAAATGTAGTTACTTTACACCACAGCTCACAATTCTGTTACCTGTTAGTTTAGCTCAGTGAAATTAGGCCTTTCCCTCTCTCTCTCTCTCACTCTCCCACTCACCCCCCCCCCCCCCCCACCAGCAGCCCCTCCTCACGTGACTCTCCCTCCTCTCTCTGCTTCTCTCTCCCTCCCCTCTCTAACTTTGTTTCGTCCCTAAAACAAACTTCATGTCATCATACTGATTTCTCCAGAACCTCCGCGGTGTTCCGGGCAGACATGGTCGCGGTGAGGCCGGGCTCCGGGTTCCTGAGCACCGCCTGTGACAGGTAAGTTTAGCGGGCTTTCCGTCACTGTTTTTCGGACTCGATGCGAACAAGGCTCCCTGTGTGCGGAGCGGAGGATTACTGAGCTGTCTGCGGTTAAATTCACTTTACTGTTTGACTACACCACCTGCAGTCATATAAAGTATTATTTAGCTACTTTTTATAATGTATATGGCAGACTGGATGAAGGGAGAGCCAGCATAAAGTGTGTTAAAGGTGAAGCAGGGTCTCCGACCATGAAGGCATCATCTCTGTGGAGGAGGAGGCTCTCTGTGGGAATAATCCTAACAATACCAGAGGTTACTCAGAATTTGAATAAAAGTAGAAGTACTCAGATCTTGTACTTGAGTAACAGTAGAAGTACTCAGGTCTTGTACTTGAGTAAAGTAGAAGTAACAGAGTGTAGGAATACTCTGTCACAGTGAAAGTCCTGCATTCAAAATGTTCCTCCAGTAAAAGTAGAAAGTATTCTCATGGCTAAAGTACAGTGACTTAAGTTAATGTACTTTGTTACTTTCAGCATAAAGTGTGTAAAAGTTGAAGCAGGGTCTCAGTGAAGGCATCATCTCTGTGGAGGAGAAGGCTCCCTGTGGGAATAGTCCTCACACAATCTCCTCCCCTGCTTTACTTTCAAGAACTGCCGAACTATGTTGGCTGATAGTTCCTTCATTAATCTGTCATAATTGAATTGCTCTGCATTTTTACGAGTGAACGTGGAAAGCCCTGAGGCAGGTACTCATCATAGTGATTCAAATCTGCGTCGCTGCGGGCCACACAATTACATCTAGCTCCTTCTACTCATCACACCATGTCCTAAGGGTAGACAGTAGCTAACACCACAGCAGAATCAGAACTCAGTCATGAGTGAACGCAGCACACATTTAGTACTATTATGTAATAATAATAATAATAATAATAATAATAATAATAATAATAATAATAATAATACAATAACAGTGATTTCTCAGTTCCTGTACCGTCTGGGTAAACATTTCCCTGATTCTGCTCTGTCTTGATCATCTATGTACTTTAATATGATTGTTTTTATGCAAAAAATGTTTAATTCTTTACCAAGGAAAGGTATGATTATTAGTCCTCATTTATTAGATATTGACACATTCTCATACTCATGTAATACTTCTACAATGAGGCTTGACACTCTTTCTTATAGAAAACGTTCTTCATCACTTCTTTAGATCTTTAGTCCTTGCATATGAGAGCATTTTCAGCTTCATTTTAAAAGGAATATCAATTTAGGGCTGCAAATACAATTATTTACATCCTCCACTGCTCTAGATTCTATATATCCCCACTTAAATGCTACAATATTTAAGAGAATAATCTTCAAGTGCCAAAGGTTTTCTTCAAACGTCGAGTTGTAAGGACCTACTCCAGGTTGCTTCCACAATAATATTCATTTAGTGTGAAATAAAGCATGTGAGTGTGAGATGGTTGAGTTGAGGTTTAATTCAGACTTACAGGCATCATCAGTAAAAATAGATCCTCCTGACACAGTCGCAGCTTTAGTGTGATAAATGAGTCCAGAGCTGTCCACCATCCTCATGTTCCCCACACAGGCATGTGAAGGTCAAATGTCAAAATTGACCTCAGGAGAGGCATAGTTTGGTGTACCAAACTTGAGCATTTTTTCTTTATCAAACACAGTTACAGTGGACCTCAGTCTAGACGCTGTTGAAATCACTACCAAAGGGTTTCCAGCAGGCCTTACCCAACACCTCCACTCGGGTCATGGAATGTTTTCTCATGCTCAGACCAGAGACGCTGTGTGTGTGTGTGTGTGTGTGTGTGTGTGTGTGTGTGTGTGTGTGTGTGTGTGTGTGTGTGTGTGTGTGTGTGTGAGAGAGAGAGAGAGAGAGAGAGAGAGAGGACCATACGGCAGGCCTGCTTCTGCACTGAAACCATTGACTTTAATTAAGTGTATTATGTCAACAGATTACACATAACTGTATTAGGTTAGTTGAAAGCAATGATATTACATTGAGCCTACTATTTAATTATTTAAACGTAATAGTATTGCTTTCAACTAACCTGGTGCAGTTATGTGAAAGGGAACTGTATTAGGAAACACAGCGTGTGCACTCAAGTTGAAACGATAACTTAATTCAATGTATTATTTAACACATAACTGTATTAGGATGGTTGAAAGCAATAATATTAAGTTTAAATAAAATAACAATAGGTTCAACTTAATATAATTGCTTTTAACGAACCTAATACAGCTGTATGGAACCAGTGGACATAATACAATTAATTAAAGTCAATGTTTAATTTCTTCAGAAACAGCATGAAGTGAATCATGGGATACAGGGAGTGAGGATTTAATGGCAGGAGGGTATCAATATATTTTTAGCGACTATAAAGGAATTTGAATTTGTATGAAATAAAAGCCACAGCCACGATGCCTGCTGCATTATGGGACCGTAGTTGCTCGCTGTGCCTCTGAGTAGAGGTCCACTTACTATGGAAAGTCTGCATCATCAGGCCACAGCTGTATCTCATTATTCATGGAATGCAGGGCTTTAGTAAGAAAAGGCTGTGCAGAATATGGGCTGGCTTTCTCAAATCCTTCTCTCCCCCCCACACTCTCCCCTCTCAGCTGAGATCTTTCGGCGATGCCAAAGTCCCCTCTGAGACGATGAGAACACACACCCGCGGGGCCCCCACAGTCTTCTTCATAAGTCTGCTGTGGCCCCTGCTCGCTGTGGTGGACGTGGTGGCGGCAGCAGAAGTTGACCCCAACGGAGGAATCCCCTTCATGGGGGGGAACTACAATGGTCACCCCATGCTGTACTTCAACCGGGGGGAGGTGGAGGAGCTGCAGTACGCGGCGGGGGGGACTCACCGCGACATGGCGAGGAGGATCCGTGAGGCGGGGGAGACCATGCTGGAGCACCCAGAGCTCTACCTGCCCCCCTGGAGCCCGGCGGAGTTCAGCGCCCGCTGGAACGAGGTGTACGGGAACAACCTGGGGGTGCTGTCCATGTTTTGCCTGCTGTACCCCCACAGGGAAGGGGCCCTCGACCTCGCCAAGGACTACATGGAGAGGATGGCGGCTCAGCCTAGTTGGTAGATTTTCTGTCTTTTTTTATCATTTTATTTATTATCATTTAATCTCTTATTCTTCAGATCTGAGGCCCTGTGCAAACGTCTGTTGACATCTGGAACCCCTCCCCTTAGCATAGCCTGTTTTTTGTTAGAGAGACAGATAGTAATCACACTTTTAGATGGTACCAAACCCCCCCCCCCCCATTTGTGGTTATTAATGCGGGAACCTCCACCTCTTTCCCTTCATCTCTGAGTGTTGTTCCTGTGGGCAGAGCTCCGGTAGAGATGCATTGTGGTCCGATAAGTTTGTGCTTCAGGAAATATGTTTAGCAGCTGTTTGCTGAACATGAAAGGAAATGAAAAGTTCAGATGTGAGCTGAATCCCGCTCTGAAGGGCTGCCCGACGCTGAGCCCAGGTCGCGGTGACGCCTAATTGTCAGAATTATGTAAACCTGATGCTGCTCAGATCCCTTTCTGAAAATATAAAACATACTTAGATATTTCTAGAGGCATTAAGCCAGTGTAAGAAAATAAGTAAAGACTGGACCCTCTGCTTCCCAGCTTCTCTCTGATGAAGAGGAGTAACGGCTCGGAGTAGCTGGTGTGCGCCAATGACAATACTATTAGAAATGGTTTCTTTCACGGGATTAGCCCCTAAGCAAGGTTTTATCTGTGTTGTTGAGGGGGGGTGCACAAATAGAAGGAACGTTGAATAGCGTTTCACATGCATCCTCATAACAACAAACAAACTCTGTTAGCTTACCGAGCCATTTATGACCTGCAGAATACACCGTAATATAGTTTTCACTTCGGTTTGGATAACATCCTCTACTCTCCTGCTGGTATAACCATAGAGCAGGGGGTCCAAACTCTTTTCACAGAGAGCCACATACAGAAAAAACATATGAAGGGCTGGGCCCCTCACTATAGGTGAGGTATATTACCTCATAAGTTAAGTTATAAGTTAGCAAAATTAATCAACTGTAGGTAAATTATTCTGGATACTTGAATATGCTCTCCATCACAGCTCTCCGTAGGGTTTCATTTATTTTGTTGGCAGCTCATCCCTCAAAATTAAAGTCTCAGATTGCTTATAATAAGAGGAAGTATGGTGCTGGTTATGCATATAGGTTATTGATATTTTTTTATCAAGTAAGATTTGTTACTTTAAATGACGGAATTTATTGGACATTGGGCTTATTAACACTACTTATCCCGGGGCTTTCCGTCAGCCTGGTGTACAGCTACTGGAGAAACAAACTGTCACTGCTGTTGAGTGATGTTGCTAACAGACAGGTTAGCTGGCAGGTGTTGCCATTCAGCTGCCTAGTAATTAATGTAATGGCTCTGTTTCAATAGGTTTGACAAGAGTAAAATCCAGACACTCAAATCTTCCTTAGAGTTTGGGTATATCACCCTTATTAAACCATAGGGTGGCCATATTTGTCCTCCCGATGGACTGCTTTTTGGGTCGATTTTAAAGTTTTTGGGGACTCTGGATCTTTTGGATTGGACAGATTGCTTATCTATTTGAAAACACATTTTCCAGAGTAGAGGTAATTCTTTTCATCCTGGTCATGGTAGTCAAAATCAGCCCACAGAGAGTAAAAATGTTTCCATTTTCAGGTTTAAACGGCCATTGTTGATCCTGAAAATGTCAGAAATGGACTCAGTAATTCTCAGTAACCAAACCAGTCCATTTGTTAAATATTGCCTGCATTTGCTTTAATGCTAATTAACACAGTTTATGCTAATTGTGAAAATTGCCCAACATATGCAAGTCAGCATCCAGTAGTTTCTATGTGCTGGGGACCGTACTATACATTTCTAATATAAAACATTTCAACAACGTTTCAATCAAAGTTTATTTTTGTTTTGCCGAGGTTCATATTGCTGGCAACTAGACTAGTTATCCCTTACTGGCTAGTTATAGTGTTTTGTTCACATGAACCATCTATTCTTTCAATTTAAATCTGATTTTGTATACGAATACCTACTGACATATAAACAGTTACCCACTAGCCAAATCATTCTTCACATCAGCACCTCTTTCCATTTTCATTTCTACACGTGGTGAGATCTGTACACCTGGAGTCCACAGTGACAGAGCAAAGACTACCAATCAGAAATAAACTTTATTCATCCCACAAAAGAAAAGTTGAATTATAACCAACACAATAACCATTATTTAGTTCGGAGCATAGCCATGACAGTGTCTTATAGTAGCTACTGTGAGCTACATTTGACAGTTCTCAATTATCCTGTATTTTTTGTCACTTCTTTAATAACCAGTGCTCAATGCCCGACCATATGAACTTTTGTGAAATCCAGTCATCATAAATCAATATATTGTCCGTAGTTACAGATGTCAGATATATCATACAACATGAGTTGCAGGTGTCTGCTAAATAATGTACCTTGATGCTTTGTAGTCTGACTGCTTTACCCCGTTCCAACTATTTCCTGCCTTGAGCCAACATGTGTACTCCCTAAACCCTGAGAACAAGGGTTCTGTTTGTTGTGGAAGCTTCTACAGTAGAGGATGTAATCCTTCTGGCTATGCTGGCGGCCAGTGTTTCCAGATACATTGAAGGGAAGGGGGGGGGGGGGGGGGGGGGGGGGGGGGGGGTACAGATAGTATCACTGTTATCAGTCTGTGACAAAAATGTTCTTATTTACTAATGCCAAACACAATTTCACAGGCAATTATATTATTTCACCCTTTATTAACAAAATAATTTAGGAATCCATTTTATAACCTTTCGTACAGTTAAATGCACTAGACCTAATTCTTTAAAAATCCCAAGGCACACCAGGATTTTTCTCACGGCACACCAGTGTGGCGTGGCACACCGTTTGGGAACCACTGGTGTAGTTAGTGTGCCACAGTCCAATCAGGAGAGACTTCCTTTTTTGTTAGAAGAAGATTTACTGACACTTGTTCCATAAATGTTTGATAGTCTTTGGCGATTAGACCCATCCTGATATCGTATATTTTAAGGGGGAAATACAGCCGTGAGTATAGTAGGAAAAATCCGTGGAGGAGGTGTGGAGAAGTGGAGGTGCGATGAGGTCTTTGGGTTAGCTCTCCTGGCACTGGACCTGATGACTGGAGGTGGATGGGGGGGAGGCGGGCGGCATCATGAACACCTGAAATCACAGCTGACTGCAGGAGAGAGGAGAACCATTTTATATTTGACTGCAGCATGATGATTGGCTGCTGGACATTGAGGTGAAATGTAATTGGTTAAAAGAGACACGTGTGAGGCACTGACTCTGGTTTCAGAGGGTTCGAGGGGAGCCATGGGTACAAACATAATCAGTAAAATAAAAATACTGAGACTTATTTAGTATCCTTCCCTGTCTGCCACTACTTATTTGAGGGCTCCCACAGGATTGTTGACAACCACCTGGATTCATCGTTTTCTTATTTATAGACACATTGGACACCTATGTTGTAAAGATATTATCTCTTTAATTTATAAACGACATCTATTGCAGGTCTGTCCGTCCTGGAGAGGGATCATCCTCTGTTTCTTTCTCAAAGTTTCTTAGGAAGTGTTTCCTTGTCTGACTTGAGGGACCAAGGACAGAGGGTGTCGGATTCATATTCTGTTCAAACTGAGACAAATGTTAAATGTACGATATTGTGCTATATAAATAAACTTTGGTTGGTTGGTTGGTTGGTTGGCGCCCATGATGAGCTGATGATATTCAGCTGAGGAGTGAATGAATGTATGGCAAGTGTTCCTGCTTGAACCTCGAGCTGAGCTTCACTGCAGAGAGGAGCAGCCACTGAGCGTGTGGTTTCACGTCAGAAGAGCGCTGAGAGTTTCTCCTGGCCACTCTTTAATCCCGGCCACTGAGCCTCTGAAGGCTCCAGGAATCACTCCGCTGTGGTTTCATGACCTTCAATTATGTCTCCTAGAACTTCAGGAATTGTGTTCCGATGGGGAGCTTCTACTTTTGTGGGAAACTGGTGCCTGCTCCTTCATACAGACGTGAGACTTGGTTAACTTTGGCTTAACCAATTGTGTCCCAAATGATTAACTTGTGCTTCACACAAACTCATAAACTAATTAAAGTAACAAACAATTACACAAACCCCACTTCTTTACAGCTTTGAAAAAAAGCGTGTTTCATCACTACCTGTGAAGTTCCCCTCTCTGAAGCGAGCAGAATGCTTACAGAGTACCTACACTAACACGCCAACACTTTGCACCTCTAAAACTCCCAGAAGTCAGCGTTCTTAGACCCCAGCGCCTGTGAACCAACAGAGGTTTGCACACACCACACTTTAATGTCTCTCTATAAGCCGCTTTATTGGTAAGGAAGTGTGAAGTTTTTATTTTTGCCTTCCAAGTGAAAAGATGTTTTACAGCTGTGGTAAGGATAATTAAAAGGCTTTGTAAAGAAAATTCCTTCTTGCTCATAACAAACATTTTCCAGAAGTTCATTTAAAGAGCGAACATTTCGCACCTGATTACCGCTCGATGTTGGTTTTGCACTCGCTCTGCCTGGCCTTTAGCCTGATGTTTGTGTTGCAGGTTGGTTAAAGACGCTCCCTGGGACGAGGTTCCTCTGGCGCACTCTTTGGTCGGGTTTGCCACTGCCTACGACTTTCTGTACGAATACCTGAACAAGGACCAGCAGGAACGCTTCCTGCAGGTGATCGGCAATGCGTCCCGCCTCATGTACGAGAAGTCGTACGTCCGAGGGTGGGGCTTCCAGTACCTGCACAACCACCAGCCCACCAACTGTGTGGCACTGCTCACAGGAAGCCTGGTCTACATGACCCAAGGTCAGTCCCTGCCGTTCAGGTCTTTATGATACTGAGGAACACCTGGTCGGATATTCATATTCCCTTAACGCCAGGGTTAAGAAACTTACATAAACAGTGTAATCTGTTACAATTGATAGTTCCATGTTAAAAAAAGGAATTTATATTAGTTATGTATCCTAATTACTTTACTTTACTTCTGGATAACCTCAATATCAAATATGTAAATAGAAAATAAATATCAATAAGACTGCTTTTGTGTTCTGATAACAGAAAAGAGAGGACAACACAAAAATGTAATATTAGAAAAGAAGAAATCAAGATGAAAAAGATGTGACTTCTTCTCAGTGTTTGTTTAATTAAAAAACATGCCTTTCATGAGGCAAATTCAGGCAGTACGCTTCACTATTCCAAGCGTTGGACTCTAATTCTGAATTTGGTGAGGAAGTAAAAAAACAGGCGAAGTTCTGTCCACGACTTTACTAACTCATATGCTGTTAATGGTTTATTACATGGTTTAGTTGGATACTCGATTCTGATTGGTCAATTCAGAACATGTGACATGTTGTTAATCCAGTAGTGCAGACCGCTGTCAAGGACGTATTGACCATTGTTAAGGAGGATCAAGAAAGAGAAAGGAAAAGAGGTTAAAATACGCAGCGCTGTATGTCAGATAAATCACCAGAAGAAGACAGACAGGAAGTGAACACTAACAGGAACAGGGTCTGGGCTCTGCAGGGTTTAAAGACGTGTTAGTGGATCAGAAACTGTGAACAGACTTGAACAGTTACAGAAAACCTCGATCAGTGCTGCCGTAAAGTAGTTGTTGTAGTTGTAGTTGTTGTTGTTGTTGTTGTTGTTGTTGTCGCAGTTCCAGCCGTTTTTGCGCCGTGGAAGTTTATTTTTCTTAGCGGAAGAAATACGATAATTTTTGAGTCAATAAATAATTTCAATTAATATTGGGAGTCGAGTCGTTAGTTTGTTTAGTATCTGGCCGTGTAATAGGCCGGAAAAGAACTGATCAAGATCCCTGTGCTTGGCGTCGGGCTCCCTGATAAGCCTGTCGGATGTTCTTTTCCCCATAGTGACCGCCTCGCTGCACATTGTTCCTTACTTAGCCTAATATAATGTTTATGTCCGTTTGCGATTAGCTTTAATTGTTTGTCCGGCTATTCCATTCTCTGTTATGATAATCAGTTATTATGCATTTGAGGCATTTTCATAGGGCAACAGCAGAACTCTCAGGAGTCATAGTGTGACCTCTTCTTTCCTTTGCCATTTGGTGTGGAGCGCAGGAAAAAGTGAGCTGCTCCAGTGTGACCTGAGGAGGGAGGGTCCAGACACTGCTCTGTTTAGAACTGCTTTCATTTGGTAGCAGTGCTCTTCACAGCATGTGACGGTGATAATGCCGTGGAAGCATGGCTGAGCGGTGATAGTGCCGTGGAAGCATGGCTGAGAAAATTAATTTTTGAAAGGCGGCAGACACATGGTGCGCGAGCATCGACACAAACATTTAGCTGCCTGTCTCCCTCACTGCAACGCTGTGCAGAGGCCTCACTGCATTCCTTCAGAGGATATGTATCATTCATTTCCTGTGCCAAGGGATGACATTAGTCCAAATATTATTCTGGCTGTGAATAAATGGACCGGTTCCAATAAGCAGGACCAGAGAAAAAGAACAAACCTGCTTTCTTCTTCTTCATTGCTTATCTGACACAAGCCTTAAGCCCTCTGCTGTTTGGAGTAGTTATTATTGTTTCATTCTGAGGGGCCCTAAAATAACACACTCTTATAATGAACAATGTGTGTGCCACTCACTCCGACAGAAGTGTGTGAGTGCACTGAAAGACCGTGGGTTAGAACATTCCAGATACAGGTGTTTGCTTATTGCTGCCTTCAAGCTCAATATTCAACAGGACCCCACTCCCCTGTCCCATGCTGCCCCCACAACAGCCAGAGGGCTGTAGTACTGTGACATGGCAGTCTGATCTGTGGGCTCGGGGCCTAAAAGTCAAGATAGCAAATCGTTATGAATGTTATGTGAATAATAAAATGTATCATGTTTTTATTTACTCAGACAGTGACACATACAGCCGCGGAAAAAATGAAGGGACCATTCCAATTTTTTTCTTAAATCTTTATCTCTACATGTATGGCAGCCATTCCAGTGTCTGTTGAATTCCAACACAGAGAAATGTTGTCAGTAGTTTATAGAATACAATAACAAAAGACGTACCTATAAAAAATAAAACAAGAGAAACTGACAATGCTGAAGTGGTCTCTTAATTTTTTTCGGGGCTGTATAGCAGTGCTATTATTTTAGATACATTTCCTATATACAGTAATCTAGATTTCTATTTTGAACCCGGAAATGTTGAGTAGCCCAAAGCTTTGTATTAGAAATGTATAGTATGGGCCCCAGCACAGAGAAACTGCTGGATGCTAACTTGCATATGTTGGCCAATTTGCACAGTTAACATAAGTTTTGTTAGCATTACATTGCATTATAGCCTTTTTCAGAGTGGTTTTGTAGGTTATTGAGAATGCTCAGTCCATTTCTGACATTGTCAGGATAAAAAAAATGGCAGTTTGAACCACAAAAAACTCTGTGGTCTGATTTTGATGGGATTTAGAGGATCATTCAGATTAGACAAGTTGCCTATTTATTAGAAAATAAAATGGTCCACAGTAGAGATAATGAACTTCATCTTGTGATCTCTCTCTGTCATCTGTTTATATCCAATGGTTGCAACACTACTCATGGTAGTAAAAATCAGCCCACCTAGAGGACAAATATGGCCACTTTAGGATTGAAACTGCCATAGTTGTCCCTGACAATGTCAGAAATTGACTCAGCACCCGCAATTACCCCCAGAAACAATCCAAAATTGTACAAATCGGCCAATCTTTCTTAAACTATTGTCCACATAGGCTACAATACTAATTAATGCTAATGAACACAACTTGTGCTAATTGCAGGTTAGCATCCGGCAGTTTCTCTGTGCTGGGGACCCTACTTTACGTTTATATCATAAAACTTTGCGGTACTCAGTAGATTATATAGGAAATGTATCTAAACTAATAGCACTGCTGTATGTATCACTGTCTGAGTAAATAAAAACATGATACATTTTATTATTCTGATGTTGTCAAACCCCCAATTGAACGATTTGCTATCTTGACTTTTAGGCCCCGAGCCCACAAATCAGACTGCCACGTCACAGTAATACAGCCCTCTGGCTGTTGGGACGGGGGAGTGGGGTCCTGTTGAATATTGAGCTTGAAGGCAGCAACAAGCAAACACCTGTATCTGGAATGTTCTAACTCACAGTCTGTCAGTGCACTCACATACATCTTTCTGAGTGAGTGGCACACACATTGTTCTGGGGTACTCAACATGCTGGCAGCTAGACAGATAGCTGTGAAGCTGATTCAAAATGATGAAGGTACGTTTCCTCTAGCCAGCTTTTGATCCACTTAGTAGAAACTCATGAGCTACAACTAGAGAGCAGACTGGGAATGTCTGTGTGCTGTTATATATGACATGCTGTTCTTTATAATGAACTAGAATTTAGAGTCAAATTTAAAATGTTATTGTTTGCCTACAAAGCCCTTAATGACTTGGCCCCCGCCTACCTGACTCCTACAACATCCTCACGGTCCCTGAGGTCTGATGACAGATTCCTGCTTGTGGTCCCAAATTCCAGGTTTAAACAGCAGGGGGGACAGGGCCTTTGCTGTAGCAGCTCCTAGGCTGTGGAACCACCCCCCCCCCCCCCCCCCCCCCCAGATCAGACTTGCTGCCACTTTGCCTGTTTTTAAATCCCATTTGAAGACCCACTTAGTCTCCCGTGTGTTTGCAGACCACCTCTAAGACATGTCAGTCTGGGGTTTATATTGTCTTTACGTCACGTATGAGAGTGTGCAGTCGGTGGCTTTATGGTTTTATTGTCCTGTGTTTTACATTGTTTTACGTCCTATCTGTTTGTTTGTTTATTTATTTTTTAATATATTTATTGTTGCACAGCACATTTGGTCGACTCGGTTGCTTTTAAATGTGCGATGCAAATAAAGTTGGGTTGTATAACTCCTTGTTGTATTGTCTAACAAGATAAATGTATTGGTGTCAGGAAGTAAAGGAAGTGCAGTTTGCCATTGCGTAGCTCCCCTCTGACCAATAAGAGAGCAGCATTTAGCCTCACAGCTCCTTCTCTCTACTCTTGCTTTAATATGAAGCTAGACTACCTTTTCCATTTCACATGAATGCACCTCCCCCACCACTGAGCTGTCAGCCTGCTGGAAACATTACTGACTCTGTCCTGCCCCCAATATTAAAAAAGATTAGAAAACAAATACCCCCCCCCACTTATTTACTATTTCCCTGCACTTCCACTCCATTGAGCATGTGTGGTGTGCAGACAAAGAGGAGTCAAAGAGTTGGAAATAAGTCATCCCAAAACCATAACATTCCTCTGGACACACTGTGTGCTGGGGGGGGGGGGGTCTGCATCCAGAGTCCGCAGCATGCTAACCCTAGCTCTCAGCAGCAGAACCCCCTCTGCCACTGATTACGCAAGCAAGCCACATTATTAGTGTGGGAGAACTCAATGGGTTACTGTATACTTCAGGGGATGTTGCTTCAGTTTGTTTTGAATGTGGGATTACGTGATGATTCCCGTGTTTTATTCCTCTTTTATTTTTCCAGTTATAGGTGTGGGGTAATTGTGTGTTCAGCTCTGTCCGCATTATTTGGAATTATATGTTGCAGACCTTGTAGTTTCACTTCATGGTACTTCCCTTTCTTTGAACAGTAATAGGACTTTTATTACCCCTGCCAACTAGCCAATGGAATCTTTTTTTTTTTGTACTAATATTTCTATTAGCATTTCGTCTTTTCAGCAAAAGACAAAACACACTTAAAGTAATAATAAAAAAATATACATATACAGATGTTGACAGTGCACAATTATTCAAACGAGAAAACTAAAAAACAACATAAATGATTAACACTAATTCAAGTGAACATGGCCAATTGACAAAAGGTTTAAACATTAAAGGTCCCCTGTTATGCAAAATGTACTTTTTGATGTCTTCTATACCTAAATATGTGTCCCCGTTGTGTAAGGAGACTCACAAAGTGTCAGAAAATACAACCCTCTTTCTTTTCCTCCTTACCCACATCTCTAAAAATGGGGGTACAAACAAGCTGATCCAGATTTGCTGTCCTTATGATGTCATATCGGAAATGTGGGCTGGCTTTACATTGAACTCCTGGCAACGTCCTGCCCACGTGACACGTCCCAACCTATTGTCCACAGTATACAGTAATGAGCTGAATCCCCTCCCCAGCTGTGTGTGTGTGTTCAGCAGGATGTCTGCAGGAGGGACTTAGAGTAAAGTTGTTGTATATAATACATATAATGGCACTGTTCTAGTGGTAAACACTTGAGAAAGAAGAAGCTATGTGTTATGTTAGAGTATTATGGTCTGTGTTTACATACCTACACTCAGAGCTAACGCTGTTCTGGAGAGACTGTGTGTAATATAAAGGTCCTGTCCTTGTGGTAAACCGAGAGAGAAACGTTTGAGCTCCATACTGTTTCAGAAATAATGCTGGATGTGGTTTGGAACATAATATGGCGTTTAATCACGGCAGCATTTAGCTGAGTTTCTCCCGGTAGGAAACTCTCTTCAGAGGAGAGATCATGATGCTCTAAAGGGGCGTAGCCAGCAGCAGCTCCAAAGGGGCGTGGCCAGCAGCAGCTCCAAAGGGGCGTGGCCAGCAGCAGCTCCAAAGGGGCGTGGCCAGCAGCAGCTCCAAAGGGGCGTGGCCAGCAGCAGCTAGTTCATTGTAAACTATATGGAAATATGGACTGTATTCCAAGAATGCAAAAAATTGGTTGAACAATTTCTGCACATTTTTTTGTGGGGGGGGGTGTTTGCCTTTAATCGAATAGGACAGTGGAGAGTGACAGGAAAGTGGGAGAGAGAGTCAGTGTGAGATCCGGAAAGGACCATGGGTCGGGAATCGAACCCGGGTCACCGGCGTACGGTCCAGGTGCCCCAGCCAGTCGCGGCACGGCCGGGGCCAATTTCCGCACATACTTTGACCCAGATATCATTGGAGTGTTTATTTTCAAGGGTTAGATAAGCATTTCAATCTAAACTACATCCTATCATGGCAGTAACTTGACCCTCATTTTCCCGCTCAAGCGTACTCTTTGTCCCACATCTTGTTAGTGCCTGGTCCCCCTAGGTGAAGGTGCAGTGTAATTATTTAACCCTGTGGGTCATCACAGCCATCATGAGACCTGAATGGTACATGGTGTTTTAGATTTTTCTGGAAGGTCCTGAAGAGGCTCGCAGGCCGAGCTGCTGTGAAGTGTGGCTCTGGCCTGTGAGAGCTGCTGAAGCTGTGTGTCAGTAAATATGGTCTCTGTGTGTGCTAGGAGTTCCTGTTTGATGGTAAATACCTGCTCTGTGTGGGCCGCAGTCCCCAAGCCCCAAACCAAACAGTGTAGGGACGTAGCTGCTGTCCCGTTACCGCTGCTGGCCCGGGACTCCTCCAGAACTGTGGCTTTAGTGTGTATGTGGTCGCTTGTTCTCAGAGTACAGCCTCTGTGTGTGTTCCAGTGTGTGAGAGAGGAGACATGGCGCAGTGTGTCTTAGGGCTTCAGTGTGGAAGGTTTCTTTAGGGAACACACTTAGGTTGTTGGATGTAAGGCTGTTTTGTTTATTCATTTCTTTAGTGACATAACTCAAACTCATATACTGTAAAACTCTCTTTTTAAGACCCGGTGCCGACAGAGAGGATCCCTGCTCTCATGTTGTACAGAACAGTGGAAACTGTAACGGTTCTGTCTGAAGATAGATCAACAACAGGCAATTACCATCTCCTTACTATCCCCGGTTACAGATTAGATTAGATTAGATTAGATTATTATAATATATTGATGGAAGAAGAAGAAGAAGAAGAAGAAGAAGAAGAAGAAGAAGAAGAAGAAGAAGAAGAAGAAGAAGAAGAAGAACAAAAACAAGAACAAGAAAATGTTTTTAATCCACCTAGGGGGAAACTGTTTTTAAATGCGTTTAACTATACACAGGTATTTGCACACACGCACATGCATTTTTAAGTACACACACAATTTATACACACTATACAGTTTTTACGTAGGTTGCCCAAATGCATATGCATCTGGAGAGCTGGAAAGGCTGCCAGTCTCGCCAGCGCCAGGGAGCAATTGGAGCACTTTTTTTTGTCTGATCGGGATGTGAACCAGATACCCTTCGGTCCAAAATCCAAGTCCCTAGAGACTGAACCACTGCCGCCCCAATAAGAGCTAATGTTGTGTTCCATTCATTTTATACTGGCCATGTGCATTTACACCTTACTGTACTCGCCTCAATTATTCTCAAATTCAGCTTATCAGAACTTCTCCTACAAAGTTGCTAAATAAGGTCTTTCAATCATTGATAGAAGCTGGAGCAACAATACTTTCTGTTCTGTTGTCTCCTCTGGAGGGAGCGAGGCCGACCCAGCAGACAGAAGGGATTCCCTCAACATCGCTCTCGCAAAATCGCCAAAAGTGCTCAAAGTTGAAATGATATCATCTGTGACCTCCATTGCAAGCTGACAGTCTAAAGGAAAACCAATAAGATAAACATTAAATTAGTTATTTCAAGTGTTATCCATAAACAACAGCCCAACAGCCTCTAAAAAGAATTGGACATCCTCCAAAAATAACCAATTATTTCAATATGTGTCCTACAAGGACTGGCTTGGCAAAATGATATGCACAGAACTTTAATTATATATAATATTGGAGAGAAATTTGACACCTGTGTGTACTTAACGTATTTAACTTCAGAAAAAATGGGATGTTAAGCTATAATTGACCTATGTTTACATATATAATTACATGGTCATTTAAAAATGTGACCTATCCTGCTCTCTCCATGGTTCATCAGAATCAGAATTCCTTTTTAAGTGGTATAACAGCTAAAAACTATGAAAAAAGAAAAGCAGACTTTAGTAATAACATTTTTCTAAAAAGACAAATAAGTACACTCCCTTGGCTAAAAAATTAGTAGCAGCAAGTTGTGACATAAAAAAAGCATATTAAAGTTTTTTGGGGACATTTATGAAAGAGTGTATTTTTTACATTATGTGATGATAGCACCAGTACAAATGCAAGTGTTTCTATTGCACATGGCAGGTTATTGCACAACAGTCAGTATTGACTGGACGAATTCATATCACACTGAAATGAACTATGGTGTGTATTTGGTAAATGGTTGCCATGTGAAGTGTGCATGGTTACAGCTGATGGCTCAAGACAGTTTAGGGTCGGGGGGCTCAAACTGTATTCTGTCCCTGTGTTGCAGGCTACTTGCAGGAGGCCTACCTGTGGACCAAGCAGGTGCTGTCCATCATGGAGAAGTCCATGGTGCTGCTTCAGGACGTGACGGATGGCTCCCTGTACGAAGGCGTGGCCTACGGGACGTACACCACCCGCTCCCTGTTCCAGTACATGTTCCTGGTGCAGCGCCACTTCGCCATCAGCCACTTCGACCACCCCTGGCTGCTGAAGCACTTCGCCTTCCTGTACCGGACCGTCCTGCCAGGTAAACGTCCCATCACCTCTTTACTTCACGTCCCTTTGATATTTTGTTTCATACTATAACTACATGTTTATTCTTTTGTTATCCTATCTTATATTTATATATTATGTGTTCTATCTGTGTTTCTGTCTTATTCTGTTGTTGCTATGACACCTGAATGTCCCTTAAGGGATCAATAAAGGTCTATCTTATCTTACTCTGAAAAAACTGAATCGTTGACTTTAATCAAATGTATAATGTCAACAGATTGTTCTGGAGGTCAGGGGGAGGTTTAGCAGCAGAGGAGGGGGCTGCAGGTCATGCTCGGACATTTCACAGCCCCCTGCCAACACTTTGTGTATAGTGAAGCCCCTTGGATGTGCCGCCACAGGAGAGGCTGAAGGCTGGGTGTGAGCATCACTGAGGAGGTTCCTCATGTACATTTAGCTGACCATTCCTTCCAGAGCAACTTACAATAAGTGCAAAAACCATAGAGATTCAAACCCCGAACAACAAGGGAAGATCAGATATTTTCACTTCTAGACTCATACAGTTGTAAGTGCTGGTGGATGAGTTTCAAGGCCTAAATTAACTTTTGAAAGTGCTCAATTCAATATCAATATTCAGGTTTAATATCAGCCAACTGTTTCCTGCTCTTTCCTGTCGGCCTCTGTCCTATCCACTGTTCAATAATGCCCAGAAAAGAAATCAGTCCAACAGTTATTGAAGTATGAGGACTAAATGGAGTGTCAGTGCATAGAAAAACTGAAACGTTGGCTTTAATTAAATGTTTGATGTCAACACATTTAAATGAACTTTATTAAGGTTAGTTGAAAGCAATAATATTAAGGAAGTGAAGGTGGCCCAGGTCAAGGGATTCTCTTTAGCTTTAAGAACCAAAGGAGCGGAAGTGTCAGTTGAAGTTTGAGCACTGGAGTAGAAATCAGTATGTGTGTGTGTGTGTGTGTGTGTGTGTGTGTGTGTGTGTGTGTGTGTGTGTGTGTGTGTGTATCACAAGGTGTTGGCACTGAAAGCAGCTGGGATGATAGTTGCTGTGTCAGAGATTAGAGAGGTTAGAAACTGCTCAAGAACTAACTGATGAGTCAAGCACTTTAGATCAAAGCGCTGGCAGAGGCGTAAAGTAACTAAGTACATTACTAACATTTTGAGATACTTGTACTTTACTTGAGTATTTCCATTTTATGCTACTTTGTACTTCTATTCTAATACAATTCAGAGGTAAATGGTGTACTTTTAATGCACTACATTTATTGCCGTCAGGTTCGGTCATGTGCAGGGTTCCTGGTTTAATTATTATTTTATTTAATGCATTTAGCATTGAAACACGCTCTCCTTCAGAGTGAATTAAAGTGTGGTTGAAGTTTTTTCATGGATTTCAATAACATTCACAAGGCTGACGAAACGAGACCTTGAATAAGATTTGACAGGGAGGTTATGTACTGCTGTGTGTGTACTGCTGAGTGTGCTTATGTACTGCTGCGATACTTTCTCCTGAGCACGGGAACTTCTACTTTTACTCATGTACAAGATCTGAGTACTTCTACTTTTACTCATGTACACAATCTGAGTACTTCTACTTTTACTCAAATACAAGATCTGAGTACTTCTACTTTTACTGAAGTACAAGATCTGAGTACTTCTACTTTACTCAAGTACAAGATCTGAGTACTTCTACTTTACTCAAGTACAAGATCTGAGTACTTCTACTTTTACTCAAGTACAAGATCTGAGTACTTCTACTTTACTCAATTACAAGATCTGAGTACTTCTACTTTGACTCAAGTACAAGATCTGAGTACTTCTCCCCCCTTCTTAAAAGATGGCAGTTAAAGCATGAGCATTGATGGCAGGAAACAGATGTCAGTAAGAGTTGTACTAACATGTGAGTTCAGAGCACTGAAAGGAGTGGAACAGTCTGTCCACATCCACACTGGAGGGGGCTGTGTGGGGGCTGAAGGAATGGACTATCAGCTGATGTGTGAGTTGAAGGAGTTAACGTATTGGTTGAGGTGTAAACACTGAGAGGACCTAAAGGGTCTGATGTATGGCTGCTGTCTGCTCACTGTGTGTGTGTGTGTGTGTGTGTGTGTGTGTGTGTGTGTGTGTGTGTGTGTGTGTATGTGTATGTGTATGTGTGTGTGTGTGTGTGTGTGTGTGTGTGTGTGTGTGTGTGTGTGTGTGTGTGTGTGTGTGTGTGTGTGACCTAAAGCAAATGCTTGAACATTAAACCTCAGAGCTCTGAGACATAATTCAATGTTAGCACCACTTTTCACTTGGTCATAAGATTAGATAAGATATACTTTATTGATCCCAATAGATAAGACATTGCATACGAATTAGAAGTAAATAAAATACACAACATAAATATTACATTAAAATTACGCAATAGAGATATACATATCAGCAGAAGAAGATTACGCGAAACAGCGAATATACTGCATATAATATCAATGATATCAATGATAAGGATATATGTAGAGCATAAATATTGAATACACAATATAAATACACAAATATGCAGAATAGAAAGCAGTGTACATTATGCTTCGGCCTAAATCCTCAAGGGAACAGCTGTCAATTATGCCTCCATCCCTGGAATAAATCTCCTGACAATGTGTTGAGTGATCACAGGGATGCTACTTCACAGTTTCTGTTCCAATTTTCTGTTTACGATTGTTTTCCCTGCCATGATTGACTGTGATTACATGCTGGAGTTCTGGTTTCTAAGAACCCTCTCAGCAGCAGAGTGCGACATTACTCTAACATAATTACAGACAACAGAACAGTGCGAACAATCTGCACTTGGCTGTGGACCGAGCCAGATCACAGCAGAGGGGACTGAGGTTCAATGGGGGGGGGGGGCATTTTGTGTGGTTGTGTTCATAATGTTGTTCAAAGTCTTATTTTCCTGCCTTAATGCACATTTCAGCATCAGTCAATACATATTGGTTGTCCCTCTGTCCACCACTGAAGTTCCCTCTGTGTGTTCCCCAGGATTTCAGCGGACTGTGGCCATAGCAGATTCTAACTACAACTGGTTCTACGGACCAGAGAGCCAGCTGGTCTTCTTGGACCGCTATGTGTTGCGTAACGGCAGTGGAAACTGGCTGGCAGATCTGATCCATCAGAACAGGGTGATGGAGGGGCCGGGGAAAGCGGGGAAAGGCCAGCGATGGTGTACCCTCCACACAGAGTTCATCTGGTGAGCCGCTCCATCTGGTTTCATAACAGGAATATATTTCAGAATTTTCTTTGGAATCTTCACATTCAGTGTTCTTTTATTTGTCCCGCAATGGGGGCATTTACGAGTATAGTGCAGATTAATTATAAAGACTAGACTAACGTATTATTTAAAATAGTAGGAAGAATCAGAATCAGGTTTATTACATGTAAGTAGATTAACACATACAAGGACTTTTTTTTGGTCTACATAAACACAGTTAAAGAAGATAAAAAGTAAGAAAAACAACCAAAAAATAAAAAAATATTTAACTCACTAACTGAAATTTTAAACTTTTATATGTTAGGATACTGTGAGAATAAATCAATATATTGAAATGGAACATTAAATGATATAATTCACTGTTTCCCGGCGGACCAGATTTTGAACTTCCGGTCGTACCGGATGTTATTGTTTCTAGCCTCAGATAGCATGTAGCTAATAGTATATCGTATGAGCAGAGGGAGAATGACGCGTGGAGTTACATACTAAACACACCGCCTCTACATCTCACTCATTGACGCTGCAATTATACTATTACGTGTTTAATAACCGATAAACCTCAGAAGAATTGTAAAATATATCATAAATACAGACGTCATGAGAGGGCTAAGCAGAACGTGCCATGGACCCGCCTCCGTCGACGTCAGCCAATAGAAGAAGACAGGAAATTAGAAGATGACTGGAGTCAGATGTGCCGAAGACCCGCCCCGTTGCCACTAAAACCAATGCGCGAAGACGAGACCGGAAAGACATTAGAGTAGAAAACAACTTGAAACGTTTTAGATCACCCTTCTTCCTACGACGCTGTAGACAGCTAACCACATGAAAGTGAACTGTGGACCAGTTAAATAGGAGAAGACCTCGGCTGAGCGTCTTTTGTAAACGTATCATATCATTGTATTAATAAATCCTGTTAAATTCAGATGAGAAGCTTCTTGGATTATTTTATCCTATTCCTACTTTAATATTTAGAACCCTGCATTACTAACTATTCAATAATAAAATTAAATATGTGCAGTATTGTTATGCAGAGTGGAGAGCTGTGTAGATACTCAGAGAGGTAGGCACACGTTATTAATAATAAAAACACAATAAGTAGCTGGTACTGTTTACAGATTGAAAAATAAATTATAAGAAAAATGAAGCGTAAATTGCACATGTTGCACATCAGGGGTATAACAGTGGGAAAAACGCCTCTATTGGCAAAGTAGGGTTAGGGTTCTTGTATTTTGAGAGAAATATCAATCCTCTCACTGATAAGACTCCCTGTCAATGGCTTTTGTCTGATGTCTTTATCTGTGTTTCGTCCCTCTGATATCCGTCCTCTCGTGTGGTTCTGCAGGTACGATCCAGGACTGTTTCCGAAGCCTCCATCAGATTTCGGAACATCCCAACTTCACCACTTTGAGGACTGGGGGGTGGTGACGTACGGCAGCGCTCTACCTGCAGACACCAACCGGACCTTTCTGTCCTTCAAGGCGGGGAAGCTGGGGGGACGCGCCATCTTCGACATCGTTCACAGGAACAAGTACAAAGAGTGGATCAAAGGCTGGAGGAACTTTAACGCCGGGCATGAGCACCCCGATCAGAACACTTTCACTTTCATGCCCAACGGCGTCCCGTTCATCACCGAGGCGCTGTATGGACCCAAGTACACGCTGCTGAACAACGCAGTCCTGTTCAGCTCTGACGTCCCGGGTAGTTGCTTCATGCCGTGGACTGGACAGGTGACGGAAGCCTGCGATTCCAAGTGGTTGAAGTACAAGGTGGGGCTGGCGGCGGATGCCCAGGGCAGAGTGGAGGCTGCCATGGAGAGGCAGGGCATGGTCTTCATCCGTGGGGAGGGACATTCCTCTTATAATCCCGAGCTGAAGATCAGGAGCTTCCAGAGGAACCTGCTCCTTCTCCACCCACAGCTCCTGCTTCTGGTGGATCACATCCACCTGGATCCGGACAGCCCCACCAGGGCCATGAGTGCCTTCTTCCACAACACGGAGCTGCCATTCCAGAGCACCAAGATAGATGGTGTTCATGGAGCGTATGTTTCCCACGGGGAGGATAACTACAAGATGTTCTGGATGGATGACACCGGCTTCAGTAACAAAGGGGTGGTGGGTTACTGGAACTACCCTCGAGGCTACCCGTACAACGGCTCCAACTATGTGAACGTCACTATGCCATTGAGGTTCCCCCACACCAGGGTGGCCTACATTTTCTATGGACCCGGCGTGGATGTACAGAGCTTCAGCCTGCGCGGCGATGACCAGAGAGTGGATATCTACCTGGCCACTAAGGACCACACCTACACCATCTACCTCCTGACCGGAGAGGTCCCCAGCAAGCCCCTGTTCGCCATGGTGCTGCTGGACCACAAGAAGATCGTCTTCGAGAAGTGGGCAGCAGCTGCGGAGGAGGACAGCTCCCCTGAGGAAGTCGAGGAATACGTCAACGTGGTGGAGGACAACCTGCAGCACGTGAAGCCCGTCTTCCAGCAGATGGAGAGACACATCCTGGGACGGGTTCTCAACACGGCCAGCTTCAGAAAGACTGCAGAGCGCCTCCTCCAGTTCTCAGACAAGAAGAAGACGGAGGAAGTCATAGAGAAGATGTTTGCTATGTCCAAGAAACAGGGCAAGGGGAAAGGGGGGAGGAAAGTGAACCTTGGGGAAAAGCTGTCTGAGAGTCTTCCTGACATTTTCGCACAGGTTGAGGTAAACGAGAAAAAGGTGAGACAGAGGACTTCAAAGCGTACTTATGAGGACAGTCCAGAGGAGGGGGAGGGTGACTCTCGGGCCTTTATGGATTATACAGATGGTCGCAAAAATAGAAAGGGGGCTTTTGTCAAGGGCCGGAAATTTAAGGAGGTTCACATGGTGGCCACGGCGGGGAGCGAGGGTCTCTCCAGCACCGCCTCCTACATCAGGCTCTTCCTCCTGCTGAACACGGCCACCTTCTTCCTGCTGCTGGGCGTGTTGCTGACCCGTTTTCAGAGGGGGCGCAGTCTGCACACGCAGAGATGTTTCTACACCATCCTTCTGATCGACTGCTTCATCCTACTGTACCTCTACTCCTCCTGCTCTCACTCACAGTGTTAATACACCAGACTACAGACCAATGACCCCCATGCTGCCCCCCCACACCCGGTGGGAGGCGGATCTTAGGACACAAAAGTCTAGTTGCCAGCACTATGAACCAGGAAATGTTGAGAACCACAAAGTTTTATGTTTGAAATGTATAGTACGGTCCCCAGCACAGATAAACTGCCAGATGCTAACTTGCATATGTTGGGCAGTTTGCCAAAATTAGCACAAGTTGAATTAATTAGCATTTGTAGACTAAAGCAAAAAAATGGCTTGGCTGATTTTGACCATTTTGGTCTGTTCTTTTTTTTAAATTGGCAGTTAAGAAAATTCACCAAACCAGTCCACCGGGATGACAAATATGGCCACTCTGGTCAAAACTGCTAATTGTGCAAATTGCCCAACATATGCTGGCTAGCACCCTGCAGTTTCTCTGTGCTGGGAACCAGACTATACATGTCTAACATAAAGCTCTGTGGTCCTCATCAGTAGGACCCTATGAGCTGGCACACAGAAAAATATCTGAGATTTCAAGAAAAATGATGATAACGAAAATATGTTTGACTAATAAAGTATTGTCAGAATAAAGTTGTCATTTTACAAGAAAAAAATCATAATGTTTTAAAGGTCATATTATGAAATTATCATTTAAACACTTATCTCTTCTATCAGAGTCACAGGCAGCTCTTGAAATGAAGAATACGGATGATTATAGAGTTCATCTATGAGGACATTATTTTACATTTTTGGACACAAAATAAAAAACAATAACACCATGTCTTTTCTCATATGACTTTATCTGGAGTTTTGACTTTCTCCTTATATTATGCTTTTTATTCTCTTAATATTATGATTATTAGACCAGAATTACAGCTTTATACTACTATAATGCTTTTTATTTCTCAATATGATTCTTGTTAGTAACTTTCTATACTAAATGTTATTATGACTTTTGCTATCATAATATTTTCTTTCTAGAATGTACAACTTTATTTTCCAAATATTATTAATTATATATTATATGTAATAAATATTTTTTATATCGCCTCAAAATCACAAATTAACTTGGGCTTAATAGTTAAGTGTATAAAATGTGTAAATGTAATGTATAAAATTAGAAATTAGAACTGATGACAGCTTTATTCTCACTTTCCCCAGGAGTGTATTCTTGAAATCTCATATATTTTTATATAATGGTCCAAATACTGGTAAGATCTACCTAACGGGTATTCAGGAAAAACAACTGATTCCAAATAGGAATTGATGAAATGCCAGGATGAGACCAGACCACCTCTGATGTAAAAGCTTCTGTGGAGCTTCAGAACGAGTGTGTGTGAAGTGTGTGTTCTCCAGAAGTCTGGTCTGTGTAATAGATCAGAGGTTAGCCACTATGATGCAGTCACCCATAGTTCATAGGAAAACATTTACATGTATATATGTGAAAGCAAGATATATTTTTATGGTGTTTTTTTTTTACCATTTGTAAATAAAATTACCACATGCATTCATTGTGTTTTGTGTCAGTGAATAAGTGACCTCGGAAATGTTGGTTAAATAAACAATATATGTATTGAAGGGGCAAAGAGAGCTCATTCTGCAGCTCAAACAAACAAAACAAAAAGATCTACAGCCCTGACAGAACATTAGGAAAGGTTCAGAAAACTTGAGAAAACTAGAATACCTGGAGGACTCATGGAGGACCTTAAAGCTGACCCATACATCCACCCTGCATCAGTAGAGCTTATTCAGAGAAACTAAACAAATAAAGCTTCAGTTTCAGGGTGCTGGTCTTCAGGTCGGCTTACATAATAACACAGTTAGTTGTACACTCTGAAAGAAATCTGAAACGTGGACTTTTGTATTAAATGTATCATGTCAACAGATAACACATAACTATTAGGTTAATTGAAAACAATCCTATTAAGTTCAAATACAAATATTAGGTTCAACTTAATATTATTGCTTTCAATTAACCTAATACAGTTATGTGTTAGTTATACAGTTTGGCAAAAAAAACAACAACATATATCTTTTTAATTACGGTTTATTAACACTAAACGATAGACATTGATGGTCTAAAGAACTATACAGTGGGGAGAACAAGTATTTGATACACTGCCGATTTTGCAGGTTCTCCCACTTACAAATCATGTAGAAGTCTGTAATTTTTATCATAGGTACACTTCAACTGTGAGAGACGGAATCTAATGTGAAAATCACATTGTATGATTTTTAAGTAATTAATTAGCATTTTATTGCATGACATAAGTATTTGATCACCTACCAACCAGTAAGAATTCCGGCTCTCACAGACCTGTTAGTGTTTCTTTAAGAAGCCCTCCTGTTCTCCACTCATTACTTGTATTAACTGCACCTGTTTGAACTTGTTACCTGTATAAAAGAGACCTGTCCACACACTCAATCAAACAGACTCCAACCTCTCCACATTGGCCAAGACCAGAGAGCTGTGTAAGGACATCAGGGATAACAATGTAGACCTGCACAAGGCTAATTAAAGTAATTAATTAGCATTTTATTGCTTGACATAAGTATTTGATACATTACAAAAACAGAACTTAATATTTGGTACAGAGACCTTTGTTTGCAAATACAGAGATCAGACGTTTTCTGTAGTTCTTGACCAGGTTTGCACACACTGCAGCAGGGATTTTGGCCCACTCCTCCATGCAGATCTTCTCCAGATCCTTCAGGTTTCGGGGCTGTCGCTGGGCAATACGGACTTTCAGCTCCCTCCAAAGATTTTCTATTGGGTTCAGGTCTGGAGACTGGCTAGGCCACTGCAGGACCTTGAGATGCCTCTTACGGAGCCACTCCTTAGTTGCCCTGGCTGTGTGTTTTGGGTCGTTGTCATGCTGGAAGACCCAGCCACGACCCATCTTCAATGCTCTTACTGAGGGAAGGAGGTTGTTGTCCAAGATCTCCCAATATATGGCCCCATCCATCCTCCCCTCAATACGGTGCAGTCATCCTGTCCCCTTTGCAGAAAAGCATCCCCAAAGAATGATGTTTCCACCTCGATGCTTCACGGTTGGGATGGTGTTCTTGGGGTTGTACTCATCCTTCTTCTTCCTCCAAACACAGCGAGTGGAGTTTAGACCAAAAAGCTCTATTTTTGTCTCATCAGACCACATGACCTTCTCCCATTCCTCCTCTGGATCATCCAGATGGTCACTGGCAAACTTCAGAAGGGCCAGGACATGCGCTGGCTTGAGCAGGGGGACCTTGCGTGCGCTGCAGGATTTTAATCCATGACGGCGTAGTGTGTAACTAATGGTTTTCTTTGAGACTGTGGTCCCAGCTCTCTTCAGGTCATTGACCAGGTCCTGCCGTGTAGTTCTGGGCTGATCCCTCACCTTCCTTATGATCATTTTTTGCCCCACGAGGTGAGATCTTGCATGGAGCCCCAGACCGAGGGAGATTGACCGTCATCTTGAATTTCTTCCATTTTCTAATAATTGCACCAACAGTTGTTGCCTTCTCACCAAGCTGCACTCAGCAGCAGTGAGTCTCATTGATGAGTTTATAGTAGATTTAATACAAATGGAGCGCTATGGCAAAAAAGGAAGATGATATATCAGGAAGTCATAAACACACAATACTTGTTCAAACTGCACATGGAATTTATTGACAAGAAGAATAAAAAATTGTTACGTCTGGGGCACAATAAAATGATAAAACCCAAATGCACGACTCCACACAAAAAGAGTTTCCGAAAAAGGTTTTTTACTAGAGGTAATATTCCATAGTCACAAAGGTCTAAGCATAACGCACACTAGCGTGGTGACAACTCAAAACGATCTGGCCCTGGGCACAGAGACAAACACAGCTTAAATATACAAGGTGAACACAGGTGTAAACAATAAGGGCGGGGCAGTTAATCAGGTCAAGGGGAGGGACAACCAAGGAGGGGAAATCAAGCTACCTAGACACAACAAAAATTGAATATCAGCAGGCTTTCCTTTTACGTTATAACGTGTTAAGGTCTCCAGACTAAAGATATGAAAGGCACACGATATAAAGGGATACAACAGCTTTTCAGTACTGGATGATATTAGTGTTTAATCTTTTATGAATATACTCTTAAACTTTTTGCTGGGGAAATGCTTAACTAATCTTCAGGCAAAATCAGTGAGCATTATAACAAATGTCCAGATGTAGAAACTGTTCTCACACAGCGTAATATTCTCTAAGTATGTGTTAGCATGGATTTGTAAATATTGGAAGCTTGTATTTATTTAAGAAAGAAACAATATGTTGCACCTCTGCAAGCCATCACAGTGGAGACACAGCGTGCATCAGCCTGCCTCTGAGCTGTCCTATTAAGTGTTGCTACAGCCTCCTCACAATACATATGGTTGCATAGAAATGATAAACAAAGCCATCAAAGCCATGCAAAGCACCAATCCGACCTCAGTGCTGTGGTTTAACATTAATTGAATATATTTATTTCACAACTTTTTTCTGTAGAAAAATGAATTCTGTCTACCAGTGATCTGTGTTATTGCTCAGTGTTCTGAGTGTGGAAGCCACACATGAACCGAGAAGCCTCATTGGCTGAGATCCTGTGGACTTTGTGACTTTACCAGATCCTAACTGGGGAGCTGCACAGTAGTGAGAGAAATGAAAAGAATGTCTTTCCATTCCTCTCATCACAAAAATGCTGTGGCTTGTAATGTTTTGATTGAGCTGATAATCACTTCCAGATGTGATACCCCCCACCACCCCCCTTATATAAAGTGACCTCTGCCGTATGGCCTGGTCAGGACACATGGGGGACGGTAGTGATATGTGATATGATTTAGTTCATGTGTAACAGGAACAGGTTTGGTTTGTATTTGAGTCCAGCTCTGATTAACCATGAACAAACTTAGATGAGGCCCATTTTTTTACGAGGCCATTTTGAATGTATCAGGATATAAATTACTGCCATCTGCTGGCCGTGCAAGGGCTAAAGAATAATTATGTATTATTACAACATAGATCAATGACTACATTTCTTAATTCCCATTAATACTTTTTAAGTATGATTTCCAACTCCTGAATAAACTACATCTCCATTTTTTTTTTAAATAAGACAATTTTCCATTACCAAGTCAATTCAAACAAATGTAGACACTAAAACAGCTTTTCATGTGACATATGGCATATTTCAGGTCGTTACCTTTTTTAGAATAGTTTATTCCAATTACAACTGTGAATGATTAAAGTATGTTATTATTGGAGGACATTCGTAGGACGAAATAAATTATGTAATTTGTATTGCATCATTTTCACAGTATTTGGTTGAATTTCTGCATTGACAGACAGACAGACAGACAGACAGACAGACAGACAGACAGACAGACAGACAGACAGACAGACAGACAGACAGACAGACAGACAGACAGACAGACAGACAGACAGACAGACAGACAGACAGACGGGAAATAAACAGTAGGCTCCACATGGTGTCGCTGCATTTTTCTGGTCGCATTTTTGTTGTGAAGTGAACCTTCTCGCTCACCGTCGTCAGTTTGAATGAACTTTATTGCCAACTGTGTTTTGTAACTCGTTCAACATGGGGTCACGGGTTGCGCGTATGTTCAGAAATTTCAACCTGGAGAACCGGGTTCACCGAGAAATCTCCAAGGAGAAGCCGCGAGCCGCACCCCGCCACGAGGCCGACCTCGCGCGCTCCTCCGGCGGTTCCGTAGGTGAGTGACGCTCCTCTGACAGGTCGCTGTCTCCTGCGGGGACATACCGGAGAATCCAGCCTGAGGCAGGACAGCAGTCATTAAGCTCTGGAAGTACGTTCTGGAAAACCTGTGTTGACGGCCTGTTGTGTGTCTGTTTCAGCCGCGGAGACAGCGGAGTCGCTAAGCCAGAAGAACGCCCCTCTGCTGGGCCTCCTGCGTTCCGTGTATGTGGAGTCCAAGGACCCGGCAGCAGCAGAGGTCAGCCCGGGACACTCCGTGCCCTTCTCTGTGTCTGTTGAGGGATGCTGCTTCATTTGAATTCCCTCCATACATAAATCATTATAAGAATGTGTGATTATAACAAGCAGAGCTGGAAGAAGTACTCAGGTCTTGTACTTGAGTAAAAGTAGAAGTACTCAGATCCTGTACTTGAGTAGAAGTACTCAGGTCTTGTACTTGAGTAAAAGTAGAAGTACTCAGGTCTTGTACTTGAGTAAAAGTAGAAGTACTCAGGTCTTGTACTTGAGTAAAAGTAGAAGTACTCAGATCCTGTACTTGAGTAGAAGTACTCAGGTCTTGTACTTGAGTAAAAGTAGAAGTACTCAGGTCTTGTACTTGAGTAAAAGTAGAAGTACTCAGGTCTTGTACTTGAGTAAAAGTAGAAGTACTCAGGTGTTGTACTTGAGTAAAGTAGAAGTACTCAGATCTTGTACTTGAGTAAAGTAGAAGTACCAGAGTGTAGGAATACTCTGTCACAGTAAAAGTCCTGCATTCTAAATGTTCCTCCAGTGAAAGTAGAAAGTACTCTCATCAAAATGTACTTAAAGTAGCGACAGTAAAAGTAGTCATTGTTTGATTGGTCCATTTCAGAATAATATCTCTGATATGTTTTATAATTATTGATCATTAAAGTGTTCTCAGAGCTGGTAAAGGTGCAGCTAGTTTGAATGGCTTTGTATACTGCAGGGTAGCTGCTGGATTTACTCCAGGTGAACTAAAGTCTGATTTAAGGGCTGATTATATTTACCATCATTAATCCAGATCTGTAAAGTAACTGAAGGGATTAAATACATGTAGTGGAGTAAAAGTACAAAGTAGCATAAAATGCAAATAGTCAATGGAAGTACAATACCTCAAAATTGTACTGTAAAAGTACAGTATTTCGGTAAATACACTAGTTACTTCCCACCTCCGATTAGAAAATGCTACAGGCTTTATATGAGAATCTTATATTTACATCTTATTTGTGTATATGTGTTGACTTTCTTTTCATACATTTCAAATGGTTGTGATGTTAATTATCTCGCTTTATTGACAAAGATTAGCTTACAACAGTTATGTGCATGTTGTAGACACAAGGGGGATTTACAGAAGACACTCAACCAGCAAAAGTGAACCAACACAAAGAGCTTTTTACCCATCCTTGATCTAAACATTGATTAGTAAAGTGAAGCGTGGCACAGTCTGTATTCAAACTAGGCGTGATGGTGTTGCTAAGACAGGACAGGAGCCAGCAGTAGACCAGATGTTGGTCACAGGAAAATCTCTTCTCAGTCAAGGTGTATTTTGCAAACCGTTGTGCTTTCTCTTCTCGCAGGCATCAGAGGAGGTGAGCGTGGGAACAGAAGGGGAGCGGCGGCCGCTCTGGTATAGTGTGCCGGGGGACCAGTATGGCCTGGTGGAGCTCTCAGACGTTCCTAAAGGCAAGCTGACCATCGCTGAGACTCTGAAAGCCCTGGGCAGCCACCAGCGGCAGCCTCAGACATGGACACCGGGAAAGATCGCTCAGGAATATTCTCTGGACTTGAAGGACACAAAAGCTCTCCTGGAGTTCTTCATCCCCTTCCAGGTTCACATCATACCACCCAAGACTGAGAGTGCCAAGCAGATAAAGGCTTCCTAAGACTGGATTGTAGGTGAAAGGTAGCTCATGTAAATCCCAGAGACTTCAGAGCATCTAACCCTACCCCCCATGCTCACCCCCAAGACCCTGACCCCCCCTCAGTGCTGTTCCTGACAATCCTGCTGCACAGGCAGTTCAGAGGCCATGTATGAGAGCTCACATAGTACATCATTAGATTCTCCCGGATAAATCTGTCGTCGGCAAACACAAATACATTGAAGCACGGCAAGACGCAGCTGAGGGGAAACCGTCCATCGCTGATCTTAGTATTTACTCCTGTGCTCCTCTGTCACCTGTCAAAATGTCCTCTGGGGGAAGGCTGAATTTAAAATGTTCTGCCCAGCTCATTACATCATGATCACCAGATTGAATAAAACATGTTTGGGTTTAAGTAAAATAAATAATAAATAATTGCTGTGTTGTTGGAAAAAACACTTGAGCATGTAATTATTTAAGATAAATCTTAATGTTTGCAAGACAGAAATCATATTCCCTCAATATGATTTCAATTAAAACCACTGTTTTTGTAAAGTTTATATATTGAAAGCTATTGGACTTATCCTACAGTTATGTTATTCTGTTAAGATGCTGGAAGGCTGCAGATATTGAAACCGTAAAAATCGTGTTCTCTAGTTATTAAATTCAGATTTACAACATTAGGCCTACTTTTGAATCATCACGTCTGTTGTGGATCGGCCAAGATGCAATCAGGATAAAAATGTTCTGTATCACTGTAATTTACTTGCAATAAACCCCTCGGTCAAGTGCTTCCTGCCTCTCAGGAGTACATTGGGTCTTTTCCTAAGGTATGGATTTCTATGAAACACCAGTCATGCTATGGCATGAGTCAGAGCTAAGAAGTCTTGCCGACTCAGAGGCTTAGTAAAGTGGTACATTTGAATAAACGGCCACTATAACCATTGATGATGAACACGTGTAGAATGATGCTATGATGTGAAACACAGCACATTAATGCTCACTGCAGAATTACAGGAACAATAGATCAAAGAGTTTTTTAATAACCCATGATTATTAGATTTCAACATTTAAATACCATTTCTTTCAAATATTCGGGAGGTTTTTCTTAGTTTTGTTTCGGTGTCTGATGTGCTGCTTCTGTGTGGATATTGGAATATGCAGGTATTCATGTTTTTAATGAATAGCCAAGCAACATCCTAAAGGTAATGTACACAGACTAAAAATAAGTTATTTTTGTGTTTATGTTACGCTGTAAGAGGTGTTGTGTTCTGATTTAAAGTGGTTGTACATTTTAAATATATTTTAACCCTCAATATTGTTTACAGCATGTTAACATCTTAATTATTCCAACCACACTAAATGAAATGTTATCACTGAGCTTACTTTTGCAACAACAGCCTCCATTTGTCATCTTTAACACCTACCCATTTGCACCCACCACAAGCACTCGCGCGTGCCCAAAAAAAGCACTTCCTGCAGTTAGACTCCGCCCATTGTGAGTTAGGCCTTTCTATTGGACACCGCTGTAACGTGGGGCGTGCAGCATGGAGAGTCTGCTTGTGTCCCTGCAACTGGCTTCTCAGGGTGTCAGTTATCACTGAATACAGAGCTTGTCAAGCTAACGAGGAGAGCGCGAGGCTGCCCGGAACTCGGTTTTTATCACTTCAAAATAAGGCACTTAAGATTATAGCTGAAAGTATTTAAACCGCTTGTGTAAATCTTTTGTTCTGTTCTCAGTGTGAAACGTACGTATATGATAGATTGCTTGCACTGTTTCAATATCAGAAGTAGCCTTGAATTTTCTCGCTACACTACTCAGATTGTTCTGTACTGTTAGTATCCTCCAGCGCCTCACCTAGCAAGTATTTATTAAATAATCACTAATCAAACTGCAGATCTTATGTATTTTCCCTCATCCACAACATTATTGTTTGGTTTAAAACAGTCAACATTTAACTTTTACATTTAAAATTCAATCCATTTCCTGATGTGCCTAAATGGTCAGTAGGCTAATATGCCTTCTACCCAAGATATGACGGAACATTCATTAACTGCTGTGCTTTTTTGTCTTTTAAAAACGAGTGAGAATATTGATGGGCACTAAAAAAAAATTGGTGTACAGTTTTATTTTTAAAATCCATACAGGAATTGGTGTGTGTTTCCGCTCGCTGCCTTGCCACAGGTTGCAGACAGAGCGAGTGTAGTTTGTAACAGTGAAGTGATCATTTGGGCTACATGCAGAACACAGTCTGATACTCTCCGTGCTGCAGGAGGCTCTCTAATATCTCACATCTGCAGGGAGGACGGGGAGGAAGAAAAGCTTCATGTTTTCCTCGCGACATTAAACGTGGATAACCATCGCGGTGTCTCTCGTGCTCCTCAACAAAGCGGCAGGAACCAGATGCGGACTGGACTTTCTCTACGACTTCACGGGTAGAGGATCAGCGGCATGCTCACTGTGGGTTAAACTGCACAGCTACAGGCCTCGCGGAACATCTGGAGAAGCACCACCGGACCACTGTGTGAAGGAGTACCGGCTGTTAGTACAGGAGGAGCGGAGACATGCATCGTCAGGAGGACTGAGCCTCCCCCGCCCGGAACATGGGAGAGCGAAGCAGGTAACCACCGGAAACCACAACACTATGGCAATATTAATTTACGTAAATGTTGACGGTCGTAGAGCTCAGTTGATTGAGCTGGGGCTTGAACCCCGTGCGGAGGACCAGGGTTCGAATCCAGACTGGGGCCAGTCGCATGTCTCCCCTCCCTCTCCTTATTTCAACACTGTCAATATTAAGGCACTGGTGGCCCACAAATATATATTAAACAAGAAAATGTTGTTTAAATCCTCAATACAAAACGTAGGTGTAGGCTGTGTCTGCTCTGCTGTCCTCAGAGGGGCTGTCTGTGTGCCTCTTCCATTTTGGTGAGAACAACAGGAGGCTGGAGGGACCTGTGAGGGAGGCTCTGCTCTTATTGCAGCTGGATGGGGTGAAGGCTGCTCTGAATGTGGTGTCATTGTATTTGGCAGTGATTTTCCTAACATCAGTTAATTTTCTTTCAGAATATAATGAAATATCAGTCTCTCCTCGACACCACCATGTGTTTAAAAAATGTCCCCTTGCTACCTCAACATGTGTTTAACATCAAAATAGTGCGATGATTTACATATTGTATATATAACAATACTAACCTTAATACAAAAAACAAACACAAGTAAGTTTGTTGCAAACAAACATTGCAACAATTCCTACATAAAATATCACCTGACTATTTCTGAAGCAAAGACATCCTTAGAAGCTTACATAAATATCTTATAAACACCTAAATACCTAGTCCTGGAATTTATTTACGAATGAATAGTAAATGTTCAGTTTATATCATTTACATTTTTTCTTTAAAAAACTGCCTTGAGTAGCCCTAAATGTTGTTTGAATTGCCCTCTTAGAATATTCCAGAAGGTTAGAGAGGTTCACATATATTTGACACTTTGGGTGTGAAGGCGTTTTAATCAAATATATGTATAATGTCACTCAAATGTATTCGCTGCTTTAATATATTTCTTTTTTTATTCAAACAGCTCAAATCTAATGTTTAAAAACTACAAAATCAATCATGTTTAAAAGGAGATAGGCTACACTTTAGTCGTGGTTAGGGCTGTCACTCAAAAAAAAGATCTGAACAAAATACAATTTGTTTGACTATATTTCAACACACAGTACATTGTAGCATTATTAATCAGTGTTTGACAAATGCATTTCTGTCACAAAATCTATACACTGTTGTGATTTCCTAATTTTATTCTCTCTTCTATTGGTCAAATCATCAGTAAAACAATGAGACAGACTGACAAATGGTCAGTGTTTAACCCTCTGATTGGTTGTTATTGCCATAAACTGGTAAATGTTACCTTGTACATCTTTTAATGTCCTAATTATGCCCTAGTGATTCCAGCGTTCTACATGTGGCTGTGGGCATTTCCTCTCAGCAGTTCTCCATTACATTTCCTCGACAGTATTTAAAATAGTTCCAATCGTACCCGCTCATCCTGCAAGGTTACACAATTGCTTGGAGCCTGGAGTGGCTATTTGCACCTCTCAGTTCACTGCAGGCCTTAAGGAACCGTGGGCTGCAGAAGAGAAGAGGGAGACAGCTGCAGATTATCATCAGTACATCAGGCCCTGTCCTTTAGATCAGTGATTTTCAACCCCTGAGTCGTCAGGTGTGCTGTGAGAAATTATCCTATTTCACAAAATCGGTCCCCAAAAAAACGTTATTTAGAAGAAACCCAACAGTGCCATTGTCCCAATCGTGGTTAAAGGTCATCTCATGAAACACTCGTCACTTCAAAACAAGAACACAGACTATTTAGTTCGCCTGTGTTAACACTGACTGTAACAACTTTAATGAGAAAAAACACAAAGAAAGAGCTCTCAAAGCCAGGTTCTTAGAGCTGAACTCACAGCCAAATTGAGAGACTTGTCATTAAAATACCATTATATGTATGTATCTACAGCTCCAGGAAAAATGAACTCCACATGTTTCTTAAATCTTTATCTCTACATGTATGGCAGCCATTCCAGTGACTGTTGAATTCCAACACAGAGAAATGTTGTTAGTAGTTTATAGAATACAATAAAATAAAAATAAAACATTTAACTCAAAAGACATACCTATAAATAATAAAAGAAGAGAAAATGATAATGCTGAAGTGGTCTCTTCATACTTTTTCCATGGCTGTATACATACATATAAAAAAACAGAATGGCTAAAAAAAGGATGGAAAACATTGCTTTAAATAATGTGTTGCTTGTGGATGTGTGTGTGTGTGGGGGGGGAGGGGGGGGGGGAGAAGGCCAAGGTGAAACCAGTTTCCTCAGGTCTTCATTGTGAGGAGGCCATGAGCAGCAGATAATCCTCTGAGCATCTGATGAATGGATCCAAGTGTTCCTGTTTATCTCCTTCCAGCAGCTCTGTCCTCATGACTGTGGGGGGGAGACATGAGACAATGTGTTATCTGATCCCATGTCCTGCATCAGAGCAGCTTCACCTGGGTTTCAACATGGAAACCAAACACACCGACACCTAATAATAATTGCCTTTAATTATATTTGCTTGATATTGTTCTTGTTCTTCACACCCTCACAGGAGTGCAAATTATTGAACATTTATGTGAAAATTAATCATTTTACATACGTACAAATGGGATAGTTTTCTGGAGCGCTTGTATTATTTGGCCTTGCTGAGCTATTGTTGCTGGTGCCGGGTGTTGTGAAATAACAGTATCCAGTGTTTATACAGTGATAGGCTTTATGGCAGCGTTGGACCGGTCTCCGCTGGACACTGGCTGCTGCTCTCTGGCAACAGTTAAGAAAAGCACTTTAGCACAGCTGCTTATCACACGGCAGGTACACACAGGATAGCAAATGTTTTCCACATGCATTTTGGTTTTTAATTTACTTCAACATAAGGGGGAACACACTATCTGTTTTTTCTTCTCAGATTAAGGGAGAATATTAATAGCTCGCTCAGATCTGTGTGTTTAATCCTGTTGTCAGCACAGGGTTAGCCTAGCGCAGCAAAAGCTCTGCCTGCATTCTAGCTTTGTTTTATTTCAAATGTTTTTTTATTGAAGAGGTACTCTAACACAGTTTCACAGTTGAGACATTGATCTTTATCCATTTTCATTTCTTTAAAACCATCTCCCCCCCCGAAACGTCCCCTCCCACCCCTTCCTTGAAACCAGTAGGGATACAAGTTCCATCAAAGAACACATTGATTGCATTTCCAAAATAAAAGAAACACAGTGGAAAAAAGCAAGTAAAGACAGATGAGTAACTAAAAATATAAATAAGTGGGTGGCAAAAGAATGTTTTATTGAAAGTAAATAAAAAGTCATTTCCCACCACTCGGTTGGGAGTGGTTGTAGGATGTTGAAATCATTTATTAAGCACTGCCATTTCTTCTAGAAACGGTCTACAGAGCCAATACAAAATATTTGATCTTCTCAAGTGGACGATGGGGGCTCAAGGGAATTCCAATCTTGTAAAATTCTGCGTGGAGCTAATGCAGATGTACAGTGGAGGAAATAAGTATTTGATCCGCTGCTGATTTTATTAGTTTGCCCACTTACAAAGAAATTAAGAGTCTTTACTTTTAATGGTAGGTTTATTTTAACAGTGAGAGACAGAATATCAGAAAGACAATCCAGAAATGTAGATTAAACAAAGATATAAATAGATTTGTGTTCAATTGGGGGAAATACGTATTTGAACCCCTTGCAACAACAAGGATTCTGGCTTCATCAGCCTCAAAATCTTAAGGATTTAGAGATGATCTGCAGAGAGGAGAGGACCAAAATCCCTCCTGAGATGTGAGCAAACCTGGTGACCAACTACAAGAAGCATCTGACCTCTGTGCTGTCCAACAAAGCTTTCTCCACCAAGAACTAAGGCATGTTTTGAAGGGATCAAATACTTATTTCCCCCAATGAAACACAAATCAATTGATATCTTTTTTTTAATCTACATTTCTGGATTTTCTTTGATATTCTGTCTCTCACTGTTAAAATAAACCTACCTTTAAAAGTGTAGATTGTTCAGTTCTTTGTAAGTGGGCAAACTAACATAATCGGCAGGGGATCAAATACTTATTTCCTTCAGTGTAGATGCCACTATATCACCTGGTTTGGCAGTCAGAGTGGAGAGGTCTCCTTGAACCCCAAACAGTATAATATAATATAATATAATACTTTTAATTTTCTTCAACATATGAGTTAGAAAGCTTTACTTGATGCATGGACAAGAGATCGGTGCTCCTAGTCTCTTAATTCTCTTAAAACTGTGGCTTTATCTGCTTTTACTGTGTGTTGCTCTAAACTAATGGCACATTTTGGATCACATAGAGAGCCTAAGTCCCGCCCTTCTACTTCTGACCCATAGGACCTTATTTCGGAAAAAATATGTATGGTAGGCAATGGCGAGAGAGAAATTATTTTTCGATCCCGTTTGAATTGTGCACATGAATTACACATATGATGTTTGTCAATTTAAAAGATCAAATTAACAAGTCAAGAAAAAGAAGTTTGTCGTAAAACTATGAAGTAACACTTGTTTTTGGGTGAAACCGCTCGCTGAACTACATCTCTGGTCTCGCACAATACACGTCACCAACACCAAAAGAACGAGGAATATCTCTTATATTTAGTGGAGGGAAAAAATGATGACATCACTTACGCGACTCTTGGATTTGTAGTATTTCTAGTTGCGTATTTTCACCGTCTTATATCTCAACAGTTTTACGACAAACTGTGACTTTCTTGACCTGGAAATGTTTTTTTCCCGAAATAACGTCCCATGGTGGTCTACCGTAAAGGGAGGGACTAAGGCTCTCTATTGCCTGATGACTGAGTGAAGAAAACATGTTAGTGTCCATGCTTCAATGTATCTCACATGGTGACTTAGTAATTGAATGCTTTGATATATTTCAACTGCTTATTTTGAAGGGAAGCAGTCTGCATATAAATCAGTTTGAAAGGCCTGCATATTAAATGAAAACACTCAGAAACTATGTTTAGCATTTAAACATTGAATTAATGTAATTACCATTATTTTGTCTTACTCTGGCACACTGGGTTTGAGAGGGATGGCAGGGGGAATTAATGTGGGGGATGCACTTCTACTGCCCTGAATGGATTAAGGACTCATTGTGGCTGTCATTCCAGCTCCAAGTGGAACTCTGATGGAGAGGGTTTCCTGTAATCAGGTCTCACATATCCTTTTTAATTCACTACATGTTCTCCTATCTTAGGGTCTGGCAGCCATGAAGCCCTGCTGCGTTGAGCTGGGAGCATCTGCAACCCTGGCCCCGTTTTCAGCGTGAGCCCCGCAGCGATGCCTACCCCCCCCGGGGAGGAATGGTTCACTCCACTGCTGCTCCCCCTCCACAGGCCGGGGACGTTACCCCCCGTCTCTGCTGCCTTGTTACGGGGCTGCTGAAGCTACCAGAGAGGACGTCAATGGAGAACATCTCCATGGGCTCCCGCTCACCCCCCGACCCGATCACACCCACAGCGGGGGCCCCGGAGAGCCTGCAGGGCGTGAGCCTCCCTCTGCAGGTGTTCTTCTGCTTGGCCATGGCGGCCATCCTGCTGCTGGCTCTGCTGGGGAACGTGGTGGTGTGCCTGATGGTTTACCAGAGGTCGGCCATGCGCTCGGCCATCAACATCCTGCTGGCCAGCCTGGCGTTCGCCGACATGATGCTGGCCATCCTCAACATGCCCTTCGCTCTGGTTACCGTGGTGACCACTCAGTGGATTTTCGGGGACGTTTTCTGCCGCGTGTCCGCCATGCTCTTCTGGCTCTTTGTGATGGAGGGCGTGGCCATACTGCTTATAATAAGCATAGACAGGTTTCTGATTATTGTCCAGAAGCAAGACAAGCTGAGCCCCCAGAGAGCCAAGGTGCTCATCGTGGTCACATGGGGGCTCTCCTTCATCGTCTCCTTCCCCCTGGCTGTTGGTTCCCCTCCACTCCACGTCCCCCCCAGGGCCCCTCAGTGTGTGTTTGGCTATAGCCTGGAGCCTGGGTACCACACCTACGTGCTGATGCTGATGCTGGTCTTCTTCTTCCTGCCTTTCATGGTCATGCTGTACACATTTATGGGGATCCTGAACACCATCCGCCACAACGCCATCCGCATCCACAGCCACCCGGACAGCATCTGCCTGAGCCAGGCCAGCAAACTGGGCCTGCTGAGCCTGCAGAGGCCCTTCCAGATGAACATCGACATGAGCTTCAAGACCCGTGCCTTCACCACCATCCTCATCCTCTTCTCTGTGTTCACGGTGTGCTGGGCCCCCTTCACCGCCTACAGTCTGGTAGCTACCTTCAGCGATGGCTTCTACCACAAAGACAGTTTCTTTCAAATTAGCACGTGGGTCCTGTGGTTGTGCTACCTCAAGTCGGCCCTCAACCCTCTAATTTACTACTGGCGGATCAAGAAGTTCCGTGACGCCTGCCTGGACCTGATGCCCAAGTACTTCAAGTTTCTTCCTCAGCTGCCAGGCAACACCAAGAGGCGCATCCAGCCCAGCGCCGTGTACGTGTGCGGAGAGCACCGCGCTGTGGTCTGAAGGGAATGATCACAACGTCCTAACACTGTAGCGTGCAGCGGGGGGCAGCTCTGCTGTTTGGAGGTTCACTTCTATTGGCATCATGTGACAGAATGAAATCAGCACTGCGTTAAATAAAGGAAAGAGTTTTATGATCCGTGGATACAGGGAGCAGAGAGGAAAGGAAAAGCAAGCGTTTGTTTTAAGGATCATCAGTTGACCCCTGTGCGCTGTGTTATACTGTGTTATACTTAGATCTTTTATGGAAAAGGGCAAGGTTTTATTTAAATGATTCTGATACATTACATTAGTGCCGAAACAACGATATGTTCTTAAACTGAGGAATATAAATACACTATTTTAAAAACTTTTTTTTATTCGATCTGTGAAGCCAAACTTGTCAAATTCAAAATAGCATCTGAAAAACTAAAAACGTATAAAGTAAAGCATAAAATTGGCAGAATATCTGTTCACTCACTGAATGATCGTGTATTCGCTGTTATTGCTCGTTGATTGGGCGGCACACTGCATTGAAACCCCTCACAGTACAGAGATCATCTAAAGGTAATATGGAAGACATTTCTGCGTCCGATCAGAGCTTCTTCATCACTGCTGAATCATCTTCATTTTTCAGCTCAGGGTCATCAGGCCTTTGCTTCACATTTTGCATTTCACATAACTGTATCAGGTTAGATGAAAGCAATAATATTAACTTTAAATAAGTTCAACTTAATATTATTGCTTCCACTAACCTGATACAGTTATGTGAAATCTGTGGACATAATACAAGTGATTCATTTGCATTCACTCATTCACATAGTAGCATATATTTTAGTTGCTACAGTTTAGTGAGGAGAGTCTTATATGGAGAAGCAACAACGGAGCAGACACATCTGTCTTCTGTTACTGTAGATAAACAACTATATATTTTATAGAAGAGATGGACGCATGTAGGGCCTGGTACCCAGTACAAACAAATAGTCTTTACTCAACATGTTCAATTTGGCTTACAATCAGCACCATACACAACTTTTGCCCAAAAATTGATCCAATGACTATCAACTATCCAATAAACAAGAATAATGGACTGTTTAAATATTTCAATGGCATCTTTTGATACTTGACAGGTTTTGATACTTGGTTTTCCCAGCACACACTGCTCTGGGTACAGAGTGTGTGTAAGTGTGCTCAGCTAAAAGAGGTTTCCTGCTGGATCCACCCTGTCGCTCTGATGCTCTCTGCCTGACCAAACACACTCTTTCTCTGACGGGGATGTTATGTCATTCTGGGTAACAAAAAGAACATTTGAAGTGAAGTAGTGGACTGAAGGAACTAATGAACACACTTGCACTGAATTGCACACACTGTGTTAAAGATGGGTGAATTTTCTCTTTATGATTGCTCTGAAAAGACGGCGCTGCTGGGTTTGACTTGACCATAAGTCTTTTCTTGTCACTTGAATCACGAGTCATGGAGAGCACAGTGTGTGTTTAGCTGCGTAGAACTTGTTTTATGAGGCATGTAAATGAAAAGCTTAATTTGATATTGAGTACGGTCAGAAAGTGTCCGTGACACATCTGGATGTGTGTGTTCCTATCTAAATGTTTTTGATGTGCCTATTGATTAGTCCATTTGCCAGTCAGAATGCTGCTATATCTGGTGACAATGTGCAATTTCAGTGTACTGTACTGTTGAATGTAATAAAGAAATAGACATTTCTTACCTTGGTAAACTGTGTGAAGATGTTGTTTGTGTGTCTGCTTGTTGAGCTCATGGTGGGGTTGGGAGACAGTGTCCCCTATAGTCTGTTTGCAGCTCATAGAGTCCTGTTGTAAAACCTGGAGTTGTTGAGTAAGTTTTATGTTAGAAATGTATTGTACAGGTCCCCAGCACATAGAAACTGCCGGATGCTAACCTGCATATGTTGGCCCATTTGCACAATTAGCACAAGATGCATTCATTAGCATTATAGCCTGTGTGGACAACAGTGTGGAGTGGCATGGCCAATTTGGACAGTTCCGGAGTTGTTAAGGGGTTTATTGAGGATGCAGATTCCATTTCTGACATTTACAGGATCAAAAATGTCAACTTTAACGAGAAAGTGGCCATATATTTACTCTCTGTGAGCTGATTTTGATTAATTGTTGGACTATCTGGAAGATTTAGGGACTAAATCATTTGGATTGAACAGATTGCCCATTTATTTGCAGAATAATTGTCCACAGATGGTAGGCATTTTCATCGTGTGCTCTCTATATCCAATGGTCGCAACACTACTCATTGTAGTCTAAATCAGCCCACAGAGAGTACAAATGGCCCCTTTCTGGTTAAAACTGCCATTTTTGATCCTGTAAATGTCAGAAATTGATTCAGCGTCCTCAATAACCCCACAAACCTCACCAAATTGTCCAAAGCCATTTTTAACTATTGTCCACATATTTAATGCGATTAATGCTTATTCATACAACTTATGCTAAATGTGCAAATTGCCAAACATATGTAATTTAGCATCCGGCAGTTTCTATGTGCTAGGGTCCCCTACTATACATTTCTAATCTAAATCTTAGGGGTAATCAACATTTCTGGGTTCATAGCTGCTAACTAGTCTAACAGCCTGGTCCCTGAATGCAAACTCATCAGGCTTTTATTTCACCGTTTCTGCTGAAGGACACATTTACCTTTTCTTTAATGTCCATATTCTTTTGAAAGTGAAAGATTATAACAACATTTGATAAAGGAATTTAAAAATATTTATTTTCACAAAGTTAAACAACCATTCATGAATGAACAGCTTTTATTTCCCCATACACTATTGTTATTGTTGGGTTCTCCCTTCGATATCCTTCTCTAAAACCTTTAAGATAGCTTGCTGTCTAAAACATGCTGCTTGATCTGCTGGAGTCCATGTCTGATAAAAAAAAACATGAATATAAAAAAAACTTATACGAGATGTGCAACACTGTGCTGGAGCTTAAATATTTCAGATTGATCAAATTTGAAATTGATTTTGAATCTGATGTAAGAAAAAGGATAAAACCCAACCTGAACCCTCTGATTTCAAACGGCTCTACTAAAGCTCTACAACTCAGGGACACCACTGAAGGTCAGCAAACTTGAGTTAAACTGAATCAGTGAAACACAGAGGGCTAATCTTATTCAACAGTTCTATCACAGTTGACTTGTCGCAGTAACAGAAGCTGAAATCCAGAAGATCTTAGCTTCTCTGAGCGTCACATTAAACGGTCTCTAAGTCGATTTCCACTAAACGTTTTATGCATGATGTGTAAGTGAAGGTTTCTTTCACTTCCGTTAAAGATAAATTATGCTTATTTCTTTTTAAAGCTTGCTAGAATGTAGATTGTTCAGGTGAGTAATAGAGTTGTAAAGCATTTCAAGGTCTGCTCAGAGAGGAGGACCTACAGCTGCAGTGTGTGAGCATTCACCTGAGGGCCGGTATCCAGGCTACATCAGGGTACAACAAAAAGGTGACTGTATTCCCTTATAGTTACATTAAATAAGAAGGAATCAGATTACTGTTACATTCAAATAAACGTTCAGATGACAAGCAGGATAACAAGGTTACAATACATTTTCAAATAAAAATGTACATATGATAGGTAGAAGTACGGCTTGATTATTCTATTTGGATTTCATTTAGGCTACTTTTAATCTTCTTTATCTTAAATATATGTTTACAAACTGAAGTTTATTAATGTATTCAACTAAATAAGCATTTGTTAAATATATTATTCTTTAGGCCTATCCTATCATTTAGGAGACCACATTTTGATACCAAAGATCTTAGTTACTCCTTTTCTAAGGTCACATTGATCTGTTGACTTGCACAATACACTAAATTAAAACACATCTTGTTGTTATTTATTTTCTCTTTTATTTATGTGCATTGCGTATGATGTTGATGTCATCCAAAAGTTTTGGAAAGTAATCAGATTACATTACTTTATATTCTGATACTCAGATGAGGTTACTGATTCAATGTTCTAACAGGTAACTAGTAATAGTTACAGATTACATTTCCAAAGTAACCCCCCACCCTGTCTATATCTCATTGATACATTACTATGGTTACACCGTTGCGTCTGTAAACTGGGATACAGAGGCATGTGAACACGTTGTCCTGTTTATAATCCATGTTGGTGTACGAGTAATCTTGTGGGACTGAAAGTGTTTAACACATTCTGTGATGTGTAGGTGTTCTGTCTGGCACCCCGGTGTGTTCCTGCGTATATATTGTGCAGCTCTGTGTTAATTATCCTGCTTCCAGAGCATCACCTCTGACGGGTCTTTCCACTCAGGGACTCCACTTCCTGTCACATCCTCTGCTGAGAGTTTTTGTGATTGCGACTGATGCCCACTGAGGCTTCGTGCATTTCTTCTCCATGCAAGGATATTCCCCAAGCATGCTCTGGTCGCCAGAGGCCGGCTTCACAGTGAAGCTGCTGCTGTGGTGTGTGTGTGTGTGTGTGTGTGTGTGTGTGTGTGTGTGTGTGTGTGTGTGTGTGTGTGTGTGTGTGTGTGTGTGTGTGTGTGTGTGTGTGTGTGTGTGTGTGTGTGTGTGTGTGTGTGTGTGTGTGTGTGTGTTATAGAGCCAGCCTCCAGTCTGTTCACAGGTGTGATTGTAGAGGAGACAGCATCGGCTCTAAAAAAAAGTCCCAAGTTTGAAAATAGACACACATCACTAATAAAAGAGGGCAAACGGCAAAAAAATCGGGCTTATGTAAAGCCTCTACCTTAATGTAAATATTGATCATTAGAGACTAGAAAATATGCTTAAAAATGATCTGCAGAATAATTGTCCACAGAGGTAATCATGTTCATGTTGTGCTCTCTATATCCAATGGTTGCAACATTTACTCATGGTAGTGAAAACCAGCCCACAGAGAGCACTAATATGGCCACTCGTTAAAACTGGATTGAGCATCCTCTATAACTTCTAAAACCACTCCAAATTCGTCAAACCATTTTTGACTATTGTCCACATATGTAATGTCATTAATGCTAATTAATACAACTTGTGCTAATTGTGCTAATTGCCCAACATATGCAAGTAAGCATCCAGCAGTTTCTCTGTGCTGGGGACCCGTACTATACATTTCTAATATAAAATGTTGGGGTTCATAGAAATATGTTGAAACAAATATATTAAAGATTCAGAATAATTCAGAATACAAATAATCCTAAGGACAAGCAGAATTCCCACAAAAAGGTGTTTTATGACATCATTACACACATTCATAAAAGCAGAAAAAGCTAAACAAATATAAAGTAATATTTGTGAAGCGAGAATCAGTTTCATCAGATATGTACTATTTTAAGAGAGAATTGACATTGATTGCAAAACAGAAATCTCATGTAGCCAAGAGAACTCCAGCTCTATTTGTCCAGCTGAGAGGAATGTGGGTCTAAACTGCTCTTTTTAGAAATGAAACCACATTATAATCAAAGAAATAAGAAAGGAATCTCCATTAGAAATACCTGAACCTCCTGTTTGTTCGTATATAAGCAGTTCTTTACTATAATAAAATAATCTAATAGATCCTTATTCTATTTAAAAAATAAATAGATTGAATGTCTTACCTGGAGTTGTATGAAATGTTTGCAGCCTGACCTGTGTTATTGCTTGTGTAAGGGATATGAATGTAGGTCACCATTTAATGTTAATTACAAAACCTCTCAAAGCAGTCGACCTTTAATGTCAGCCCACAAGACGTTACAAAGGGAAGCTAATCTGTGTGGGCTGACACATGAAAGCAGAGTAAATGAAGTTTCTGGCAACTCGCGGCTTCATGAGGGAAACGCTGGCCGTGCAGGAAAGGTCAGCAGGTCGTTCTTCAGTCAGAGATCAGACCTCCACTCCCCTCTGCGGCCTGCCGCAGTCGGCTGAGCTGCACACACTGAGATACAGGGGTTGACTCTGATTCGCTGGGCAGATTTGAGATTCTAAAGGATGGCGTTTTTGATCAGCTTCCTCTCTGGGATTCATTATGCAGCCAGCAGAGAGTAATGAGCGTGCCCAGAGCTTTGAAGCTCACTTTAATCATAGCCCTGCAGACCATTACTAAGCAACAGCAACATGCAGATGTCTCAGAAGGATGCGTGGTGACGCTGCATGGAGTGATGCTCACCTAAGGAGATGAGATAAAGTCAAAGAGGCACTTGTGGTTATCCAACTGTGTAGCACTCTGGCTTTATAATTATTCCTTTGGGTATCAGTCACTTTCACGGTCCATGATCGTTGTTCATTTGTTGGCAGCGGGAAAGAATCCGCCCCAAAGCCAGAGATCATCCCAGCACTGCGTTCCAGCGTTCCATTTCATTTAGCTGCGGCTTTTATCCACAGAGTTTTTGAGACAAACGTTAATAGAGGCCGGTTGGGTGATTTTGAACCCAGCTTTCTTGTTTAGTAGATGATCACAAACACAGATTAGGATCTCAGGGACAGACATTTAAATGTATTGAATTTATCGAAAATTGAATGTCAAAATTGGAGTCGCATGTGTCTTCAGTGTTTTCGAGGAGTTAAAGGCATTGATCGAAAAATGTGGTTTGTGTCAAAGTACTGTTTCACCAAACATCCCCTGCACTCAAACATGTGTATTGTTATACTTCTGATCACAAAAAATGTCTGACCTTCACTTTACTGACTTCTGTGGACTTTTCTCAAGGGAGGTATTGTCTAATTTGTCTCTTAAAGGAAGAGATGTCTGCACCCTCCGTAAATTCAGACTCAAAAGTAAACTTTTCAAACTAGATCAGGAAACTGCTCATTTAAAACAGCTCATTGCTGAGTAATAGCAGACGGAGCAAATATTGACAAAGAGACCGCACAGCTAAGGAAGTAGAAAGCAAACAGTGTGAACGTTCTGATAAACCGGATCCTGAAGCTTAACCACTTCATCCCTCTTCATAGAAATTATTGTTTGTTTTACAACCACTAACCGTCTGAACACCTGCAGATGATGGAACTTCTTCACCAACTTTAAAACACATGCACAGCAAAGTGCTGCAGAAACGCTGTAATAAAACCGTGGTTACAAACTAAAAAACATTGCACAACTAAAAGATGCAAACTATGTTACACTGGTAGTCTGCTAGTCACCAGTTTGTGCACATCACAGTGATCTGAATCAAACATGCAAGGCTAAATCTCTCCCATGTTTCTTCTGAAGGAGTTTCTATGAAAACTTCAAAAAGCAATAATGTTATCTTTCAATAATGACAATTTGAATTCATAAGAAATAAAATGTACCATCCAATTCAATAATTAGCTTTGACAGCGCTACCAAAAAAAGACCATTAGCGCTGAAGGCTAATCTTAGCTAATGCGGTCTAGCTAACATGACTGAGTCTGTTTACTGACTGACCTATTTCATCCAGGCATCGGCATTTTCACGTCCTTTGGTTGGATTATCAGCGATAGCAAACACTAGCAGGTCCTAAGCATGTGTAGCGACGTTAGCGACGGTAGCAACCTGTGAGCAAACTGCATCGCTAGCGGCCTTACCAACCTGCACAAGGTCAAATATTTGCATTTAGATTTGTAAGCTGTTTTTCTACCCACAATGGCTGACAGCGGAGGAGAAATTGATCTGTTCAAAACTAGCAAGCCTGTCGCAGCCGGGGGAAAGGGTTTGTCCACCACTTTCTTTTTTTGTCATTAAGATTTTTATTCAACTTTTCACATTACATATTAAAATGCAAAAGATACAAATATGATATAAGCGGATTCCTCGTCTATGGTAGAAACGACAAAGAAAAAAATAATTTTAGATAAAGGAAAAACAAACATAAATAAAACAAAAAGACATCCAACTTAAAAGGCAGCCAAAAACAACCCCCTGTAATAGCTCTGACACACACACACATTATATATACAGTATATATATTTTTCTCTACAATCTTAATGTTTTCTGTAGCTGTGACGCCATAATGATGGCATTAAGAGGTAGATTCATTCAGGTACGACGCTACTGAAGGCCTAGATGTGAAAGGCACGGCCAGCTCCTGGTATACAGCCATGTTTCCTTTTCTTCCTCATTATACCGCACCATGTATCCAATCTCACAGGACGTAGGACTGCAGTCATCTGTTGATTTCATACCTGGCGTATGAGGTAGCTTCTTAGAATCCTGACGGGAACGAGCACCGGGAGGTAACCATAAGCGTGTCTTCTGGGAATCTGATCTCCTCTGTTTTGGTTAATGTCATGCCTTAGAATGTATTAGAACGGTAAGGCCTTGTTTCCTGTAGTGACAGCAATGTTATACTTAAATCCTCTTTCAATGGCAGAACTGAAAGCTGAGGAACATTACATTGTTTGAACACTGCTGAATCAATATGAGCACCATTGCTGCTCACACATACAATGGATTTGAGAAATGCTTGTATACATAATGTTGTTGCTATGCAGCACCACGGGGAGAATCATTAGTGCAAAGGTGAATTTTAGAAGAGGGTTATAGAGTTTTACATAGAACACAAATTCTATTGACTGGATAAACATGGCTTATATTTACTGTGTGAGTCAATCACATGGTGCTGTGTTATTCAGTGGGCGAACACTGCTATCTCTAATGGCTGAGTCCCCCTGGGGCCAGATTAAAACGGTACTCTAACATGTTTTCACTCAAAAACAAAGCCCACCATCTCCATACAGAGGTGACTAAATGAGTGTACATGTTACTTCAAATGAATATGCATCAGTGGAGACATGCTGTTGTGAATGTATGTATGAACTAATGAGAAGAGCAGAGCAACAATGTGTCAGTCCTGTCAGCTCATTGGTTCCTACTGAAGTAAAAGTCTGTGTTCACACACAAACAACCGCGGAAAAAAATTAAGAGAGCACTTCAGCATCATCATTTTCTCTTGTTTTATTTTTTATAAACATGTCTTTGGGTTCAATTACTATAATTAATTTGATTGTATTCTATAAACTACTGACATTTTTCTGTGTTGGAATTGAACAGACACTGGAATGGCTGCCATACATTTTTTCCACGGCTGTATAGTTTTCTAAGGCTCAGTTCATTCCTAGCACAGCTGGGCTATGTAGTTCTTAGCTATCTCCATGACAACTGAAACAACTCAGGGATGAAGATGGTGAGATGAGACAGAGACGCTGCTGAAAAAGGTAAGTAAGGACACCTAGAGTTTGACAGTGTTCGTGAATAATAAGGACACTTTTACATTCTGTTAGCACTGTCAACAAACACAATTCCATTCCTCTCCATGTAGGGGTCGATGCAGAAATGTTTTTTCTTTTGTTCCATTAATATTTGGGTGGACTGTCCCTTGTACTGATATACTTTACCCTTTAAACTCTCCACTGTGCTGTGTGCCATACAATAAAGCTCATTCATCTCTATCTGCTCCTGATTTGGTTTAAACTGAACTGAAATTAATGTTGGAATATGTTATTCTCTACGATATGAAGCACTTGGTGTGGATTGCATTTTGCATCAGTGTTTTGTGATGGTATGAATCATATTGTGGGAGTAGGAGGCTCTGTTTTTAAATCTCTCTTTAGAATGGAATTCCTCATTTGACATCTCTCACTTGCAAAAGCCGGAGGCCTCGATGGAAAACAAAAATAAAGAAGAAGAATCCTGCCTCCGTGAGGAGATTCTTGTTTCCATGGCGATGTCGAGCGTGTGCATGTGTGTATGACGACCTCACACATGCATATTCTCCTCGGCAGCCTCTTCCTCCGCCAGGCTGCAGACAGTGGCTCTGCCTCCACAGTCACATGGCAGGCAGCTTCAGAGCAGCAATCTGAAACCCACAGTTCACCAACACATCTGTCAGCTCTGTCATGGGAGCAGGGCTGGTCCAAGGATTCAGACATGGAAAAGAGGGAGGTTGATCATTTAACAACGGCTCAGTATAAAATCCTTTGCACTGCACTTGTTTCACTCATCCATCAAGGGACGGTGCTTTTCAGCAGTCACATTTGTCCATCCTGTCTAGACCCAGATGATTTCTCTTCTTTTCTGGCAGAGCAGCTACACAGTACCATGTCACATGTTTGTTCCCTCTCTGCTCCGCTTTGTTATCTTCCTGCTCCCTCTCCAGTGTCCCATAGCTTCTCCCTGTCTGCCTGTGTTGGATGAAGCCACGGTCAGCTGTTTGTCCCTGGAAACAGCAAGGAGATGCTGAACAGCTCTGAAGAACGGAGAAGGACTGCACTGCTGAATAATAAATCTCTGGGTTTTTATCACATATTTTACATCCCACTTGAAAAAAAGAAACCCCTGCAGCCAGAGACACACAGTACGTTTGCAGCCGAAGAATATAAAGGGAACACTATGTCATGAAAATACAAAGGAGCATTTTTTTTTTTTTAATTCAGACTTTTTTCTCAGAACTAACAACCATTTTTTCTTTTTTCATATCTCTAAAAAATGTTTTTCATGTGGCCTTAATGCTTTTTCGTACGGAAGCGTATTGCTGCCACACACACACACAAAAAAAGGCTCAGTATCACGTAATCACGTGAAACTTTCACGGTTTTACTAGATAATTTTCACGTTATTGCATGAAATTATCACGTTATTTCTTGATAATGAAAGGCTCAGTATCACGTTATTACGTGAAAAGTTTCACGGTTTTACAAGATAAGATGTTCAGCCTAGAGCAGGGGTGGGCAATTATTTTTTCCATGGGGCCACATATTATGCTGAACTGAACTCTGCACAATATTAATTGTATTTCTTTATAAAAAGCAGTAAATAGCATTGTTTTGACAAGCTGGTAAGAGTATATGTTATAGTTAAGCAATGAAAAAGGGAGGTTGCCTTACAAAAAATGTCATTTATTTAATGAAATTTTCCAAAACAATGGTAAACAAAATGTGAACGTTGTTCACATTTTTGAGCGTTGTTCACATTTGTGACTCATATTAGTGAATATGTTCAGTCACATTCACTACAAAACACATTTTGAGTTTCATATACTGTTGGAAAGTTGTGTAAAGGTTTTCAGCATTCTAAAGACATCACAACAACTCCAAACATTCAGCAAGATACATCATATTCAACTGTCACTGAACGTCACTGAACTGTGATTTTGAGAAAAAGGCTTCCAAAGAAAGTGCCCCAGTTCACTGCTAGTTGGTACCTTTACATGCCTACACTTGTAGTCTAACCTCCTCATTTGGTATTTTTAAGTTCTTTTTTCTTGTTCAGTGAGAGAAATATAGTCTCTGCTGGGCTTTAACGAGTGCATCAAAGTCAGGTTGAATGTCTGAGGTAGAGATGCGAAGCACAGCTGACAGATGATCATCAGTGAGAGAGGATTGTGGTTTCGTAAACTTCATCGTTGAACATGTTTGTTCACACATGTAGGTAGCGCCAAAGAGAACAAACATCTTCTGAGCATGTCTCCTCATGTTTGGAAAGTTCTCCTCGAGAGAAGAGTAGAAATCCAGCAGAGATCCTGACTTAAAGTGCTCTGCCAGTACTGCATCAGACTGCAGGTCAATGAGTTCCAGCTGACCGTCACTGGGTGCATTATCCACACTGCAGGTAAAGGGAGAGGAAATCATGAACATTTCATCCTCGATTGTTCGGAGATCTTCATATCGCCTTGATAACTCACCATGCAATGCTCCTAACATGGATGAGTACCTGTGGAGGTGATCAGCTGATGGTGTGACATCTTTCAGGGTTTGCATGTGAGTGAGAGTGTTGCTCTCCAGTTGGCTTGAAAGAAACTGTCATGAAAGCCTTCACCGGCCTGTGCCTTCATGAACAAAAAGGCCCTTGCCTTGCAGTTTGCTGAACTTCAGTTCATTCATCAGTGCAGTCAAATCAACAGCAAATGCAAAATCTGAGCTCTGGGATGTCACAAAACTCTCGAATCTCTGCTTCAGGTCCCAAACTCTTTTTAGCACTTCACCCAGGCTGAGCCATCTGACAGCTGTGTGGTAGCCCATCATGTAGGGGGGGGGGGATAAATGGCCTAAAAATAAAAAAATTGGAAAATGATTACGCCCACTTCAGTGATGGTGCATTGGGTCATTTGGGAGATATTTTGTATTGGAAGTTGGTACCTATCATGAAATAAACCCCCCACCCCACCCAAAAAACTAAATCGGACATGTTTTTTGCCCCCTTTTATCATTAAAAATAAAATAAAATCTTAAGAGAACACTTTGGTTCACCTGTCAGATGTTGCAATGTTCTAATGTGATAAAGTACATTTACATAATACATTGTGGCTGCTGGTTGACTGCAAGCAAACCGTTGAAATCCCCAAGCAGACAGTCATATTCAACACACCATCAGACAAGCAGTTAAACAAAGTTGTCCCAGGTATGTTTTTTCCTTTTAAACAGAATTATTATATTCTAATTGTATTATTATATGATTTATTGTACTATAATTTAGCTTGGTTTGTGTCAGGTTCCAATATTAGTCATACTTTTAGCTTTCTATCTGTTAAGAACATAGCTCAAACTAGCTAGCTAGCTAGCTTAGTGCAACAAACCCTGGAACCGCTACAGGGAATTCCTCCTCTTCCTTGAGCAAAGGCAGGTATCCAGTGTGCTGTTTTCCTACAAAGACAGCAGGTTTGGATGTCTCTCCAGGGCCGCAGCAGTCCTAATATACCACTTTGGCCATCTGACAGAGTTCCTGAGCCAGAACCCTCACATAAACAACCGCCTGGCCTGCCTCGTCAGAGAAGTGATGGAGCTTCCCTACCTCAAAGTGGCCCTTTTGGTGTTTGCCTGCCTGGGTGTGCACTTGGTGGAGCCCTTCTATGCCAGAACCATAGAGAAAGATGCTACCCATACTCAGCTCAGGGAGTTCTACAAGGGACTGCATACAGGCTTGGGCCAGCCAATCAGCGACAACTACACTACGTTCACAACACCTGAGTATCCTGTAGTGTCTGACAAGCTTTTCAGTAGCGTAAAGAAGACCTACACGGAAGAGGTCCTGAACTCAGTGTCAGACGTGGCTGCCGAACACTTGGATGAAGTGAAGAAGCTGACAGATCTCATGCAGCCCCATCTGAAGACTGTCCTGGCCAGGCAGAGGAGGGACTATGGGATTGATGAGGAGACCTTCCCAATGGACTACCCTGTCAGTGAACAGGCTAGTAACATTGATGGCACCCCTGTGCACAACATTGGGATGGAGAGACAATGTGGCAAGGTGGACTACAGACTGAAGAAGCTAGGCACACTGAACGCAGTCAGTAGGTCAATAATTTTACAGAAGAGCCAGGAGCTTAGGGATGGACAGATTCCGTCCTTCAGAGGTTTCAAGGCAGCAACCCAAGCAAAAAGAGAGGTTGAACTCAACTGGAGTAAACTCATGAAGGCGAAATTCGAGAGTGGGGCAGACGAGAAACAGGAGATGGCTCAAAGAAAGGAGAGGAAGAGACTAGACATGCTGGACACACTGAAATCTAGAGGTGGCCCCTTCACTGACAGTGGGGAAGTTGAAAAGTTCCTTGTGGATGAAAGTCTGAACAACAACGCAAAGCTGCAGAGGATAAAGCTTGAGGTTCAGTTTGCCAGAGAAGGCACCACGCTTCTGCCTAAAGTCGATCCTATCTTCAGAATCCAGGTGACACTGCCCAGTGGGAAGAGGAGGATGAAAACAGCACAGGAGTTTGGAGATGCTCTCATGGCGTACCTAGGCAAGAGGAGTGACCGAACCACACTGGAATATGCTAAATTCCAAGAAAGTCTTGAAAGGCTAAGAAAAATGTGAGGTGCTACTTAAGACTGACAAGTTCAAGTTCTTTCCATGTCAATGTGACTGAATAAAAATGAATTAACTGTTTTGTATTTGAAATAAAAAAATTCCAAATGAGTTTAGTCTTTTAGTATTGGCAGACTGTAAGAATAGTGAATGCATACAAAGGGCAGAACAGTTAAAAAAAACGCTTTTTGTGTTCTTTTTTAATTTTAAAGAGGGATGGGGGATTATTTTCAAGATACAGGGTCACTTTGAGGTGTAACAGTTCTTCTATTAATAGTGTTTATTAAATATCAAATGGGATTGAAAGCATTTATTCAACAGTATATAGGCAAACAGTTAGAACAGCTTATGCATACCAGGCGGAATGTGCAGAAAATGCCACTTTTGGGGTTCTTTTTTCATTTTCAAGGGGTGGGGGGTTATTTTCAAGATACAGAGTTACTTTTGGTGTCAAAGTTCTTGCATTGATAGTGTTAATCAAGTCCCAAATGGGTGTGTTGAAATTTTGAACTTGATGATTATCCCCCCCCCCTACCCATGTCACTATGCTCAGTCTCATGCTCCTCCGAAAGCGCGACAAACTGTCTGTGATTCAATGCCCGTGCCCTGATGAAGTTTACTATTTTAGTTACAACATCAATAACATGGTCCATTTTTAGCACCGACTTGCACAACACATGTTGATGTATAATACAATGCAAAAATAGATCCCCCAGATTCCCCGCAATGCCCTCGATCCTTCGCGTCACGGTTCGCTTGGACAGCGGGACTTGCTCTTTTTTTCATGGCATATTAGTGCTGCAGAGTCCACCAAGCACTCTTTCACAAACTCCCCCTCCGAGAATGGCTTACTGCTTTTAGCGATTTTGTGGGATATCACAAAGCTGGTTGGATGCTGCATCCCTGGATGTGTGAAGCTTGGTAAAAAAGCCTTGCTGCTTTTGCAGCTTAGCTAGCAAAGCTTTCGATGTCTGCGACCTTTCAGCATCAGTCAAGTTTTTGTATTTCTCCGCGTGTTTCGTCTCGTAATGCCGACTCAAATTGTAGTCCTTAAACACGGCGATCTGCTCCCCGCAAACTAAACACACGGCTTTACCTCCGACTTCAGTAAATAAATACTTAGCAGTCCAATTTTTGTTGAAAACCCTGCATTCGGCATCTACCTTTCTTTTTTTTTTTAGCATGAGCGGACCTTTCTGAGGGCTAAAGTCGCCTTGTGACAACGATCCATTCATGTGCATGTCTTGATATACGTATTGCGTCATTATGTACGTGAATAAAAAACAACTTCAAAATAAAAGCAATGCAGCTTTAGTCCATGCATGAGGTAAAATGAGAAAATATGTTTATTTTGTAATTTCCAATTAACCTTACACGGGCCGGTCAGAGTCAGTCAAAGGGCCGTGTGTGGCCCGGGGGCAGTCAATGCCCAGGTCTGGCCTCGACGGTCTTTCACATAGCATGCGTCTCCACCATAGACTGTATAAATAAGGTCTCCACTGAACTGGCATGTGTCCCAGTGAGGTCCTGCTGCTACTTGCCAGCCTTCCTTGCCCCTCCAGTTGATCAATTAGGAACGACGCTACCTCAATGGGGTCGGATTCGTTCTTCCTTCGGTACAACCCCATGCATTTCAAAATCCTCCTCAAAGCACGCATACTGATATTAATATTGTAGCGATCTGGTTGTAGGTTGCTGTGTGGGTCAGTCAGCCATCCCGTCTCTCAGCCAATCACAGAGCTGCACAGTAAGGTTGGTGGTGTGCGGGGTTGTGATTGGCTGAGCAGGGGGGGATGGCTGTAGTTTTTGAGTTGGTCATTGAAACCCGTGTCCTGGAGTTGAGAAACGGTCTGTTGGTGACAACAGGTTAATTAAACACAATATTCTCGACAATATTCTAACCTTCAAAACGGGGGCCCAGCTTGCAAAAGGTTGGGAACCCCTGCTTTATGGTATACCCTACCCCATTCTAAGTGATTTAAGGGCCCTTTTCCGATATTAGAGATGAATAACATTCATAAACTGTGGTTCAGGGGCCCTATATGACCTATCATATGCCATTCTCATACCTGCAGACTCAGAAGGGCTGAAAAAGGTGACAAACTAAACCCCCCCCCCCCAGCCTTTGTACACGTTGCCTAGCAACGCCGCGCATGCGCATTATATCCTGCTCCGCTCCGAGTTATAGTAGTAGGCTATTCATGGGAAACGCATGAACAGCACGTTAAGATCTCGGCCAAGTCGTAATTAAAAGCAGTTCTTCATTATTTAAGTGAAGCGGCGGTAACGCCAGTGTTAAACACGGTGTTAAACAAGGTGTTAAACACGCAAATGCCGGTTGGTGTGCGTACGTTACTGAGTGTTTATCGGTCCACGGCCGTAATGAACGTGTCGCATTGGTCCATATGTAATGCGCACGTTCTGTTGTTCCCATTGGCATAGAGCTATTGAACATTAACTTTAACAAAGGATACGGATAACATATCGCCCACAGCAGTTTTGTCATTGTATGTATAGCCAAAGCCCGTCTACGGAAAGCCCCTTCACTCTCTATTCACCCCCATTGTACCGAATTTGGCTGCAGTTCACCTAGGGGGCGATCGCGGGCGAGTGCAGAATACATGGACCCCTATGGAGCTAGGCGGCTAGCTACATCATTCTCCTAGCATATCGTCTACACAATCCAAAATACTACTGTGGTTTCCGAGAGGTCGACAGGGATTTTTCGTCAAAAGTGGAATAATCTGGGGGTCATAGCCTTTTGTTTTCTTACAGGTTGGGCAGTTGCGACCCAGGTTCTGCTAGCATCTGGCTAATGAAAGCCGATTGGTCAATGAAGAACTCACGACTGGTTACGACCGAAGAATACGCTTTGTGGTACCTGTCCACAGAACATCAACAACGCTCTTAAGGTGCCAACCGCCGTTAAAAGAGAAGAAGAAGAAAGCTCTTAAGGAGGACTCTGAAAGGACATTACAATCGAACTTTTTTATTTGATTATGGTCAACTTTGGATGTACTGATCCTACCACACACATACATTGTATTGTAAAAATAAATTTGAAAGTTAACTGATTACGAGCATGTGTTTGTTTTCTTACCTTGAGCGTATGTTCGATATTGCTATATTGCTACCTTAAGGATAAATCCCGCTTTCTAGAACATTAAACATTAAACATTCCGTAAAAAAAAGTTGATTAAGATAAAGATGCCGCGTCAGTGTGCTGCAATTAATTGCAAAAATTCTCAAAAAGGACTGTCCTATTTCAGCTTCCCCAAGGATGATGAAAGGTAACATGTTTTCCTTCTATATTCAGTTATATCTGTACTATATGCAGCCTATCTGCGCTCGGCTTCGCAAGAAAGCCGGTATTTAAAAAATTTGGAGGGAAAATCTGCGCAATTGTCAATGCCTGAAGGAAGTTGACAAATGTGACTAGAGACATCACTGATTGTACTTTGCTCAATTACTTCATAAACACAGGTCTGCGAATAATTTGTCAAATGCTAAAGGAGGTGAGTTCAAATCAGTCCCACGGAGCCAAATCAGCTGCGATCGTATGCAGCTGTTGCTGCGAGGGAAAGGAAAGGGAAGGAGAGACACAAGGTGCCGTAAAGCAATTTATCACGCATGACGTCATCCGATTTACAAAAACCTAATTTTAGTCAAAATCAAGCGAATATAAAATACTAGCTATGTGTCGTTTGTGAGGATTATCCATTCCATGTTTAAAAAACTATAGCAGTGATTTAAAAAAAAATTATATCCAAAGAAATGTAGGAATCTATGGGTGGGGCTCCATAGGACCACATTCATTCTGCACTGGCCCACCAGCGCCCCCCAGGTGCAGTACCATACCGGAACGGTTTTGAGAGTGAACGTTCTCGTCAATATTAAAAGTTCTCTGGTATAGCCTATATTTGTATTACGCTATCATCATTCAACATGTAGAATGAACGTGTAATCTATAGAGCCGATTTACACAGATAATTCACAACCATGAACCTAATCTGGATCTTAAACCTGCCAATTGCCAACAATTGTTACTACATATAAAACATGTTTTCGTTTTTAGATCGCGTGTTTCAAAGGCATCTGCGTCTTGTGTACATAACACAGCGCAATATGAATGCTGTCATTTCCAACAGTGAAGCGTTATATGTGCTTACTGTAAACTAACTCTACACACGGTCGCCAGCGTTTGTAGATTTTGTTCGTAACTCCAAACTTTTCGTAGCTACTAAAAAGTTGATGAATGCGAAACCGAAATAATTGATCCGAACGGATCACGGATCAATGATGATGCGTTGCACCACTACTAGCTACTCACTAAACCACACACGGATGTGTATTTGTTCATTACGTGTTCGTTTTCATCCCTCTCATATCTGACCACAATGAAATAGCCCCCAGTAATATCAGATAACAGGACGGATGCTGTGGAGATCAGCCTTCACAAACGTATTCTTTTCGCATTGAACGAGGTGACGTAGAACTGGTCTAGGCTAACTTTAACACAATTCACTGAGGTTAGCTAGCAACCTAACAAGCTGATAAGCTTAAGCATGTTAATACACTTTATTTGGCTAAAATAATTTTACTTCAGCAACGTTAAAATGATACAGCATACAATGTGTTTGCCAGATTACCTGCTACTAGATTTACCTCAAAACTTGTATCTGTAACGTATCCCGAAAATTGTCCAGAAGAACCACTCGCTGACGACTGAGCACTCCACTCCAAGAGGGACCGATGGGTAAAAAAGCGCGCGCTGTGGTTTATCTTGCTTATGATTGGTCGGTGGTCGTGGAACGAGTCATTTGAACAAAGATTTTATTTATTGTGAAGATAGCAAACGTGTTTCTTGCTCATTATACAGTCGGTTATACAGTCTATGGTTGGTCGGTCAGTCGTCGGTCAGCCCCCCCCCCCCCTAAAAAAAACTCTTCGGATCTACACGATTCACGTCAATGACATATTTTGAGTTGAAAACGGCGAATTTCGCCGAAAGGTGACTAGTTTGCAGGTATGCATTCTATTTAATTTGGGGGGGGGGGGGGCTTTAATGTATGAGGGATGAATTAATTACACAACCCGTGGCATATGATTGAGGGGCCCTATTAAGATATATTACATAATATAACCTATGTTATATGGTTTCAGGGCCCCATTAATTGTATTATGTTGTAGAGACAATATTGAAATGATAGCGCAGGCTTGGGCTTCAGGGCCCCCTTGGCCCTCTGGCCCCTGGGCCTGGGCCCGGTAGGTCCGTGCAGTTATCCATCCTTGATCTCACCATGTCTCAAACCAAGCTTAAAGTACAGTTTAATCGAATCGTGCAAACGAGCCATAGTGCCTTTAGCTTATGCCTCTCGTTTCGTTTAGTTTCGTTTCAGTATCACCTAATGACGTGATACTGAGCCTTTTTTATTTAGTGTGGCAGCAATAGTAAACATTTTTACAACAGTTCAAATCAATGGTATGTCATGACGAGTTGTAGTATGTGATAAGATCTCTTTGTATAATTTCTCATAAAAACACATTGAAAGTGATAGTATGCAAGGTATTACATTTTATAGTCATAGTAAGCCAAAAGTTATACAAAATCAAACTAAAGTATGTAATAAAAGTCACTTCATTGTGTCTTAAAAAAATCATGTAAACTATGTCGGAAAAGGGACATTAGAGCATGGTGTAGCTCAGCAAGTTAGTTTAGTGTCTCAATTCCATTTCGAAAAACAATATGATAAAATGCACATTGTATAATTGTGAAAAATATATTTAAGTATGTCATGAAAGGCATGGTAATGTTTTATCACCGGTATAAATCATATCCCATTCTACTGTACCATAGCATAACATGTTATTAATAGTACGGACTAAATCAAGTATCACCACTGAAACACAATCGTATTTTACCTCTCCGACTTGTTTAGCGCTTACATAGTTCATATTATTACTTTTATTCATTCCAAGTTGTTGGTTGTATTTGAAGTTATTTAAAGTCTTATTTTATCTAACAACCCCACATGCAAGTGATATCTTTGGCCATGTAGTGCGATGTATCTTTAATACGTCATAGATTTGGTATGATATTCAAATGTGGTTTATTTTCACTGCTCCTAAAGGGGTGTTCCTGTAGTGTTCAGCGCCCTCCAGTGTTCCAATGCAGAATCACAGAGAAAAAAAGAACCCTTTTCTGAGGATCTATAGTTATCCACAGGGAGAGAAAAACAACTTATATTTTCCAGTGCCATTACTTTGCCCCTCACAGAAACAATTCACTGTAATCTCTAAACACACATTACATTTAATGCAGGAGGTATACTCAACTGTCACCAGCTGACTGAATTGAGGAATTCTTCAATTATCAAGGAAATGAAGAAGCTTCAATTAGTCATTTTATCTTATTACATCAAGGCCTTCTCACCTAAAAGTTTTACTGGCTTGTTTGATGGCATGGTGCTCGGCAGCAGACTGAGTTTACTCTTCATATTTACTCAGGTTCTAGAACAAGCACTTTGCTTTGCCAACTGCTGTTTGCAAGGTTATGAATACCTGTGTTTCTATAGCCATCGAGGCACCACGAGTCATACACACAGACTCTGTATCTGTACAGTCTTTTACAATAAGTCACTCAACACATGAGGAAGAGGAGAACTTTAATGAATGCATGAAGATTAGAACCTCATTGAGGATTTTCATGTGAAATGTGTTTACAGGGAGACATCCCACACAGGAATTTTCCTTTAATAATTTCGATTTATGGCCACATTAATACATCACAAAACTAAAGGCCAACATCTGCTCTAGCAGAGTTAAAAGTCTTCATCTGAACATGTGAGAGGATACTTTATGAACCATTCCTCAGATCCCTGTCAGTCCTCTGCAGTAGATGCCTTCCTCTGGGACAGCATCAGGTCTTTGACCTGCGGTGTGAGGATCAGGAGCTGCGAGCGGACGCTGCGGGCCTCCTCGTCCTGCTCCCCCACTCCTTCAGCCTCCCCCCCAGCCTCCTCCTGCTTCCTGCTCTGACTCTGGCTCACCAGCTGCTTCACCACCAGGCTCTGGTAGGCCGCCAGCAGCTGCTGTTGCTCCTACACACACACACACACACACACACACACACACACACACACACACACACACACACACACACACACACACACACACACACACACACACACACACACACACACACACACACACACACACACACACACACACACACACACACACACACACACACACACACACACACACACTCTATTACAGCGACAGTGGAACAGCTGGCGATTAACAACAGCTGCTGAGTCTAAATGCTGGATGTAAACAATCCTAAAGTGGAGCTGAAGCATTCAGACCACACTGAAGCACAGAACAAGTCTCCCTGCTAGAGCGGCTGTAGGTTTCCATGGAACTACACATCTGTCTCTAAGCACAGAGGTGGTGTGTAATTGACCTATTGACAAAATAGCTTTATGTGTCTGTCACAAACCCAAAGTGTTGAAAGAGTTGATCAGCAAACTCACAAACCCTCCCGAGGCCCAGTGACCATCAACAGCACTTGTTCCAGTCCAGTATTGACCTGGAACCAGATCTGGCCAATCTATTTTCTCATTTGTATTTGTTGACACTTTGCTTTCCATTGCTAACTGATAGCATATTGTCATTGTGTATGCACTTCTTTAAGTTGTGAAGTAAAAACCTTGGTAAACAGAGCATAGAAAGCACTTGTTAACGGTGACGAGCCGTTTGTTAAAGCTTTAACTTTCTGCTCCGTGTTGTGTTCAGGGACAGGCACCTCTAGTTCTGCTGCAGGTGGTCAAATCAAACCCACAAGAGGTTGTGTTAATGGTTAGTGTTGAATGCCTCATTCCAGTTTGAAAAGGCTTATTGAGGGTCAGACTCACCGCTGGTATCCGGCCGCAGAGCGTGCCGATGATGTGGGGCACGCAGCGGCCCGGGGCGTGCAGCATGCAGTGGGTGGAGCCCTGGAACAGCAGTACGCTGGTCAGGTGGAGCACCAGAGCAGGATCCTCCGTCTCCTTCAGTTGCTCCATCAGCGCCTGGCGGTGCAGGAACAGCGCCTGTCTGTGCGACACGTTCACATTCAGCACCACCACAAATGGAAGCATCTCTCAAAGACACATGGAGCAGCCAATTATCACGCTGAGGCCCAGTTCTGCTGCCTGAGGTATTGTGTTATGGGTCATTTTGTGTATGGAGAATGGAAATAAGAAGCAAGCTAAAAGGACACCACCACGTTAAGTGAGTGTCCAGACAGCGGATCCTCAGTGGCTTAAAGCGCCTCTACAACACATTAAAAAACCAAAGTGTTTTTTATTACCTCTCCTTCTTCTTGTCTCCCTTCTTCAGCATGAAGCCGCACACCTCTGCACACGTCTCGATGTTGGTTAGGAAGTCTTCGATGGTCTGTGAAGGAGTCTGTATTTCAGTTTGATTCTTCAAACAAAGCAGCTCATGATGTCACTGACAGGAAACACTCACCTTGCCGTTCAGGCAGTTGTGCAGCTTCATCAGAGGTCCTCTGGTATCCTCCGACAGCTTACCCAGAATCTTCACTCTGACCTGAGGAACACATCGGAGACCTTCATCACCAAGAACCAACTCTCACCAGCCCCACAGAGCATATATATATATATATATATATATATATATATATATATATACAGCTCCAGATATAATGAAGAGACCGCTGCAGCATTATCAGTTTCTCTGTTTTACTATTTATAGGTATGTCTTTGAGTTTTTATATTGTTTTCTATAAACTACTGAAATGGAATTGCTGCCATACATGTAGAGATAAAGATTTAAGAAACATGTGGAGTGGTCTCTTCATTTTTTCCACAGCTGTATATACACACTCCTCAGACGGCAGATGGAAATGAGCTATTAGCTCAAATCTGGCATAAAACATCTCTTCTTTTTTCTGAGATTCATGTATTTGTATGCATGGGCCTTGTTTAAATAAATACATAAATTACTCCACCGCTTCATAATTATAATTACTGACTGAATTAAACTCCTGTAATACATCTGTAAATAACTGCTGCAATACAGTATATACTTCCACCTTTAATAGCATAGCCTAGCTGCTACCACACAACTGTTATGGTACAGGATGTTTTTTTTGTAAATTGTAAATTGTGTAATTTCTAGTCTGATCTTTCACATTTTTATGCATGCTTCTTAATTAATATTAAACTAGCTTTGGCTCTTTAGGTTTCAAGGTTTCAAGGTTTTATTTGTCATATGCACAGCAGATACAGCGTATATGTTGGCAATGAAAATCTTATGTCGCGTGCTCCTCCAACAACTCAACATACAGTGGGGCAAAAAAGTATTTAGTCAGCCACCAATTGTGCAAGTTCTCCCATTTAAAAAGATGAGAGAGGCCTGTAATTTTTATCACAGGTATACCTCAACTATGAGAGACAAAATGAGAAAAAAAATCCAGGAAATCACATTGTAGGATTTTTAAAGAATTTATTTTCAAATTATTGTGGAAAATAAGTATTTGGTCAATAACAAAAGTTCATCTCAATACTTTGTTATATACCCTTTGTTGGCAATGACAGAGGTCAAACGTTTTCTGTAAGTCTTCACAAGGTTTTCACACACTGTTGCTGGTATTTTGGCCCATTCCTCCATGCAGATCTCCTCTAAAGCAGTGATGTTTTGGGGCTGTCGCTGGGCAACACGGACTTTCAACTCCCTCCAAACATTTCCTATGGGGTTGAGATCTGGAGACTGGCTAGGCCACTCCAGGACCTTGAAATGCTTCTTACGAAGCCACTCCTTCGTTGTCCTGGCGGTGTGTTTGGGATCATTGTCATGCTGAAAGACCCAGCCACGCTTCATCTTCAGTGCCCTTGCTGATGGAAGGAGGTTTTCACTCAAAATCTCACGATACATGGCCCCATTCATTCTTTCCCTTACACGGATCAGTCGTCCTGGTCCCTTTGCAGAAAAACAGCCCCAAAGCATGATGTTTCCACCCCCATGCTTCACAGTAGGTATGGTGTTCTTTGGATGCAACTCTGCATTCTTTCTCCTCCAAACACGACGATTTGAGTTTTTACCAAAAAGTTCTATTTTGCTTTCATCTGACCATATGACATTTTCCTAATCCTCTTCTGGATCATCCAAATGCCCTCTAGCAAACTTCAGACGGGCCTGGACATGTACTGGCTTAAGCAGGGGGACACGTGTGGAACTGCAGGATTTAAGTCCCTGGCCCTAGTGTGTTACTGATGTTAGCCTCTGTTACTTTGGTCCCAGCTCTCTGCAGGTCATTCACTAGGTCCCCCCGTGTGGTTCTGGGATTTTTGCTCACCGTTCTTGTGATCATTTTGACCCCACGGGGCGAGATCTTGCGTGGAGCCCCAGATCGAGGGAGATTAGCAGTGGTCTTGTATGTCTTCCATTTTCTAATAATTGCTCCCACAGTTGATTTCTTCACACCAAGCTGCTTACCTATTGCAGATTCAGTTTTCCCAGCCTGGTGCAGGTCTACAATTTTGTCTCTGGTCTCCTTTGACAGCTCTTTGGTCTTGGCCATAGTGGAGTTTGGAGTATGACTGTTTGAGGTTGTGGACAGGTGTCTTTTATACTGATAACGAGTTCAAAAAGATGCCATTAATACCGGTAACGAGTGGAGGACAGAGGAGCCTCTTAAAGAAGAAGTTACAGGTCTGTGAGAGCCAGAAATCTTGCTTGTTTGTAGGTGACCAAATACTTATTTTACCGAGGAATTTACCAATTAATTCATTAAAAATCCTTCAATGTGATTTCCTGGATTGTTTCCCCCATTCTGTCTCTCATAGTTGAAGTGTACCTATGATGAAAATTACAGGCATCTCTCATCTTTTTAAATGGGAGAACTTGCACAATTGGTGGCTGACTAAATACTTTTTTGCCCCACTGTACATGGTGCTAAAATAACATAAATAAAATAGTGCAAAAAGAGAGAAGAATATTTACAATAACAACAATAAAGATTTGAGGATGTGAAATATATACATATGTGGAATACATTGAGAGTATTTAAATACTTGTGGAATGAGGAGGTATGGGCAGATGCATATATTATGTATAGCAGATGTATATGGCAGATATGTACAATATATAGATATGTGTACTATAAACAGATATGTATAATATATAGATATACATGTATGTGTGTAAAAAGATGTGAGTAGACATTCACAGAGGTCAGGAGTTCAGTAGTCTTATAGCCTGTGGTATAAAACTGTCTCTGAGTCTGGTGGTCTTGGTCCGGATGCTGCGGTACCGTCTGCCAGACGGCAGCAGACAGAACAGATTGTTGCTGGGGTGATGGGGGTCCTTTAATATCCTACCGGCCTTCTTCCTACACCGCTGGGTGTAGAGGTCCTCCATGGATGGCAGCTCCGTCCTGGTGATGTGCTGAGCAGTTTTCACCACCCTCTGTAGAGTCTAGAGGTTGAGGGCGGTGCAACTGCCATACCAGGCGGTGATGCAGCCAGTCAGGATACTCTCGATGGTGCACCTGTAGAAGTTGCAGAGTATCCTGGAGTCCATGTTGAACTTCCGCAGCCTGCGGAGGAAGAAGAGCCGCTGTCGAGCCGTCTTGGATATGACCCTGGTGTGATGTGTCCATGTCAGGTCCTCACTGATGTTTACCCCGAGGAACCTGAAGCTGCTGACTCTCTCCACAGGAGTCCCGTCGATGGTGATGGGTGTGTGTGCCTCTCTCTGCCTCTTCCTGTAGTCCACAATCAGCTCCTTTGTTTTGCTGACGTTGAGATGGAGGTTGTTGTCCTGGCACCAAGATGTCAGGGCTCTGACCTCCTCTCTGTACGCCGTCTCGTCGCCGTCTGTGATCAGGCCGATGACGGTCGTGTCGTCAGCAAACTTGATGATGGTGTTGGATCAACAATTAACATTGTTACTTGTTCTAACAATGTTAATGTCCCCTCTGTGGGGGAATAAAGGTATTCTAATTCTCCAGCTGAACAGTGAGAGGAGACTCCGGACCAGTAGTCTGTCTTAAGGTTCCTAACTGAGTGAAATGACTCCATGTGTCAGCAATAGGATTCTGTAAAGGCATAGCACATCCTGTTGTTTCTATTGGCCCTGACACACAGAGCAGGACCTTTACTCACCTCAGGGGTGATGGTGCTGGGATTCTCCACAGACATCATCAGGTCAGCAGCCAGGAAGTTCACCAGGATGTTGGAGACGTCCGTGCACACAGTCTTCAGAACGTGCTTGGCAATGTGGACCTGGGTTTCATCTGCATGAGTCAAGGATTTCAATAAAGTTAGCTTTGACTTTTCTCCCTTTATTTACAGATTCACTGCGTAGTTCTACGTGTGATAGAGTGTAATATACCGAGTGTGTTAAGGCCCCTATACGTCATAAATACAGCATGAGGGATTTAGAACACACAAGCCCATAAAACATAGTCGTTCTTAATGCCGACTGACAAGCAACCGCAACTCCTTCCTGCAAAATGACTAAATCCCAAATAGGAGGACCAAAAACCTTGAACAGTTCTGCTGGAGTGAGTGTTCACACCTCAATACAAAAAGATTCCTTCTATCTGTACAGGATTTATAAATCTCCAAAGTTTTGGCATTTAGTGGGAAGAAAATAGTGCCTAAATGAGACTGCTCACAACACGTCAGTGATGATCCTGAGTAACCAGGGTGTAACCTGGCGCTGTCGAGTTTAATCTATTGCCATTTGTTGGAGAGAAGGCAGACATGTCCACGCTGATGCTCACAACAACCAGTAACTCACAGCAACACAATATAGGTTGCACAAATAACAGGAAAACTGTGTGTTTTTTATTCAGTGAAGGACTGTCCCTTAAGGGATTTCATTTGATCAAATCACTTTTAAAACTCACATTTTTAGAATTGCTTTTATGCGATTGAATTTTTTTCTTTAAATATGTTGTTTAGTGCACTTTTAATGTGAAAGATATATCACCTGTATCTATGTTTCGAAAGTTGCTATATAAATAAAGTATATTATTATTATTTATGTAATTGTGCTCCACTCACTGCATGTGTCTGCCTTCAGGCGTTCTGGTTGGACCGAGAAAGGTTTTCCTATCATTTAAGATTTCCACTCTAGTGTACAATTTACCAGAGAAGAACTTGGTGCCTTTCTCGAAGAGGCGGATGTTGTTGTAGAGGCTGCTGATCTCCTCCTGCAGATCCTTCATGCTCTTCTTCTTGTTGGCCCTGGACGGTGAGCTGGTGGAGGACATGAACACCGAGCGCAGCACCTCCTGATAGGCTTTACTCAGAGGCCTGCAGAGACACTCACAGTGAGAACGTGTACTTGTACTTGAGTAAAAGAAGAAGTACTCAGATCTTGTACTTGGGTAAAAGTAGAAGTACTCAGATCTTGTACTTGGGTAAAAGTAGAAGTACTCAGATCTTGTACTTGGGTAAAAGTATAAGTACTCAGATCTTGTTCTTGAGTAAAAGTAGAAGTACTCAGATCTTGTATTTGAGTAGTGTTCTCAGAGCTGGTAAAGGTGCAGCTATTTTAATGGCTTTGTATACTACAGGGTAGCTGCTGAATTTACTCCAGGTGAACTAAAGTCTGATTTAAGGGCTGATTATATTTACCATCATTAATCCAGATCTGTAAAGAAACTAAAGGGATTAAATACATGTACTGCAGTAAAAGTACACCATTTACCTCTGAACTGTAGTAGAGAAGAAGTACAAGGGAGCAACAACATTTAAATACTTAACTAAAGTAAAAGTCTCAAGAATGTACCTGAGTAAAAGTACCTCACTTTCCCCGCTATGGGACTGATAGAGGAATTCTGATTCTGAGTATTACCTGACTAGCTGCTCCGCCAGTTCACAGAGGATTTCTTCGGGGCAGTCGCTTACTCTCTCTTCTAGAACAGTCACGATCTCCTCCTGGGCCATGAAGGGGGCTGCAGTCTGTTTACTGCGATCTTTGAGAGGTAAAACACTAATTAGTCTCACAGGGATTCTAAAGATCACTCCGTCTCCCATGAAAAAAGCTTAACAACCCAGGGGGGAGATTTCTCTCCCCCCCGCCTTCAGACTCTTGTTACAGTGAGCAGGCTTAATGTCACACAGACACATGGTGTCCCTGTGACAGGAAGTAGCTGTGTGTCCATGAGCGTACTTTGCTGAGAGGGTCCGGTCTCCTCGTCGCTGTCCTCGTCCCTCCTCCCTTTCTTTTTGGTTTTACGGATGCGGAACTCTCTGGCATTGCCTCCCCCGCCTGACTTCGCGCAGCCGCTGCCCTCTGGGAAGACAAACAGTTGGCACATGATGTATGAAACACAAACTAATAACCTTCTTCACTAATAATAATAATTCATTGCATTTATTTTAGTGCCTTTCCAGGTGCTCAAAGTACTTTACAATACATATTACGCATACAGTGGTGTTCCCCAAGTGTTTGCCCCCTTCCTGATTTCTTATTTTCTTGCATGTTTGTCATACTTAAATGTTTCAGATCATCAAACAAATTTAAATATTAGACAAAGATAACACAAGTAAACACAACGTGCAGTTTAAATGAAGGTGTTTATCATTAAGGGGAAAAAAAATCCAAACCTACATGGCCCTGTGTGAAAAAGTGATTGCCCCCCCCTGTTAAAACATGAATTTACTGTGGTTTATCACATCTTTGGAAAGCTGAGTTCAATTTCTCTAGCCACACCCAGGCCTGATTACTGCCACACCTGTTCTCAATCAAGAAATCACTTAAAAAGGACCTGCCTGACAAAGTGAAGTAGACCAAAATATCCTCAAAAGCTAGACATCATACTGCGATCCAAAGAAATTCAGGAACAGATGAGAAACAAAGTAATTGAGATCTATCAGTCTGGAAAAGTTTATAAAGCCATTTCTAAAGCTTTGGGACTCCAGCGAACCATAGTGAGAGCCATTATCCATAAATGGCGAAAACATGTGTAGTGCCCTACTAATTTCTGTTTACATTTTCATTTATAAAGAAATGAAAAGGGTTATACATATGTGTATTGGCATGTTGTTTTGTTTCGTCACCACTAAGTTACAAGAAGAGTACATTCAGTGTCAGTTATTCGTTAAGTTGTCATATTTCCTATGTTTTAGAAGTCCTGTGTATTGGTTGGTAGAGGTGTCAGTTATATAGCGAACAAATCAGAGTTCAGTGTTCTAACCTACCGGGTTTGAGAAGAGGGGGGACTTAGGTAGGAGAAGCGCGAAAAGGAGAGAGAGGTAAAGTACAGAGAAGTTAAGACCGGAAGAAAACATCTTTATTTATTTTGGGTTACCAATGTTAAAATAAGATAGAAGTGCTGTTGTGTGTTCGAGTACCTGGGAGAAAAGCGGGGAACCCATTTGGTGACAAATTCACAAGATTATGCTAACTGTAGCAACGGCTAAGTTAGCCTCAAGTTTAGCTGCGTTGTCCGGAGTCCGGGTTTATTGTTTCGTAGTTGAACAGTAGGCCTATAGACGTAATCTTAAGAGACTCGTGTGCCTGCCTGCTGCCGGTTGACAGAAGAAGGACATTGGGCCAACAGGAGGACTACGCGGGATTGTTTCATCGGGGAGATACGTCTATGGATTAGTTATTATTTTTTTATTTGTATTTTTATTTATTATTATTAAGTTTGAAACACAAATTGCAAATGATAAATTTAGAGATAGTATAGCCAGATTACATGGTAACCCATGATTCAACATATAACATTATTTAAGACTGCTAGCTATTTTCTACATTACTATGTTTACATTAACAGATAAGACCAGTTAATGATACCATTGGCAAATGTTAATTATTAGCCTAGCTTCTAGATTTGACTTAGCCTGGCTGGCTAGGTCAGTTAAAAGCACCAGGCAACTTAATAGCATAGTAATAAGACCATAGTACGTAAACACTTATCTTACCTTTCCTATGATTACGAACATTTTCTTAATCTTCACATGATAAATCCGCGGCTCGTGTTCCCATCCTGATCGAAAATAAAGGTACGCCTCAGTGCTTTTGAACGCCTTCAGAGACTCCCTGCTGTAAGGCGACGGGTTGTGTACCAGGTCAATGAAAATGTCGCCGAAACAAACGTTTGGCAAATATTCAGCGGACAAAAGCGGGGTTAGTATGCCATTTGGCAGAACATATGGATCCAATCCTGAAATACTTGTTTTTGTCACGTAACGCTGCTTCTCCTCCGCGGAGAGATGAGTTTGGCTAGCCATTTCCCACTCGAACCATTAGAAGGCGCTTAGCACTCGATGCTCTGCACGGTCCTAAAGATGGCGGCAGGACAACAAAAGTCACGTGACTGAAACCCATGAATAGCTACGGCCTATCGCCGTGCTACCTGAGGGCTTTTCGTGACCAAAGTGAGAACCCTAGATAGGAGAGCTTATAGTAGGTCCCACCACAGCTCCTCCCATGCTTGTACTACTGTCCTGGTTTACTTAACCTGTCCTGAGCTAAGTGGTTTGGAGGGCTACACATTGAACAGTGTTGAACCTTCCCAGGAGTGGCCGGCCGACCACAATTGCACCAAGAGTGCAGCGACGACTCATCCAAGAGGTCGCAAAACACCACACAACAACACCCAAAGAACTGCAGGCCTCACCTGCCTCAGTTAAGGTCAGTGTTCATGACTCCACCATAAGAAAGAGAACGGGCAAAAATGGCCTGCATGGCAGAGTTCCAAGACGAAAACCACTGCTAACCAAAGAGAACATAAAAGCTTGTCTCAGTTTTGCCAGAAAACATCTTGATGATCCCCAATACTTTTGGGAAAATACTCTGTGGACTGACGAGACAAAAGTTGAACTTTTTGGAAGGTGTGTGCCCCATTAAACCCGGTGTAAAAGTAACAGCATTTCAGAAAAGGAACATCCTACCAACAGTAAATATGGTGGTGGTGGTAGTGTGATGGTCTGGGGCTGTTTTGCTAATTCAGGACCTGGAAGACTTGCTGTGGTAAATGGAATCATAAATTCCGCTGTCTACCATAAATCCTGAAGGAGAATGTCCGGGCATCTGTTTGTGACCTCAAGCTGAAGCGCACTTTGGTGCTGAAGCGCACTTTGGTGCTGAAGCGCACTTTGGTTCTGCAGCAGGACAATGATTCAATGGATTAAGAAAAACAAAATGAAGACTTTGGAGGGGCCTAGTCATGACCTGAATCCGATTGACATTCTGTGGCATGACCTTAAAAAGGCAGTTCATGCACGAAAACCCTCCAATGTGGCTGAATAACAACAATTCTGCAAAGATGAGATGAGCTGTAAAAGACTCATTAGCAGTTATCGCAAACGCTTGATTGCAGTTGTTGCTGCTAAGGGTGGTCCAACCAGTTATTAGGTTTAGGGGGCAATCACTTTTTCACACAGGGCCATGTAGGTTTGGATTTTTTCCCCCTTAATAATAAACACCTTCATTTAAAAACTGCACTTTGTGTTTACTTGTGTTATCTTTGTCTAATATTTAAATTTGTTTGATCTGAAACAATTAAGTGTGACAAACATGCAAGAAAATAAGAAATCAGGAAGGGGGCAAACACTTTTGCACACCACTGTATTAGACATGTAACACATCAATGCTGTTGAAACCCCCACAGGAGAAATGTAGGGTTAAAATGTCCGGACAAGGGACACAACGACAAGCTGCCTGCAGTGGGGATTGAATCTGTGCCCCCTCGATCGCAGGCCACACCCTACATGATATATTATGTATAATATGTATATCTAACCTGCTGACCATTCCAGATCTAAGTGACATTACTAATCTTAAATTCTTTCTGTTCTGTACCCTTCAAATGTTCATTCATTTTCTCTAGTACAGTTCATTAAAAAACATGTATTCAAATTGCATTCTTGTTGTCTTCCTCTGAAACTGTGACTGAGATTAAATCAATCTGATACTCAAAGAAAGGAACTGGCGTAAAATATCAAAAGATAGATTTACTAAAGCCATATGGGCAGTTTAATTTCTGTTTCACCATCATTTAGTCCTGAAAATATCTGCAGCAAATAACTCCTGAGGATGAAATGTACTACATTAATGTGACCTGCACCTTTACCCATGAAAGGATTCAAAAAGAGGCTTCAAGAAGCTTGGATATCAGAGCAGCTGGGAGGAGTCCATCAACACGACAGTAAGAGAACATTTAGATTATCTGCAAAATACATTTAATGAGAATATTCTCAGGTCTTTATCCTTCTATGATCATAAACCGACTGTATTTTCAAGGACAATTATTGGACTCAAACCATCTAGGCCACTCCCCTTCGTGAGACAAATGGAGAAAGTTCATTTAGAACTGGAGGAAAAATATATCTACATTTATATATTAATAATGAAAGTATATCTTGGTTATGAAGTAAATCATGTATTAATACAACAAGTCAATGCATAAAACTGAATGGACACTGTCACCCCCAACCCCCCACCCCTAATTATATGGTCCTGTTTTGTTTGTAGTGTGTTTGAACATTGTCTTTGTCTTTATGTCCTGGAAAAAAAGGACATCACCGGAACCTTCGATGGACCTAATGATAATGAATCTGTAGATTAATGATCAGGATCAACAGTTGCTCGGCAGCCCTAGTTTGAATGTTGGTGCCCCCCCTGCCCTTCTCGAGTTTTCTCAGCGCTCTCATTGGACACTTCTGTTTCTCTGTCTCATAGCTCCCTAACAACCAGCGCCTAGCGTTCTGGGCTCCAAAACAAATAAACAAGTCAGAGAACTGTTGAGGATCCAGAAACCTCCTAGGAGAGCGCAGACACTTCAGAGCGCTGGAACAAGAGGACGTACATTTCTCTGATGTAGAAAGAGATCTTAGAAATTAGTCTGAGACAATTGTGTCAACAGTCTGCACTAGATTTCAACGTGTGTGTGTGTGTGTGTGTGTGGTGGCCTGGACTTCACCAACCTGTGGTCTTCTTCTTGCGTTCTGCTTCTCTCTTGTCCTTTTTGGAAGTTGCTGTGCTCTCTGTCAGCATGGACGCTTGCTTCAGATCGTCTTCAGTTATCAGGAACACTGGATTGTTCTTCACTTCCTGAGAGACACATGAACACACACTGTACTTTCAAAGTCTTTCTTCCTTTTGATATTAGTCCTGCAGATGTGACAGCAGATGGCTGTACCTTCTCAGCTTTCTGCTGCATGGCTTCCTCAAACAGAGAGAGGCAGTTGCTGATGAACTTCTCACTGACGACCACCGTGTCTCCCAGCACTCTGGCGGAGGACTGGACATTAGTGCTTCTCATCGCCTCAGTGATCAGAATCCCCATGTCCTCCACTGACAGGCAGCTGGGCAAAATGGGCTAAAAGAGCCAGAGTGAGAGCCAGGATTAAAGCAGGAGAGATTCATATATTTACCATGAACCGTGGCTCAGTACGGACAGCTGTGTGAGCACCTGTATGTCAGTCCATGTGGCCGAGTTGACAGCCTCCTCCACAGAAGCCTCCACCTGGTCCACCAGGGCCTGCCCCACGCAGGCCGCCCTGAGGAACAGCAGCTTGCTGGACTTGAAGCGCTTCTTGATGTAGCTGCTTGGCTCAGGGATCCCCAGTCGGACCAGCGCATCAAACTCTGCAGGAGGAGGAACACACTCAGACTACCCTGCATCCACATCACGCCACGTATACAGCTCCGGAAAAAATTAAGAGACCCCTTCAGCATTATGGGTTTATCTAGTTTAACTATTTATAGGTATGTCTTTGAGTATTTTTTAATGTATTCTATAAACTACTGACAACATTTCTCTGTGTTGGAATTCAACAGACACTGGAATTGCTGCCATACATGTAGAGATAAAGATCTGAGAAACATATGGAGTGGTCTCTTCATTTTTTCCAGAGCTGTATATACAAATATATATTATTCAGTACTTAACAATAAATACATAGGTTTGGGAGGGGTACTTATTATATCAAATGCAATGCAAATAAATAAAAGAGAAACTAAAAATCAAAAAAGAAAAGTATTTAAAATCTACTGTATAGTAACAGTGTAATGCTGTACAGCATATAACATCACGGTCACATGACTTCCCCATCACTAAGCTAAGCTAAGGGTCGCTATTGTTTGTCGTGAAGACGTTTGGTAGTTTCATTTAGTTGCAGTGAATAATATTTTTAAGACACATTGCGGAAACAGTTTTATATTGCCTGGTTGTAAAAATAAATAAAGATAAAATCACTTCCCCTGCTCATAAAAACATCCCCAGGCTCTCCGCTCATGCTCAACATCACCACGTTTTCCACCAGGTAATAAAACTGTCTCACAATACTCTCAGCTATGAGGAGAGAAATGCCCATTTGTAATGGAAAATATGCTGAATAATAATAATAATAAAACCTGTACCTAGATATCCGTTCTGCTTGAGGAAAGCGTCTACCCAGGCGTTCTGTGTTTTGGAGTAGATATCAGGGATGTACACAGCTTTGTCCTGCCGGCCTCCCACCACGCTGCCCTTCAGACGCCCGGTGTTCACCAGCTCCTCCAGGACCGCTGGCAACAACAGAGCATCACAGCATCAGACACCGAGGCACACTACCGCCACTAACACACAGAGGCATCAAACGTCTCTGCTTACAGTACAGAAGATGTTCCTGGAAGCCAAAAGCTGCGATCATGCTGCTGACAGGTGTCGGCCTGCAGGAGACAGAATCAGGAGGGCATTTAGTGTGAAATAAAAATAACAGTCAATAAAAACATTGGGCCTCATGCAAAGACATTTTCTTCTATCAACTTTCGTAATAAGAGTGCTCCAGTCTGGTTTTAAGTTGCTTGTTTCAGCCAGATGAATAACACCTGTTCCTGAGCACCTGCATGTGTGTGAGATGGGGAAAAGTAAGCAGAATTAACACCCCAAAATAACTTTGCAGGGTTTCCTTTTCAGCTGTGTTTCATCCACAAAATTGTAACCAAAAGGTAAAAAGAAAAATGTAATTCTGCTGAGATTCATTCCTGCTGACAGACAAGCAGATAAAAACAGAACACGCTTAGAAGTGTGAGTATTTGTATGAGGCGACCCGAATCAAATGAAAATGATATTAACATCTGTCAATGACATACAGTAATATTGGAGCAGCTCTGTGATAAAGGGAACAATCTGACATAAAGATACTTAAATATGTCTTTCTAAACCAAATCGGTTCATGACTCAGGAGGTTGCATAATGGTCATTTACATGGGTAAGAGATATAGGTGAATATGAGGCATTCATTTAAGTAATTATGCTAATTTGGGTATAACATTGAAACATTTATTAGATGAACACTTTATGATTAATCGTAAGCGTGGTCATTTCTTTCAAAGAGAAATTGGTCAGTGCAGCTAGTTGGCAAAATCTGTTGTACGAGAGTTTCTTGCATGATCAGAATCAGAAGTACTTTATTTATCCTAAACTGGGAAATTTTTGCGTTGCAGCAGCGAAATACAAGAGAAGCAAAACAAATACAAATAATTAGAACTAAAAAATAAAGTAAAAATGAATGAAAATGAAATATACAAATAGGCAATAATAATATAGTGTAAGAAATGATGCCCAATGTGTGAAATGCATGAGCCACGTTTACCTGGTAATGGCACTGAACAGCCCTCGGATCCTGGCTTTGTGACGAGCAACAAAAGATGGAGTGAATATCACCCCCCTGTTGTACTCGTCCATCTCTCCCTTGATCAGCTTCCCGAGACGCTTTGACAGCTCCTGAGGTTCATCACAAAACACACATTTATCAATATTCATTCTTCTCTTCTGACGTCTGCTGTGATGAAAACATGCAGTAAAAGGCTGGCAGTGGTGACACTCACCTCAGTCAAGACATCTCCTGGGAGGTCGTAGTTTTTACACAGTTCTGCGATACTGATCAAACCAGCCTCCTGCAGCTTATCGTTCACTTCCTCAGCCAAGCGGTCCAAGTACGAGCTGCAGAAAGACAAGATCAGATGCAAAGTCTGAAAATATGTGCTTTTCAATTTTGCCTGTTCATTGAGATCTTCACTTCACATTAGAAATCAAGGAATAAGTGTTCTTTAAAGTCTACCACTATTGATAGTTTTTGTTTAGTTACTGTCCAAGAAACAAGAGATACTACCTTTTCATAGAAGGCTAACTGTCACTGAATACTCACTCATCAATAAGTTGTCCCAGTACGAGTTGAACTCCTTTATCATATTTAGCAATGTCACTTGCTCTGCTTTCCACATGGACCCAATCCACATTGAGGATCTGAAAATAAGAAGATCAAGACATAACTCATAGGAAATCAACTAATGTAGGTAACATGGATTGTGTGTCTGACATATGGTACAGGACACAGCTGGTACACACAGCCACATTTCAACCTGCTTAACACACCTGCTGGAGGTCCACGATGTTGATTCTCCCTGTATAGATGGAATGACAGGAACAATTCACTGTTATCATCCCCAACTCTCAATATGCTACAGCTCACAGTGTTATGCATGATTTTCAGGCCATGAGGAAGTTCTTCTGAGCTTGCTAAGCAGACAGTATGATGTGTGGAACACTGACCTCCATGCACGTAGAGCTCATCTCGTATCTCCCTGCTAATCTGAGCCGGGGTGATGTACTCCTTTCCATCCAGTGTGTGCACCACATCCAGCTTCTTCTCTTGGACCAGTTTTGCAATAATTTCAATGCAATTCCTCTCCGATAGCCTGAAAAAGGGCAAGAACGTGTCATAACTGGCTCATACCTGCTAATTGTACGTCTACATTTGGTATTATACATTATAGCATTTCACAGAAAGAAGATATTTTAAAAATAGCTTAGCAGCGTTACTTCTGAATGAAAGTTAATGCTACCTAACATTAGCTGCGCTGCTAACAGGTTCTTACCTTTGCACTGTGTCAGCAAACTGTGCTCTCTGAAAATCAGCAGCAAGTCGGCGGATTTCTTCCCACTCATCCGCCATTGTTTAAAGTGTATTTTTTACCAAGAGTCAGCTGTCAGGACTTTCTTCAAACATTCGCTGCCAATAAGCAAGTGCAGGGCTAGCTAGCTGCTACCAGACTCGAGCCACACGTCAACATAGAGTGAGGTGTAACCGAGAGCCGCGAGGGACAAATCTCCTGATTTGTAAAAAGCGATAGCCATAGTGTAACACCTATTTATATTGATTTTAGAGGAAAATTATAATCAGAGTCTATTTTTGTAGGATTTTTCTTAACCAGGGCTAAGGGAACTTCAAGACGTGTTTCTCCAAAACTCAGCTTTCAGGAAAATCATTTTTGTTTTACATTATTTATTTTAATAAAACACCCAAGATAAAATCCCCACATAACATATATTGTATTCTATTTAGTACAATATTTTTTAGTAAACTGGGCTATCTTTATTTTCAACAGACTTGTAATTTGAACATTGCCAAATTCTTATAAAATGATTAGATTAGTTTGACCAGGCCCCCCTAACTTGGTTATTAAGTGACATACACATTTTGAAAAAGGCAGGAAAAGCATCTATTTAAAAAAATGCGTTGATGATTATTCATCATTTACTGTATCAAATTAACGCCACCAATCTGTATTTTTCCAACCTATTAAATATGGAAATGTATTTTAAAAAACTGTTAACATTAACTTATTATTCGTTCTCAGTTAGATGATTATATATTGTTTCAAACTAATGATAATATCTATGGTGTTAATATTACACCCCCACGAGCTCTGTATTTAAATGAGTACACTGAAACGCTGCTTCCTTTTGAACCGAACAGTGGGCAGGTGAGCTGCTGTCCACAAAGGTGAGCTGATCATGTATTGTATTGAAATGCCATACTGTTTAAAAACACACAGGTTAGCTAATGCTGTCCAGTGTCATCACAGGTGAGGTAACAGGTGCTCTGTGACTGTGAAATGTAAAGGACAGTAGCAGCCTCGCGCTGAGGTGTGTGTATAAATTAGGGTGTATGTGCACTGCGTGAGTTTAGAGAGGACGCTAACAAGTGTCCAGTGTTTGGAGACTGGTTTCCCGCGGAAAAAGCGGATGTTTGCACAGTGTCTTCCCATTGAAAAAAACGGATGATTGTACCGTGGTTTGCTCTGGAACACGGATGTATGGGCACTGGGGTATGGAACGCCAACAGTGCCATAAAACGTCACTAATTAAAAGCGTTCTATTTTTTTTGAAAAGTTTGCTGTTTTAAAAACCCTGAGATTGCTGAAGTTTGGGGGCCGGTCTGCTTTGGATGTGCTGTATTTTCTTTGTCAGCAATTTTAGAAACACTACATTTTTCCTTCTCTCTGCAGTATTGTTGTGTTTTCCATTGCAGAGATGGTTAGGGCTCTATGGGCGTCACCACAATATAATTTGGGGGGACACGTCCCCCTCACCTTAAAAAATATTAGTGCAGGACTGCATTTTAGTCCAGCGTTCTTTGCATTGCTTCACAATCAAATCCGTTCCACTTTATCATAGGGGGAATACCAATATCAATAGAAATCCACTCCGAGTTTTCCTGGTTTCCTACACGCAGCCGCATCACGCACGCAACACGCCTATATTGAGAGTCGGATCAACGACAGACAGACTTCAGCAACAGTCAGTCAAAATGTCCAGTTTTTGCTAGCTTTTTTCCTAGGTACACATTTTGTGTTTCCTCACAACTTGTACGAGATATTTTGTTGCATGGCATTATTGTAGGGCTATATGTTGCCTCAAAGTTACCTCATTCTTTTCTAATTCACTGTTTTTAAAAAAAATCCTCATCTTTTGCTCTCATTAAATAGAGAATGAAGTGCCAAAAAAGTTGTCAGTGTCAGTCCTCTGTGTATTACACCAGAACATAATAGTAGTCAATAATTGCAGACCATGCCAGCTCCAAGGAAAAACAATGAAAGATGGAGATCATTTTCAATCTAAAAACATGGTCAAATGCACTACTTCTTTCAAAATGTTCTGGAGGAGGACCCCCAGAACCACCAATAAAATGTGTCCCCCCCACACTCAAAATGCTGCTGACGCCCTTGTCTGGCTCTTGCTGACCTTAGACTAGTCAATAGTTATGCTGCTGCAGAGTTGGACTTCCTCTCTATTTGGATACATTCATTAATCCATATCACTTACTCTGTGTTTTTGTGTCTCTCCTCTTGCAGGTTTGCATGTTAAATGATGCGTCGGGATCAGGAACTGTGACTGCACCTGTTGCTGTGGTCCTGCTTGAAGCCAATCGTATTGTCTTTGGAGGGACCTGCAGTGGCTTTTTGTCTTTACCAAGTTGAGGCTGAAATAATTTTATTGCAACGGTTTGGGGCGGTAACACGGTTGTTTGGGGAACCTTTGGATTTGGAAACGCGGTTGTTTAGGCAACCTTTTTGAGGTGCAAAATGCGGTTGTTTGGGCGACCTTTTGAGGTGGAAAACGTAGTTGTTTGTCTGGTTGTTTGAGGTTGAGAATCCGCTTGTTTGAGGTGGACAACCTCATCTTCTGTCTATCGTAGAAATGTATAATAGTCCCATTTAATTGTTTATATGTCACTGTAAGTTTATTCTGCAGTTCGACTTTCCCACAGTTTCAATCCACACCTCACTAATGAAATTCACATCAAGCTGCTAAAACATTGACTTCCTGAGAAAGACAAATGACTGTCTCTCTTTAACCTCTTTTAACTTTGATGTTTAGCTTATAATTACCATGTTTGCAAGTTTTCGGCCATCTAGCCAACATTTACACCACTGTAGTGTTAATTGCCTTGTTGTATGCAGTTCATCCCTCTGACCAGATATTTTCCAACACCCTGTAATGTAGAATTTGATTGGCTGTTCCCCTTCTTCCTTCTCTTTAAGAATCTGGTTTAATGTTTGATCGGGGTCAGATCCTGTACTACTTTGGTTGTGCAGGTGATCTGGCCTCCAGCTGGAATTGATTCTGTTAAATGCTCTACTCTTTTATTAAATAACACAACTTTGATTTGAAGCTTGTAGATTTGTTCTTTTCTTACCAGAAGGTGATTAAGTGTGGAATTTCCACCATACTGTCTACATTAATTAATGCATATTATTAACAGAGTCCCCAGAGTTTTTGTGTCTGTCTTGCAGGTGTGCAGTATTAATTGATGCATCTGGATCAGGAACTGTGACTGCACCTGTTGCCGTGGCCGGGTCCTGCTTGAAGCCCATCTTTCTTTGCTGGGACCTAAATCATCTGCAACATACTGGATCCTTCACTTTCAGGCAAGTTGACTCTTTCACTTATGTTGTCTTTGTTGGAATTGCAGTGTTTTTTTTTTTGTCTTGACCAAGGTGAGTCTGAAATGATTTTATTGCACTGGTTTGAGGCGGTAACACGGTTGTTTTGGGAACCTTTTGAGGTGGAAACACGGTGGATTAGGCAACCTGTTAGGTGGAAACGCGGTTGTTTGGGCGACAGTTGGAGGTGGAAAACGTGACTGGTTGCTGGTTTTTTGAGGTGGAAAATTTGCTTGTTTGAGGTAGAGAACCTCTTCTCCTGTCTACATTCATTAATGCATATTATTAACCCAGCCCCCGTGTTTTTTTCTCTCCTCTTGCAGGTTTGTAGTATTAAATGATGCATCTGGATCAGGAACTGTGGCTGCACCTGTTACTGTATAATGAACCAATGAAACACATGACACCTGCTGCATGTCTATCCAGACCTGAGAGAAGAGTCCTGCCCTGCTCCTCTCCCTAAAGTCTATAACACCTTTTCCTTCATTCATTGTTCCTTTCACTGAGTTTTTCCTTGTGAGCTTCAGTATGGACGTTCTTCTGAAGCACATTTGTGATATTGGGCTATATAAATCAAAGTGTATTAGATTTGTTTACAAGCTTTTGTCTGTCAAAATCAGAGTTGGGGAATAACTGTACATTTACTCAAGTACTGTACTTAAGTAACATTTTGAAAGACTTGCACTTAAGTTGTTAAATTGTAAGCTACTTCTACTCCACTACATTTCAGAAGTAAATGGTTTACTTTAACTCCACTACATGTATGTAATCCCTTCAGTTACTTTACAGATCTGGATTAATGATGGTAAATATAATCAGCCCTAATCAGACTTTAGTTCACCTGGAGTAAATCCAGCAGCTACCCTGCAGTATACAAAGCCATTCAAACTAGCTGCACCTTTACCAGCTCTGAGAACACTTTAATGATCAATCATTATAAAACATATCAGAGATATTATTCTGAAATGGACCAATCAAACAATGACTACTTTTACTGTCGCTACTTTAAGTACATTTAGATGCTTATACTTGTGTACTTTCACTGGTGTTGTAATAGTAGGTAAGCAAAGTAAGGGCGCCTATCCCTGTAAGAGAGAGAGAAGGGGGTGCGTGTGTGGGGCGTGCATGTGCAAAGTCAGGAAAGTTTGAACACTTGATGAACTTTTTGAAGGCAGAGATTTTACTTGTAACAGAATATTCCTACACTCTGGTACTTCTACTTTTACTTAAGTACAAGATCTGAGTACTTCTATCACCTCTGGATAAAATAATTTCAAAGAAAATGGAAATCCCTTTTTCAAACTGCATTCTGCCTTCTCTGTACAGTGTGATGTGACAGGTAGTGAAACACAGTGCAGTGCCACTCTGTAAACTGTAGAGAGCAGTACACTACAGGCCATCACACTCCTGCAGGGATCTTAAGAGACGGTTTTGAAGCCTTTTATGAAGCACTCCATCATGCCGCAAAGACCTGGTAGGAGTGAAATACTCTAATTATATGTCATATGCACACTCACTGCAGGCCTATATGTAATTAATTGCATGTTAATTTTTTAAAAAGCACAATCTCAATGAGAAAAGTGTCCCTCTGTGTCTGGTAAATGTGAACATGTCTCTACACACTTTAATAACTTATTGAAATAGCCTCTTCATAACCAGCCTCTGCATCAGTATCACTGTGCAGCTATGACATGTTCTTTTTTTATTAAGAAGAAAGCAACCAGGAGCCTCAGGCACATTTTAGAACCAGGAGAAAAGTTGTAAGTAGATTTGTTCAAACTTTAGGATATGATTCTCTCCGTATCATTTCTACCTTCAAGCTCAGATTTAATGGCCAGTCAAAGTAAAGGAGTGATGAGATTACATTAAGGTGTGGGCTGCTTTGTGTGGGTGGGAAACATCTTCCCTGGTAATGGAGAGGAATGTCATCGTCCAAACCCTTTGAATATCATATCTTTTGTAAGTTAAATGGAGCGCTGCTTGGAAATTCCCCTCTGTTAGGGCCTCCTAATGGAATTTCCTAAATATGTTTGAGTGTTGGGCGGATATTTATCCAACTCACACCTCAGGGCAGCCAACATACACTGAAAAAACTGAAACGTTGACTTTAATTAAATGTCTTATGTCAACAGGTTCCACATCACTGTATTAGGTTAGTGGAAAGCAATAATATTAAGTTGGACTTATTGTTTCTTATTTAAACTTAATATTATTGCTTTCAACTAACCTAATACAGTTATATTAGATTTAATTAAAGAAAACGGTTATTTTTTAATTGAGGCAGGGTTAAAACTGCAGTTTTATAGTTTTTAATATTTAACCCTCATTACTAGTTTTAAAAATATATTTATTGATTTTTCACAGGGTTACACAATCAATAAGCACTATACCAATATGTCTTTGTTTTTTTTACACTTATCCCCTCTTATTTACTTGATATTTTATATAATGTGTTAATGTTGTCACTGGCAGCTCATTCAATATATTTTTTTAAGTACAATTCCTTTAATTATAATGCTGCTACTGACTTTTTACCATGGAAGTGTGATTTTATTTTATTAATGTGTGCTTGCCCTCTAGTTTACCTGCAGGCCCTTTTCATTAGGTTTGATGTATGTTAGTTTTTTACGATTAGTGTGTTTTATTTATGTTTTCCTGTTGTGTGTCTGGCATTGCACACCAGCTTAAGCTCTCTAGCATATTATATAAATTCATGCTATGTTCTTGTGTCTTAAGAATATGAATACAAACACATGTGCAGAGGCGCAGAGCTATTAAAATGAATACATTATGTTATACCGGTCAGCAGATGTGGAGGAAGTATTCTGTGCTTTAGTTAAGTAAAAGTACTCATGCAAAATGTAAAACGTTATGGTAATCAGTCCAAAAAATGTTTTCTATATCAAAAGTTTCCTAATGTATATTCAGGAAAAATGCCACTGACGGTATGATTATTTAATATACCTCGTCATATTGATAGTTATTACTGACGCATTAGTGTCAGCATTTTACTGAAACTCAAATGAAATAATCACAACTTTTGCATATTTAAATATTAATAGCTAGTAAATACAGCTATCAAGTCAAAAGTTTGAAATTAAGCATAAAATTGAATGGTTAAGTAAGTTACTGGTGTGAAACTTTATTAAATAGAAATTACAATTTCACAAATTTGGCAGAATGGCAGATGGTAAATTAAAGCATTGACACAGACAGACAGACAGACAGACAGACAGACAGACAGACAGACAGACAGACAGACAGACAGACAGACAGACAGACAGTCAGACAGACAGACAGACAGACAGACAGACAGACAGACAGACAGACAGACAGACAGACAGACAGACAGACAGACCGTATATTAAGAATATTCTCAGATTATTGTGTGGAACTATTTCACAAAATGACTTTTTGTGTTTATTTAATTCTCAGACAGATTGTGAACCTTTACTTCTCTCCATTAGGCTGGTGTGTATCAGTGTAAGCAGAGTGCTCTCCTTAACAGATTGGATTTATACACACACCACAAGATGCTCCATGGTTCTTGTTGCTGTTTGATGGCCCTGGAATCCTGAATAAAGTCATTCACGGAGCCGTAATGCTTCCCCACCATGCTCCAGTCCTGAAAGCCGCTGCACATCCTGCGATAGAGGCCAGAACCACCTCTGACTTCCTGTAAGAAGCACAGGCTGTCCAGCTTGCACTCTGACCCTCTCATAAATCTTAGTCTAATGTAGCTTTATGACAAGTCCCGCGATGTGGCTAATTGAGTCTTCAAAAGCGTTGAAATTAAGAATTAAAAAGGAACATCTTATTCGATAAGCAGTCCTCTTCTAAAACGAAGAATATAAAAGTTCCCCAGACTAATTCCAAACTTCAAAGCTTCTCGGACAACATTTAGGTCATATTTCCACAATGAGTAAGCATTGTGAGGCTGCCTCTTTGAATTGTAATCAATTTGAGGTGCGTAAGTAAACACGTTTGTTTCAGCAGCGGGAACCCCCCCCCCTGACTTCAAACAGCTGAACTTAAGATGCTGTTTGAGTAAAACATTGCTTTGAAGATGTCAGTGAACAAAAAACAAGACGCTTGTTAATACTGATCCTTTTTGTTTTCTTAGAAGCATGAGAAATGACTTTATTCAGAATGGAGATACACAAAAGAAAGCAGGCTACCAGGGAAATATATATGCTGGGAAAAGGACAACATGTTTGTATTTACACATGACCTTTGGATGAGCTTTAGCCAAAATGGCTTGCAACATGCATCAACCATGAGGAATCAGTCAGAACAGCAAGCATTGTGCAGGAAGGTTAGCTTCAATAAGCCACACCATGTTAGGTTCTACATTTAGAAATAGGAAGGTTTTCAAAAAAGGTATTCCCCCTTTCAGGGCTACATTTGTATAGGTCTTGTTGTGCTGCAGAGGTGGGAGAAGTACCCATATCTTGCACTAGGGTAAAAGTAGAAGTACTCAGATCTTACACTTGAGTAAAAGTAGAAGTACTCAGATCTTGTACTTGAGTAAAAGTAGAAGTACTCAGATCTTGTACTTGAGTAAAAGTAGAAGTACCAGAGTGTAGGAATACTCTGTCACAGTAAAAGTATTCTAAATGTTCCTCCAGTGAAAGTAGAAAGTACTCTCATCTAAATGTACTTAAAGTAGCGACAGTAAAAGTAGTCATTGTTTGATTGGTCCATTTCAGAATAATATCTCTGATATGTTTTATAATTATTGATCATTAAAGTGTTCTCAGAGCTGGTAAAGGTGCAGCTAGTTTGAATGGCTTTGTATACTGCAGGGTAGCTGCTGGATTTACTCCAGGTGAACTAAAGTCTGATTTAAGGGCTGATTATATTTACCATCATTAATCCAGATCTGTAAAGTAACTAAAGGGATTAGATACATGTAGTGGAGTAAAAGTAAACCATTTACCTCTGAACGGTAGTGGGGTAGAAGTACTAAGTAGCAGAAAATGGAAATACTCAGGTAAAGTACAAGTTTCTCAAATTGTATTTAAGTAGAATACTTGAGTAGATGTACGTTATAATAAACCATATTTTGCCTGTCAGTGCACATATTTCGATTATGTTGTTTATTAAAGTTTGGAAGGTTCAGGTAACCAAAATGTGACTCAATCTTGCCCCCACCATCTTCAGAGGCTAAATATAGAGCGGAGCTAGCATGAGGCCTGACTCTGACACAGGCAGCTCCACGTGCGTTCTGCCTTCCAATGGTGTTGACATCTCAGCACTCATCCCGGTCTGATTCCTCGAGCTGGAGGTGGGTGGTGGGAGCTCTGTGACAGTGATTTTAGTGGTTGGTGGTGGTGGTGGCCGCACGTAGGTGGAACTTTTTCATTGTGGCCCAGCAGTCGCAGAGCAGACTCAAACTGCAATCAGAAGACTGTGCAGAAACAAACAAGTAGGAAACACATTTTGGAGATCTTCTTTTCAAGTTTATTTTCATGCATCGGAAAAAATGCAAATCCAAAATTTAGTTTAAAAAAAAAATTAAAACACAGTGCTTCTAATAAGTAAAAAAAAATCAGCCAATAGAACAAGTAAAAATGTTCTAAGAGTATTTGAAATAAGATGGTATATTTAGATAAATCAGATCTTGCAATTAACTGGGAAAACTTATTTTGAACTCTATTTTACCAGGATCAGGAAATGTTATTATAAATAAGCCACACATGCTCAAAAGTTTTTCTGATGCAGAAGTTCTCCGACGAGGACGACAGGGAGACACCCTCTGGTGCCACTCACACACACCAGTGAACATCCAGGGAGCAGACATAGAGATTGTGAAATCCTACAAGTAACCGGGTGTTCATCTGAACAATAAACTGGACTGGTCAGACAACTCTGCTGCTCTCTACAAGAAGGGACAGAGCAGACTGCTGGGGACTGAGGTCTTTTGGGGTGCAGGTAGCCCTCCTACAGACCTTCTATGACTCTGTGGTGGCATCAGCCATCCTTTACGGTATGGCCTGCTGTGGCAGCAGCATCAAAGCTGCTGACAGGAAGACACAGAACAGACTGATAAGGAAGGCCAGCTCTGTCCTGGGGAGTCCTCTGGACACTGTGGAGGAGGTGGGAGACAGGAGAATGGCAGCCAAGCTGTCCTCCCTGCTGGACAATGTGTCCCACACCCTCCAGGACACCCTGTCTGCACTGTGCAGCTCCTTCAGTGACAGGCTGCTACACTCGCGGTGTCTCACGGAGAGAATTTAACACCCCTTGTTGTGCAAAACCAATTATGTGCAATATATACTTACTTATGCCATTAATAACTGTGCAATATATACATACATATGCCATTAATAACTGTGCAATATATACATATGCCATTAATAACTGTGCAATATATAGCTGGCTCCTATTTGTCCGATCTGTTACAGGATGTGTATTTTGTAAATTGTGTCATTTTTTCTTTTGTATTTTCTTTTTTCTTTTTTGTATCATGCATGCTTCTTAAGTAATATTAAGCTGTCTTTGGCTGTTTTCCTGCTGTAAAAAATGCAAATTTCCCCTCTGTGGGACAAATAATTGTATTCTGAATCTGATGTTAGTTGGTGGTTTACCAATAAAAATGCGTTTTCTAAAATCAATTAAGATTTATTCTTTGAAAAAGATCCTCCATCTTTTACATTTTACAAATGCAAATCTTGTTCCATTGAGATGCATCTCAAAATAAGATGTTTTCGAGAGTCTGAGCCTTAACAGGATACTTATGATGCATTGTCTGTTTGCAGTATGAAGACAGAGATCTTAAGTTAAATTTAGGTCCTTTTGTACTCGCCTCAAAAGAAAGCAAGGCTAAATCTCTCCAGCCCCTCTGGCAAAGAAGCCAAGTCAGGCCAGGGTTGAAAAGGAATCTTCAGAGTGCGTTTACCCTAGAGCTCATTTCACTGATTGCAATATAAAAAAGGTGTGTTGAGGTCACAGCATGCACACCCTTTTAGAGCAGACATTTCACTGTATGCTTAGCTAATTTAACACTATTTCAGTCTGTAGCATAGCTGCTGAATTAGACAGAGCGGCGGTGGGTGCGGGCAGAGAAGCAGCAAGTGGGAGTGAGGCAGACAATCTAAGGGTGTGTGTGTGTGTGTGTGTGTGTGTGTGTGTGTGTGTGTGTGTGTGTGTGTGTGTGTGTGTGTGTGTGTGTGTGTGTGTGTGTGTGTGTGTTTGTGTGTGTGCGCATCAGCTGTCCAAGTGCTGCTATAGCTGGATAGGTTCATGCCAAGTGTAATGAGGGTGCAGCACAATGACCAGCACACACACAGCCTCGGTCATTTCACTAAAGTTTCTCCTGTTTGGAACACTGTGCCCTCTTACCAAACACAAGTGCAGCTTAAAAGATGGTCTCATTCAGACTAAAAATACCCCACTCTTTTTAAGATGCCATAATTTAGCTTCCACTCATCTCACCAAAAAGCTGTTGATGTAATTTCAGCAACAAAAAAAAGTATGTGAACGAGGTTTGGGAATAACACTTATCAGCTAAAACAAGACTCTAAAGGAATATTATTGTTGGTTATCCTTCTATTTGCTGTCCTTAAATTCCAATATTATAAAGATATCTTATTTTATCTGCATGTATCTGCAAGTACAGATTTGTGCATGTTCTTTCCTTTCTGATATAGCCAGTTAATAGTTCATTAGTAAAGAAGGAAAATAAAGGAATTAAAAGGAATATTACGGGAGCGATGGAAAGGAAAGGAACGTAAATGTATGCATAAAGCTGACAGGCAGAAAAGAAAGGAACGAGAGAACAAAGCGAAGGAGGGTAGGGCACAGACATGGAAAGGAGCTGGAAAGAAAAAGAAAATATAAGAAAAAAAGAAAGGAGAGGCAGTTGAAAGATGGAACATATGGAAAGGAAAATAAAGGAAATGTTTTGAGATGTTGTTTGAAGTTCAGACCTAGTTCATGAGAGGTGGGTCTGTCATCCTTCCCTTGGCAAGGTCTATGTCCTGTGTCCTTGGGCTGCAGATTGCTTAGATCTGTCACACTGAGCCTGGAGACAAACTCCATCAGCAGATGTCATGGTACTGTTGTGGGTAAGAGACCCTGAATGAGGCTTACATTTCGACTAGAAGGCATTCCAGAATCACAGTCTGCTACTAGATAGTTGAACTAACAATCTTCTGCAAATCAATGTGACACACTCCCCATCAAATTGGAATATCTGTTATAAGGTTAACATCATTAAGAGGCCTGAGCTAAAATGTGAGCTGACCAGCAACACTTATAGAAATAAACTGAGCTGTTGCAGCATAAAAAGACAAGGCATTGTACACAGTCAAATGAAAGACTAGAAATAAAAAAATCAAAATGTAAACATCTCAATAGAAACAAAAATAGCAACAGAAATAAATCTTTGTTCATTGGTAAAAACTCTATACAATGTACTTGTTTGTATTCTGGCATCAGTTGCCTCTAATTCAACATCATTTATTGTATTATCTAATGTAACTGTGATTTGGGAGCAGTGTGTCTACACTGCACAGCTGTTGTTTTTAGCACCTCTGTTTCCTTGTGCTTATGATAGTTTGGAACCAGAGCTGAAGCTGTCTGGATCCAGCTCTTCTTCCCTGAGCTGTTGTAACAATTGCTTTTCCCCTTCAGGATCCATTGACTCTCCTCTTAGAGAACTTCTGTTATTATTTAGAAAAAGTTCAATATTGCTTAAATGATGCTAGGTTACCAAAGTTTGGTTTAATAAATTAGCCATTCACGGGGAACCACTAATTTACCTGTAGCACCTCTATTGATCTTCTTCCGAAAAAGTTAAAAACAGAGAATAGAAAAGAGTCCTGCAGCATTCAGGACCTTTACCAAGGAAAGCTGTGGCTTGGTTTCCAGCATCAGCTACCTCAGAGACAGGTTGACCATGATTAATGAACCACAGAGTGTATGGTGGTATTGGTTTTTCAGGCTCTTTCTTGCCATTTTCCTCCAGAGACACAAATCAATTATCCAACGCTAAAAATATTAGCTTGAAGGCTCATTTCTGTGGCTAGTTAGCACAGGTCATACAGGATTGATCTTCTGACTTTGGGCGTACTGTAGAGTAACAAAAACACTTTTTTAAAGCTTGGTTAATCATCTTATACATTGTATTTGTCTCATAAATACGGAGACCCAATTTTTAAACTATACCTCACTGACCTACATTAAACATAACCTCCTTTGTTGAGGTCTAAATATCATTTTATGATAATAAAATATTGTATGAGATTCATTTACTATAAATACTGTGATAAATACATAACGCTTAAGTGAAAAACTACTTTCTTAAATGATCCTTAGTCTACTCCTACTTAATGTCTGCAGCCACACCACGCACTTTCCTCTAAATCAAACACTGATTTATACCCAGGGACACCTCAATGTGGCCAATAATTTGAAAGCTTTTCCAAAAATAAAGCACATATGAGGGCACACCGTTCTCCTTAAGATAAACCTGTAGAATGATATTTTTATCGAAGGGTTGTTGTTTATTTTTATTCAAAAAAGAACAGAACAAAAACAGAAGTAGTAGTGCATTCCTGATATTTTCTAAGGGTAAAAACAAACCAAATTAAAATGCTGATACCCATTAAGGACCTTAAAGCTGCAGTCGGCAAGTCTGGCTAATTGAGGGGATTTAGGCAAAATTTTGAACGTTTACTACTCTCACGCCCCTCCCCCACTGCCACCAAGCTCCCTCCCATCGAGTTCGTGCTCGTCAGGGCGTGAACACGCCCGTCTCTTCAGCATCGATCTAATTTAATGCGGGTCCGATGTTGAGTCTGGTTTTATCACGGGCACGGTCACTTTCTTTCTTTGTTTCCTTTCCTACAGGTGTTTTCTTTTCCTTGGTTGTTTTGGACCTCCTAGCTTCAGTTGTTAACCGAGGAATTGAAAGCTTGTTAGTCTTTCTCTTCGCCATCACGCTTCGTACAATCCAACACACCTGCGAGTGCGAACTTGAGGCGTGTGCATGTGATATTGTAACGTGCGCGAGGGGGGAGAAGGGATCTGTTGCGTGTGCACGAAGTGTAGCCCTGCGCTGATTGGACCAGAAGAACCGGGCGCGGTGGATTTTTGCAAAACAAATAACAGGTTCTAGGTGGAGGTAGAGACGCGGTTTTTTTTGTTTTTTTTTCTAAAACCGGCTGATTTATGTTGTTCTGTCGGAGCATAGTGTCGGTTTCAGTGAATATGATCAAAACAATCCTGCCGACTGCAGCTTTAAGATGTCAATATAAGTCAGATTCTGTGATTAATGCATTTACAAGACATACAAACCTTTAACTCTATCAGACCTTCTGTGAATTGTTTCCTTATTGTAATCGAAGGCCCAGTGCGTAGGGTTCAGTGACACCTGGTGGTGGGGTTGGTCTCTCTCTCTCTCTCTCTCTCTCTCTCTCTCTCTCTCTCTCTCTCTCTCTCTCTCTCTCTCTCTCTCTCTCTCTCTCTCTCTCTCTCTCGATGGATGGATGGATGGATAACTGTGCAATATACTGTATATACTTCCACCTTTAATACTTTCACCTGGCTGCTATATTTCAAAACTGTTATGGTACTGGATGTGTAAAGTATTGTAAATTGTTTCATTTCTAGTTTGATCTTTTATATTTTGTATGCATGCTTCTTAATTAATACTTAAGCTAACTTTGGGTCTTAACTGAGGTAACAAAAACCCCTACTATTACTTTTTCAGATGACTTGTAAGACAATAAAATCTTTAGAAATATTATTTTTCCATTTCTGCCAATGGTCTCCCCTCAGTCCAACACACATGTCCTAAAATCACATTATAATTCCTTAAATATTTTAAGATAACTTGGTACCTAAATAACAACAGAATGAGAGATTCATTCTCAGTCCGAACAGTTAGTGGACCCTCTTTTCTATAAAGGAAAATCCACCTGGTAACAATTTCAAAAAAAGTATTTGCTCTTTTGCCAGTTTATCTTACAATACCATTTAAAAAAAAAATACCGACTCGGTGATTCATTTGTTCATCAGTAAGCGGTCATTCTGTCTTTGGGGAAAAGTAGAGCATGAGTTGGTATAGGATCTGTTTTCCTCACAGAAGATGCTAGATATTCTTTCAAAGGCTCACAGAAGGGAAAACACAGCCTAGGCTGTAAGGTCTGGTAACTTGCTATAGGCAGTTCATCACCCACTTTTTTTTAGCGCCCAATTTACTGCAGGGAGGAGATGCATTTGGGCAGGGAGGCTCATCAATAGCATTCCCATGGACAGCAGGGCTCCTGATATAAAGTCCCCAGATTGCTTGTTTTTTCAGTTTCTTTAACCTTTATAGAATGAGGTTGACCCCCAGAGATTTACCTTTTTCACTCTGCCTTCAAGTCCCATCAAATTCTGAAGCAATGGAACCTAATCAAGGCCACAGTGTGTTTCTCACTACATGCAACCTTTGACTTTTGGTTTTAGAGGTTTTCACCACTTTTTGTGTTGTATATGCACCTGAACCCCCAACCACAGGAAACATGTTTTTGAACCAATTTATTGTGGACATGACAACTTTCAGATATTCCACTTCCATTGCCAGTGACGGCAATATTGCCTCTGACCCCAGTGTCATTGCTCTTTGATACCTACTTGCTGTTGGATTCTCTTAACTGGATTTGGGTTTAATAACACTCTGTTAACTCCCTTAGACATAAACTACAGAGACTCAAAGGGACCACAAAGAGATGACAAACCACAACAATATGCAACAACATAAAACATCAGTTTGCTCCATCATCCCCTGTCTCCTATTAAAGAGGCCGTATTCTGCTTTTTGGGATTTTCCCTCTCCTGTAGTGTCTTATATAGACTTAAGTAATGGTCTTCAAAGACTAAATAATCATAATACATAAGATTTATATAGAGCTTTTCCCAATGCTCAAAAGCGTTTTACATACACAACAGAAAACAAGTCTTATTCAAAGTGTGGAGCAAAATGGGCGGGGGGGGGGGGGGGGGGGGGGGGGCAGTACTGTGGTGAGTGCGGAAACGCCTCCATTTGACTTCTTTGTGTACTTCCAGAACATAGTGACATCACTATGTATCACTCTCCAACACACTTCAAACTCCAACACATTGTACGTGATAGGCTAAAGGGCAGGACGTTACACAGTAGAGGCACATGAACCTGAAAATGAGCAGTATTTGTTCTCTCTTAGTCCATGGAGAGTTGTCTTTTGGCTGGTTGTTGAAAGGCAAGATTGGACTGTTCACAGTAGGTAAAAGAGAACATATTCTGTTGCTAATGCTACATGATTAGTCCATGAATCATTTACATTCTGGAAAAGAAAACACTGACAGAGAAATAATATAAAACTAGCATAGTCTGCAAAGGTCAAATGTAACATTTTCCGTGTATAATTCTAGCTCTGATCAATACCCGTAATTACGCTCACTATGCTGCTTTGACTCTTAGCCCTGCAGTAAGAGGGAAACCATTTTGAATCATTTCAAGCTTTTGTTTTGCCATGTGTGGAACAAAACACAGACAGGATTGTGTAGCATTTAAGAGCCCTCGATAAACGAGGGTCAAATTCCTAATTTCAAAATTATTTTCAAAAGGCTGTCATATTATTTTCCCTGTTAAATCTTTGACATCTGAACTTATACTCACCTATGGTAATGTGAGTCTGGAGTCCCAGTGTTCAGAATGAGTGAGTCCTGCTTAGAAGACCTTCCCCTTCACGGTCTGGAAGAAACACTTTCACATGAAGCCCTCTCCATGCTAACTTACAGTGTATCTGACATGTGGAGCTGCAGGCCAACTATCAGAAATGGAAGGGCCAGCTCTCAGAAGCACTTTGTTTCTCTACAAGACTTGTATCAATACATAAAAATGTGGCAATACTTTCAGGCCTCATGTTTATGCATGACTGCACCTTAGCTAAGATCTTTTTTGCATGGTGAGAAAAGCTTGCGGTTCAAGTGTCCGTAAATAGACTCTTGGCCGTCCTGCGTGGGAGGACTGGTGGAAGTCGGTGAACCCAAAAAGAATGTAAAGCTAAACTAGAAGTCTGCCAGAACACCTGAATCACATTAAGCACATTATCTTTGGTCATCCACTCAGCCTGTATCCATCTTTCATAGCTGTTACATCAGGGTGGACCGGTAATGGATCTGCCATTATTGAATCACATTTCCAATGTTAGCTTTTATATAAGGTAAGATTATGGAAATCTATTGGATAATGCCAGGAGACTTACACACTGATTTTCAGAGTAGCAGAACTTAGTGGCTGATATATTTATCTTGAGTGTCCGGTGGAATTGTGGACAGAGCTCCAATGGCCCTGCCAAATGCATGTGGCTAACTAAGAAGCCAAACCCCTGACACTGTTGGTGAACATAGAGCAGCATTTAGCAGCTAAAGAGGAAGATCATTCTCTAATGTTATGCCCTGGCCTACATAGAAAACATGCCATGGCATGATAAATGAGACTTCCCTCTTTGCAGCCCCCAATAACCAGTCCGAACAAGAGAATTAAACCCTCTCATCTCGTCTTTTGGGATACTTAAGCTTCAGGGTGGGCCAAAACAGAAAAGACGGCTAAATAACAACCAGAATGTTTTTAAATTAATTCAACCTCTAATTACGTACCCAGGACATAAACACCAAATCTGAAAAAAACAATAAATCAAATAAAAATGCTACGTGTCCCAAGACTGCTACATACTGCATAAAACGGTTTACAATATTTAACAAACGTTGAACACAGCATGCTCTGCAGTTCCCCTCAGTTTGTATCTTAATGTGTTTTTGTATTCAGCCCACAATCGTTAACATCACTGAAGCTTTTTCCTGCTGTAGAGCGGAACCACAGCAAAGCTTGGATATGTGTTCATTGTTAACTGCAGCCTATCCAGACGTTCTTCTGACTTTCTGCTCTCCACCAACCTTTACACCCAAGAGAATAATCATTTACAGATCATGGTTATGGTTACTTCTTGCTCTTAACATTGCACATCCTGTTCTTATATGTTTGTGAAGTGTGGGTTTCTCTCTGTCCACCTGTATGCACAGTACATTTTTATTATTCATATCATTACACAAAAATACACAGGTTCAGTTGAATTGTTTTTTTCTAGATTGTATTTTCTATATACAGCATTTAGAGCATTTACTAAAGCAGGATATTTGTTCAAATATATAATAGATGTTATCATTAAAATGATTTTTCATAACAAACATATATTCTAGTTGTGTCGGTGCATCTCTACCTCCTCTTCTGTCTCACAGGAGTAATTATAGCAGCTACAGGCATGGCTGCCACTTTCAGGTCTCGAGGCTTAGCCCTGTACGGTTTTAGCATTGGCCCGAATACATATTTTTTAGAAAGATAATCTGTGGGCCAGAGGGTGCCTTTTATTGAGAAATACAGTGGTGAAGGGGGGAGACAGAGGGTAGAACATGCCTGAAAGTTTGGCAAGATGGATTCAAACTCGCGTACTGGGCAGCAGACACCGCATATTCACTAAGCAAGATGAAGTAATGTTACTTTTCAATTATTATGTAAATAAGGTGTTATACAAATAACAAGAAAGTCCCTCTTCACACGCTTCAGGTTTTGCGCTGTGAGGGGGGCTACAGCATGGTAAAGGCCTGAGGGCCTGCAGAGAGGCAACAGTTTGTTCAAACAGAAACACTCTGCCTTTCTAACAGTGGAAGTCTTTAAATCAACAGATACAGAATGATTTTTACTGGTAGTGGTGAATCTAAACACAGCCTGCCCTCAGCTGTCAGTCCACTCATGTCAAGGGGAACGTCTGATGCGACAAAAGACCCTTAGAGAAATAGAGTAAAATAGCGAGCCCCTTGCGATGGGAGTTTTGACACCAAATGGGCGGCCCCTTCAGTGCCTCATATGCTCTTTCTTCACGCACCCTTGCTCGGATCACACCTGTCTTTGAACTCTTGTTTTGATCTAACTAGATACAGTACCTGTAAAGTTTTCTGATGTGAAATCTTGCCAATAGCCTTAAGTGGGGGGACAATGGGCCCTTGGCACCCCTTGCTGGAACATTGCCAGTCTTCCAAATTAACCTTCAATTTGATCTCGGCTAAACTTCCCTAATGTTGTATTATTGCATCTTGCATGATCACAGCGTGCTGACAAAGAAGCAAGAAGAGCCAGCAGTCACTCAAGCTTTTCTAACAGGTGTCAATAGAACGGGAATTATTTTGTGTTGGCAAAATGTTTCAAGGTAATGCTTTTGATGATTTCTTTGAATTATTTAACTTGCCAAAAAATGTGACACATCCTTTTATAGTTCCATAGCAGCCATGAAGTAGCTATATTAATTAACTACTCTGAGTACAGTTAGTGCTAGTGGCAGGGAATGTTATGCACAGTTCACTTCTGACCACAATAACATCTCATTATATCCAAAAAGAACATTTTGAAGAGGTCTCAGATTTTTGCTGGGATGTAATTCTGCCTCTGGAGCAGCTTTGACTAAATCATCTTCCTGCTCTTTACTCCACTCTAACTAGAATCATTTTACTCAGCAACACACCCTCAGATCACCTGGAACCTGGTGTAATGCTGCTGCTTGTTACTGTTAACCCTCCGACAACATGTACAATTATCTCTGTAAGGTCCTTCCTGTGGGTATATTTGGACCACACACACTGCTAGAATCATACTGCGTGCATGCCCAGGCTCTCTCTCTCTCTCACACACACACCCACACACACCACACACACACACACACACACACACACACACACACACACACACACACACACACACACACACACACACACACACACACACACACACACACACACACACACACACACACACACACTCATGTGGGAGGCAGAAGGGATTAACAGTTCAGGGGGTCTCAAAGGGAGAGTGAAGGGTTCATTTCGATGTATTAAAAAAAATCCACTGTGAAGAATAAAGGGATGTGGTCCCTGCTGGGGCCGGTATCTTCTGCATGATTTACATAAAGGTCTGTACATCAAAACTCATGGGTGCCCTCTTTAAAATATTCAAATGCAGCTTGTAACAAGCTCCTTCTCCTCTTCTATCAAAGGCAGATGGAAGCAGGGGGAGAGCCAGACCGCTTTTTTCCCCTGCGCTGGTCAGCCTGACTGTTCTGCTGCCTGCAGGCTGACAGACTGTCATTCTATAGGGCATCCCACCCTATCTCCCAGGAGTATATCAAGCTGACAAGCAGTAGCTGAACTGAGCATGACAGAGGAGGTGTTGAGGAAGATGTTTCCCCTCAAAGAGGAGCTGCTCGGTCCACACGGTGGACCAAAACTGCTGCCATGGCACTTCTGCCTGTTTGAGCAAGAACAGACTGACACACCCTGAACACAACACAGAGTACTCTGCAGCAGCCGGCAAATATTTGTGTTCAGGAACATGAGTGACGTTGTTTGTCCAACACATGGGGGGATGAATCATATTCCTGCTAGTTCTGTTTATGTACATCTTTTTGGGGTGCATGCAAATATATGAGAAAGGTTTGTGTGTGTGTGTGTGTGTGTGTGTGTGTGTGTGTGTGTGTGTGTGTGTGTGTGTGCGTGCGTGCGTGCGTACGCCAGGTGCTCCTCTGTGTGGGAGTGGATTCTCTTAGCCCCGACATATGCTTGCAGTAAAGAACAATGAATCAAATTAAAAACTAATACTCGTGCTGGGTTTCTAGGCACAGTAATCTCCAGCATGTATCGTTAGCACAGATTGGCCATTCATCACGCTGCGGTGTAGGATGAACAGTGTTGTCTAATCGACAAATATCAGGTGAAGAGTGAAGGGAGAGGGATGCTTTTACTAATGAATATCTATTTAGACAAATAGATGGGGTTTGGATGACTCTAGAATAATATTGCAGTCTGAATGGCTATTTGGTCATTAATCACGCTGATGAATCAGTTGCAATTAGGTTTAAAGAGAGCGCTGCATTCTTTTATGGGATGTTAACTCATTTTCCCTGTTGCTGGGGGTGTTAGTGCTGGATTCATCACTAATTGTTTTTCTTTTCTTTTTTTCTCAAAGTTTGATTTTAAATGCCATCATGAAGTTTAATTATTTTTTATCTGAACACTTTTTCCACTACCAATGACTCGCATGTGTTTTGTAGCCACATAGTAGATTCTCTTTTTGTTGTAATGGATGGTAGTAAAGGTTTTGTTAGTTAAAAACTGTAAAACATAGAAACATGAGGGCATAACTTCTATACTTTTTAATTAAATAAGTAAAGACAGTGTTTTATTCATGAAATGTAATATTGATGTGCATTGGGACTAAACATTTCAGATATATTTGTCACGATAAGTGAGCTGTGTCCTAAAGACTGTTACGAACGACCTTGATCAATGACAGTATTCTCTCTGTTTTCAACTGTCTCTAGCTTAATTGATTGAAGCTAATTTCCGAATTTAACATTTATTTAACATTGTTTCATCTCTCAGGGCTCTCAGATGTTTTTTAAATGTCCGAATAAGATCTGTGGGCTCACTCTGGGGGAAGCACCTTGAGCAGGGACAGCACTTACTCAAGCTAAATTGAGGTGATATAGTATTGATCTGGTGATTGGCTCCAGGCATTTGAGTGCCTGATCAGCCAGTAACACAGGCTTTGATGCACCGAGAGCTGTGTATCATTGCTAATGACCCAGCTAATTATCTGCACGATAAACATTATCTGGTCATTTTTCACCGTGTACACGCCTAACAGACATCGGCCTCGCCTTCTATTGATATCCGGAGGTGTTAAGGGAGCACTGTGGGATGAAACGCTCACACACTAAAGGACTATCCACAAAGTGATTTTCTTTGAACACATTTTTTGCATATAATAAATTGGCCTTGCTCAGTGGATTTAGATCAACCTGTTCTAAATCTAAATCACGTTTTAATATCCAGACGATGGACGCTCTCCCTCTTTCATGTCTGTGTGAACAAAATGAAGCAGACTTTAATTTATGCATATGATATCCTAGAAAATAATCGACCTTCAGTGTGGAATGAAAAAGTGCTGGGAGCAGCCATTCATCAAATCTAAGTGAAGGACATATTCCCCCAAGTCTCTTTAGTCTGGGGGGTTCTGCTGTAATTGACCTCTTCCTGCGAAGTTAAAGTTACGATAGTCTCTGAAAGTGTTGGTTTAACAGTCAGCTTGGGCAATAGTAGCCAATGGCATGCAATTTCTGAAAATATATTTATATACAGTGGGGCAAAAAAGTATTTAGTCAGCCACCAATTGTGGAAGTTCTCCTATTTAAAAAGATGAGAGAGGCCTGTAATTTCCATCATAGGTATACCTCAACTATGAGAGACAAAATGAGAAAAAAAAATCCAGAAAATCACATTGTAGGATTTTTAAAGAATTTATTTTCAAATGATTGTGGAAAATAAGTATTTGGTCAATAACAAAAGTTCATCTCAATACTTTGTTATATACCCTTTGTTGGCAATGACAGAGGTCAAACGTTTTCTGTAAGTCTTCACAAGGTTTCCACACACTGTTGCTGGTATTTTGGCCCATTCCTCCATGCAGATCTCCTCTAAAGCAGTGATGTTTTGGGGCTGTCGCTGGGCAACACGGACTTTCAACTCCCTCCAAAGATTTTCTATGGGGTTGAGATCTGGAGACTGGCTAGGCCACTCCAGGACCTTGAAATGCTTCTTACGAAGCCACTCCTTCGTTGCCCTGGCGGTGTGTTTGGGATCATTGTCATGCTGAAAGACCCAGCCACGCTTCATCTTCAGTGCCCTTGCTGATGGAAGGAGGTTTTCACTCAAAATCTCACGATACATGGCCCCATTCATTCTTTCCTTTACACGGATCAGTCGTCCTGGTCCCTTTGCAGAAAAACAGCCCCAAAGGATGATGTTTCCACCCCCATGCTTCACAGTAGGTATGGTGTTCTTTGGATGCAACTCTGCATTCTTTCTCCTCCAAACACGACGAGTTGAGTTTTTACCAAAAACTTCTATTTTGGTTTCATCTGACCATATGACATTCTCCCAATCCTCTTCTGGATCATCCAAATGCCCTCTAGCAAACTTCAGACGGGCCTGGACATGTACTGGCTTAAGCAGGGGGCACGTCTGGAACTGCAGGATTTAAGTCCCTGGCGGCGTAGTGTGTTACTGATGGTAGCCTCTGTTACTTTGGTCCCAGCTCTCTGCAGGTCATTCACTAGGTCCCCCCGTGTGGTTCTGGGAATTTTGCTCACCGTTCTTGTGATTATTTTGACCCCACGGGGTGAGATCTTGCGTGGAGCCCCAGATGGAGGGAGATTAGCAGTGGTCTTGTATGTCTTCCATTTTCTAATAATTGCTCCCACAGTTGAGTTCTTCACACCAAGCTGCTTACCTATTGCAGATTCAGTTTTCCCAGCCTGGTGCAGGTCTACAATTTTGTCTCTGGTCTCCTCTGACAGCTCTTTGGTCTTGGCCATAGTAGAGTTTGGAGTATGACTGTTTGAGGTTGTGGACAGGTGTCTTTTATACTGATAACGAGTTCAAAAAGGTGCCATTAATACAGGTAACGAGTGGAGGATAGAGGAGCCTCTTAAAGAAGAAGTTACAGGTCTGTGAGAGCCAGAAATCTTGCTTGTTTGTAGGTGACCAAATACTTATTTTACCGAGGAATTTACCAATTAATTCATTAAAAATCCTACAATGTGATTTCCTGGATTTTTTTTTCTCATTCTGTCTCTCATAGTTGAGGTATACCTATGATAAAAATGACAGGCCTCTCTCATCTTTTTAAATGGGAGAACTTGCACAATTGGTGGCTGACTAAATACTTTTTTGCCCCACTGTATATATACTTTTTTTTTTTTACAGTTTGTGGACTCTTCATGCTTTCTTGAAATGTGTATCGTACAGTATTTCTTCTGGGCAAGAATTAATAAAGAAATGAACTTTAAAATGTTCTACAATATATATATTTTATAAGACTTCAGTATTTCCAAGGTTTAAGGCTTTGGGAATCTTTAATCTTGAAATTCACGAAGTTCAAGCATGCAGATAGACAACCTCACTTTATAATACAAATATCATGTATGTGAAATAGATATGGTGTGGCACTGAACCACATCATTTTTATTCACATTTTCAGCTTGTCCATGTTTTGCTATTGTGAGTCTGGGTTTAAACAGCAGAGCTATGGAACCGTGTTCAGCAGACCGCTCTCCTGATCCTCACATTTCCCAGCCTCACAGCAGCACTTGAGCGCAGCATTAGGTCAGGATAACTTTTCAAATGAGTCTGCACTTCAACCCACTATAACAAGTTAATTTTCAATACATACAGAAGGGTAGATTATATGTTAGTTGAATAAGGGTTTAATTTCCTGGGTTGTGGTTTATGTATCATAATTAGGTTAAAAGTAAACCTGAAAAACACCTTCAAAAATGTAACACAGTGAAAGAAATACAAAGGGTGTTACATTAGGTAAATAATCTGTGTGTTTGGGTTTGTTTCTAGGATCCATTTCTCATACAGAATCAGTCCTGTGACCCATCGTTCATATAAAATATAGTGCCACTTTAAAAATAGGAAAAAAATAATTTGAAACTTTCATTAGAACCCACGACATGCTACTGCAATGATACAAGCTATGAGCGTATAAATAAGGTTTATGAAAATGTAATGATCGTAGTAACCATATATGCAAATGATAAATAGTCATCCATGTACATAAAAGGATGATGAAATTCCATTCACGAAATATTGAAATGCAGTCACACTTTTCCTCTCCAAAATATTACAGTCACATAGTATTTCATTTCTTAATCAGTAAGGTCTGTCAGATCTTTGGATAGCTGTGCTGGTTCCCTGCCTGCGTGCCCGGGGCTTGGGCAGGCCTCGGAGCAGCTACAATTAGCCGCAGATTGAGATTTCTATTTCTAAATTCTAAGCTGGCTCAGAGGAGCATGACAACCAGAGAGCCTTGTTGGGCAACTGCAGTCTTTTTGCCTCTGAGGCAATCCTACGGGGAAATGTACGATAATCATAGCTGCAAAATCTGAAATCACGGTCAGATGTATTCAGAAGGGGGTTTGGATGGAAGGCACTGAAGTATTGTGAAGACATCACAGTCCGGGGATGCCTTTAGAAGCCTGAGGAGCTAGTGAAGCTAGCAGAGAGGTGAAAGAGATAGATGATAACTTGTTTACATAAAGAATATTCCATCTGTTTTGAAGCCAGAAGCCTTGAATGTTTCCATTAACCAATTCTGATATTATAAAACTGTAATTTACCCTGCATGTGTTGGCCATGTACACTTCCACCAGTTCCTCATTAGGCAAACACATATTACTACTGATGTGAAAACGCTTTAATTAATGGATAATTTATGGAGATTTAGACATCACTTTGAACAGCAGATCGTTTGATCCATTTTTTTATGGCTAAGGTTGAGCAAATAACTTAATCTATATACGTAATGAAGTGGATTTCCAGCTTTATTCTTGAAAACTGAATAGAAATACAAACAGGAAAGGACACATCTTCCCTTTATTTGAAGATCACATGAAAGAAGAACTGCCATAATCCTGTCCTTGATCCCATCATGGTCCTGATACCTGTCAGGACCATGTGTTCATTAAAGGATCTAAAAATACTAAGTCCTTGAGTAATGGTAATCTTTGTAGCAGTGACGGTACATATGCTTGTTTGCTCAAATAAATCACTTAAGTAAGTAATATCAAGGTATTTGTTCTTTACGTAATTATTTATATTATATTATTTGTACTCCAGAACACCTCAGAAAAACATTGTACTTGTTTCTGCACTACGTTTGTTGTAATGCTTTGGTTTTTTAGCAGATTTGGGAAGCTAAATTAAAATCAACGTATATTAAAGTGATCTGTTTAGGAGAACAGGTGTAAGGTTTACGTATCTCCACACCAGTCTGGTTTCTAGGCAGGCCACAGAACGGACACTGCCCTCCTCACGGCCCCTGAGGAGCTCCAAAATGCTAGCAGCTGTCGTCTTTCTGGACCTGTCTGCTGAGTTAGACACACTGAACCACCAGATCCTCCTTCATCCTCTCCAAGACCTGTGAGTCCCAGGCTCTGCACCCTCCCTTAGAACCTTGTGAAATCACTTTGTGGGTCTCTCAAGAGTCCCTCTTGGGAATACTCCTTTTTATCTGTACACTAACTCACTAGGCTCTTCATTCTTACACTGATTCTGTCAGGTGCTCCCCCAAATCAGGTGGTCGCACAAATCTCTGCTTGTTTTGCTGACCTTTCAGTGGATATCTACTCACTTCTGAAAGCTCAACCTAAACAAGACAGAACTACTTTTTTTTTCTCCAGGTAAGGACTCTCCTATGCATGAGCTTTCTATCAACTTCAGCACATCTGTCTTTTCCGCGACTCAGACTGCAAGGAACCTGGATGTGATGCTAGATGACATACTGTCTGCTACAACCCCAACCTGCAGATACACTGGACCGGAGGAAACATACCCTACTGACCCAAATGGAGATGCAAGTCCTGGTCTAGGCTCTCGTCCTCTCACACATTGGTTACAACAGCTCCCTCCTGGCTGGTCTACCTGCAAGTGCCATCAGACCTCTGTAGCTCACCCAGAATGCAGCAGCCCGACTGTTATTCAACCTACCTAGGTTCTCTCACCCTGCTGCTCTATTCAGTGGTTACCATACATTTCAAGACACTGGTTCTCGCCTGCCTTGCTGTGGATGTATGAGTACCTTCCTACATGCAGGACATGATTAAACCATACAGTACACTCTGGCAGATACCCCCTCAACAAAAGCATGTTTGTTATTCTGGTTTAACTGTTAGTCAACACATCTTCTATCGCAGACTTTTTAATACTAATGTACTTGCTTTTGTATCTTCATGGTTGATTCTACTGTTCTTACCTTACATATTTGGGCAATTCAATCCTGTCAAGCCTGCTGAGCTTCCACAATGTTTTGTGAGTTTGCATAAACTCAAGACATGGACATTGTGAATATTGTGAGCTACAGAAGGTACACTATTTTTCTTAGAGCCCCTGATCAGCAAACGTCTCTGATCTTTGTCTCCATATCCATTTATTTCTTCTCTCTTCCACCCCTCTTGGGATGTCCAGAGATTTTCCTCACATCAGTCAACGTGCAGGCTGAAATAACTACCATTAGATGCCTTGTGACATGTTCTGCAGTGTTTTCCAATCTGTCATGATGAAATTCAAAAAGAGCTACTTGAAAACCTTAGAAAAGCTACAATAAAGCAACATATTCTGTTGGAATGAGTTTCTCACCTTGCCAGCACTACTTGATCCGTCCCCCCCTCGTCAATGCGAGGTTGGTCACAGAGCCATGAGGTGAAAATAGCTATTAAAGTTTTGTTTCTATGGTAACCTCACTTGCTAGCTTGCGCCGCTTCATACAGCTTGCACCTGATTGGATGCTCGTTGAAAAGTGAGCAGTAAACCAGGTCAACGTTGAAATAATTAGAACTTTCAGAGCAGTGCTCAGCGACGATTTCTAACAGAAGATGGCGACTAGTCAGGCAGCAACACCCTGTTCACAGAAACACAAGGACATGGTCAGTCCAGAGCCATTTCACTGCTGGCCGTGTGAGGCAGCTTAAGAACACATGAACCTACCAGAAGTGAATTTACGTGGAAGTTCATTATTGACCATTTAGAACTGTACAGAGATTCATCCCTACAGTATCATTGGCCTCACATATCTACACTCTGTCATCGTTGCCATTGTTCTGTGTTTATTTTTTTAATACACGTTAAACTGCATGTTCATAAAGCATATTAATAATAATTTATGAAAAGTTATTTTTATAATTCATGGTATTTATGTTAGCTCTTTGCATAACATATGACACATATAAGTCAAGTAATACAGAAACAGTATTTAATTGTATTTCACCGTACAATATTAATGTTTAACCTAATTGTATATTTAAGTAAAGGATAATGTGCAGCGAGGCGGTCATTACGGGAAAAAACACCCTACAGATCACATTATCCCGCTTATTACACGGCCAGATACTAAACAAACTAAAGACTCGACTCCCAATATTAATTGAAATTATTTTATTGACTCAAAAATTATCGTATTTCTTCCACTAAAAAAACTCGAACGCTGGAACTGCCACGACGACGACGACGACGACGACGACGACGACAACAACAACAACAACAACAACAACAACAACAACAACAACTATTACAACTACTTTACGGCAGCACTGATCTAGGATATCTGTAACTGTTCAAGTCTGTTCACAGTTTCTGATCCACTAACACGTCTTTAAACCCTGCAGAGCCCAGACCCTGTTCCTGTTAGTGTTCACTTCCTGTCTGTCTTCTTCTGGTGATTTATCTGACATACAACCCTGCACTTGGTCACTTTCAACATTCCATGCATAATTTGGCTTATTGTGTTTATTTATTTATCATGTATATACTTCATCTGCATTACTTATAGACTGGTCTAGCAGCATAACCTGCACTATTTTATTTGAATTGATCCTACTGTTTCGTTTTGCACTATTTTTATTTTCTTATTTTGTCTTCTGTCCTTTTATAATATGTTGCATTGTTAGAGATCAGGACCTAAGACTTTCATTGCCATAACTACACTGTAGATACTGTTCACATGATAATAAAACCCTTGAATCTTGATTTCTACAACGCTTTGGCAATACTGTATACCATTATGGTCGTGCCAATAAAGCTATTTGAATTGAGAGCTATCAGCTGATACTAAGAGGCCACAGTGGAGAGTGAACATCGGTCTGAGCTGAGTTACATCAGAGAACCGCTCCTACATCTGATATTTTATAGAGTTCAGTAAAACCACAGACCATAACCAGCTTGTCCTCCATTTGTCAAACTCTCAGTTGACACAAACACTCACTTCAGTGGTCAGTAAAGCCTGCCTCCACTGACGGGGTAAAGTGCTCTCGTTAATCTCCATGTCACAGAGTCACAAGGTTGACTACACGTGATATTCCGTGGTGGCGGGGCAGGCAGGGGGTTGAGTCTACTCGCTGCTTTGTGTGCCAAATTGCCAGCTACTGCACGCTGTGACCCCCCACCCTCCTCTCATTGAAAATGAATGATTACCAGGCGGCTGTCATGTCTTGTCTAAAAAAGCCCTCAAAGCTGCAATCTGCTTGAATCTGGAGTCTGCTGCCTGTAAATCTGTTTTGTCTGCTGGATGGGTGCTGCGCAGAGGGGACTCAACCATCAGCGCAACTCACCCCCCCGCCAGGCCGCTATACCGGAAGACGACACCCTGCCAGTCAGTCATCTCCCTCTCTGACAGGATAAATGGCAGCTCCAAAGAGCAACAAGTAAAAACCACAACTTCACTGTGACCATGGTAACCAAGTTAGAGAGAGCGCAGCAGGGTTTGCTGTCAGAATAAAGAGGCAGAGAGAGCGGGGGGAAGTGGAGGAATAATGCACCTGAGGACTTCTTTTATTCCACAGCCAGAATGAGTGGGGGCTGACACACACACACACACACACACACACACACACACACACACACACACACACACACACACACACACACACACACACACACACACACACACACACACACACACACACACACACACACACACACACACACACACTACCAATGACCTCGATGTCACCCCTCATTAAAATATTCCCAACTGCAGAATCATTCCTTCGGTGACAAATCCATGCAGATGTGACGCATATCAACGATGTTGAAAGTAACTGAGAAGAGTTTTAAACATTGCTGCTGCTGTTTCCCCTCACTGTGTTGTTTAGCTGTAAATTGCTCACACATCTTAAGCTCAGTCGCCTCTGAAAAAAAACAAAACATTCCAGCTCTGTCATCTCGGAGTTGGCATACGTTTAAGGTCAAAAGGACACGAGGGGAAAAGTTCTTCAAATCAACACGGCAAAGGTTTATAAAAACAGCCTCATCCAAGAACTCTTTTGAAGTCTTGCAGTATATTCAGAATGCGACTCTATTCCTGACACACATTTTAGGAGAGCATCGCCCCCGGACCGGCACTATGAAATTGACATTAATGAGAATTGAGCTAGGGGAGGCAGATGGTGGTTCTCAACTTTCCCTGACTCCCTCTTCCAGGATACAGCCCCACACTGACTGTAGTGGCTTATGATATTCCACTTTTTTAAAGCACAATGCTATAGATCCATGGTTATGTAATGTGGTTAGACATTAGCTGAAGATGGCCACGTTGTTCAGCTCGGCTGATCACTTTGATTTTTTTTTTTTTTATATCTATCAACTAAATCAGTTAAAAAAATCCCATTCACCATTAGTGCTCAATACATCTAACAACCTAAGAGACAACATTACCACGAATAAATTCATTCTTTATGTTCTCATGAGCGTTGTAAGTGCCATCCTCCAGGTAAATGCTATATTGTTTGCCCCGTTAGCTTAACAAAAAAACGGATATATCAAAATGTGTCTTTTGTCGTTAGCGCTAATAGCTGTTGTGAGAACAATCAATATATCAAATGTTACTATGTGCGCAATTATGTAATTTGCCTAGCGAGGAAGTGTTATGAAATATTTTATAAAGGATGTTATTTGGTTACACCTCTCTCTTTGAGGGTGTCTGAAGATCTAATCAGCAATGGACTAAGAGGCATGGACGTGCCTCTATGCGCCGACCAATGGGAGAAGACTACACCTCACAACGAGAGGGGCGAAAAGCTGTTGTAATCGAGAGATCGAGGCTTCTTCCTGTGAATCTGGGAGACAGATGAACTACTTTAACGTGGACTGCGGATCAGTGACATAGGAGAGGACCTCGGTTGAGTAACTTTGCAAACTTATCATATCATCATATTAATAAATCGGTTTACTTGACGAGAAGATTCCTGGATTCTTTTCGGCTGCTGCTCCTTCCTCAAATTATAGTATAACGCAACACTGGACAGATGGATGGGTGTAGTAAATATCGAAGCCACTGGGGACAGCTAGTGACACTTAAGTCCTTAATACAATACGTGGATGGACAGTTGGAAAGACAGCAGACTGACACACTTCTCTACAGCGGGGGTTTGTTCAATGTGTTAAGCACTTTAACAATCCGTGCATTGGAATGCTGATACAGTCCAGACGCAGGGGGCATGAGCAGATGATGAATTGTAATTCTTGCAAAAATGTGCATAGAATTAATGTAAAGTAAACTATTGGTAATACAAATGCACACAGTTATAGACTATTATTTATTTTATAGTAATATTTGTCACTGCCATGTTCGAGGAAAGTCACAAATGTGTGATGTATCTGGTTGCTTCCTGTCTCTGTGTTCCCTCCTGTTTGATGACGTGATTGGGTTCACCTGGTGCCCCTGTGTTTCTCATCCCTCCCCACCTTTGTCTTCTCCTTGTGATTTGCGTTGTGTGCATTTAGTCTCTGGCTTTTCTTTCAGTTGGTGTCAGAGTCTTGATGGTGAAAGTTTAGTTTTTTGCGTTGTTTGGCCTGGCCCCAACATTAAAGGATTTATATCCAAATAATCTTTTTTCTCCAATTGGGTCCTATTCACTCTGCTCTCCAGCCTTTACAGAAAGCTCCGACCAAAAATTGACCCAGCAACTAACCTCAACATGGTCATTTTTAATCTGTTGTGCCTAAGAAATGACTGCAAATATGTCCCACCGATACCAGCTCCTGTTGAGTCCGGAAGGTCCCATCGCGGCCTGCTGCCAGTCATCCATAGGGGTCCCGCCGCCCTCTAGGCCGGGGCCCCCAGAGTTTCCTTGCCACCCCCTCCACCACCCCTAAGCATTTTAATCCTCCTGTCACGTTTTGCTTCATTCTGACCGATTTACCACTTTCATCAATCATTAATATTTTGTTTTACATTTGATTTCTTCAAGCCCTTATGATATCCTCCACAGTAAGCATGTTAAATACATTTGCTGACCACTTTGATTTCATTTTGAGTGGTGAGGCTTAGTATGGTGTCTGGTCAAAAAGGACCACAAAAGGATATGAATGAGTAACCCTAGGTTATGTTCATCCATCAGAGAGAACACACCAACAATCAACAAAATGTAGATTTATTTCATTCACTGTAGCTATAAATGTATAAATGCGGTTCAGTTTTTCAGAGTGGTCTTAATTTAAGAGCAGTTAATAAAGACAGTTTTTACAGGGAACATCAAAAGGGGGTGAAACGAACACGACAGGAGGGTTAATAATACTGTTAATAAATATATATCGCATACAGGATGTGAAAGAAACCCTATCCAAATTTGCACTAAAAACTAAAACATTAAAACGTCTAAACATCTTGGTAATCAGAAAGGCTCAATAACAGCAACATAAGGCTGCCGTTTCAAAATCAAATTGAAATTGTTGATGAGAACTATATATGTGACTGTGGGACAGTTGTTGTCTATAGTGCAACACCATGCTAGTCAACTTTGTCCCAGGAATTAAGGCTCATGTTGAACGCAAATAAAAAAGCAGTTTTATTTTAATATAGTGAAGAGTCATGGGCAAACATCAGAGCAGGTTTAAACTGTGTGCCAACCTGCATCGACAATTCAAAAGGATACTGAATTTGCAGCACCCTCCGATGCCAAAACAGAGGTACCTACATAGAATCCAATTACCAAAGTACCTCAGCACTTTCTCTTCTGTCTCTAAAGCTATCATATTAGTATGCATAGCCATAGAATAATCTCCAAGGCATAACTGGATGAAGCTCTACCTGCTGTGACACCATGCAGCTAATTCCCTGTCAGTTTCACATCCCTGCAAGTACACCCACCCACACTGGACTATCTTTGGTTTCAATTTCTTCACTAATCTCTCGCAGCATTATGCAAGCCCTGCTGCTCACTTACCCAAGACTATCCCAGGGAGCTTTGCTTTAACGAGATAATCATACTGACGATCAGATTGACATTTCAGACACTCTCTCCACTCCTCCCATCAATAGGGAATGCTGCTTCTATCACTAGATCCATATTAGACTTGGCAGATTATCATTTAGAGCCATTCACACTTCATTGTGAAGTACTCACAGATGATGTTTGCATTCAAGGTTGCAGCCTTTCTCAGAGTAAGATTAACACACGTATCATTTGAATTCAATTAATTTCTTCTCTTTTAATCCCACTGAGGACCAGAGATACAGAGATCCTCCATTATTCTCCCTTATTGTCAGTCCCTTCGTGGCCATGGCTTAGGAAGCAAATTCAATTATTTGACTTAATATTCACTTTAGAGTGCCAGGGATCCTGTTTGGGTGTCCTTGCTTGTGATCATTTTGGTGGAAATAATCAATTATTTGGTTTTAATAACCAGCCTACTTGAAAGTGTCTGCAGAAGAAGGATGAGTCCATATTGGGGGAGTAGCACGATAAAAACAAACCACATTTGATTTCCATGATATTATGCAATCTGTAACTGGTAATTTATCCAACACTATGATCCTTCTTGTAGGTAATCATTACACCAGCTCTGCCTGCACCAGCAGCCTGCTGCAGCTCCAATGTAAGAGTGATCAATGAGTGAAGAGTGGTCCTCTCTGCTTTGTGCTGCTGAGTGCCTCAAAGACTGACCTTACAGCACATAAACCACCTGACGGCATCAGTACTTTCTTTCGTCTTCTGTGCTGGAGGCCTGGAGATATATTACTTGAAAACAGCCTTGATGTATTTTAATGCAATAATATCTCTCATGAATTAATTGGCAGGAGTTCATGGTTTGTGTGGAGCTGATGTCATTCAGCGGCTGCCATCAACCATTTAATAAGAGACACATCAAACTGCAAAAACGGAGTATGTTGAGGTCACCGCTTAAGGCTTTTGACTCAATGAAGAAACAATCAAATGTTTTTGAATTCTGGTTGTTGAAATTGACCCAAAAGGACGATTCACTCATATGTTTGTATTAGTTTATGGATAAATGTTAGCTTATGCTAGTTCTGAACCAGGTATCCATGGTGACATTCAGTATGTTTCCCGCTTACACTGGAGAGTGTAGCTACAGTGCAATAGTTGATACCCTCCAGGCCTGGCCCTGACCATTGTGCTGCCCAAGGCATGATTTTAGCTTGGGAAGCATCTTACTGCACTGTCTCAATTGTCGGCCATGATAAAGGCCACTTGGTTAAAACTTGTTGACAAGTTCTGCAGCCAGAAGTTGACCCAGAGGGATCTGTGGCACTGCCTCGCTGAGAGGCGGCCTGTCAGTTTAGGATGTTATCACACAGTCATCCACAGCCCTGGAATGTGAGCATGATCTCAGACATGTGTAACAACGTATTGACAGTTATGGTTACTCGCTTCCATTAGAGCTATCAGCCACTCGAGTGCCTGCTGATGTTGGAGGAATCAGATTGTTGCCAAACAGCCATTTCCTGAAGCTGATTGGTGGGATCAGGAATGTGTTTGCTGTACAGGGTGTCAGGAGATTACAGACACTCCCAGACTGACGTGGGCAGCCAGCCTTTTAATAGCTCACAAAGCTATTAATTTATTTACACGGATAAAATGCTCAGACTTGAAATTGCAAAAATTCATATAAACACAAATAGATAAGCGTACACATTACACATATTGAGTGTCAAATGTAATCATTGTAAAGGAGAGCATTATTTATATAATTGTGAATTCAATTTAAAGCCCATTCAATAATGCCTATTACATTTTTAAACATTTTGGCACTTCAATTAAGTCACATATAATATATACTGTATATATAAAGCTAACAATGGCTTATAAATAATGTACTAATGCTTTATTGAGCCCTTTTAGACATTAAAAACAACATAATTTTGTTTGCCCGAGTGTGAAATATCCATATTATGACCAGTTTTGGGTGTAACGCTTTACAAAAGTAACGGAGTTACAGTGATGTATTGTATTGTATGAGCCATGCTGAATAAATCTAAAACAAAATTAACATTAACTTTTCATTTACTTTGAAAAAGATGCAATATGAAGCTCTGACTGTAGCGTAAATATGTACATTTATATTTCAGGCTGAAAACTCCAGACTGACGCTCTGTCACTGAACTGACTGATTAACAAACCATATCATTTTTTTCCCAAGCTAGGGTTGACGTGATATTACTTCAGCGTCGTTAACATGAGTTTCTCTTTATACGTATCCTCGACGCAGTCACGTAGAGCTACGATAATGTGGAAGTGGGCGTGGTTAAATCTGGGTTGGAAATTGAACGAGTCCTCCGGTTGGAGTGGTTGTGTTTGTTGGTCTTGTTTGAACGGTCTCCAAAGATACTGATCGGGAATCACACCCTCCCACTTGGGGATGATGGGAAAATATTTAATTTGCTGTCATTGTGCAGTTAAGACCCCTCCCCATGGATAAGTGGATTAGGGCAGTGGTATTGCTCGGTGCGAAGTCGCAGCAGGTAGATAATCACATACTGTACCACTAAGCATTTGCTTTGCAGGTGTATCGTCAGGAGCCTGTATCGCTTTGTTTAAACTCGCTGTGTGGAGGCACCTCCTCTAAGATGGCTTGGCTTTTGAAAGACCCTCTAAGGCTGACTGGGGGGTAACAAATGCTAGCAGGTGGCGGCTTCCTTCAAGGGTTTAAGGCATACCTCCAGCCAAAACAGCTACTTAACCCAAGTGTCTCCGGATGAGAGGAATGGTAAGCAGCTTGCTCTATTTGATGAAGTGATGGATGAGAGGACCTGTGGTGCCAGGGCAAGCTATTGGCCAAGGCGAAGTTGTCTGGATCAAGATTAAAAAAGCTTTGAGTAGTTCTGAAAGCAGTATTCTGTTTGTTTGAGCAGATCTGACTGATCCTTGCAGTTACATTGAACGCCTGTCGGTTTTTTTGTGCTTTGTTGTGGTTGTTAGGGACGACATGTTTAACAAATCAACCTCTTAACACCACGGTCACTCCTTAATAATGCCAACTAATTAAAGGCTGCTTCAATTCTGCTTGCGTTAAAGACTGAAGAGGGCAGTAGCAGCCAAAAAAAACCAAACATGCTGACCTGAAAAGTGGACAGTTTGAATCTCGAATTTGAGGCACTGTTGCCTAGGATAGGGAGATAAACATATTCATAATTTCTTAAGACCACCATTTGCATAGTTGGGCCCCTACACTGAAAAAACTGAAACGTTGACTTTAATTAAATGTATTATGTCAACAAATTTCACATAACTGTATCAGGTTAGTTGAAAGCAATAATAATAATAATAATACAAAAATCTAATATTATTGCTTTCAACTAACCTGATACAGTTATGTGAAATCTGTTGGCATAATACATTTAATGAAAGTCAATGTTTCAGTTTTTCTGGCAACTTCGGGTTAAGTATTTTGCGCATGGATGCGTTGACATGGTAACTGCAGGGGGTGGGTTCGGACACCTGACCCTCTGATTGGTAGATGCTTCCCCCATCACCACATTCGCATAAATGCAGTGATAAAAAGTACAATATTTACCACTGGAATGGAAACATATCAAATAAAAACACTTACTTTACTACAGTATTGAGTGACCGCCTCTCCACTTCAGGTCATACAGTGTGTGTGTGTGTGTGTGTGTGTGTGTGTGTGTGTGTGTGTGTGTGTGTGTGTGTGTGTGTGTGTGTGTGTGTGTGTGTGTGTGTGAGACACATAGATTTTTATAGCATTGCGTGTTCTGTGTCATACCTCTGTGCGGGGGGTTACAGACAGACAGCCCACGCTGGTTGCATGCCTGATTAGAAATGGAAAACAGTCAATATCAGCTGAGATGGAAAAATCTATCAGCATCATGTTAATGGTGTCCGCCGCTCAGAGGGCCCCAGCAGTCCGAGTCTTTAAAAATCATCATTTAAATTCAATATATTGCCAAGATGGAAACGCTGAGTTGTTACATACTGCAGTTCTCCTCTGACTCATTGAAAAGCAATCATCCTGTTTGGTTGGAAATTAGGATAAATCCCTACAGTACACTCCAACAGGCTGGAACATATATTCATCAGGTACACACTGACAGACAGGCTGTTGGTCACTCAGTGAAAACACACTGTAAAAAGTCTCTTTGACAGACTGTACTCACTTCTTACTGCTCATCTAAATTGAATTAGCCTCTTTGGGGCACTATTTCAAGACTAGATATTCAAAGAGACTTTTTTTTTTTTTAAAGAAGTAGCTTATTAGTTAGAAATTATTTCATTTATGATTATGCAATCAGAAGTGTAATTCGAGTAATGAATATCATGACATGTACTCTCCAAACCATTTCAGAAATTAAAACTCTCAGTTGGATCAGTAAAAAGTAGGAAATGATAAAAAGACTTGTGTTGGAGTAGAACTTTCCTTGAAGAAAGGCTCTGTATTAAAAAACAATTGGGAAAAATAAGTATTCAGTATATTACTACTGTATTACTCAGTTTAATACAGTATAATGATATAGGGTAATGTTAGGGTGTGTACACGGTCAGAGTGTGCAGTAGTAGGTTCAGGTAAACTATTCTTCACATTCTCTGAAGCTAATGGGGTACGAAGTTACGATAGGAAAGTGGAGAAAAGTAAAACACCACCGTCATGCGCTAGAAAACAAACAAGCTCAAGTGATGTTCAATGTAGTGCAGGGAACGTGACAATGGACATGTGTATGTAAGCGTAATGTGCAAGGCAGAATTAGTACCTTGAGGGAGCCCTGGGCACTGAAAGCTCATGGCCCCCCAACGCCAACCTCGTCCCAAGACAAAAATGCGTGCACACCTAACACCAAATAATAACTCTGCACTACTGAATAATTGTGTGTGATTCTTACAGTAAATGCTGCAAACACCTGCTTTATAGTATAAAAAGCTCCTTCACTGATCACTTTGTTAATTCCCTCCAGCTGAACAAGGGATGTTGCTAGGATCTAGCAACATCGGGTGCTTAGCCTAGCTTAGCCTAAAATATCCAAAGAATACACAATATGAAATGTAAATAATGAATTAAAACTCTCTGTAGTAGACTAATCTCCCAGCCAAACAGAAACACATGGACATAGGTTACTATATAAAAAAGTGTGCAAAAGAAAAAAATGAACTATGTTAGTAAAGCAAGAAGATGTATTCCTTCATAAGAATGTATGATGTTTCGAGAGCATAACACTTTTAAAATAGGAAATACTGTAACTGTAAGCCCATCTAACTGTAAGCCCATCTCATCAAAAATGTTTTCTTTTAAATAGCTTGTCACTGAGGGCCCCCTTTTGCTCAAGGGCCCCTGGGCAATTACCCATTTTGCCCATATGGTAGAGCTGGCCCTGGTAACATGGACGTTAATTTATGCGAAAAAGTGTTCAACAAAGAATCGGGAAGGATGTTTATCGTCCTTCACCCAGGTCCACCAATAAGGAACAAGATGGCTTTAGCTTTAAAAATGCTAATACAACATTTGTTTAACAGTATCCGAGGAACTGCTCTGACTCTGTTTTCTGTCGTTGACGAAATGAAGTTGTTTTGCATTGTTCTCTGTCTGCCTCCAGTGACTTCTTCTGAAGCTGTTAAAATGAGTTGTTAGAGAGGTGTTGAGGATGAGGACTGGACTCTTCATCTGGCCCAGACCGAGATTTCCCCCAACACAAGGAAGTGCTAAAATAAGAAAGGGAAAGCAGAAAATTGCACATGAACAAAGATTGGAAACATATTTCTAGGACCTGTCTAAGCTTTGCTTCATACCCACCGGAGGAGCAATTTAGTGGAGCAGCCTCTCAGAGTGGAAGTGGTTCATGCTGAGCAGAGTACAGCAGCGTACAGAGTGCAGCCGCTCTGACCACACACTGCCTGCTGCTGACTCACAGAAAGCAGCCAGCCTGTGTTTCCATCATCTTCAGTGACAGACAGCCGCTGGGGCTCCTGACACTGCGATATCTTGGTTGTTCCCTTCTGTTTTTGTTACTACTTAAAATATGAAATCAAGAATCACTTTGTATCTTAAAGGTCCCCACTTATGCAAAATGCACTTTTTGCTGTATTTTATACATAATTATGTGTCCCCGGTGTATAAGGAGACCCACAAAGTTTCAGAAAATACAACCCTCTCTCTTTTCCTCCTTACCCACATCTCTAAAAACGAGGGTACAAGCGAGCTGATCCAGATTAGCTCTCCTTATGACGTCATATCGGAAATGTGGGCTGGCTTTACATTGAACTCCTGGCAATGTCCCAACCTATCGTCCTCAATATGCAGTCGGCTAGCTGAGTCCCATCCTCAGCTGTGTGTGTCTGTGTGTTCAGCAGAATGTCTGCAGGAGGGACTTACGCAGCGTAAACACGGTTCCGTTGCGTTGACGCTTGCCGTTTGGCGGGTCTGGCCCTTGGGATTAACACGACCAACAACCAATCACATCAATCTCACGCCCCGGACTTTTGGCTAGCGCTTGTACTGGCATATTTGCATATGCGGGATTTGATTGGCTGGCGCTTCTGTCGATGCTTGAATAGTTGAACTTTTCTCAACTTTCACCACGAGCAACGCAGCCAAAGCGAAGCAAAGGAACCACACTGCTGTTCTGTAAAGCTTGAAGTCACCCCATTCAAAGTGAATGGGAAGGTGCGTCAACGCAACGGAACAGTGTGTAAGAGCCGTTAGAGTAAAGTTGTTATATATATATATATATATATATATATATATATATAATACATAATGGCACTGTTCTAGTGGTAAACACTGGAGAAAGAACCATAGGCGCCGATACCGTGGGTGCTTCGGGGCCCGAGCACCCACGGAGATTGCCGAGCACCCACGGAGATTTAACCGCACACACGGAGATTGTCGAGGGTCGGGCTTTAAACTTTTTAAAGCACCCACCGGCAGAAACATAAATCGGCGCCTATGGAAAGAACAAGCTATGTGCTGTATCAGAAACAATGAGCCACGTGTTTTGGAAGTATTATGGTCTGTGTTTACATTAACAAGCATGGCTAGCACGCAGAGCTGACGCTGTACTGGAGAGACTGTGTGTAATATAAAGGTCCTGTCCTTGTGGTAAACCGAGAGAGAGAAACGTTTGAGCTCCATACTGTTTCAGAAATAATGCTGGATGTGGTTTGGAACATAACTTGGCGTTTAATCACGGCAGCGTTTAGCTGAGTTTCTCCAGGTAGAAAACTCTCTTCAGAGGAGGGATCATGACGCTCCAAAGGGGCGTGGCCCGCAGCTGCAAAGGGGCGTGGCCAGCATCAGCCAGTTCATTTAAAGCTACAGTCACAGAATCAGCACTTCAGGAACAGGGCTGAAATAGAGGGGGATGAGGCATGCTACAATGGGGGATCTGTTTGGTATTTTGAGCAAAACACTTCAAAACCCTACAATATATTGTTCAAATATAGCATAATTGCGGACCTTAAATATTAAGTGACAGATACTGTATTGCTTGAATAGATCAAAACTTGAACTGTACTGTAGTGGATTTTAATTAAATATATTATGTCACATCACAGTATTAGGTTAGTTGAAAGCAATAGTATTAACTTTAAATACAAAACATTAGGTTCAACATAACATTATTGCTTTCAATTAACCTAATAAAGTTATGTAAAATTTGTTGACATAATACATTTAATTAAAGTCAATGTTTCAGTTTTTTCAGTGTATCCTAAAATGACTTAGGATAATCTAACTGGCATTTACACTATGGTTTGTTGAAGGGCGTTGTTAATGATATATCATGTGAATCTTGAGATGGAATGCGTCGATATCAAATTGCTCCGAAGTTAACTGTCTTGACTGCGAGGTGTGCAAGATGTCAAAGTCAGATGATGCCTTTTAAAATAACTTGTAGCTTAGTAGGAACAAAATCTAATTTCCCTTCCTTCTTCACTGGGGACTGAGAGACATGACTCACGTAGTTAGAGCTACAGGCTTCCACTGTTTGTCTAAGGAAGGTTAACCACAGTGACAGTTACTGAGAAAAGGCCTGGTTTGAGTTTCCATTGCACCTACCCACCTCAGCCAGAACTATTTTGCATAATTTCTTTGGATTTCTTCCATTTCCACTGAATCAATTTATTACACTAATTTAACAAGGGGATCAAACACAGTAAGCTATGCTTTTAAAGGTGTTTCACTTCCTGGCAGTTGCATGTAGTTTGTCATCAGGTTGATGAGACAGAAGATGAACAATGGTTTACTCAAAATAATTATTATGCTACATTTTAAAATGCATTTTCAACCTTCCTGATGTCCTTAGGCCACATTTGACTGTTTTAATGTCGGAAAAAGGGGTTATTTCATATAATTGTCACAGAAATAACATACATGGTTCAATTTTACATTCCTCATAGAAAAAAATGAATGATCACCGCTTTCATTCAATTAAAGATGTTATACTTACTGTACAAACATATGCTTACAATACCTTTTTTGATAACTAGTTCAGTAACTATTCTACAGTGCTGCAAAGTGGGAGCTGCAATTGCTTCTCTATTCTCTATTCAATTTTCACTAATACTAAAGGGGCGGCTCAGTGGGTTAGTGTGATGATCTTCAGATTAGGGGAGCACTGGTTCAATCCCACCTTGATACCCACTGCAGTCAGAGTGTCGCTGGGTCCTTGGGCGAGACTCTTCAACCCAAACTGCCCCTGTGATTGTCGACAGTATTGAGTGTATGTAAATTGATTCAAATAAAAAAGCGTCTAATAGTTAAAATGTAATGTGAACGTGTTGCAGGTCCAAACTGCACCACTTGGGACCAGAAACACATCCAAGAAGTGTGACCAGTCCTCCAGATTGTACTCTTGTGCAAATAAAGCTTTCTCAAAGTGCACAATTCTTTATGCACGGTATTTTCAGATCAATTTAACAAATTATTCTAATGCAAAGTTGTGGGGATACAATTTTCCATTTCCAGAAGCGTTGGGACATGTCCCCAGTGGCCCCAGTATAAATGACGCCTATGATCTGAGTCATCAAAATAACAGTTCTCAGTCTTTTCCAAACCCAGTTGGAGGTCACACACAGGCACGCACGCACGCACGCACGCACGCACGCACGCACGCACGCACGCACACTTTCACTGTGAGACTTACTGTTAGCCTTCTCGTCAGGGAGAATCAAACCGCAGTGTGTGCTTTACTTGACCGGTGTATTAGTGTGTGTGGGGGTCCGGACAGTCAGCCTGCTTCACAATCCTCTCCTATTATCGACCAGCAGCAGGGTGTCTTTATCTCCTGCCATGCTTGGCGCTCTTCTCTCCGGCCGGCTGTTGGACAGTCTTTCTGGCACTGCATCACAGCCACAGCTTTGGACAGACCTCCAGCGCACTGAGCCTCCTGGGTAGCGCTGAACTTCTGACCCCTTCTGTCTTGGAGACGCAGTGTCACCGCTCTATAATCCCTTAATCCATTTTCACCCAGAATTTACTGTAAGAAATGCACCGTGATAAACACAGGCTGCTTCTGCTGCAGACACAGCCAAGCTCGTCTCTATTACAGGAAGACATTTTTTTTCTGTGAATTTCGGTGTATGACGGAGGGGAGATGAGTGGGCTTGAATTTAACAATCTTTACTTACCATCTGTTCTATCTGTCTTATATTTCCTGTGTGTAAAGTAAGCCTGTTTCAGCATGTAAAGCTGCAAGAACAGGCGGAGCTGTATGCAGCTGAGCGAGTGACCGACTAATCCCCCCAACACATGGGACAGTGCCGGCACCAGCTCTAATTGATTCCTGGAAATGACTGGGGCTGAACTTGCGAGGGAATTGAAAGGGTTGAGATTCCTGCGTGGGACGTGGCTTACAGCAGCAGCAGCAGGGTCTCCAGGTGCTCCTCAGCCACATCTATAATCAGTGGATAAGAAATGCAGATTGCCACTGTTGCAATGAACACATTTACTTATATGCATTACAGTCTTCACTCCACATTTTACATTTCTGACTCCCCAAGTGAGGAGATGTCTGATATCCCCCCCTCCTCCATCATATATTTATAGACGTTCTTTCAGATGTTTGGAAGGCAGAAAAAGAGATTATTATGGTTCCTCTGAGGACTGTCCTTTGAGCCAAACTTCCCTTTTTCCCTCATTTTTGCATCCAGACATCCCTCCTGATTAGGCTGTCAGATTCTTTCCTCCCAGACATCTCAATTTGTAAACATCTGAAAACATTTCTATCTCACGCTGTGTCATTCTCGCAGCAGATGCAAGCAGCCTCTGCACATGAAAGCCCCATGACGTTACGCTATCTAAAGTGAGCACTTGGCCTTGGATCTTTAGAGCTTACACATGTAAACTCATGCTTTGCTTTAATCGAGATGAGTGTTTGCATGTGATTAGCAAAAAAGACCATCTATAAAACCCTCTTTTATTCACAGCATTAATAGCTGCCGATTGCTGTTATCCAAATATATTTTTTTGATTTGTTTGAACTGCTTTTTAGCAATCAATTGTGAAACTTCTGATCCTCTCTGATGTGACACACAGCCTCTGGATACGCTCCCTCATTAGCCCAGTGACTGCTCGTACAGCAGTCGGATCCAATAGCGAGTGTACAGCTGCCCTACATTCTGCTGGGCAATCAATGCTTCCCTGTCATTGTGTGTCCTGTATCTAAACATGAGGAAGACTCTCCATTATCCCCTCCTATTACAGATATATTAACTTCTCCATCACTTATTTGTTAAAGCTGTACAACTAACATTAGTTCCATTTTGGTGTCCTCTATGAAAATAGAGTTTCAGTCTCATTGAGTGGATTTGTAATATCCAAAAGAATGACGTGCCTCTAAAAGCAATAGTGTTTGAGAGACACATCATAGTATCAAGAAATATCATGTTGCAAAGAAGATGTGTAACTGAAATATAAGTAATATATTGATAAGCACTTCAACATCAGCAGGAGAGGACTCTTTAAAGTAGAGACACTATATACTGATATACACCTGAACATCAGCAGGAGAGGACTCTTTAAAGTAGAGACACTACATACTGATATATACCTGAACATCAGCAGGAGAGGACTCTTTAAAGTAGAGACACTACATACTGATATACACCTGAACATCAGCAGGAGAGGACTCTTTAAAGTAGAGACACTACATACTGATATACACCTGAACATCAGCAGGAGAGGACTCTTTAAAGTAGAGACATTACATACTGATATACCCTGAACATCAGCAGGAGAGGACTCTTTAAAGTAGAGACTCTACATACTGATATACACCTGAACATCAGCGGGAGAGGACTCTTTAAAGTAGAGACACTACATACTGATATACACCTGAACATCAGCAGGAGAGGACTCTTTAAAGTAGAGACCTACATACTGATATACACCTGAACATCAGCAGAATTTAACTGTCACTTCAAACAGCTTAAACATATCACTGAGTATACAAATCTTATTCAGACAACAGCATTACTTTCTGTTACAGTTATCTTAGACACTACATTAGGTGTTTGGTTCCTGTTAAATCATGTTAGGGAGAGGACTCTATTAAAGTAAACTACATACTGATATACACCTGAACATCAGCAGGAGAGGACTCTTTAAAGTAGAGACACTACATACTGATATACACCTGAACATCAGCAGGAGAGGACTCTTTAAAGTAGAGACATTACATACTGATATACACCTGAACATCAGCAGGAGAGGACTCTTTAAAGTAGAGACTCTACATACTGATATACACCTAAACATCAGCAGGAGAGGACTCTTTAAAGTAGAGACTCTACATACTGATATACACCTGAACATCAGCAGGAGAGGACTCTTTAAAGTAGAGACTCTACATACTGATATACACCTGAACATCAGCATAATTTAACATGTCACTTCAAACATGACTTTCAAACATATCACTGAGATATAGTCAAATACTTATTTCAGACAACAGCACTTTATTTTCTGTTTCAGTTATTCTTTAGCACTACTTTAGGTGTTTGGTTCCTGTAGTAATGATCCATGTTAGGGAGAGGAATTCTATTAAATGTAACCTTTATATAAAGTGGCTAATCTTTTTAATCCCTCAGTCAGAGCGGCCTTTAAATGGGGTGGCAAACAGATAGGGTGGATTAAGAGTGAGAAAGGGCAGCCCGCTCTCCAAAAACCCTTAGGAGAACTGAGCACAAAGGTGAGAGTGCACTGATCAAATATGTAGTCCTTGGGATGAATGCACCTCAGTGTGAAGATTTGGAAAATAGTGTGATTGTTCAAGATTGCCATACTTTGGATTCTGAGCAATAAAGGGAATATTTTTTCACCTATTAAATATTACAAAAAATTATCATCACAAACAATCAACATTTTACAAGTTCCAACAGCAATGTGATTACATCAAGCTGAGCACATATTTGTGTTGGTCAAATGGTGGTACTACAACTTCTTGGACAACGTCATTGGGCCCAACAGGACTTTTTGCCCTTGACATCGGGAAAGAGCCACGCAAATCAGCTATCCAGTACCCCTGAAGAGCCTTTATTTAACCCATAAAGTCCTAAAAGTTGCACCAAAAGCAGAATCCAGAGTTCTTTCCCTCTTCATTCTGACTGAGCTGAGACTGGGCATGATGCTGTGATGGAACGGGTTGGAGGCGGGACAGAGCCCTGGAATATCTGGTTATTCCAATGCTCGAGCAACTTTCACAGATACAAACTGAGTCCCATCTCCAATGCTGTATCCAGCTCTCTATGTACATCCATGGACCCCATCCCTGCTTGCCACAGTCACTAGTGCAAAAGCCATTATTCTGAGCCATCATTTTAGTGTTGAAGGGGCAGTCTGTCTGACAGAATCTTGACACAGGAATTCATGCAAGTCGATCGCGATCATGTTGTCAACTTTGTAAGAGGTAACAAACATACTTGGTTATGGATGTATATATATGGTTTGGGTTAAACTGACTATTGAGGTAACATCAGGTGAGATACTCAGATCTTTTTGACTAATATGCCACCAACCCTTCTCTGCGCTACATGCTCTTATAATGACGTGGATAGGTTTTCCTTGTGTTACATTTGACTTGTGTCAAGCATCATGACACGGAAAACCACTGCAGTTGTTGATATTTGAGACCTGGGATCGAGAAGAGGCTGTAAACCCTCATGACACACACTACTGCTCCTCCTCTCCACTTCTCTCTTTAGCAGATGCTGATGTTATTCACTACTTCCTTTTTATTCTTTTTACCTTAGTAATATCAATAAAGTTCAACATTTCCTGCAGATGTTCCCTGTAAAATGCCAACCAGGATAGCAGTGAGATGTATGTCCCTTGAGCTGCAGTTAGGATTATAGTTTTAACAGCTAGTGTTATCATATGAATTGTGCAAATATTCTAATTAGAAAACTGAAATGCTCCTTAAAATGTTTTAACAATGCAAACAATCCCATCTATTTAGAATGAACAAGTGAAATGCATAACAAATGATAGAACTTCATAATTAGCATATTTCAGCTGAAGACGCTAACTTACAATATTATCTCAGCTCGTTCAGAGAGTTGTTTTGAAGCGTGGACGGCGCCTGTTGTTTAGAAGGTTGACACACACAGGACGTGCTGTTTCATCACTCCTCCCTCTGCAGATTTTGACTGAAAGTGATGAATTCAAAACACATTTAGTGCTTTGATTAATATATGTGTGGTTTGATTTATTAATAATCTGATAAACCTGATACAATTAATAATTTTCATTTACGAAAGATAGACACAATCCACTGTCTAACAACCCAACACCTGCACCTGTAGGAGTATCTTTGAACCTCTGGCAGCTCCTTGATGGCTGCTTTTGTCTTCCTGCGTTTATCTAAGAAGCTGCAGCTTTGTTCAGACAGATATTAGATTGCTATGGATAATGCTTGTGAGCAACAGCAAATGACCACATCTCCTGCGCCTTCAAACACAAGCACAGAACATCTAAATCTCTTTGAAGCACATGTTTAAATAGAGAGACCCGGTAATGTTTTGTTGCAGTAAAACACAAACAGCAGCGATGATGTTTGAATGAAATGAGCCAGATCTCTATATGACCTGTTACGATGAGAACTGATTGGGTATTTATCTTAACAAGCGAGGTGTCAGGAGCAGTGTCTGCAACGTGCTGCACATTCCTGCTGTGCTACAGAGTCGCCTGGTTTTATTTCTTTCTCCAGGGAAAGAAATAAGCAATAACAATTTAGGAAAAAAACAGACAGTGAGAGGGAAGGATGATGTAGGATCTGGCTTCGTGGAGCCGCTTAATTTCTGTCCAATGGTTCAACACATCATGGCTCCCCATGAAATGGTTCAGGTGAAGTTGCTGAATCAATTATACAATGCTAAATCTTCTATTACCCAAAGCTCCTCTGAGAGGCTCAGTGATGTTCACTTAACAGATGCAGTGATAAGATCCAGAAATTCTCCTCCTCAGACTGAATTCAACAAAATAAGCAGCTCTATTTATACTAGGTCTCTAAAGACTCGGCCGTTAAAATATAAATAAAAGCCAATACATTACGGATAAATGCAGACTTTAGCCGCTTATAATTTGTCGTAATAAAGTGAATACCAACCAGCCTTGATCAATCTTGGCCTTTTATCAGTTTTCTAAATTGAATTAAAGTCGGCAACCCCGCTCAAAAGGGATTTAAAGCAACCCGTTCAGAATATTCTGGGTTTGTGAGCCTTTAGTCTTCTGCCTGGAATGTCAGGCAACAATTAATCCCCATGAAATGGAGCTCTGTGGCGTTGGCTGGAATTAAGGTCCTAACACGAAGTCAATCAAAAGGATCGTCAGACCGGAGAGCGGAGCGCCAGCGGCCCGCCATCGAGATCTGCTCACTGATGGAACACCAAGGGTCAGTATGTTCCAGAGGATCAAATAGATATAAGCTGATGAGGGGACTACAAGATACCTACAAAATTGTGTTGTTACATCTTTTTTTGTTCGTTTTTCCTTTATACAAAATAATGATTCACCCTCCCAGTTCCATAGCTCTGCCTAAACACCAACTCTTATTTTGATAGGAGAACAGTCATAGTTTCAATTCATTTAAAAAAAAGGAATAAACCATGTAGTTCAGGAATATATATTTTTTAAGATATCATATTATGCTCATTTACAGGTCCATATTAGTATTTTGTGCCTGTTCCTGGACATGTGTCCATGCTTTAATGTTCAGAAAGCTCTTTATTTTTCTCATACTGCCTGTGCTGCAGCATCTCTTTTCACCCTCTGTCTGAAACCAGAGCCCAGTCTGCTCTGATTGGTTAGCTGGTCGGCTATGTTGTGATTGCTCAACCACTTAGAGATGTCCTGCCCCTTAGCACATCATGTACAATGTGTTAACCAATAGAAGTGCAGAAGTTACATACGATGTCACTATGTCTGAACTCGAACTCTCTCTGCAGGGAACACTGGGATTTTAGCCTTTGCAGACCATTTACAAGCACTAAAACCTATAGAACACACTACAGGGGAGGGAACACCCCACAAAGCAGAATATAGTGCCCCTTTAAGGATCCATGGTCAGAATTCATGAAATATTTAAACACAATCGAGATCATTATTTTCTTCTGCATCTGTAATCTGTGCTGGTTGGAAGGAACTTCACCTTCCCTTTTTATAGTGAGTGAGAACATGCCACCCATATTTACAGGGTTCCAAACCCACACTTTGTGCCCACTAGTTTTATATTCCTGTTTGCCAGAAGACCTGCTAAGTGCCCGGCACCTTTAATTCTAACGCTGTAGAGTGTTAGCCTGGCAATTTGAAGGACCCCATTATTCACTCAGAGGTCATGTTAAAATGGAACACCTTGTGCTTTTTTTCTTCCCTCTCCTCCAGCCAAAAGCATTGATGAAATTAGAGGGTAAAGCATTTCAAACCTGGCAACTAATTGCATGCAGAAATAGAGCTGGGAGCCTGGAGAGGATAAACACCTTGTATAAATACAAATGAGCAGTTACATATGCAGAAAATGTCAGCCCCGCACATAAGAGGTGTTGGTAGGAGTTAGCAGGTGGTTCAGACCGGGCCACACGCAGGAGACTGTAGAAGTGACAGGAGATATTTTATTAGCCACCTTCAGTACACCTGAATCCTGAGTAAGGCACTTAAGTGGGAGGAAAAATGACAAATACAACAAGGACATACCTCAACATTATCCAAAGAGCTGAGTACTCTTACACTACGCTTTGGTGCTTTTTGTCTCAGTTGTACGACCAGCCATTTAATTTATTCTATTTCAACATAAAAGTCTACTCCAGCCTTTCCCTTCTTTAGAACATTTACAAGAGCATCATGTGCTTTCCAGTCCTGCTTTAGATAAGCTTTGGCTCCTTTCCTCTCCTCTAGGGCTTCTTGAAGCTCAGCACACTCAAGATTCACTATCTGTGCAAGGAGTCAATGAGGAGGACCATGTAGCATTCGGTGTGAAGCCGTCAGGCATACAAGTGCTGCTCTATGTTCAAAACTGCAACCACATGATGAAGTAAATACATCAAAACTAGCTTTATAATGACTGTAAAACACATACTCTCTAAAAACGTAACTTAAAACATCACCAACGTGGGAACATTATATATATTTTTCCTCACCTTTATTTGTTCAGGAGGAAGTTTCACTGAGAGGAATGTTCTCTTTCAGTTACACATTAACTGAAGCTGACCGGTATGACCTGCTGTTAATAAGGGAGGAGCTGCTTTTCACTTTCCCCACCCACATTTCTCCTGATGGAGCTTGCTGTACCCCTTGCATACATCCTTATTTGATTCAGATTGTCATGTCAATTTTTGTATTTCCCAAACTGATGTGCTCTGACATGTTGGCACACTTTCTCTCGCTGACCGCTGGCTCAGGAACATGACCCACAGTAAGTGTTTGGGTCCAAATGTCAATCAGCCTCCACCCTTCAAGACTGCAGTCTGCTCATCACTCACTATCCCATGATTCGACCGGAGCCCAACGGTGTCACCACACCAGAGGTGGTACCAGTGTAAGTAATTATACATTGTTAAATACTATGTTACAATTACTGAATTAAAATGTTACTTAATTAAAGATACAAAAGCATTAGCATACCACAAAAAGAAGAACATTTCCGAATAATATGTATATAATTACTGGATAATTATTATCACAGCTTGTATAGTTGAAGAGGATTTTAATTTACACACTGCTGGATCTTTTTACCTATAATAATATGCCAATGTCATTTATTTGTTGACAATGTTGTAGTGGAGTACAAATTTAAAGTAGCATATATTTACAAAATGAATGTGAAGTACAAGTACCTCAGAATTGTACTTAAGTATTTGAATAAATGTACTTTATTGTACTTACTTTAAAACATGGTGTCACACTAACACAGAGCTCATTCAGCATGTAGAGGACACTCAATTTAAGTCATTTAGGAATGTCTGTTTTGCTACTGTATGTTCTATGAAACTGGTGAAAACATTCAAAATTCAACCTGTTACTAAAAGTTGATTTATCCTTAAATTGTTCATTGTGTTTTTTGAGCTGCACTGAAAAAACTGAAACGTTGACTTTAATTAAATGTATTATGTCAACGGATTTCACATAACTGTATTAGGTTAGTTGAAAACAATAATATTAAGTTGAACCTATATTTTTTTGTATTTGAACTTGATATTATTGCTTTCAACTAACCCAATACAGTTATGTGAAATCTGTTTACATCGTATATTTAGTTAAAGTCACGTTTCAGTTTTCTCAGTGATTAAAGGCTTGCCATGTCACATGACAACAGCAGCAGGATAATGTCAGGTACATTTCTGGCCTCTGCTTGAACACTTTCTCTACGTAAGAGTAATTCATATTGGTTCAATAAAAATGATTAACCTGCAAGATGTTTAATAAGCCACAGTATGCTGTCAAGCATCTGAGTGACCTGCCATATCATTGATGTTATATTGTAGCAGTGAAGTGAGGGAAGGGAGAGAAAGTAAAGATGTAATGAGATTTAATGGAGGGCTCTTTAACCTCTGAGAGGACAACCTGTTATGCACTTGAATAAAAGGACATCTGTTGAATTACGATCTGCCTCTGGCAAGCCTGCATGGGCTGTGCGTTGGATTTGCTTGTTCAAGCTGTGTGTGAATGTCTTTTGTGACAAAGCACTTGGTCAATTTTTACTCTATCAATGGCATCTAAATTTGAGCAGATTACTCATAGCAGTGCCAGAACACAAAATCTGACCACATTTAAAATGTATAAATAGATCAAGATGACCTCTTTAAATATAAACACATATAATACATGTGAAAATGCCAGTCACAAGTTGGTTGATGATGATAAAGCTGCTTCACTTGTCCTATAGTATTGAGAGGAAACAGAAACTCTTACAAATGACATTTTTAATTAATATTCAATAAAACATACCTGTCTTCAAACCTATCAGGGTATGACTCAGATGCTAAAATCATAGTAACACCCCGCAGCTGGCTGACTATCAACCCCTCACAGTCTTTTCAAAATTATGTTTTTTCAACCACGCAATGTGCAAAGCAGGTAGCGAAACACAATATACCCTGCCTATTTCAAAGATACAAATATCACATATTAAATATATCTCCATGCAGCCTTGCAGTGTATCGCTCTGCGAGTATAATCTGGAGTCTGTTAAAGGAAAAGACATAAACAGGATTGCCTGGTGTAGTGTTTAATGATTTATATATGTTCACTTTCTTTCTTCAGTCTTTCTAGCTTTCACAAGCTTGCACAAAAGCTGAACCCATAATGAAATCAACACAAAGACATAAAGTTGCTCTCTGTATCCTCTGGATTTTACAATTCATTCAAGACCATTAACTGGTTCTGTCTTTTCCCCTTTCTGAAGCCCATGATGTCACACCCATGTTACAACAGGCTGGTCTCCCTGTGGTATGAGCCACTGGGGCCTCGAAAAGCAGAAACTTCCAGAACCCTAGCATCAAATTAGGGGCCTTTGGATTTTTTCTATAATGCTCTATTTGGGCTTGTAGATAATAATGCCAGTGAGAGAATGACCCAAAATAATGAGGCCATAAAACCTAAAATAAAGAAATAGGAAGTTGATCATTGACTGAAAAACTGAAACGTTGAATTATTATGTAAACAAATTGCACATAGCTGTGTTATGTTAGTTGGAAGCGATACTATTAAATTTAACCTAATATTTTGAAATGTTTAATTTAAACTTAATAAATTGCTTTGAAATAAATGATTACAGTTACGTGCAATTGGTTGACATAATACATTTAATTAAAGTCACTGTTTCAGTTTTTTCAGTGTTCTTGCTGTTTGTCATTTAAACCCTTTCCACACCTCAAACATAATAATGCCTTTCTTATAAAAATAATAAGATTGCAGATTTAATTGTTTCTTAAACACATTTGGTAACTCTGCAGTCTGGTTACTTTAAAGATTTATAAATGTGGAAAAAGTCACTCTACTTTTGAGTTACACTGTGGCGCATGAGCGGGAAAATGAAATGCCTGTAACAGATCTAAACCCGACTTCAATAGGACTAATTCTGCATAAAGGTTTAAAGCTGTGACAGACTGAGTGACTCTCAAATGTCTATAACCATTAAGCCATTATATAAGAATCAATAGGACAGTAGCATTAGACAATGCATGAATCCCATCTGATGTTCGAGCAGATGCATGGAGATGTACAGAAGATCTAAATATACTCAGATGTGGTTTCAGGAGTGAAATACAGCGGCTGCAGTGTTACTGTCTGAAACAGCCTGTTTAATTAGTTGGTTTAACAGTATACCTCTCTGGGTCTCTGAGCCACCCTGTTTGCTTTCCATTTACAACACTTTCCTCTGCTGTAATTAACACAATGATTCAATGTCTTCCATTTCTCAGTATACCAAAAAAAAAAAACTCTGTGCAATGAAACAGTGCCGCCATAAACACTGCTGAGGTATGCGTGAGATGATGTACGTAATAAATCAGCTTTGCACCTCTTTAATGCGCTCCGTTCAGTCCAATGTAATGAATGTCACTTGAAGGACTCGGTGTGCTGTGAAAAAAAAAGAGTTCAATTATTGTGGAGTTAAGGCAACTGGAAAAGGTTTTCCCCCCCCCCCCCCCCCACCAACCCGCCTGCAGCCTACATGGAGGCGAGGAAGCAAGATGGCGCCGAGGATGGCTGCCGTGTCTCGAGCTCCTCAACAACTCGCCATCTCCCTCACCCTCCACACTGCCCTCTCCCACCTGGACCAGAGGAACAGTTATGTGAGAATGCTGTTCATTGACTACAGTTCAGCATTCAACACCATTGTGCCCTCCAAGCTCATCATTAAGCTCAGGGACCTTGGGCTCAACAGCGCCCTCTGTGACTGGATCATGAGCATACTAACGGGCAGATCCCAGGCAGTGCGGATGGGGAACATCACATCCTCCACCTTGACCCTCAACACCGGAGCCCCTCAGTGTTGTGTGCTCAGCCCTCTCCTCTACTCCCTGTTCACGCACGACTGCGTGGCCACACACAGCTCCAACACCATCATCAAGTTTGCTGACGACACGACCGTCATCGGCCTGATCACAGACGGCGACGAGACGGCGTACAGAGAGGAGGTCAGAGCCCTGACATCTTGGTGCCAGGACAATAACCTCCATCTCAACGTCAGCAAAACAAAGGAGCTGATTGTGGACTACAGGAAGAGGCAGAGAGAGGCACACACCCATCACCATCGACGGGACTCCTGTGGAGAGAGTCAGCAGCTTCAGGTTCCTCGGGGTAAACATCAGTGAGGACCTGACATGGACACATCACACCAGGGTCATATCCACGACGGCTCGACAGCGGCTCTTCTTCCTCCGCAGGCTGCGGAAGTTCAACATGGACTCCAGGATACTCTGCAACTTCTACAGGTGCACCATTGAGAGTATCCTGACTGGCTGCATCACCGCCTGGTATGGCAGTTGCACCGCTCTCAACTGTAAGACTCTACAGAGGGTGGTGAAAACTGCTCAGCACATCACCAGGACGGAGCTGCCATCCATGGAGGACCTCTACACCCAGCGGTGTAGGAAGAAGGCCGGTAGGATATTAAAGGACCCCCATCACCCCAGCAACAATCTGTTCTGTCTGCTGCCGTCTGGCAGACGGTACCGCAGCATCCGGACCAAGACCACCAGACTCAGAGACAGTTTATACCACAGGCTAAAAGACTGCTGAACTCCTGAGCTCTGTGAATGTCTACTCAAATCTGTTTATAGTACACACACACATATATATATATATCTATATATATATATATGTATATATATATATATAGATATATATATACATATATATATATATCTATATATATATATATGTATATATATATATACATATATATATATATTATACACATCTGCCATACATATCTGTTTATAGTACACATATCTATATATTATACATATCTGCCATATACATCTGTTATACGTAATATATGCATCTGTCCATACCTCCTCATTCAACAGTGTAAAGTATTTAAATACTTTCAATGTATTCCACATATGTATATATTTCACATCCTCAAATCTTTATTGTTGTTATTGTAAATATTCTTCTCTCTTTTTGCACTATTTTATTTATCTTATTGTCACCATGTATGTTGAGTTGTTGGAGGAGCATGGGACATAAGATTTTCATTGCCAACATATACGTTGTATATGCTGTTCATATGACCAATAAAACCTTGGAACCTTGGAGGCGGGTTTTTTCCTGACTGCATATGTCACCTGTAACATTAATTTGAATAATAACTGAATGCTAACCTTACCCTCCATTGCCCTCTCAGCCTCTGCTGGGTGTGAAAGGTCTACTCATTTGCTTCCCCATTGTTCCCACCACGTCTGTGGGCGTTCTGAAACCTTTCAGATGGACTCATGCTGAATGTCAACACACGCATCCCACCACATGAGGACAGCTGGACTTCACCTCCTCGATAAAGGAGGAAATTAACCGAAAATTAATTTGACGGTGTGATATAGGACAGATGGGTTCTGTCTTTAAATTGCAGGTTATTCAAAATGATAAGGAAATGGGCAGGGGCGCAGCTACCCAGTGTCAGGGGGGTATGCAGCAAAAATAATTATTATCAATGTTAACAAATAATAAACAGTTACAAATATACAAACATTAACATTATCATTATAACCGATGCAACATATTGCCTTAAAGTGCAAAAGTAAGCCTACACACAAAGATCCTTTAGAACCCTCTCTGTTAACAATAATGTAGCTTCTGTAACAATGTTGCTACCAGAGATTCTAGAGCGCTCTTTAGTTGCTACTAAATTGTAACATGGCGTGCCTTTGCACTTGCCCATTTATCTAGTATTGCATCAAATGAAATAGTTCGTGCCACACTGTTTTCAATTGAAATTACTGCTAATTGGGTAGTGATCATTACTCATGTTGGAACGAAGGTATGTCTTAATCAGCTTTAGCTTGCTGAACGATCTCTCAGCCGAGGCAACTGTCATAGGTATTGTCAGGAAAACTCTCAGGGCTACTGTTAGATTTCGCTGGGTACATTTCCTGAATGATATCCCTTGAAACATCATTGGTAGCCAGGGCATATCTTGTCACTGATTCCTCCAATTCAGGTTTTGTCATGTGTTCCATTTTAAAGATGAACTTAAACTTTTCGGACACAAGCTGAAGATTGCAAAATCTGTCAGACAACTCCTGAATTATTGTGTCAACAATTACATTGAAAACCATGCACCTAAAATGGGTCTCAGGTTCCTGTTCATAACGGCCAGTGCTGGAATCATCTCTTTTGCTTTCTGCAACGTCTCTCTCTAAAGTCAGGTGAAGCATCCATCTCAATGGCTATTCTGCGTGCAATGTCAAGGGATTTCGGAAACCCCTCCTCTCTATACTTAAGGAAGAATTCTTTAAGAGAATCGATCATCCTTATGACAGTGTCCATTGAAATGTTCACCGCTTGCATTGCCTTGCTAACAAACGTGATCTCTGACAATAGATCATACCAAATCAAGAGGCACATAAGAAACTCCATGGTTACAATCTCGCCAGAGAGCGACTTTGCCTCTGAGACTGTTTTGCCGTCTTTATCCACTTCCTCAAGATTTTCCAAAGCATCAAGAATCCCCCCTAACTGGAAACGCACAGTTTTGATTGAGTCTATTTTCGCCTCCCACCTGGTTTCACTGAGAGGCTTTAGAGTAATGTCCACAAACTCTTTGAGAAAATCCCACCTCTTTACCGACGCTGAAAAAATGGTGTACAGTCTCTGGAGAGTGCCAACAAAGGTTAGACACACTCTGTTTGATGACGCAGCATCACATAAGAGAAGGTTGAGACTGTGGCTACAGCAGGGGATAAATAGTGCCTCTGGACACTTCTGCTGCACCAAGGCTTGTACACCTTTGTGTATACCCCTCATATTTCAGCCATTGTCATAGCTCTGCCCCCTACAATTCTCCAACTCCAACCCCAGGCTATCCAGCACCCCAGTCAGTGTTTCTGTGAGGCCTTTACCAGTTGCGTCCCTCACGACTGTGACGCCAACAAAAGACTCATTGATGGTGGCATTCTTTTTGTCGTCTGTATGAACATACCGTATTATTACCACACCTGGACTTTTGTGCTAGTCATGGATTGGCCATAACAAACACCATGTTCCAACATAAGGATACTCATAAGTGTACGTGGTACCAGAGCACCCTAGGCAGAAGGTCCATGATCAATTTTGTTATCGTATCATCAGACCTGAGGCCGCATGTTTTGGACACTCGGGTGAAGAGAGGGACGGAGTTGTCAACTGATCACCATCTGGTGGTGAGTTGGGTCCAGTGGCGGGGGAAGCCTCTGGACAGACCTGGTAAGCCCAAACGTGTAGTGCGGGTGAACTGGGAACGTCTGGAGGAGACCCAAGTCCAGGAGGCCTTCAACTCACACCTCCGGCAGAGCTTTTCAGGCATCCCTGTGGAGGCTGGGGACATTGAACCAGAGTGGGCGGTGTTCAAAGCCTCCATTGCCGAAGCTGCGGCGGGGAGCTGTGGTCTCAAGGTCTTAGGGGCCTCAAGGGGCGGTAACCCTCAAACCTCCTGGTGGACACCGGTGGTCAGGGAAGCCGTCCGACTAAAGAAGGAGGCCTTCTGGGATATGTTATCCCTGGGTACTCCTGACGCAGTTGCAAGGTATCGACGGGCCTGAAGGGCAGCAGCCTCAGCCGTGGCCGAGGCAAAGCAGCGGGTGTGGGAGAAGTTCGGAGAAGCCATGGAGAAGGACTTTCGGTCGGCACCAAAGTTGTTCTGGAAAACCGTCCGACACCTCAGGAGGAGGAAGCAGGGAACCATCCAAACTGTGTACAGTAAGGATGGGACTCTGTTGACCTCAACTGATAGTGTGTTAAGGCGGTGGAAGGAACAATTTGAGGAACTCCTGAATCCGACAACTCCGCCCTCTATGTTAGAGGCGGAGCTGGAGTATGAAGTGGGATCAACTCCAATCTCACGGGGGGAAGTCACTGAGGTAGTTAAACAGCTCCACAGTGGCAAAGCCCCGGGGGTGGATGAGATCCGCCCAGAAATGCTGAAGGCTCTGGGTGTTGAGGGATTGTCATGGTTGACACATCTCATCAACATTGCGTGGAAGTCGGAAACAGTACCGAAGGAGTGGCAGACCGGGGTGTTGGTTCCTCTTTTTAAAAAGGGGGATCAGAGGGTGTGTGCCAATTACAGAGGCATCACATTACTAAGCCTCCCCGGGAAAGTTTACTCGAAGGTGCTGGAAAGGAGGGTCCGACCTGTCCGGGTTCTCGGTAGCACGTCGGACCGATTTCCGGTGAGGGTTGGGCTCCGGCAGGGTGGCGCTTTGTCACCAATCCTGTTTGTGATATTCATGGACAGGATTTCTAGGCGTAGTCGTGGGGGAGGGGGTCTGCAGTTCGGTGGGCTAAGGATTGCACCACTTATTTTTGCAGATGATGTGGTTCTAATGGCTTCATCGGTCTGTGACCTTCAGCACTCACTGGATTGGTTCACGGCCGAGTGTGAAGCGGCTGGGATGAGGATCAGCACCTCCAAATCTGAGGCCATGGTTCTCAGCAGGAAACCGAAGGACTGTCCACTCCAGGTAGGGAATGAAGCCTTACCCCAAGTGAAGGAGTTCAAGTATCTCGGGGTCTTGTTCTCGAGTGAGGGAACAATGGAGCGTGAGATGGGCCGGAGAATCGGAGCAGTGGGAGCGGTACTGCCGTCGCTTTACCGCACCGTTGTGACGGGCCATCTTCGTTCCTACCCTCACCTATGGTCATGAAGGATGGGTCATGACCGAAAGAACGAGATCGCGGATACAAGCGGCCGAAATGGGATTTCTCCGCAGGGTGGCTGGCATCTCCCTTAGGGATAAGGTGAGAAGTTCAGTCATCCGGGAGGGACTCGGAGTAGAACCGCTGCTCCTTCACGTTGAAAGGAGCCAGTTGAGGTGGTTCGGGCACCTAGTGAGGATGCCACCTGGGCGCCTCCCTAGGGAGGTGTTCCAGGCATGTCCAGCTGGGAAGAGACCTCTGCTTTGCATATTCTAAGGTAGCCATAAACCCACTCACCTTTGGTTGCTGCATGGCCAGTGTTAGCATACGCTAGCCAGTCTATTAACATGAATATTTGCAAGCCTCCAAGTAAAGACGTCACACTTTACGTCACCCTACCTGTTGCCTTTCACCATCCACTTATTTAACTGTTGTCGTATCCCTTGACATGCCATCTCCTTTTCCCTCTTTCTTTTCCTATTTTCAGCTTTTTTGCTTTATCCATCTTTTCCCATGGACGTCAACTCACTACTAGTGCCTGCTCGCTCAGCGCTCGCGGCGCCCCTGCTCCCTCTTCTATGTCAAAATTCTATGATGGAATCTTATGAGATAGGGTGCCCTTCTCTAGCATGTTAGTCCTCTAAAATATTATATAACCTTAAGGAAATGCAGAAACTATTTAGAAACGCACAACAGCAGAAACATAAAGAAAACAACAATTTTATTTTATTATCATTTCTTTTTTTTCTTTTTTTACCATCGCTTTGGCGCCCCACCTGGTGTGGCGCCCCTATGCATCGCATATAGTGCATACCCACTTTTTGCGCCACTGGAAATGGGTGCACTCCGTAGCCTACTCCTCCTCCTTATCAGCTGTGGTTTGGCGGTTTAGTTTACCTGAACTGCTTGCTGGACGACTCCGCACTTTTCTGGAGTTTTGCCGAAACATCTGAAAATCTACAAATGCAAATTGACATAAGAGATTTGTTACGGAGCAACGGTGCATTCCATTTACAGAACTGGGCGTGACGTCACCTCCAAGTGCTGACTGCCTTCCAGTAGCACAAGTCAGAAAAAGATGGCAGCCACAGGAAAGTGAACGTTCGCCTTGTCTACAGCTCTTTCAGTCACCTCGGGTTAGCCATTATGTGCAATACCGGCTGATGTACGCTATAATTTGTATTTTGTGAATACAAACATCGTAGCGACATATCCACAAGACGAACAGTACCATATGATGGAGTTATACAAAGGTTTGTGCTATTAAATTATTAAACATGTATTTTCCAGCAGTTTTTCATTTATCATAAAAGAATCATTAGGCCTATTTATCGTAATTTTTAAGTTGAAATAGTCATTTTATGCTTATAAATTGGAGGTGGTTTTGGGCACCTGGTGATTATTATATATTGGACACAAGTGGTGGGATTAGCGCACCAGATTCAGCATATGTTTTTAACCAGAGAAACCATCGGCAAATCCACAGGGGAAACCATGTCTCTTTATGTATTGTATTATTTGATTACCACAAAATAAATCTACGAAAGGATATTCTTGCCTAGACGATGCATTTTTCCTGTGTAAGATTCCCTCCCTGGTTCCCTAGCGGCAGTTTGAGGTTTTTTTCTGTTTATTTCTTTATTTAGCTGCTACTGCATACGTACATTTCATGAGACTCAAATAATACAGGAGAGCTAAAAATGTAATATTGTCAAAGTGTTCTCTTAATGTTCACATGCCGGGTTTCCATTTGGAATGAGGTATCTCTGAGTTCCCAATCAGGAAGTTCGACCTCAGGGGGCGTTCCAGTTAAAATTTACGACTGGGAACTTTGAAACTCCCACTTCCCTGTAAACTGGAACGCTCTACAATAATCGCGCTGTGACAGATCAACAGGAACATTTCAACCATTTCTCCTACTCCAGCTCTGTGCCTGCTCCTCATTAGGCCCATATATAAAGCTCCTGCTGAAAGTTTTGAGGGAAACCGCATCATGTTCTTATGTAGAATACAGACATCAAGTCCTCTCTCCCGGCACCCTAAACCCCATCCTTCCCCTCTTTTTGTTCGGGATTTCTTGTGAAGTTGGCACACTTGAAAGCCGTCAGATTGACAGCACTGCAGAGTGAGAGATCCCATTCATCTGCCTGCTGGAATTATGCAGACATCTCTCTTGAGCACCACTTCAAAACCTTGCACTCTTTACTTTAAATATCTGGCCTCTGCATGACACCCTGCAACATGCTAAAAGAATGTGTTGAGGGAAGTAGAAAGAAGTCTTGAAACGAGAAAGAACGAGCTAGTTTAACACAATGTTGCGCATCATTTAAACATCCTACAAGCTGTTAAATGGAACGACACCAGTGAGCGTTGTGAGTGCGGTGTATTTGGGAAGCAGCACTGAGGGAGTGTATGGTGACAACAGACACCAGACTGCCGGCACATCATAAGACCCAGCAGATATGCATGGCTAAGGATTTTTCTGTCGTGTTTTGTCCCTGTCAGTCTTACATTGGGGGGGGAATCCTTCTGCATTCAGACCAGGCTTAGGCCCTCCAGAGCATGTGCAGAGTGGAGACTGAGCGCTGCAATGCTGATGTCATCCATCATGGCTGCCGCTCTCCTATCTGCCCTCAAGGTTTCAAGGTTTTATTGGTCATATGCACAGCATATACAACCTATATGTTGGCAATGAAATTCTTATATCCCATGCCCCTCCAACAACTCAACATACATGAAGATCTTAAAACATCATACGATCTGAGGTCATTTTAGTGTATTCTTATGTAGTGCATGTCCTTTTAAAACCACAAATGTCCACAAGTCTGGTTATTATGTTTATATAACAATGTATTAATATGAATACTAACGTTAATAAAAGGCGATCATAAGATAGCAGTAAGGGCTGCATGTAAATGAATAATTTTAGATTTTTAAAATCTGTTTCAAATGTCTAAGGTAATTGTTTTAGTTTTCAATACTCAACATGGGAGTGGACAGATGATTGCTTTAAACGAAATGTATGTTTATAATCATTGCAACACTACAAAAAAAGTCCCTTTTTACTGAAGTTAATTTGATTTAATTGGAGGTTATTTTCCTGCAAAGTGATGCTGTGAACTAAGCCAGTACATTTACTCAAGTACTGTACTTCTTCTATCCGGTAGTTGTTCTTTAGCTGAGTATTTTCATTTCATGCTATTTTATACTTCTACTCCACTACATTTTAGAAGCCAATGGTTCTATCTTTTACTCCGACAGATGTATGTGACAGATTTATTTATTTTACAGATTCAGATTATTAGCTAATACAAAATATAAATCAACTAATAAAAACATGTAATTCGTGAGTTATATATAGTTATATAAATATCCAGCAGCAGTTTATAACATAATTAAAATGAGCTCCACCTTTAGCTGTGATAGAAATATTAATACGTCAATAATCGAAATCAAGGAATTTAATATATGATTCTAAAATATGCCGTATTGTTTAGCTTTTATAGGTATGTCCTGATACTAAAATATCTGAGGAAGTTTAACATGTTACATTTGACAGCCCTCATGGCAGTACAATTATGTAGGTTCAGCTCAGAAGACAATAAAATGGAGATCAGAAGGAATTCATATTTTTTCAGAACATCAAATCAATTAATTATATTAACATGTAAGACTTCATTTAAATGAAATCACCTCAATTGGCATAATCTTTGTTTCAAAGGAAAACATTATGCATGAAACAGTTTGGTAAGTGAAGGGGAATCACATGTTTAAGAAGGAGTGGAACTAGAGACAGGGAATATCACTTTTGAGAGAGCAACATTTTAGTATGATCATTTATTCTCAGTATAACACATATCGATCAATGAGCTTTAGATTTTGCCTCAGTTTTAATCTGGTCTGGTTCTAACCTTAACACGCTTCACTATTGACAAAATTAATATTAATATCTTATTTTAAGTATATCAAAATAAGCCAGTGTTTAGCGATAATAAATTATGTTAAAATGTCCATCACTTAGGACCAATCATGTTTAAGATTTATATAGTCGCAAAAACTCGCTAAACAGTTTGCCCAATAAAGAGAGATAAATAATCATAACAGTTTGATGATATGATTGCAGAGCTGTCAAAATGGGACTCATATTAAAAAATAACCTGCAAGCTCCTATCACGTTTCCTCCTCCAGCCTGACCTGGGATCAGTCCCACTGGGGAACAATGAGCATTCATCACAATGTGCTCCCACTTATTCACATGTGGCTCTTGTTACACATTTTATGTAAAACACATCCCTCTAACAATTGTCTAATGATGAGCATACTGGTTTAATGACACTTACATTCAGTCACGTTGAAAAAAGAAGCGAGGTACAATGAGATCTGAGATTAAGAACATCCAGTTTTGATGCAATCAATATGTTGTGACCACCGTTGCTTTGTAGTATCAGATAGGATGGCTGCAGCAATTACAACAGCGTGATTACAACTCTAATTGGACATAACAGAATAATTGTGGTTAAACCACCACAGGCGCAGTGGTATGAGGAACATCCGTTGAGCGGGCCCCTCCCTGAACAAGCTTGTATCAATGTTCCAGATCTTCACATTGCATCTCAGTCACCTCACACACTGTTGGAGCTACATATTGATCTATATCATTGAATAATTAAACATTTATTTTCTTGCTGTTTTTGATTATTATAAATCTATCTTTTTATTTTAGTGCAATTAAAGTAAAACAAAGTCGTTTTATGACTTTATTTGGATGGCAGTTTTGCCAGTACAAGGAAGCCACAGGAAAAGTATGGGCAACATATAGGAACATTGTTAAAAGTTTTTGATATGTATTTGGGTGATATTGAATCATAGAATAAAATGCACATAAACAATGATCTTGCCTGGATGTCCTTATGATTCACCGATGCAGCAGTTTTGCTTTTGACTCGATTTTATGTTTTTATTTCTTTACGATTCTGGCCGCTACTTCCAATGTTCCGGTATGAGAATCTAAAATTCAAGGACTTAAGTTCAACATTCTAGAATTGTCGTTCAACATTCTGCAATGTTCGTCCAACGTTCTGGAATGTTTGTCCAAAATTCTGGAATGTTCATCCCAAATTCAAGAATAGTCGTCCAACATTATTGAATGTTTGTCCAAAACTCCGGAATTGTTGCTCAAAGTTCTGGAGTGTTTGTTCAACGTTCTGGTATTTTCGTTGTTCAAATTCTAGATTTGTTATACAAAATTCCGGAATTGTTGTTCAAAGTTCTGGAATGTTTATCCCAAATTCCAGAAAAGTCGTCCAACATTATTGATTTTTTGTCCAACACAATTCTAGAATGTTGAATTGTCATTCAAAACTATAATTGTCATTCAACATTCCGGAATGTTTGTCCAAAATTTCAGAATGTTCGTACAATGTTCCGGAGTCTTTGTTAAACATTTCTAGGATTTACTTTCTACATTGTTGATTTACATTCTAATTGTCTTTCAACATTCCGGAATGATCCTATTAAATTCTGGAATCTTTGTTAAATTTTCTGGAATTGTCGTTCAACACTCCGAAATGTTTGTTCAACATTTTCATGTTCATTTAATATTCTAGAATCGTTTTTCAACATTTTAAAATTGTCGTTCAACATTCCAGAATGTTTGTCCCAAAGTAATGTTTGTTTAAAATTTCGGAATGTTCATCTAAAATTCTAGGACTTAGGTTCAACATTCTAGAATTGTCGTTCAACATTCTGGGATGTTCGTCCAACGTTCTGGAAGGCTTGTCCAACATTCTGGAATGTTCTTTCAAATTCCAGTATTGTCTTCCAACGTTCCGGAAAGTTCATCTAAAAACCCAGAATGTTCATCCAAACCTCCGGAATTATTGTTCAACATTCAGGAATGTTTGGTCAATGTTCTGGTATTTTCGTCATTCAAATTCTAGATTGGTTGTACGACATTCTGGAATTGTCGTCCAAAGTTCCGGAATGTTTGTCCAAAATTCTGGAATCGTCATCCCAAATTCCAGAATTTTTGTCCAACATTATTGAATTTTTGTCCAACACATTTCAGAATGTTGAATTGTCATTCAACATTCTGAAATGTTCATTGAGATTCCAGAATTGTCCTCTAACATTCTGGAATGTTCGTCTAATGTTCCGGATTATTGCCCAACCTGTTCCGGAATGTTTGTTCAAATTTTAGGATTTTCGTTCAATATTGTTCAACATTCCTGAATGTTCATCTAAAACTCTATGACTTTCATTCAACATTCTAGAATTGTTAACCAGCATTCTGGAATGTTTGTTCAAATTCTAGAATTGTTGTCCAACATTCTGGAATGTTTTTTCAAAATTCCGGAATGTTTGTCCAAAATTCTAGGATTTTTGTTCAACATCTCAGAATTGTTGTTCAACATTCCTGAATGTTGTTCAACGTTCCGGAATAATAGTCCAAGGTTCTGGAATTTTCATTCACATTCTAGAATTGTTGTTCAACATTCCTAAATATACATTCGAATTCCAGAATCATTATCCAACATTCCGGAATGTTTGCTCAAATTTGAGATTTGTCGTGGGACATTCCAGAATTGTCGTCCAAAGTTCTGGAATGTTCGTCCGATGTTCCAGAATGTTCGTCCCAAATTCCGGAATTATTGTTCAACATTATTGAATTTTTGTCAACACAATTCTAGAATGTTGAATTGTCATACAACATTCCTGAATGTTCATGTAAAATGCTATGACTTTCATTCAACATTCTAGAATTGTTCCAAATTCCAGAATTTTCATCTACCCTTATGGAATTTTCTTCCAACATTCTGGTAATGTTGTTCAACATTTTATAATTGTCGTTCAACATTCCAGAAGGTTCCTCCAACATTCCGGCATTTGTATTTGTATCTATTTTTTAGTACACACTTTTGGGAAAAAAAGAGAAAGGCCGAGGAACCTGTTTGACCGCTTGACTCCAGCATCATCCATCATTGCTGACAGCCCTCGATCAGTGCTCATATTAATAAAACCTCCCCATCAATATGTTCGGCCGGGGTTTTCCCCAGTGAGCTGCTCTCAGGCCTGCTGTCTATGCTCAAATATTTTCCATTAACCTCTGAATGTCCAATGCATCAGATCTTATACACGAGAGATAAGGATATTGATAAGCATTTGATGGGTTTGCTGAAGGTTTTCTATGCAGTGTGTGTGAAATGAGACACAAGCGTTTCGGCCCTGCAGCGATGAAGATTTTAGACAATAAAATTGTCCTTAATCTGGGAGAAATAAATTCTCACAGTGGTGAGCTGTTATTTCTGCAGAAGTAATCGAATTACAACGAGTACCTTATAAAGAAACACTTTCCATTCACTTAGACAAAGCATAAGTTGCTAATGTAACATTGATGTGTATAAATGGATTGATTTGAGTGGGTAGCAAACTTGTCACCAACACACCAAGCAAAGCCCTTCGGTTGTGTGGAAATTGAAGTCCAAAGCAGATTATATAAGTGTAAATTAAAAGGTCTCTGAGGCATCTCCTTGATGTGGATGTGACAAGAATAAAGCATTGTTGGATCTCCGTGCAGAACTTCAGAAAGCGGAGCATTCCTCAGATGTAATCTCCTTTGCCCGGATGAAAGGCCCAGTCATAACAGACCATCTCCTGCTTATGAGGCCTCTGTGGGGCAGGTCTGTAGCTTATAGGGAGATTACAATGGATTTAGCACTGATCTCACACACTCCTTTGCAACTCTCCCACCCCCGGTACCTTCACCTCTCAAAAGTACCACTCGGTGTGCTGCAGCCAATTGTCACCAGCTTTGTTATAGCTCTGTAGGTCTGTGACGCAGCGATGGGATGGAAGCCTTTTCAGCTGGAGTGAAAAACTTGCTCAGCAGTCGATCAGCAGGATATGCATCTATGATCCACACAATGACACAGAAGCTCTTCAGAGTGATCCTCTACTCTCAGAAGTTTTAGAAATCTGGGTCATTTCATGATAATGGGGTGAGGATGCAGTAATAGGGATGAGGTCACACTGGGGAATCGTTCAAACCCCGTCCCGCTCTGCTTATGAGAAACACTGTCTTTCCTCTGAAAGGCAATATAGGTCAGTTCTGCAAGGATCTGTATGCATCACATATGGGAGGGAGTGGGAAGGGGGGGGTGAAATAATCTGATGTTTGTGTACCAAATCAATGGGATGAGCCTCACCTACAGTAGATGTGCTCGGAGCGTAGCCTCAAAGGGTCATATCAGGGGGACGACTGGTTGGGGATTATTCATGATGACTACAAATATCAGGAATCTCTCATAAGGAACTACAAAGAGCGAGAGGGAGAAACGCAATCATTCACGTTGTTTCACTATCTTCAGGTGAATACTCAGGATGACATATTTGCTTATTTGGCATCCATTGGGTTCAGCTGCAACCTTAAGAGAAGGGTTGCTTCCACATTTTAAATCTTTCTCTGAGCAGTGTGCTCCTTTTAGAGCCAAAAATATTTATTATAATCATAATAAAGCTTTATTTGTTAGCATTTTTCACACACCTGGCGCAGCTTGAAGTACTTTCAGAACATGGAAAACAAATTCAAACAAAATAAGAAATTTGCTTCAGGTGAAATGTTAAAACTTTCTTGCACCCATGCAGCGTAGCAACATAATGCTACAGATAAAAGACACAAATACAATAAAATAAATAATGATCCCGACCCTCTAAAATAAAGGAAGACATAAGACAAAATGAATGAATACAATGCAATATTAAACCTTTAAAATAAATAAATAAAACAATAATACAAATTAAAAAAAAAAGAAGAAGAATAAGAATTAAAAGACCTAAAAAAACTATTAAATAAATACAAATAAAAATATATAGAATAAATTGTTGCTAACTGTACATTTGTTACGTTAATAATGTTATTTGTAGGTTAAGAAAAACCTAACATTGTGTTCTTGTTTAGATATTAAAAAGTGAACACTGTATTCTAACTTTACTTTATCCCTGCGTATGAGGTCTGAGGAATATTCTTTTATTTCTATATGTTTAATTTCTGGCTAATTTTCTTTTTACGAAAATACATCTTTGCATGTTAATATTTACATATTCACAGTAAGGGAATTTATTCCATTATAATGAACACCAGCTTGCTACTCGTGGCTGGAGGGTAAACTGCTAATAATTCAACAATAAGACTGTTTCTTAACTCCAGATGGCTCCTCAGTGTGGTTAGTGTGACAATTATTTTGAAACACAAATGTGGTAGTCCCATTTGCTGGTGAGGAATTGATACTGACTATTGAACATTCCTACTGTTTCCTCTATGAGTCTGTCTGAGTTCTTCAGTCCTTCCTCTAATGTAGTGTAACGGTTTCATTTCATATGTAGAGAATAATGATTATGCAGATTTGCTTTTCTACTACAAAAACATCTGATGTGTCAGAACATGTTATCAGTCTTAAGGATGCAACTCTTTCAAGTTCAAATGTATCAATTAGGTAAAGATGATAAATTCAGACTATATTTGTGACTATGTCTTGTGGTTTACATGTTCATTTATTTGGCGTGTTGCTTAAATAGCTAATGTCAATCATTTAGCTTTCAGAGGTCTAGTCCCAAATGAAACAAGACTGGTATTAACACTGATGTAGCCCAGTACATCATAGGGGAGAGTGGGGTAAGATGAGCCACTCCCTTTATCTTGGGAACTGTGCAGATGTGTTGTCATATGAGCATACAATCAGGAAGCACCCATCATTTATGTTTGGCTGATGGAGAGAAGCACATGGTGAATGTGTTTTTTCACAGTAAACCATGTTTTGCACGTCAAAGTACATTTTCAACATGTCAGGTATAGTTACTGTACTGTCAAAGTCAAATGTATCCCACCCTGAAATCTGTATCTGTCATGATTCTTGTTTTGTGTCTGTTTCCTGTTTTATTTTGAAATGTTTTCCCCTCGTGTCATGTTTAGTTTCACTTCCTGTCTGCGTTTCCCTCCTGTGCCTGATTGTGTCATTGTGTTCACCTGTTGCCCCTCTCCTCCCCTCTCCAGCTGTGTCTTGTCTTGTGTATTTAATCTTAGCTCCCCTTTTGTCCGGTCGTCGTCCTTCATGTGTCAAGCTAAATGTTTTTCATGTCCTGTATTCCCCTAGCTTAATATTTTCGTTAACAGCTTTTTTAATAAAGCTCACTTTTAGTTCAAACCCTGATACCTGCCTTCCCTTGTTTCTCTGCATTTGGGTCCTTTTACTACACCCCTGACAGTATCATACATGTTGGTTATTTAGCAAGGTGTAAAACCATGAGGATCATTGAGCTAAAGATTAGCATGAAGGACTAAATTGGACAGCTTTCTTCCTAATAAGTGGATGTGGGGAAAAGTGAGCCAGTGGTTCAACTTCACACACCATGAGGCTCAATTCACCCCTTGACGTGGATCAACTTCCCCTTAGATGGGGCCAGTTAAGCCACAAGACCTTTTTTTTTTGGATAACTCATATTTTCATGGCCCTTTGAGGTAAATGCATTATTTTCATTTTGATTGACAGAAGACATCCTGAAGTAAAGGTTCTGGTTGTTGTTATTTGACTTCTTTCTATTGCTTCCTTTCATAAAGGACAGCAAAGGTAAAAATTGGCTCAACTTACCCCACTCTCCCCCGATGAATGTGTGTGAGGCATCCAAAACGCCATTCCAGTTACAGGATGAAGAAAATAATGGAAACATTGGAGTCTTAAAAAAGGTGCATCAATGCATGCATTGATTGTGCCCGTTTAGACACATACATGGATTAACACTTTATTCATCCCAAATTGGAAAGGTACTTTGTCACCAAAGTAGTTGTGTTAAGCATTACAAACGAGTTAACATATATTCAAAAGATACAAATAATAATGTAAAGAAAATTATAACAGCAAATATATATATTTTTCACTAGAATAAATAAATAACGCACAATATAAGAAAATATTATATACATTTGAATACTCTACAATAGACAATTTCACTAAGCAGCAGATAGAAAACATTCACATTTTTCACGCAGTTTTTGAATAGCTTGATGTTCTGTGTTCTGACATGACATCCGCCTGGTCAGTGGTTTTACTGTGGAACACGGGGCTTCATGTGACTGTTCTCTCAGTAACCTTTGCCTGCAGGCGCTCCCAGCATACAGATGTCCACAGAGCGGTTTCTGCACTGTCTGATGCAGCTCCCTTTGAAACACGCTCTCCTGCCCACAGACTCCAAAGAGGCTGACAACAGCTTCAGCACTTCCCCTTGATTATGCGTGCTATCAAAGAAGAAAGGAAGATGCTGGAGTGGCTTTATTGGTAAAAAGTATTATAATGTAACATAATTGCACACTGTTGTCATGTCAGTCAAGCATTAGAGGGAACTGGAAAACACCTCTACACCAGAGGCGATTTCTCTAAGACTGCAAGGGAAGCACAGCTTCCTCCAAAATGTCAAAAATTAAATGGTCAAATATGTACTGTTGTGTTAACATTTCATTGACTACAAATGCGGTAGAATATGTTCATCTCGAAGACGAGTCGTTCAGATCAGCTACTTATCACAAGTCGACTGACTCGATTTTGTTAACTTCTCATACATTCCCGTAATGTCAATGCATTAACCCGTAGAAGCCGAGCGTCCATCCGCTTCAATGAGACTGCATTGAACAGTTTTTTTTCATTGCCTCGAAACTCGATTGTCATTGGATAAATGCCACGATTTTGTCCCGCCCCCTGACGCTCAGTGTCTCTGCGGGTGGATGGAGCAGTGGGCTGGCCTCGGCTAGCCTGGACGCTGGGCTTCCGCATGATGATTGGACGATCAGTCGAAAGGCTGAATCACTTTTTGATTGAAAGCTATTGGGAGATACACCGTCACTTGAGCATTTGGGAACTCAGTCCCATCGCGGATTTTGCAAGTGAAATCAAAAGACAAAATGCAACCCATTACTTGATATTTGTTTGGCGAAATTGCTTGTCCATTTCCATTGCTCATTTCTTACACTGTAAGTAAAACACACACATCGTATTTCCTTGTTTCAGTTTAACATAATTCCCACATTTCCTTGTTCAAGTTTGATATCATTTTGTTAGTTTGTTCATTCGTCCATACTGTTGGCTAGGTCAGAGTGAACTAGCCAGCTAGTAAGGTGCACACGATGGCAGACAATGTTAATATTGTCGACCTGATTTTGGTGAAGCCATTTGATAGTCTTCCTTACGAGGAGAAACTTAGAATTAAACAGCAGGGCAGATCAACATAACATTCCATCCAAAAAATAATTGAGTGTCTTCTTGCTTTTGTCAAAGAGAAGAGGTCAGAGGGGGATTTCCAGGCTGTTTATGACAAAGCAGCAGGTCTCACATCCGACCCATGAAATGAGCCCATGAGAAAGCACCGTCTCTCCCAATTCCAGGATCCCCAGGAGCACTACAGAAATCTGTACATGGCCATCCTTGATAATCTCATGGAGCAGATTCCTCTGCGTTTTTCACATTTGGAAAGTTTGCGCTTCTTAGAGTTCGTCAATCCAGGGAAGTTTGATGAGATGAGAGAAGTGTTTCCAGAGGAGGCATTCCAGAGTGTCATTGAAAGTTATGGCCAATACTTTGATTCAGGTAGACTGAGGTATGAACTTCTGTATTCTGAATGTCCTGTATTCAAATCAGGACTTGCAGGGTAACAGGGGAAAGCTGTGTGATTTCTTGGTTTTTCTAAAAGACATGGAGTTGGACAGTGCAACGCACCAGCTGTACAAACTGTTATCATTAGTGGCAACAATTGGAGTTACATCTGCGGGTGTAGAAAGGAGCTTCTCCTGTTTAAAAAGGCTTAAATCTTACACCCGCAACACAATGGCCCAAGAGAGTCTAAGCAGCCTAGCTCTGCTGGCCATTGAGAGGACGCTGGTCAAGTCCCTGGAAAAGATGCCTACTTGGTACGACAGGGTCACAGACCATTTTGTTGAAAAGGAACGGAGGGCAGAATTTAGGTATACATAAATTGACAACTTTTATGATGTAGGCCAACAATGAGCTTCCTCTCTTTGAAAGACCAGCAGCCACCACTGCTCTACACACACACACACGTTACAACTTACTCAGGCACTCACAAGTTAAATATGTTTCCTAAACCTGGGAATGTAATGGGATTTATTTCAGCAGTCATGAGGGATTATCATTTGACATTCTGTAATTACATTACAGTTGCAAATGCAAGAAGACACTGGTGTTTTAAGGGGTTAAAAATGGTTATGAACCGATGCAAATCCTGAAAATTACACAATATTAACATTTCATATTACCTGCACTGCTAATTTATCAGACAGTCTGCTCACTGAAAAAACTGAAACGTTGACTTTAATTCAATGTATTATTTCAACAAATTACACAAAACTGTAATAGGTTATTTCAAAGCAATTGTATTAAGTTTAAATAAATAAACATTAGGTTCAACTTAACATTATTGCTTTTATCTAACACAATACTGTTATGTGCAATTTGTTGACAACGTTTCAATTTTTCTGCCAGATACTTGATCCCCCAGAAGCTGTTATACTGTATGTTTGTGTGCGTTGTCAGTTTGGTTAGTTATGTTTGCCCAATTTTATGGCTCGATAATGTTTGGTAATTATTTTAAGAGGAGATCCTAAAGCCTCTCCATTACCTTGTATAATTCATTCCAAATAACACAAGAAAGCCATTGTTTTTCCGTATTGTAAAATGACAATTCAGGATTGCCCTCCATGCCAGTGACACATATAATGTATAAACAGAAAAACAGCACAGCACTCCAACTCCACGATGCTCGGTGCTCAAACTTCCATTTGGTGGACATGTTCCCTGATATTGATTCCTTTCAATGTTTATATGCCTGCCATAATATGTGCCGAGTATTCCATATATTTCCGTATATCAACATCCAACATTGTATTGGGTTGGTTTACTTGACAATTCAAACAATGCACTATTGTTTTGTTCTTTTCTGTCTATCGTGTGCAGCATAATGGACTAAACTACTAAACTATTTGTGCAACCCTGTGTTGCATAATGACAAAAAGGGATTTTAAAACTTAGATTTTTTGAGGCTCATGTTCTGTGATGACATCCAAGGCTCTAAATGGAGTTTCGGAGCATTCTCCAAAGTGTCATGTTGTATGGATTTGGATTTGAAAACAGTCCATTTTAAAACTATTGAACCAGCATAAAGAAATGCTTAATGTATGTGCAATTGTAGAATTTGAAGGTTGTTAAAGCCTGTAATTGTTGGAGAAATTACCATTCCTTAATGAAAGCTAATGGAGCTGGGCTTCATAACACAAAGTAGAATTCAGATTCAGCCCAACACAAAGTTTTAAATCTTGATAACCAGTTAGAAGATGGAAGACCCTACAGTTTCCACATGATATCAGGATAGTCAGCAGGTTGCGGTTTTCTTCTTCTGATTCATGTTTAAGCTGGACTTCGCAGTATGAGTACCACCGGCACACTGAATTATTGATGTACAGTGCTGCTATCTACTGGCCTAAATTTGGAGTTTGCTTCCTATATGCACGACGCAGCGTCTGAATACTAATGTAACATGAGTTCAGTGAGGACATGAAGTTCTGGCTTCACTTTTTATTGTATCACCATAATGAGGCAACAGAAATGAGTGTCAGAGGAGCTGGCTCTCTGAAGCTAAGGGTCACCATAAACAACACAAGCTGGGACTTTATGAGACCCAGGAGATAAATAGGAGATGCAGAAAAAGCATTCTTGTTAGAGAACATATGTTCTGCTTGCATCCCGTGTGTAAAGGTCACAGCGAGACAGAGTAATGGCTCTGGCATATTCATTGCTGTGCGTCTTCATCCAGGCAACCATCCATTGGCTGCAGATGAGCAGGGGGGACCCCCCATCATTTATGATGTGAAATTATGTACTCAGTTGCTGCGATGGGAAAAGAGGAGTTATGAGTTACAGTGTTATGACTTTCCAGGGTCTAATGAAGACTGCCTAACTGTTGCTGTTTTGTGCCATATTTAAGGATATTATGGAACATTTGGACACCTTTCCAGAGCCAAGGCAGCAATTTAACATGTTTTATAGTCATATTGTCCCCATTAATGCTGCCTTTTACTAATTTCCTCCTCCAATCTATAAACTGTGTTTACTAAATGGACGTTAATTGCTTTATGATTTTTTCATAGGTGTCCAATGAGCTGTGAGAACACTGACAGCTTTCTGGCTCTGCTTACAAGGAATTCACTCTTTAACAAAAGGACAAGTTAGATTGCTAATTAGACTAAAATCCAACAGAAGTGAGGAGGAAGTATTGTCATGTCAAACTGAACTGCTTCAAGTCATTTGGGTTCACCTTATAGAAAATGACTTGAACACCAAAATGTATGAATTACCCATCAGAGTCAAAATACTGTGTATATATGTCCTTCAGTGCTAGAACCTGTACAGTGAGCCGTGTATAGTGTATTACTTATTCGTTTGGAGTTGTATAGTGAGTTTCAGCTTATTGTTTACCAGTCCAGTCCATAACTTAACTTCACTGTTTTGTTAAGGTCTTACTTTCATCATTGTCTTCTGCCCAGATTTAAAAATCCACTGTACACGACCTGCTCAGCACAGAACAGAACCAGCCAGCGGCCGACATACAAATCAAAAATGTGTGTGATCAGAGCAGGGCCAATGCAGGCTGTATGATTCTGGGATAATCCAACCCAGACAGTTCATCTGGTTCATATATTTGGCTCTATGTTTTATTTTGTGGTAAAAAAAAAAAGTTGTATTACTTTAATATGTTAACACCAGTGTAAGAAGAAGTACTCATTATTTGCTTTAGTGGAAGTAGTAAAGTATAACCATTCAAATATAATTAAAGTACAAATTCTGCACAATGACCCATTTAAGAGTAATTTAAAGCGTTCTCAGCCTTAATGTACTCCCAAGTCTCAGGTTGAAGGACTGGTCATACAGAACGTATCTTTTCACAGTATTTTGTTCTTAAGGTTATTATATTATATTGTTTTTATCACTAACACGTACGAGCATTTAAGTATTGTAGTTTATTGATGTGGACTTAATACTTGAAACACTGTGTATATTAGTAGTGCAGCACTGCATTATACCACATCAACATGTCATGTGTTTGTATGCACAAAATAACTCACTGTGGGTGTTACTAAAACATCTAGTGGAGGTAAAAGGGGCATATTCACTTTTGAAATATGGTGGAATAGAATAAAACAAATGAGCTATAAATTACTCAAATACAAACATGTCAAAAACATACTTTAGTACAATACTTAGTTACTCTCCACCCCTGGTAAACAGCAGACTGTTTCCTAGTCTGTCATTAATGTCCCGTACAGTGACCCGGCGTGCTGACAGTGACAGACGGCTAAGCACAAGGAAATTGGGGTGTTTCAGAAAAACAGTGACTCATCTGAGAAGAACATCCCAAATGTGTTTTTTGGCAGCGGCAGAGCAAACAATGCATCAAAGCAAAAGGTCAGAGGTCAAAGGTTCAATCGGTGCGGCGCACTTTGGGTTTTCAGAGCGTGTAACAGGATTGTACAGAGCAGCAGTCAGCAGAGGCTCAGAGACACGCCAAGAGCTCGCCTCTGATGAAGTGGAAAATGCAGTAAAGGAGATAAACAGCCTCACGTGTCCTCATGCCTTCAGAGAAGCAAAACATATTATTAATATCAAACAGCAAATATTCCTGCGTATCTGCACTGATCTGAGCGGAGATCTTCTACATGTATTTAATTATAAAACTGTTACATGCACTTATAAAACTGAAATGTTGACTTCAATCAAATGTATTACTGTATGTCAACAGATTTCACACATCTGTATTAGGTTGGTTGGAAACAATAATGTTACGTTTAAATAGGTTCAACTTAACATTATTGCTTTCAACTACCGTAATACAGTTGTGTGAAATCTGTTGACATACAGTAATACATTTGATTAAAGTCAATGTTTCAGTTGTTGTCCCTTGTCTTACTAATTAAAAAATAGTACATACTCTTGCATTGTGAGTGTATTACTGTTGGTGTAAAATAATATACATTGTTTAGTTTTACAATGATGCATACATGCTCTACATTTAGCAAACAAAGTAATGATTACTGTGACATTAACAAATCAATAGGATGTAAAATAGAAATTCATCAGTATTAGAACTGGCGGTACAAGCAACAACAAAAAAAGAAAATCTAGAGTAGCAGCAAATCAGATGTCCCAAAATTGTCAAAAAAACATAATCTGGAAAAAAAATATATAATTGAGATTGCATTTTATAGAACTGGAAATGGATGTTATCTCTTTGTTTCTTATTTATTTTCTTTTACTTATTTGTCTTTGTATTAAGTAGTATTGCTTGTATTAGTGCAACGAGAATATTGAAACTCTGTTTGCATCATGACGCCTGTGTTGTTACATAAATGTTATATCACTTTCACATTTGTCTCTTCCTCATACTGTTTGTTTTTCTTAGACCAAAATATAACCCTGTTCACTTCAGAAGGTGATTTAATCAAATGTTTTGTTTGCATTTATTTCAACACCTTCTACTTCTAAGGTGCCACTACTTGGAGACAAATAGAGATGTGAGAATAGAATATTTTATTACCGACTGTATATATACGTAGGAGAGATGAGTCAGCTGCTCTACTCCCACATCCTACTTGAAATGCTGGTGATCAGATGATGTTTGTTACTATGGATACCATTCAATGCTTCATTAAATAAACTAATCGTTACCTGGTCTCAGAGTGGCTGCGTGAGGCATGTGTTTATTCATTCATTCATATGTTATTCTTTTTAGAATTGCCTTTCAGTGTGCAGATTAGCTTTATTTAGCATTATCTCATCATTATCATAATCATCTCTCCCTGTTGCATACGTGAAGTGGAAATGCAGCTATGAATAGTAATGTCAGTACTTTACTTTAGAACATACCGACTTAACATTTTCATAAATCCCAGTATTCATCCATGTTATTGAGCGACGAGGAGCAAATGCATTTTACTATTGTATTTTATTTCATATCTGAATGGTTTTATTTGTATAGGAAGGTTAGAAAATAAAACAACTCTAGTCCGTTAGTTCCAATGTGTTTTTGTATAATTCTCTAGGAGATGCAACTTGCCAAAACGTTGTTTAAATTCACACATTTCCTGACAGGAGAGCCATTTGTTGCAGTGAGGATAATGACTTGTCTGTAACAAGTGAAGGCGGAAATAGTGTGACATTGTTTGAAGAAATCAGGAAACGTTGAGGAAGAGGTCAGGAACATCAAACTCTGACACTGGACTCCGTTATTAACCCTCTGTCTCTTTAACACAGTCCACTTTGATCTCTATGTCCCCTAAACTCAATCAATTAGTTATAGTTTGCTAAGCCTAACCACACTTTAACAACAGAGGTATCAGATCAGATACACAACAGACTCTTTCTGTAATGATCATGTTTCTCAGAGGTCAATTGCTAATAATACAATGTAAGGCCAGAGTAAGCAAGTGTTTTCCATCTAGCCACGAGAGCAAACACATTTTCTTTTTATGAGAGTTTGTCCGTACACACATTTTAATAACTGCTGATTTATTCTCCTGTTTAAAGATACTCATCTGAAGATTCCCTGGTTTGATCAACACTAAAGGCTGATTTCCATTTTTAAGTTTTTACTAGGACTGCCAACATTAATTCATCTAGAAACCTTAATGCATTAAACAATTAACACATTACCAATTCTGACCTATGCCATGAAATATACACATCTAAAATGCATTATTGCATATTTATAAATGTAATACAGCTTTTAAAGCCTAATTTTAGTTTGGTGCTCTGAAACTGACGAGTCATGCAACATCTTAATGCTTCAGTAGCTTCCTGCTTACATATTTGATTGCCTTTTGATTTGACACCACTAAAGATGTTTTATACAAACCATTTAGAAACCACATTTTACTTTACTACTTTTTAACACAGTTGGAACAAGTACTGATATCTTGTACTTAAGTAAAAGTAGAAGTACTCAGATCTTGTACTTGAGTAAAGTAGAAGTACTCAGATCTTGTACTTGAGTAAAGTAGAAGTACTCAGATCTTGTACTTGAGTAAAGTAGAAGTACTCAGGTCTTGTACTTGAGTAAAGTAGAAGTACTCAGATCTTGTACTTGAGTAAAAGTAGAAGTACTCAGGTCTTGTACTTGAGTAAAAGTAGAAGTACTCAGATCTTGTACTTGAGTAAAAGTAGAAGTACTCAGGTCTTGTACTTGAGTAAAAGTATAAGTACCAGAGTGTAGGAATACTCTGTCACAGTAAAAGTCCTGCATTCAAAATGTTCCTCCAGTGAAAGTAGAAGTACTCAGATCTTGTACTTGAGTAAAGTAGAAGTACTCAGATCTTGTACTTGAGTAAAGTAGAAGTACTCAGGTCTTGTACTTGAGTAAAGTAGAAGTACTCAGATCTTGTACTTGAGTAAATGTAGAAGTACTCAGATCCTGTACTTGAGTAGAAGTACTCAGGTCTTGTACTTCAGTAAAAGTAGAAGTACTCAGATCCTGTACTTGAGTAGAAGTACTCAGGTCTTGTACTTGAGTAAAAGTAGAAGTACTCAGGTCTTGTACTTGAGTAAAAGTAGAAGTACTCAGGTCTTGTACTTGAGTAAAGTAGAAGTACCAGAGTGTAGGAATACTCTGTTACAGTAAAAGTATTCTAAATGTTCCTCCAGTGAAAGTAGAAAGTACTCTCATCTAAATGTACTTAAAGTAGCGACAGTAAAAGTAGTCATTGTTTGATTGGTCCATTTCAGAATGATATCTCTGATATGTTTTATAATGATTGATCATTAAAGTGTTCTCAGAGCTGGTAAAGGCGCAGCTAGTTTGAATGGCTTTGTATACTGCAGGGTAGCTGCTGGATTTACTCCAGGTGAACTACAGTCTGAATTAAGGGCTGATTATATTGGAGTAAAAGTACAACATTTACCTCTGAATTGTAGTGGAGTAGAAGTACAAAGTAGCATAAAATGGAAATTCTCAAGTAAAGTACCTCAAAACTGCACTTAAGTACAGAACTTGAGTAAATATACTTAGTTACTTTACACCACTGCTACTTTAATAACAATATGTGAATGGTGACCCAATGTCTTGAATTAGGAGCAAATACCTTATGAAGGACTTCACACACAAATGAGGTAAAAGCTGGTAATGTAATACTTTAGGAACATTCTAGATAACCTGCAGTGAAGGTGCTGAGAATTTGAGTGCGGGAGCAGAAGAAGGGCCCAGGTCCTCCTGAGACGTGAGCCCATGACCCTATAATTATGCGCCCCAAAGCTCCCACACAACCCCAGCACCCACGCAGTTGCTATCACTGCTTGCAGGCACTGAGGTCTGCGAGGGGACAACCAGAGGGGAAAGTCCACGTAATTTCAGTTCCAGGTTCCCCAGTCCTTCAACCCCCGCAGGTCAGCAACCTCCCCTTCACAGCACCAGGCTGGTACTTCATATCTGACATTGATCTGCACTTCAAAACCACAAGAGAGCGTCACGTTCATCCCTCAGCTGACACAAACCATTTGTCGAGATGGTTCCTGACAGCCTTCAGCTCTGCCCCCGCCACTAGTAGAGCCACGAGCAGCGTTTTTATTTTGCATTGCAAAGCAGGGTTTTGCTCTGTGACTGGACTGGTATCCCAGCACATGACCATGACATGTTCAAAAGACAGGCAGCTATATGTCCCTATTAGTACCGTCCACAGAGAACAGGGTGTCAGTGTAGTGACTAAGTTGAGGCTCAGTGCAACTCAAAAACTCGCAAAGTCATCTACTATTATAAAACCGCATTTCCCTGAAAAAAATGGTGGACCTCTTATAAGAGACAATGACTTTGTTCAGTTTTGTAAATGATCCCTGGCTGGATACATTCAATGTTTTAGTATTTGTTATGTTTATTTTTGTATCTTTGCTTTTTAATGACTGTTTTTAAATGCCGTTTTCTAATGTGTTTGTGCTGCACTATTTCTTAATGCTCTTAATGTCTTTTATTTTTGTAACGCACTTTGAATTGCCTTGTGTTGAAAGGTGCTATATAAATAAACTTTCTTTGCCTTGCCTATATTCATTTATACAGTGGCCCTTAAAGGTTTCCTATTATGCTCGTTTTAGGTATATATTATAGGTCTCATATATAAACGCCATATTATATATGTTAGGTAAACCACATCCAGCATTATTTCTGAAACAGTATGGAGCTCAAACGTTTCTCTCAGTTCACCACAAGGACAGGACCTTTATATTACACACAGTCTCTCCAGAACAGCGTTAGCTCTGAGTGCTAGCTATGTTTGCTAATGTAAACACAGACCATAACACTTCCAGAACACGTGGGGCATTGTTTCTGATACAGCACATAGGTTGTTCTTTCTTTACCGCTAAAACAGTGACATTATATGTATTATATATATCACAACTTTACTCTAATAATAATAATAATAATAATAATAATAATACATTTATTTTGTAAGCGCTTTTCAATCCCTCAAAGACACTTTACAGATGAAAAATAAGTAATTAAAATACATTTAAAAACACAGAAACACAAGAAAACGCAGAAAAGTAGATACATTGTAAATAGAACAGCACAATACAACAGTCAGACAGAACAAAAACAGAATTAGGAAAAGTGGTGGTTAAGAATTATAGGCAGAGTGGAACAGGTGTGTTTTGAGTAGTGATTTGAAAAGTGTGAGGTCATTGCAGTCACGGATGTGGTTGGGGAGGGAATTCCAGAGGGTAGGGGCAGCAACGGAGAAGGCTCTGTCTCCCCAGGTTCTGTGCTTGGTTTTAGGGACAGTGAGGAGGTTGGCATCAGAGGAGCGGAGGTGACGGGGAGGGGTGTAGTGGTGGAGCAGGTCAGTGAGGTAGGAGGGGGCCTGGTTGTGGAGGGCTTTGTGGGTGAGAAGGAGGAGTTTGAATTGAATACGCTGAGGGACGGGGAGCCAGTGGAGGTTCTGGAGGACAGGGGTGATATGATCGCGTGAACGGGTGTGAGTGAGAAGACGGGCGGCGGAGTTTTGAATGTATTGGAGTTTATGGAGGAGTTTGGAGGTTGTACCATAGAAAATGCTGTTGCAGTAGTCGAGGCGGGATGTAATGAAGGCGTGGATCAGGGTTTCGGCGGCAGTGAAAGATAGTGACGGGCGGAGGCGGGAGATGTTTTTGAGGTGAAAGAAGGCTGTTTTGGTGACTTGTTTGATGTGATGGTTGAAGCTGAGGTTATTGTCGAAGATGATACCAAGGTTGCGGCAGAGGGGGGAGGGGGACAGTGTGGAGTTGTTGACCGTGAGGTGGAAATCTTGAGCTGTTTGGGTGAGGGAATTTGGACCAATGAGGATCATATCAGATTTGTCGTAGTTTAGTTGTAAAAAGTTTTCTTGCATCCAGGTTTTAATTTCCGAAAGGCAGTTTGACAGGATGGAGTGGGTTACAGGGGTGATGGATTTTGTTGAAATGTATAGTTGGATGTCGTCAGCGTAGCAGTGGAAATGGATACCAGGGCGACGGATGATTTGGCCAAGGGGAAGGAGGTAGACGATGAAGAGGAGAGGACCAAGCACAGAACCCTGGGGGACGCCTTGGGACAGTGGAGCAGTTGTGGAGGAGCAGTTGTTGACATAGATGAACTGTTTTCTGTCAGTGAGGTAGGAGTGTAACCAGGTGAGGGCAGTGTCGGTGATGTTGAGAAGGGATTTCAGGCGGGAGAGTAGGATAGAATGGTTGATGGTGTCGAAGGCGGCGGAGAGATCAAGGAGGATGAGAATGGAGAGTAGGCCGGAGTCGGAGGAGAGAAGGAGGTCATTTGTGATTTTGAGGAGGGCGGTTTCGGTGCTGTGTTGGGTGCGGAATCCAGATTGAAATTGTTCAAAGAGGTCATTATTGTTGAGGTGGGATTTGATTTGAGAGGCAACGACGCGTTCCAGTATTTTTGACAGAAATGGGAGGTTGGAAATGGGCCGGAAATTGTTCATGATGTCAGGGTTTAGACCGGGTTTTTTGATGATGGGGGTGACAGCAGCTAGTTTGAGTGAAGGGGGAACGGAGGGAAAGCTGAGGGAGGAGTTGATGATTTTGCAAATAAGTGGGGCGATGGTGGGGAAACAGTACTTAACTAAGTTCTAAGTTCCTCCTGCAGAGATCCTGCTGAACACACACACACACACACACACACACACACACACACACACACACACACACACACACACACACACACACACACACAGCTGGGGAGGGGATTTAGCTCGCGGACTGTATAGGTTGGGACCCGTCACGTGGGCGGGACGTTGCCAGGAGTTCAATGTTTTCAGAGATGTGGGTAAGGAGGAAAAGAGAGAGGGTTGTATTTTCTGACAATTTGTGAGCCTCCTTACACACCGGGGACACATATTTAGGTATAGAAGACAGCAAAAAGTGCATTTTGCATAATAGGGGACCTTTAATGGCGAAACCCAATAATTAATAAAACACACATTTCATTTCAAACATTTATCAAAAACTAAGTCTTAAACATACACAAACAAAAAATGAATGGAACAAAACAGCAACATTTGAAAAAGACAACAGTTCCAAACTCTGTTTACCCGGACCATTGTGGCCTTCGCTGTGCGCCCACCACTAAAATAACTTGGTTTAAATATTATTAAAAAATATGTCTGTAGGGGAAATCGCAAAGCATTTGTATTACAAAAAGAATAAATTCTCTGAGTAATATATGCAGGGAGAGTTTGGGTAGGAGAGACAAACTACAATCATTTTAAACAAAAAACAGCAAAGTTAACTCCTCATCAGTCGAGCTAAGCATGATGGGAAATGTCAGCTGGTTCGAGCTCCAAAGAAAGAAAAGTATTTTTCTTTGTTTCAGACTGACAGACAGGAACTATTGCACCGATAGGGTACTTACACTTCGAAGACCCTTTGCTTAACCGCTCAGAGGAAGGTTGTTATGCAAAGATAGCATGTCACATGTTGTGGGTGTGAGTGAAGAGTCCAGTGTGTGTCTTTGTTGCATTCCTCACACTCATCACCGAGCACAACAGACGCCAGACATGTACTAATCCCTGTTAACATGTCAACACAGTACTGTAGGTGAAATGAAAAACAAAACTAAATACTCACACACTGTTTCTGTTCATCTCGCTACAGATTTACGTTTAAGGCCCACTCAACAAATTTGAAAGATAATTCAATACTGCTCTTACAAATAAAAAGTTGCATTAATAAGTAGTGAAACTAATCTTTGCTGACTTCAGTGAAGTTTATCGGTTTTGCCAGAGTCGGTCTGGTGTGAGCAGTAGCTTCAGGAGGCTACGGTTATCAACTGAAGACAGATGCAGGTCAGCGCTCTGACTTTTCTCTAAATATTACACAAAGTGTTTAGCATGTCACAGATAACCGGGTTGCATGTCATTCCTCTTTTCACTCCCCTCATTTCTTCATACTAGTCTTATTTTGTAAATGGTCAAATTTGAGAAATAACACAAGTGTTTAATAACGATAATGAATATGAATAACAAAACACAAAACACGTAGTAATTTATAATAAGAAAATAATAAATATACTTCACTGTATATGGATAAACTGGAAATGACATTAGTATATGGCCACTTCTGACAGTTTCTGATATGTTTGTGGTTAGAACCCTGAAATAAGGTCTGTGGTTAACACAAGCTGAAGAGATTTTCAAATGTTGTTCAATGTATACAGCTTCTATGAGTCGTCCAAAAAATGGTGGTTTCAAAATAATGTCTAAATTTGATGCCAAACATTAGCCGCCTTTAGCTTATCGGTGGTGACATGAGGTCATGTGACCGTGCTGTTCCTTTATAAATGGTGTATTTCTGGTCAGCCTACAAAAAACAAGTCATCACTGCACCACAACTGCTGGGCAAAAAGATAACTTTAGGGTTTGATTTATGTTATTTTGTGAGCACCCTAGTATCATTTTATATATTATTATAGGATAGCCAATAAGGTTTTTACTCCTGCAGTCTTTCAAATGTACCAACAAAATAATGTGTCAGTTCCCATATTGGGAAGTTTCACAATACAATACAAAACTGGCATTTTGAAATGTCTACACTAAAGCATTTCTATTTTTGTGTTTTGATGGAAGCCAAGAGTGATGACAAGGGATATATTTTAGCTAAGTGATGTCATATGGCTCTCTTTGCCACAGTCCTCTGCCTAAGCCCTCTCAAATAATCCATCTCATCTCTCAGGACTCTGAGAATTTAAAGGATCTCCTCCAAGGGCCCCACTGAACCATTTCTGGGACTAGCCTGTCTTTCCCTTCAGCTAAGAAGTGACCCTGAGGATCATGGGACCCTGCCTGCTGCTTAACCTCCAAACATGAACCTTCCTGGGAGGGAAGAGTGTGATTTATTCAGTGACAGATCCGAGCGGCTTCCTGCGTTGTGATTAACAGAGTGCGACCAGATCTCAAATCAGACTCAGAGCTGTTGAAGTTTACTAGAGGCTTTGCTTCATTTCCTATCAGCAAACCACAGATGCTTCCTGCAGTCACTACCCCCCCGCTGATGACAAACTCTTTACTACTGTTATTCATGTGTGAGTCTAATTCGCCCATAGCCCTCTTTATATATGTATACTGCTCCTAAATGAAACAGCTCAAGTAGCTGTAAGATTTGTCTCACACCCGACAATATCGCCAGAAAGGCAGTGCGGGCAGAGGAACAATAACTCTATACATAATAATGTATAATTCATGTTGTGGTTGACTTTTAACGAGGTGCTAACAATCCTGACATGTTGCCCACTCAACACTCACTGCATGAATTCGTAATACTTTTTATGAACTGCGTCAGTCTGAGGTGTTTATCTATAATAACAATCTAGAATTGTAACTTAGCAACATCCCATTGTCGTCTGCAGCTCATATACATGACTAAAGGGTTAGTCCTGGGGAGTTGTACATACAGATTGGCTCCTTTCAGCAACACGCCTGTTAGTGATAAGCCCCGAAAGAGAAACACCAACCAAGAGCACACACTGTGTAAAGTAAGTACGATTACTCAAGTACTGTACTTGAGTACAATTTTGAGGTACAATTTATTTGAGTATTTGCATTTTATGCCACTGTACTTCTACTTTAGAGGTAAATGGTGTACTTTTTCTCCACTACATGTATTTAATCCCTTCAGTTACTTTACAGATCTGGATTAATGATGGCAAATATAATCAGCCCTTAAATCAGACTTTAGTTCACCTGGAGTAAATTCAGCAGCTACCCTGCAGTATACAAAGCCATTCAAACTAGCTGCACCTTTACCAGCTCTGAGAACACTTTAATGATCAATCATTATAAAACATATCAGAGATATTATTCTGAAATGGACCAATCAAACAATGACTACTTTTACTGTCGCTACTTTAAGTACATTTAGATGAGAGTACTTTCTACTTTCACTGGAGGAACATTTAGAATGCAGGACTTTTACTGTGACAGAGTATTCCTACTCTCTGGTACTTCTACTTTACTCAAGTACAAGATCTGAGTACTTCTACTTTTACCCAAGTACAAGACCTGAGTACTTCTACTTTTACTCAAGTACAAGATCTGAGTACTTCTACTTTTACCCAAGTACAAGATCTGAGTACTTCTACTTTTACTCAAGTACAAGACCTGAGTACTTCTACTTTTACCCAAGTACAAGATCTGAGTACTTCTACTTTTACTCAAGTACATGATCTGAGTACTTCTCCTACCTCTGCACATCCTTTATTCTCTTTGATTCCCCAGTATTGAACTGAAATGCATGTAGAATTTGTGCCTGAATGTTTTTTAATGCTCTTTGTTTCCTTGTCAGCTGCTCACTGCATGCATTAATGTGCTGCTTTGTGCTGCTTTCCTCTAACCAGGGGGGGTGTGCACATGTGTGGGTGTGCTATCTCAATATACTGTCATAAAGAAGCTGTTCACCACTCACATTCCTCGCCTCCATATCTCTCAGCATGACAGCCACTGAGTAACTACAAGATATTGTCTGAGCTCACGATAAGAGTGGGAACAAATAAAAGTCTACATGTTTCTGGACCACGAGAATGATTTCATGTGCACACGTCTTTGATCGCCTGCCTGTGTCTATATATTTCAAATATGAATGTGTTTCAGAATGCGAGATGAATATTGTGACATGTTTTTTGGAAATGACATGACCTATGAGCAACATGACCCTATTTGCTGCTTCACACACACGGAGCAGTTTTTCTGTGAGCGTTCATATTGAGCTGCCTGTAAAGAATATTATTTTGTCAGGATAAAATCTGTGTTCTTTCTCATCAGGATATTTTTTGGCAGAAAGGAAAACATCAGTTTGTTAATAAAGCGACATGACAGGATTCAGGCTACCGAAACATGAGTGTTATTGTTTTGGAACCAATTTCCATTTCCACTTTCAGTTGGTCGGGCAAAATGGAAAATGGAAAAGTTTAACATTAATAAGAAAACAAATAGTTCCGCTGTTTTTTTAAGGCCTTTATACCACAAATCATAGTGTTGACCAGTAAATAGGGTTACTGGTGGACTTGCATTAAAGCTCACACTACTAATAAAAGGCAAGCTATATCGCTATAAATTACAACAATGTATACACTTAAACACTAAATACACTATGGATATAATAACATATATATATATACATGTTAAAAAAATTAAGAGACCACTCCAAATGTTTCTTAAATCTCAATCTCCACATGTATGGCAGCCATTCCAGTTTCTGTTGAATTCCAACACAGAGAAATTGTGTCAGTAGTTTATAAAATACAATTTAAAAAAAGTCACGTAACTCAAAGACATGCCTATAAATTATAAAACAAGAGAAAATGATAATGCTGAAGTGGTCTCTTCATTTTTTTCGCGGCTGTATTTATAATATGTTATAATTGGGGTGTCAACCTTATCGTGTTAACGATAGAAATAAATATGGAATCATTTAAGCAAATTAATCACTCTACACATTATCACATTACGAGTTGCTCTCATAATTTGAGCGCAGATTGTTTTGTGTGCATGGCAGTGAAAAGGCAAAAGGTGCAGAGGAATCGGCACAAGAGACTAATAGCTGGATTGACAACACTGTATGTACAGTACAGTATATGCATATAAATTCAGACAAACGGAACCTTAAATATAATTTTAAAATGTATGTTAATATAAAGGCCATCATTATCCCCCCTAAACTACCGGTCATACAGTGCAGCAACAACACTCCTGAGTGTGAGTATGGCTGTGTTTGGTCATTTATGAACTCAATGCTAATTTTCAAGAGGAATATTGGGTCGTTCCATATTCTTGCTTTAATTGAATTATAAAAACGATTGTTTTGTTCTCCAAGTTGGCTCTTTGCATCCTGAACCACTGGTGCTGCTCTGATGCAAGCTATGATTTATGTACATTTCATAAAGGATAAAATGAAATGCTAATGAAGGAGTGTTACCCTGCAGTGTTATGATATTTTACCCTACATGTGCTGTATTCAGTTACACCACATTAGACCTCATGTCTCAGCACTCGGCAGTTTTGTCATTATCATGATGGCCATCAGAAACTTGATTGGAAACATGTAATGAACATCCTGTTAACATGACTCTGCTAGTTACACGTGGCGCTGACCCGGCCTAATTATTGGATTGATCTGAGAGAGAATGAGTCGTGTTGACCAACCAGCTCCGATCTTGTGACAGAGCTCCAACATCTGCTGGTGTGTGTCATAGAGAAGTATTCCCCGTTGGATTCTATTGATCTAGCTGTGTAAATACGGCTATAGTTTGCTGCCTAACATGCTGCAGATGTTTTCCAGGAAACCCTCTTATATATCGGCCGGTCAGGATGAGAAGAAATTCATTCAAACCCGGGCTGCTCCAATGTCCACAGGCTCAGGTCATGCTTAGGTAAAGGCTTGTAGTTAAAAGCTCCCTACAAGCCATTCCAACACTGTAATGTCAATCTGACTGACGTTTATTGTCCGTGTTACAGTGCTTTCATGCTTGTGTGCAAACACACAGACACACCATCATACTCTGCCGGAGCATGAACCCTAAAAACAAAATGCCCACAAAAGTGATGCACCTGCCTGCTGTATTTCACGACCAGAGCGCTCACCCCCTCACCCTGTCAGTGACAGTGGGGTCCGTGTTTCTGTTGGACCCCTCGCTCTGTTTTCCTTCAGCATCTGGGGCCAGCTTACAGGGAGGCTTCACACGGGGGCTTGTTTCAGCCATCACAGGGCACAGGGGAATGTCTTAGCAGATACTGAGGGAAATACTGTGTGAAATTTTGGGAAAGATCAAGCTACAAAATGACAAGCTCTTCACCGGAAGGTGCTCCATCTTTGACTTGCCAAACATCTTTCATTAAAAGTGACAATTTGACATGGATACCACATGGATTTCACAAATATAATACAACAAAAACACAACACACACCCTGAACACAAAATATGTGATATTTGCTGATCCTCTTAGCAATTTTTTTTTCATGACAGCAGTTTTGATGCTCAGTCCTGACCATGAAATTGTTAAATGCCATGCTATACACAGTGTGCGCCCCTGAGACCATTTACATGCTACTGTATCATATCCTATTCTCAGTCATGTTAGGGACATGGTGCTTACATGAGACATGTAGCAGAGGCCAAATCTGTCAGCTTGTGTCTCATTCAGTATGGATCAACTCATGTTTGTTAGTAGTTGTATGGCTTCTGTCAGTTCACCTATCCATAAGAGTAATTAAAGATACTTCAAATAAATCATGATGGTAAATTGTCCCCAGTAAAGAAGAGAAAAACAGCGCAGGAGACGGAAAGATTAAAAGACAGAAAGCTGGACATCAGATAAATCAGCAGAAAAAGACAGACAGGAAGTAAACACTAATGGGAACAGTAGAAGAAGACAGAGAAAAAGTAAATACTGTAGGGAACAGCAGAAGTAGACAGGAAGTAAACAATAAACGGAATGTCAGAAGAACACAAACAGGAAATAAACACTGACAGGAACACGGTATGGGCTCTGGCAGTGTTTAAAGGCTGCTCTGAACAGACTTGGACAGTTACAGAATGGACTGTTTTTTTTTTCTCAACAGAAGCAATACAAATCATTACTCACTTAATGATCACTTACATAATCCAAAAATATACCTGTTTAAAATAACCGAGAATGTCCTATACTTACATATCTTTGGGCCCATAGAGTAAGCGCATTGTTGTTTCCCCTTTCACTGCCCTTTCAAGGACTCAATCATTCAAATAAAGACTGATTCATTGTACTTTGGATTTGCTTAACAAGACGATATTTGCTGTAAAACCCCTCGGACAGAGCGCCTCAGTGCCGACAGGATCGTCAGCTGATTGCTGGAGTTTAGTTTGGTGATATCAGACATGAGCTCGCATGAAGCTTCAAATGGGATGTATCAATTACCAGGTACAAAATCAAGCTACGTCTTTGGCTAATGGCAGAGGTGGGAAGTAGTGGAGTAACCCTAATCCTACTGTACATAAATACATTATTCTGGTATCAGTACTTTACTCCACTACTTATTTTTCTGATGACTTTTTACTTTTACTTCTTACATTTTTAAAACACAAACCTGTACTTTATTTTTCTTACATTTTTCTAAACAGGCTCGTTACTTTAGTTTGAATCTTGGTGGCTTGATCACTATTATTTAGAGTCATTGTGTGCCTATTTATTTTAACACGATCCGTGTATCCATCATTTCCTCTTATCTAAAGAAGAGGGACCAATGAGAACTCAAGTCTATTCCAACCATCCTCTGAACCGGAAGCAACTGCGAACCACGCCAGTACCAGAACCGCAGCTAGCAGAATAACAGCGGACGTAAGGGTAGAAGCGGAACAGGTAGAGGAGGTGGAGGGACTGAGTGAAAATACAGAGAGCAGCAGAGATATCCATCTCCCTCAACTAGGGCCTTACATGAGGGAGATGTTCGCTATTACCGCCGCACAAAATGATTCATGGCGGATGCGAGGCGAATTGTGTCGACCCAAAACCAAGGAACTTTTGGCTTTTATCCCTGCCCCCCACATCCCTGATTTATCAATATAAAGTGAGGTCCATTTAGCAGTTATTCTATACAACGGTTTTTAGTTATCGCTACTTTTTACTTGAGTACATTTCAAAGCCAATACTTCTTTACTTTTACTTGAGTAAGGAAGTTTAGTCAGTACTTCTACTTTTACCAGAGTATTTTTAAACTCGAGTATCTGTACATTTACTTGAGTGAGGGATGTGTGTACTTTTGCCATCTCTGACTAATGGTAAACCAAATACAGTGTGTCATGTTGGGAGGGCCTTGTCTTACCCTCCAGTGGATGTGCTGCGTTTATCTGTGTCCATCAGCACATTCATTTGGTCCAGAGGGAAATCTCAACAAGTATTGAAAATACAAATCCATTGACAACAAAGTTTGAAAGGACTAATGATATATATATTCTGTGAGCATTGAAATAAGCCTGAATGGGGCATCCTGACAGTTTGTCGAGGTGTGTGAGACCCCCCCGTCTGCTGTCACTCCCCACTGAAACTATCCAACATAGCAGAACTGTCACCAAAAATAATCTTAAAAAACAACTAAGAATTAACCATGACAAGACAGCAAAGAGCTTCACACACAACCTGCTCCATATTGAGCTATTTGTATTCATGCTCTGATGCCCGTCGATACATCTGTGACAACAACTGGAAGCGGTTGTCGTGCAGCACTGCTCTGTATATTGTTCAAATAAGCAGGGCCGATATCTGATTTCCAGTCAGATGCAGTCATGTGAACTTGTGGCATATTAATTGGGTTGAGTGCATACGTGCCAGGGAGATGACTTTGAGCGAGTGCACAGAGTCATTAGATGGAGGGCTGTCTGCTGACTGTGTGTAGATAATATGTCACAGAGGCCCTGCAGTCACACAGCAGGATGTGACTGCAGCCAGAGCCACTGACACACTGATTTAATGATCATACAGCACTAGATCACGATTGCACTATCAGTATCATGTACAAACCTAACCTAGAACTGGTGATGAAGGACTGTGTTGTTTGCCTAGACAAATGCATAAAGCTTTTTCTTTATGTAGCTCATTGTTTTAACACAACCAGTACACTCAACATTTTTTACCAAAGACCTGCGATAACTACAACCTGCTCAGCCCCAAACAGCACACAAAGTTAGAAACTAGCTAAAGTGTTAACACAATCCCAGTTAATGTGTGTAATTAAACACACATTAACTGGGACATGCTTGTTTACCAGTGTGTAAACAAGCATGTTCTCCATTTTTTTTCTATTCATAAACTTTTATTGATTTCAAACACAAATTGACAGGGATGGCAGAGCAGTTGTGATTGACAGTGTCACTTTACAGTTGTGCAGCTCAAATAACATACGATACATTACAACAACAAACAGTCGGCTTTGTCATACAACAAAATAAAGACAAACACATAATAACCTCATTCTCTTTAGGTAAGAATACAAATAAATAACAATGTTTTAACTAAATGAGTAGAGCAAATAAATTGAAAAAAAAGATTTGGGTCTTATTCCGGAATATCTGGGAAGGTCATCCTCTTTGCCTAGGCAAGAAGGCCCCAGACATTTTGGAACTTCCTGGAGGAGCCTCTCAGTGTGTAACAGATTTTTTCAAGCTGTAAATTATCAAAAATGTCTCTTATCCACATAGTGTGGGAAGGTGGTGTTGGTGATTTCCATCTTGTCAAATATTTGTATTTGTTTTGCTTCTCTTTGTATTTCGCTGCTGCAACGCAAAAATGTCCCAGTTTGGGATAAATCAAGTACTTCTGATTCTGACTTCTGAAGGCCTCTTGCTAGTAATGTTGCAAAGGCTATACGGTCTGCTTTGAGTCTAGGCAGGTTGCGAAATACTGCAGTAATGGCACTAGGCACTATAAGCATCCCAGTTACTCCATAACAAATTTTAAGGTAAAAATATATATCAGATAGTGCTTTCAGCTTGTCTTTAGTCAAACAGTCCACTACATCAAGAGAAATGTCCCCAAAAGGTCCTAAAAGTGACAAAGTGACAAAGCTCCATGGCAACATTATCATAATACCTCCTGTTTATATCAGCCAAGACATAATCAGAGCCACTATGGTCAAATCCCCAACAATTCATAACATATTCACCCATCAATGATGTAAGACAGATAAACAATACAAAATGCACAAAACTGTCTTTATTCAATCAGTATATAAATTGACTTTACTGTAGCTCAGACGTCTCACACATGCGGGTTGTGAATGGACATACACACATTAAATCATAAATAAAACCAACTTTATGCCAAAGGATTGCATGTCTGTGTAAGTAGAAAGAAATAATCTGAAAATAACAATAGATTATATGAGGCTATAGTGTATGGAAGTTATCCGAGGGCAAACGGATTCCCAGCGGCAGCAGCTCTACATCAGGCTTGCATGGTTACATGAATGGGTAATGAGGGCAATCGTTTATTAGATTTGATGTTTCATTATGTGTTGTAATTATTTGCACCACTGATATTATTGTGATGGAGGGATAGATGCTCAGGAAGTGAGGTTGGTGAAATATTTCATTTATTTGAATCTGGTGGGTCATGCCATGACTGTTCCCATCAGCACAGACTAATAAATTGGTATTTGTTCTATCTCCTCACATGTAAAACACAAGACAAATGCACATAATGCTGCAAAATGACACTTGTGGGCCAACAATGAATCTCACAAGATGAGAAATTGCTTAACAGAATCATTTGCCCGCGCTGTTTTCGAGACTTTTTCCAAAAAGGCGACCATGCAGGCACTCAATCTCACTGCCTGCTCCCTTTCCACGACACAAGCTGTCACATTCTGATGGCGGCTCTCATATTTGGAACAAATTATCTGTAGAAGTCCTATAGAAAATATGCCGTCCACTTCTTGACACGCCTAATGAAAATGGATGGCTGGGGAAGCGTGAATGGGAGCAGACACCTGACAGTCTATTGTCTCCCTCCATCAGCGCACAGGAGTCAGCTCAATCCGGCAACACATCTCTCCCAGTGGAAATGAAGATGTCCCGTCTAATGGGAAGCATAATGGTTGTGGACAGATGGAAGACATCTCGCTTTAGCCCTTATTCTCCTGCTCAGTAATGAAGGCACGGCTTGTTGACAGATAAGAGTTTGTGAAAAACAGGATAAAGAAGTGTGTCGCTGTTTAGGATCTAGGCCTCAAAGAATATACAGGAAACAGAATAAACCATGGCACAATATTGGAATGTGTATCGGTGTACATAATGTACTACCAGGTGTGTGTGTGTGTGGGAGAAATAATGGTGCTCTGCTCCCTGCCTCAGAGTATCAGGTCAATACCGCTCCCAGGGATGCGGGGCCCCTGGCAGGCAGGTCATGTCACTGGCTGTAAAAATAGCGCCTGGCAATCCAATAGCTCTGATTTATGAAGCATGTCAATACCCAGACTGTAACAATGCATCGGTCGGGGGATGATTGGTGTGTCTCAGTTTGACAATAAGCACAGCCTTGCTGCAAGATTGACACTTTACCCAGCGCCATGAACCCATCATCTGGGCGGGGAGAGGACTACTGCAAATAATCCTTAACTTTCCTTCTGTTGTTTCAGGATTCTTTTTTGTTTACTCTAAAGGGAACATGTTCATTTTTCCGATTTCAGAACAATTTCTAACCAAACACTTCGAGAACAATATAGATTTATATATATATATATAATACATACTGGGCCTGGGAGCAACATCGCGCACCTTAGAACTAACACACAACAGACACCAACCAATTCAGATAAACTAATTAGGCTAAAATAAACATCAACCATACAACTGAAGGCCTGTCCATGCCACAGTGGGCTATTGTCTTAACGTCCCCATTGTCCTACCTTAAAACTTTATGCGTTGTGTATTGGTCGCAGCAAATCTGGCGATTATGTCACTGTAATCCACTTGTCTTGCCGTATGGTTCTCGATGGACAACACAGCCAAAACTGACAGTCTTTCCTGGGACATCGTCGATCTCAAATATGTCTTGATCAATTTCAGTTTGCTGAAAGAGCCCTCTGCACTTGCGACAGAGAATGGAATTGTAAGAAACACCTGGCAAGCAGCAGTTGTGTTCGGAAATACCGATTTCATGTCTCTGTCAACTAAAAAATCCAACACTTCAGAGGGGGTTTTCACATCACCTGGGAGCAGATGTGACAAAAATCCAAATTCACTGTCCAGTTAACCACCATCAATCCCCCCACAAACTCTGCAAGCTTTTCACAGGCCCCTCTGTGTTTGACAATTTTTTGGACATTTCTAATATCTTCCAAAATGTGAGAAAGACGATTGCACTCACGCAAATATGAAAAGCGCTCTTCTGTCTCTGTTATCACTGTGTCGACCAGGCAGTTGAAAAACTTTTCCTCGCCTGTCAAAGGCTCATCCATTGCCATTTCACCAAGAAGCCGTTTTTGGCTTTGCGTACAATGTTCTGAGAAAGTGGGTGGGATGTCAATTTTCTCAGCAAGTTCTTTTGCTTTTTCAACAGCATCTTGGAAACCGTTCAAACGATATTGTCCCATCTCTTCTTTTACAGCTTTGATAACTCTTACCTTTCATTGATATAAAAATATGAATTATATCTATGTGATTTATTCACTGTTGAAAATGCTGTGTGAGTAGCACATACCAAAACATGAATGATTGTATCTGCCAGTTGAGTAAGGTTCTTTTGGAATCTTTGAAGATTACATGAATTTTAGGAACTCAACCTTGTTATAAGATGTGCACTAATAATGTAGCTGTCTTATTAGTTTTATTTGGTTTAACAGTTTCATATCTTTTGAGGATAATCAATTTTTTGACCTTGGAAACAACATTATACAAAAAGATGTCATCCAAAATACTTTATACACTTATTCAGTCTTTCGGAATTATTAATTTTGCTATCAATTGAATCTGTTTCATTAAATAAATAATATTTATTTTGTAAATGCCTTCTTCTTGTGAGTGCTGCTGTTCAACTGCTCCTATAGTGATGAATAAAGTTGTATTAATCATTAAAAAATCCAGGGAGCCTTATGGTACTCCTGAAAAAAATCTTTGGCAAAAAATAATTCATGGTACCAACCTGGTTAAGAGCTTAACAGATATGTATCACTGTGTAGATGTAAATACTTAAAGAGAGGAACTACACTTTGATACTGTACACATTAATATGCATACATTAATAGAGCTTTTAAAATACACTTTATACTTACTTTGCTCAAACATGCAGAATGTTCTATTCTGTTTGAGTGAACTGAACTGAGTCAATATCAGCACTAACACTAGTTGAAATTTAAGGTCGCGTTCACACCAGCCTTGTTTCGTCCGGTTGAATCGAAGCCTGGAGCATTAAGCCCTTGGTACGTTTGGTTTGGTTTGGTGTGAACGCAGTCTGAGACCTATGATTTGAACTAAACAACCAGACTCTGGTCCGCCTTAAAGAGGTGGTCTCGGACTGCTTGCTAGTGAATTCTGGAGTGGTTCATTGCTGGTGTGAACGCAATCTCACCAAAACATAGGAGGCGTAGGTATTCGATTTAACCAGAGCGTTGCACAGTGTTCTGTAAAAGAAAAAGCTCTGTCGACAAATCATAAACCAATCTGATCAGAGCCACCGTCGGGAAACCTCCTACTTACTGCAGAACAGGTCTCATTGTACGTATTATAATGTTTTTGTATAACAGGTTGTCTGATTATATCATCATATGCACCATCAGCTAGAGTCTGTTGATATCTCTCCAGATTAACAGCAGCATGAAAGTGCTCCATGGTGGAGCTACGGTAGAAGTTGCCAGGATTTGCGTTTTTACCTCCTTAATGTCTGACCAGTTGTTGAACAGCATTTCCGTGAACATGACTTTTGTTCCCAGTTAATAGTCTGTTTGAGTTTTCCCTGTGTGAACACAAGCTGAACCTTCTGAAAATGAAACAATGTAACACACTTGCATCTGGTGTGCACCAGAGAATCGGACTATAGGTCTGAATGCGACCTTAAACTTTTCATCTTTATGAGACATAGAATACAGTGCCTTTCTTTTCTTTTCTTGTGCTTTGACAAACTACATTTCTGCACTGTGAGAAATGTGTGCAGGTAAAAAAAATCAGATTATTTGAACTGATTTATTTCAGGTAGTACCATATTACAATAGAGTAAAAAGCAGCATCGTTACTCACTACAGTTTGTGCTGTGCTGCGGCTGACTTTTTTGTTGAGCATCAGCTCCTTTACTTTGGAGGTGCTTCACATTGTCTGGACACCGGGATACTCCCTTCCCCATAGGGAGCGACCGAAGGCAGGGCTGGGAAAGTGCTGAGCGGCCCAATTGTCATTTATGAAAAATGGAGACACAGAGGAGAGGGGGACAGAAATAGCAGGGGGGGCTCTGCCACAGTTAAAAGAGTGGCACATGTTGGCTTTCAGGGGTTCCTGTATCTCCGGCCGGCAGAGCCACCATCAATCATCTGCGTGTCCTCTTTGTCAAGGTTTGTCTTCACACGCTGACCTCACCCCCCGAGCCTGAGACTTCAGAGACAGGCGGGGCATGGGAGGGGGGGACAGAGATGCTACCCGACTCTGAGCAATACTCCACAGGGGAAGACAACTGTATTTATAGTATATTTCTTAGTGAGGTTATGATATATGACTGTGTCTATATAAACCTTATGTTTCAGCAGAGCCGCTGTGAAGCTCAAAGTAAATGGCTTCTATCGTCGCCATCTTAAAGCAGCCTGAGTCCTGGCAAATCTAAAAATGGGAAGAGAGGTAGAGCTGAAGGGACTCTGAAGTTTTTGAGCTAGCTAATACTAGGAAGCTAGGCTAAGTAAGAAGCTAGGCTACTCTACTCCAGCCTTGCTAGCCCGTTAATCCTGTGGCTGTAACTTCAACTTTAATGTCTGAAATCTCGCTGAAAAATAAGGAAACAAGTAACTTTTATATTGGAAGCAATGAAAGGTACGATGCAACATGTTTCTTCAGTGTGTTAGGTCTGTAACAGCACTCTGCTTTCACAGGTTTTCAGAAATGCGCATATTGGTACAACAATGGTACATTTAGGGGGTCTACCTTTCTTTACAGAAGCCATGTTTCCTCTAGGGATGTGACTTTCAGTCCAAAACACTATTCGAAATTCGCTAGACAACATTCGAATCGAGCCCCCCCCCCCCCCCCCCCCCAAAAAAAAAACAAAAAAACAACACACACACGCGCGCCATCCCCCTCCTTCAACCACCACACACGACAGAAAGAGTAGACTTAACCAAACAGTTTACTGAATCAACAAAAACATTACAGAACGGTAAAATGGGCATATTCCCTGAGCATTTATCTCAGCTACAGCATGACAACAAACAAACAAACAGTTTTATAATTGCAACCGCTGCGCTGTTTTTCATTTAACTGCCTGTTTGGCGGAACCGGGTGAAACAGTTTCAGCAACGAGATCGAATGGATTTAACAGAAATAGCAAAGTAATAGAATAGTAATAAAATAGCGAAAACCTATTGCATATTTTTATTCAGAAAAATCAACATGTCAACGTGTTCGGGGTGGAGACGTGTGCGCAGCCTATTAACTATTAAGCCGGCAGCGGAGAACACGCGCTCCGACGGCACGGACGTTGCAGGCACACACAAATAGGCGCTCGCCAACTTTGCCAGGCGGGGGTATCTTTTTTGATTTGCTTTCCACCATGTCAGTGGGTCAGTGTGGAGCGGTGGGCACACATCCTGGCAGTACTGAGTCAGTTCAGTGGTGTATGTTGCCCCCTCTGCACTGTACTCCTCTCCAAATAGGACCGCGATTGCCGCTGCAGATAAGCAATCCTTTCGGGGATGTTTTGGCTCGGAGGGCCCTTCATCACATTCCGCTGCCTCTTCGGTCTCTTGGTCATCGGCCATGGACAGGAGGGTTCTCACCTCGGCCTGAACTGTGTCACGCACCTCATCAGTTGTGAACCTCAGGTGTTTGTGCCTGGGATCTAAAAATGAGGCAATGTAGACGACTTTTCGTGCGCTGCTGGTATCCGCAGGTGCAAGCCGTGCTTTCAATGAGGTCGCCACATTTTTTTTGAAATTTGTGACTTTGTTGGACTCCTCTGGGACTTCCTTGAGATGCTTAGACAGAAGATTTGCAACCACCGGGTAAATCATGGATAGAGAGACATTTGACTCTCCGCACAAGGCGGTAGTGGCGCATTTCAGGGAGTGCAGCACTGGCATCAGTTCCTCCATCACAGTCCAGCTATCATCGGCCAGTTCCAGTGTGCGCGCGTCTGGTAGCTTAGTGACAGTCCTGTCCGACAAGACAGCGCACACAGCCCATCTCTGCTCTAGCAAGCGTTCGAACATGTCATATATTGAATTCCATCGGGTAGCCTACGGCAGCTTTGCACTAACTTGTGGCCAGGGACGTTTTGGAGCTGTTGCTTTTGCTTCAGTGCTTCTGTTGCCACCGTGCTATGGTGAAAGTGAGATACAAGGCGATTGGCAGCTTTAACGACGTGGTTTATGTTTTGCAATTTGAACCCGTCATTAGTAGCGAGTTGAAGGGTGTGCGCAAAACAAGGCTGCGAGTCCCATCCCAGCCCAGCCTGGGAATTGGCGAGAACAATGTTACTGGCATTGTCGTGTACACAGGCAGTGACTTTTCCAGTGAGACCCCAGTGATCCCTCGCATTAGACAGGACATTTGCCAGATTATCAGCCGTATGCCGCTCAGGCATGGCTTTGGTCTGCAGAACAGCGCTCCGCATCTCCCATTCAAGCATGTAATGACAGGTGACTGTGACTGTCAAGTGTTCCGTCTTTTTTGGCTGTGCTTAACCCCCACTTGATAGGGAGGCACCAATTCTGAATGTTTTAACTGGGTTTCACTCAATGACCAGGCTTCTTGTATCTTTATCCGATTTATTCCTTTTGTAGCCCAGACAGTACAGGTGAAAAACCTTAAAAACCAGAGAACACCAACCATTTACAAATTTGCACATCTCTTATAAAAATAGGCACAGGAATCAACAATGATCAATTATCAAAATGTTTGACCTGACACACACATGTATACATAACCACATATATATATAAATAAATACATGTATATAAATAAACACATTTGTTAAGCTAATCATTTTAGCTTGAATCCATCACAGATATTACATTAGCCTACATTTTCTAATACGAGAACCACAATGAGTGACTGATCAACCACATGGATCACTAAACAGTTAAATTGTTAGCAGCATGTTTAGCACACCATTTTTTCCCATATAAATATTTACAATACATATTCACTCCCACCAAGTTACAATGTGCAATTTCAGCAATTCATTTTAGACAAACTTCATATGATCTAGGACTATGCACGTTTTAAACCATGGCTTTATGCCAATCCATCACAGCAGTATTCCATATCAAAGAGCTAAATCACTGAATTAAGCAAACTACATTAAAACTGACTAACCAACGTTTCCACAATACATTCTGCACTACCCGTGAATATTTACAACACAAAAGCAGATACTACCGTGCACAAACACAAATGACTTTCCCGCGGCAGCATTCAAATGCGTCGTCGGCGTCCATCAAACAATCAACAAGTGGCACTCGCAACAAAGTCTTAACGTAGCGATCTTACCGGCTGTCTGTTCAGTCTTTGAATAATTGGTACCAGATTCAGCACAACTTCGGAAGAGCTCGATGAGAATGCCGCCTCTTACTCTCCTCGTGCTTTACTGACGTTTGTCTTTTTAAACAGATATTAAGCCGGAACTGCGTGCGTCTTCTTTTCCTGCTCGAGTGTTCCCATGCGAGTGATAATTAGTTCCGCTTGACTGCCGACGACGAAAAAGGGGCGTTCACCGTGACACCTCCCACTCAACCTTTTTGTCCTTGGACAGATAGGTTGCAAACTTTAAGGTGAACCTAAACAGTGAGGATTCTGCTCTTCTACAGGGAGAAGGACTACCAGCCGTCTGACATCTCTTCGCAATACCACCCCATTTGACTTCTCTGACCTCTCTGAGGACTTGGTCGCTGGCCTTTGATGCTGAACGGAGGCACAGTTGCTTGGTGTGACAAGAATCTCAACATCTCTCACGATGTCCTTTGAGTCGGGAGCTACAGTGACGACTCTGCCGAGCCTAAAATGACCCCGTAGAGCGTTTTGATCGCAAAGCCACACAACATCCCCAACGCTGACATTCCTTTCTGTGGTGTGCCATTTGGTTCTAATGAAGAGACTTGGGCCAGCAAGCTGGCTCCACGCTTTCCAAAACTCATTCACCTGGGTTTGAATTTCACGAAGGCGCTTGTAGGGGTAGTTGTTAAAGCTGAAGGACTTCACGTCACCACTGGGAGATGCTCGTCCTAAGAGAAGCGAGTTTGGTGTTACATACTCAATGCGGTCCTCTCGACTCTGGATTCTTGCGTCAATGGGCCGCTCATTAGCCAGGTTAGCTGCCAACTGGAGGGCTGTCAGGAACTCATTGAAAGTAAGGCTTGCCGTCTTGCTCAAACTTTGAAGTGCTCTCTTGGCAATCCTTACGGCAGCTTCAGCAGCTCCGTTTCGATGTGGTGAATCAGCGGGGAGCACTTTCCATGTCCAGCTTGTCCCATTTTTTACAGCATACTCCTCCAGGCTTGCTGTGTCTTGGCTTTGCAGAAAGGTGTACAAGTCCTCCAGCAAAGATCTTGCACCAACAAAATTGGTCCCAGGGTCTGACCAAACCTTGAGGGGGTGGCCCCTGATGGCAGCGAATCTCTGATAGGCCATTAGAAAGCTCTCTGTGGACAGACTACTGGCGAGATCTATGTGCAGAGCCCGGCTCGCCATGCAGCAAAAGACGACCCCCCATACTTTCATAGATACTCTTCTTTTGATGTCATCTCTCACCAGGTATGGTCCAAATAAGTCAACAGATATAAACTGGAATGGCGCAGCAGGTCTTGTCTTTCTACTGGCAGATCACCCATCACTTGTTGGCATACTTGAGCTCTTGCCTTCCTGCAGTGGATGCACTGGTTGACAACTTTCTGGGCCAGCCTTCTACCTTGGATGACCCAAGCCTTTTGCCGCATCCTTAACAGAGTCCCGGCAACCCCTCATGACCTTCCTGATGACTTTGGCGTGCCAGTAGAGTTCCTAGCCAGGTGTCGAAAGGAACCAGTGGAACAGCCAAGCAGTCTTCTTTGAAATACTGTATTCGGCCTCCACACAGTAACAGCCCACTAGCTCCATCCTTGTACACAACCAGCCGGTCTGTTGTGGTGCTGGGGAAGGTAACTCCTTCTTGTGCTGCTAAACACAGATCTCGGAATGAGTCCTCCCTCTCGGCCGCAGTGATGATGCCAACCAATGGGACTGCCTCCCACTTTGGTCTTCCCCTGGCTCTGCAATGAAGAAACTTCTTTGCCGCCCTCCAGACCAGCGCTAGTGACTTCATTAGTCGTGTTAGGCTACTGAACCGCTTGATATCCAACAGGCTTGAAGCTGCAACCTCGGCTGGTGGCCTATGCAGATCCGCGGAGGTCGAAGTTGGATCCTGCTTGGGCTCCTGCCTTGACTCCTGCTTGGGCTCCTGCTTTGCTCCAGCCCGGGTAAGGGCAGCAACAAAAGCCTTCTTTTGGATGCGTGTGAGGTTCTCTCTCGCTTCGGCAGCAACATCCTTGGCGGACTTCACTGGCCACTCACTCTCTGAGAGACTTAAGAACTTAGGACCCAGCTGCCACTCTGTGCCTTCATCCAACTCTCTGGGGCTTGCCCCTCTGGAAATAATATCCGCTATGTTGAGTGGGCCAGGAATCCACCACCAGTCTTGGACGTTCGTGCTGCCTTGAATTTCCCCAATTCTATTTGCGAAGAACGTCTGGTAGCCGTAGCTTTCGCGTTGGATAGCCCCCAGGACTATCTGGCTATCAACCAGGTGGTACCACCTCTCCACACGAATTCTGCAGTGCTTCTGGAAATACTTCTTCAGACGGGCAGCGTAGACAGCTCCACAAACTTCAGCCTTGACAGCGTCCCCCTTATGGTCTAACGGCGTCAGCCTGGCTTTGGATTCAACTAGCCATATGGTCACGTCTTGTGGCAATTTCCACCGCAGGTACAACACAGCGCCGTACGAGCGCTCACTACCATCGGAGAATGTGATACCGCAGGGCTCAGCGGATGGGTCAGGAGGTGTCAAGGCTCTGACGAAACTCACCCGACCGAGCTCAGCATAGTCCTCAAAGAGGCAGACGGCATCTTCCCGGAGGCCCTCAGACAAAGGTACGTCCCATGTATTTTCTGATGGACTATATTTGCCCTTTGCTTCTTGGAAAGCCCTCCTCACCAAGATGGCTCCCTTCTGCTTGACAGGCGTCACAAGACCAAGGGGATCGTACAGTCCAGAGACTTGACTTAGGAGCTCTCTACGAGTGAGTGGATTTGGCACCCGTGCCCTTACTTCATCTTGCAACAGGTTTTCTCCCAATCTCATTTTCTTTTTCTTTTTAGAGAAGTTCACAGCCACCATCATGCGAAGTTTGTCACTCTCTGGGTCATACCCAAGACCCAGAGCTTTATTGTTCTCTTCGGAGAGTTGGTTTGGGAGGACCATCACTGAGGGTTCTTTCCTCTCCAGGTCTCTGTTGTCCTGGCCTCCCACTTTGGCCAGAGTAGACCCACGGCTTCATGTAGAATCCGCCGGCTTCCAGGATCTTTTTGACATTAGCTGTTATTTGCTTGAGCTGACTCGGGTCGTTGTGCGAAGTCAGGACATCATCGACATAAGCGTCTTGTTCCAGCACACGGCGCTCTTCTGCAAGGTGGTTGAACATTGGCAGATTCGCCGTCTCACGCATGGCGACTTGTGCGATGCAGCCTGCCGGCTCATCTCCGATGTTGACCCTCGTAATCGCCTTTTCAGTCCTCATGAATGTTGCTTCGACAGCCCTCCTATTGTTGGGCAATGTTACTGGATCCTCTATCCAGGGATATTTCGCATGCCAATGTGGCTTCTCACTGTGACGATCTCCGGTTACATACGTCAACCCACTCTTTATTTGCTCCAGCTCCCGCTCCTCAGAAATGGTCATCTCTTTCCCCCCAGGTTGACAATGTCCACATCTACAGCCGCCGCACCTGGGCTCACAGGCAGCCCCAATGCTGTCCCACCTCCACCAGTCCAGGAAGTCTTTGCTGGCCGCACACGTAGTGGCTTGGGTGAGTGGAGGCTGTTCAAGTGAGCCTTTACAGATGATTTCCTTATACTCTGCAGCTGCTGTCCGCATGGAGCGTGCAAAATGAGTTCTGGAGCCATGGGCCGTGATTGTAACATCTTCCAAAAGGTCTGGATGAGAACCACCCACTGTCGTCCCAAGGGGACCATCCCACAAGACAAGGTCACCAACGGAGCGCACCTTCTGAGGGACGAGCTGGCCTTCTTTATGGCTGATGAGGAGCTTGATTTTAGTGGGACGGACCAGTTTATGGAGGGGATTGGATTTTTTGCAGTCTCTTGGGTGGCACGTGCCGATTTACTTCTGCGATGCTATTCAGCCCATAACACACAAGCTGGTGGGATCTCAAAGTTCCCTTTGAAGTTGTGACCCGGATTTTCAGTAGATACCGCTTGGTCTCAACTGTTACTTGCATCCCGCCAACTCCATGGACTATGAGCGTGACATCCTCACTCCGCAAGTTCAGCTCCCAAGCAGCCTCGTGAGTGATGTAATTGGTGTCGGACGCCAAGTCTATCAGGGTCCCAAGCTTCTGCCCAGCATTTGCAGTGACTTCGAGGATCATCATTATGACTGGGAACTCATCAATACCATTCTCCGCCATGACTGAACTGAATGTTTTTGAGACAGAATTACAGAACACATTTCGACACCGCTGAGCCAAGTCGGGGGCCAGGCTTGTCAGGAACTCTTCCTGGGTCTCTGTGTACTTTTTCAATTCGCCTCTTGCAGGGCTCGGCCTCAACTTCCTCAGCCCATCTCTTTCTCTTCCAGCCTTGGAACAGAGGTAATAGTGATGACGTGGGCCTTGAGTGCCCTTACACCCCTCGCTTTTACACAAAAAGGTGGTCTTGCACTCTGCATCATTGCCGTGAACCTCGAGACACCTCCCACAAGCACCAAGTTCCTTAACTGCTTCTTTCTTTTCTGCCACTCTGAGCTCTTTGAACTTCTTGCAGTAATACAGCTTCCTCCCGTGGCCTCTATCTCCACAGACAACACAAGATGCTTGGGAGCTTGAGGAGTTGGTGGACTTTGTTCGGGCGTGCTTTTGTGGGATTCTTGCCTCTCTCTTGCTGGGATCATCCCTTAATTGATCCAATTGCTCATAAATCTTCTCCTGACTTTTCAGAAAACCAAGGAGCATGTCGAACCTGTCTTCAGGTGATACGTCTTCCTTCCCTTTTGATACATAGACCAGCCACTCCTTCTTTAAGCTTTCAGGCAGCTTGCTCTCCAGGGACTTTGTGACGAGAGGATTTTTCAAGGCGCCCGTGTTTCCCAACGCGCTGAGGTCATACAAGGCTTTTTCAACAACCTGGATCAAGTCCACGATCTGCCTGGGTTGGTAGCTTTTCACCGGTGGCAGTGCCTGCAACTCTTCAACAATTTCCAGGGCAATTGCTGTTTTATTTCCAAACCGGTTTTCAAGGACGCGAAAGATTTCATCCGCCGTTCCATATGTTGACAGGCGAAGGTCCCTCGCTACCTTTTCCTCAAGGCTATCCAACAGCTGGAATTTCCTTACCTCCCGGGAGCCGGTAGGTTCCCCTTGCTTTTGGAGTGCCTCCCATTCCTTCTTCCAGAGGTAGAAGTTTCGCTTATTTCCATCAAACTGCGGGAGTACTGTTGGCTTCAATTTGATAGCAGGTGTCCGACGTGGCTCTTTTCCTGGGGACCCATCATTCTCCAGCTTCGCCTGTAATAGGGTGGCTTTCTCTGAAATCAAATCAAGCAGCCAACCTTCCACACGCCTCATGCGCTGCTGGAAGTCAGGCCGCTCTTCATCTGGGACCCAGCGAGTCCATTTGCGGATGGCTTCTTTTGCTGCTCTCACCAGCCCCTCAAGGTTACTAAGCATTAATTCATATACCTCCAATTTCAGGCCAGATTCCTTTTTCTGCATCCGCTCACACTCCCTTTCAGCTGCCCCCAGTGCCAGGGACAGTTCAGGGTTGCCAAAACTTCCCCATAGAACCCTCTGGACAGCCTGCTCCACCTCCTCAAGTTTTTCTTCACATTCATCTGATGTCTTCTTAATGTCTGCACTTACGTCCTCTTTGGCCTGCGCTTCTTCCTCAGTCCAGGAAATTTCCACCTCCTCATTTGCCTCCATCACCCGGTCAGCCTCGAGTGCGACCTTGCTGAAGGCTTCCACCAGTTCTTCCGCCGACATTTTCTTGCAAGACTTCAGTAGTGAGTTTGCCAGTCGGGAAAACCGCTGTTTGGCAGTCGTTCTCTCCTTCTTTAACTGCTGCAGAGACTTTGACTCCATTTTGGGCTTTGGAAACGAACTTGGAAAGCTGTGGGCGTGGACTCAGTTGCAGGTGGGCGTGGACTCAGTTGCAGGTGGGCGTAGACTCCGCTGACTTAGTTGCAGGTGGGCGTAGACTCCGCTGACTTAGTTGCACGTGTGTGCCCAACTGCAGAAGCTGTAGCCTGGCTTGCTAGGAGCCTCTTCAACCAGCTCGAGTCGGTTTTTCACTGTCAAGTGTTCCGTCTTTTTTGGCTGTGCTTAACCCCCACTTGATAGGGAGGCACCAATTCTGAATGTTTTAACTGGGTTTCACTCAATGACCAGGCTTCTTGTATCTTTATCCGATTTATTCCTTTTGTAGCCCAGACAGTACAGGTGAAAAACCTTAAAAACCAGAGAACACCAACCATTTACAAATTTGCACATCTCTTATAAAAATAGGCACAGGAATCAACAATGATCAATTATCAAAATGTTTGACCTGACACACACATGTATAAATAACCACATATATATATAAATAAATAACCACATGTATATAAATAAACACATTTGTTAAGTTAATCATTTTAGCTTGAATCCATCACAGATATTACATTAGCCTACATTTTCTAATACGAGAACCACAATGAGTGACTGATCAACCACATGGATCACTAAACAGTTAAATTGTTAGCAGCATGTTTAGCACACAATTTTTTCCCATATAAATATTTACAATACATATTCACTCCCACCAAGTTACAATGTGCAATTTCAGCAATTCATTTTAGACAAACTTCATATGATCTAGGACTATGCACGTTTTAAACCATGGCTTTATGCCAATCCATCACAGCAGTATTCCATATCAAAGAGCTAAATCACTGAATTAAGCAAACTACATTAAAACTGACTAACCAACGTTTCCACAATACATTCTGCACTACCCGTGAATATTTACAACACAAAAGCAGATACTACCGTGCACAAACACAAATGACTTTCCCGCGGCAGCATTCAAATGCGTCGTCGGCGTCCATCAAACAATCAACAAGTGGCACTCGCAACAAAGTCTTAACGTAGCGATCTTACCGGCTGTCTGTTCAGTCTTTGAATAATTGGTACCAGATTCAGCACAACTTCGGAAGAGCTCGATGAGAATGCCGCCTCTTACTCTCCTCGTGCTTTACTGACGTTTGTCTTTTTAAACAGATATTAAGCCGGAACTGCGTGCGTCTTCTTTTCCTGCTCGAGTGTTCCCATGCGAGTGATAATTAGTTCCGCTTGACTGCCGACGACGAAAAAGGGGCGTTCACCGTGACAGTGACATATGATTCAGTGGTCAGTGCCGTCCACGAATCTGTGGTTAGGGACACTTTATCGGCATTCTCTAAATCATTGCGTAGGATGCTTGCATTTTCAATGTGAAGTTTTTCGAGTCTGCTAGTGATTGTTTTCCGACATGGAACTTTGTATTCAGGCTCAACAAAGTTCATCAACTCTCGAAACCCCTCTCCTTCCACAAAGCTTATAGGCAGCATATCTTTTGCTACCATCTTCGCGAGAAGCGCCGTTAGCTGTTCAGCACGCCTAGCATTCATCTTAGTAGACCTCACCATGAACGCGGCAACTGACTGCTGCTGTCCCGAAGTCACTTCTACGGGGTGTCTCGCTTTCAGGTGGTTGTGCATGGTAGTGGTTGATTTATGGTATGCCAGCTTTACCTGGCAGAGATTGCATTGAACTTCATTTTCGCTGATCAAAGTAAAGGAGGACCATACAGAACTTTTACTAGCTCGCTGCATTGTTGTAGCCTGAGCAATCGCACGTTTCAAATTCTTCTTCTGTTATTTTTTGTTTACTGTTATTGTTTCGCCTACTGTACTCTACTCCTACTGTAGCGGCATCTTCTGGCAGAATTTGCATATGTCAGCTTAAATATCGTTTAGGGACTAGGAAACCTCTTCATTCTTTTTTTTACCACATGAAACGTAATTAGGTTCGGACGTATATTTCTATGTAAACAATGCGACATTCTTTCCCAGTGAAACGCAATAGGCCTACTAGTCAATGCGGCAATACAATAAATTTTTTTTTAAAAAAACAAAAAACAAAAAAAAAAACAATCAATGCGGCATTCGAAATGAGTATTCTTTATTCGAACGTGTCACGAATATTCGACTATTCGAAAATCGTGTCCCAACCCTAGTTTCCTCCGAGTTTGGCTTGATACACCTGATCATTTGAAGTGACATTTTGATTGGAATAAAACTGAAGTGAGGTTAAATGTCCTTTATTTTATTAATTCATAGAGTTTACTCTTCTCACTTGCTCAATAATAAATAGCAAAAAAAGATTTTGGGCACTTCTGTCATCCCCTAAAAAAGTTATCTGTGAGAGGAGCATAGGCAAGGAAAAAACATCTTGATGTCTCCAACACAGAAGCCTCACCCCATGGTGAGCTGCAGAATGGAGTGGTGGCATCCTTCATGCATTATTCAGGGGGGTAAATTAACCCCGAGCAGGGATACTCCATCAATCAAGGGGGGCTGCCTAGCAGGGTGCTTACTGGGGGCATGCAGAAGTGTGTGTGTGGGGGGGGGGGGGGGGGGGGGGTGGAGGGTGGAATGCTGGTAGTGGTTGGTTTGTGTAGCTGGTGGTCTGTCAGATGGAGTGTAATGGAGAGGGAATCTGAAGACACAACTAGAATTAGCCACCCACTATTTCAACAGGTGGCCCCGACAGGCACGCCCGGCATGTAGATGGGCTCTGGCAGGGGCTCCACCGCCCCACCAACCCCATACTGTCAAAGCCGAGTGAGGCTCAACAAGTGGAGCAGGATTTAAGGTTTAGAGGTGCATATACTTTAGAAAAATAGTTAGGTAAGTGTGTGAACATGCTAATATGTTTCTATTCACTGACTCCAACTGATGTAATTCCATCTAATTGGAACTACAACATCATACATGTTTAATTTGACCTGTAAACCCCAAATGTTTGGAAGAGCTCACAGGAAATATTCTTTGGTTTATTGGAAGCAGGACTGGTTTCAGGCTGTTTGTGGCCCAGCTAAAAATACAATCTCATTTCACCCGCTCCAGTCTCACACACACGATGGCACTTCATATACAGAATTTAAATTAGTATGTAAAGAGTTTCAGTTAATTATCTTTCTTAAAAACAGCAGTTGACAACAATATGTACAAAAAACATTTCTGTAAATAGCTGCTGAAATCACGTTCAAAGGGGTTTATTTTTGACGAATGAGAAAACACCTTATGAAGAAACCCCCTTATGGCTAGTTATGGATGGAAATGTAAAATAACAGTTATGCGAGGATTGTTTTGCCAAATGATGTATATAATATATATATTATACTATTTCAACAACCATAAATAATCTTTGATGCTCATACGTAAAGGAAAACTCAAGCAATTATATATTGCCCTTTGATAAGGTTGGGCAGAAGAAAAAAGTTTTCCTAAAGCACGCTCAACATCCAAGCAAGAGAAGTTCAAATGTTCTGACCTTGAGTCCCACACTGAAATATTTGAAACGTTGACTTTAATTATTGTATTAGTTAACAAATGTCAGATTATTTTATAACACTGAAACAAAATTGACATCATCATCCTTCTGGACCTCTCTGCTGATATTTAAACAGTGAACTACCTGATTATTCTAAAAACTCTCAAAGAACTAGGAGTCTCAGGCTCTGCGCTCTCCCTGCTCTCAACCTACCTCAAGGGTCACAGCTACTGGCCCGGGTAACCTCGAGAGGGGCTGTGTGTGACTCTTCAACTCCTCACTGTGGTCATCTAACGACTTGACTACAGTAACTCCCTCCTGGCTGGTCTACTGGCAAACGCCGTCCGACCGCTACAGCTAATTCAGAATGCTGCAGCCCGACTGGACTTCAACCTCCCTAAGTTCTCCCACAATGCACCGTTCCTTTGCTCCCTTCACTTTCTGCCAGTGGCTGCCAGAATCCTCTTCAAGACACTGAAACTGGCCTACCGTGCTGTGAGGGGATCAGCCCCTTCCTACATCCAGGCCTTGGTTAAACCATACACTTCAGCTTTGCTCAGCACCAGCCAATCAGCTTGCTGCTCCAACTCTGCGAGTGGGACCCAGGTACCCCTCAGAAACACGCCTGTTTGCTATCCTGGCTCCTGAGTGGTGGAATGAGCTCCCTATTGACATCAGGACAGCATAAACTCTGCAGATCTTCTGTCACAAACTGAAAATGCAACAAAAAAAACACTTTAAAGATTTAGCTTAAGCCTTGTTACCGATTCACCAGCACTTACAGAGGTAAGACTTGCTTGAAGTGAATATATCTGCACTTTCCTTGTTCGGATTTTTATTCTCTATGTTGATATTGTAAGTCACTTTGGATAAAAGTGTCAGCTAAATGAAATGCAATATGACGTTACAGTATGTTACTTACATGTATTATGTAAACAAATGACACATAAAAGTATTTAGCTAGGTGAAAGCAATAATATTAAGTAAATAAAATAAATAGATTCAACGTTATACTATTGTTTTAACTAACTAATACAATCATGTGGAGCCTGTTGAGATTATACATTTAAATAAAGTCAATGTTTATTTTTTTCAGTGTAGGGTAGTTGTAATTAATTATATTAAGTTGAGCCTACATTTTTTTTATTAAACTTAATATTATTGCTTTCAATTTACTTAATACATATATCTAAAATCTGTTAACAGGTTTTTGTTATAGATGTCCAAAATAAAATAAAATCTATCAGACTCTGAAAGCTTATTCACAGCTACAGAAATATAATTCAAATGAATTGTAGTTAAAGTGATACAGATCTGTACATTTTTAAAAATAATTAAATTCCCAAGAAAGAAGCATTGATTTAGTGCACATACTGTGGATGGATGAAAAATGAAGTGACAGCTGTTCTTGTTAATCTCACATCTTTGCAGCTTGTAGGGCATTCCAGTTGTCCTGAGCTATTCATCCATCACCTTCTGTTCACTGTGTGACAGTAAGTATGTGTCGTGAGGACATCATGAGAACACAATTGTGACAAATGATATTGCTTTGTTGATTTTCTATATTTCATGCATCAGAATGATCCAAGGTTATGTCCGCATTATTTTCGAAGAACTTGAGGTTTAAGAGATTAATGTGTCTGACAAGAATTAAACAGCATTAACTTCTGCCAGGTGATCCATAACTGCCACCACAGTCTCACACATAAACGTGTAATAGCTACGTTGGTCCACAGGGCAAGACGTACTCATTTAAGGATTAACCCTCTCAAGACGTGACATAAAAACATATTTTTTTCCTATAGATTTCTAATGGCCAGTTCCCATGTCACGTGATTGTCAACTTTCCCGGTGTGAAAAGAAAAAACATGGCGGCACCCGACTCATTTTTAGTGCAAAATCCTGAATTGTAGGATACTTGGGTCATTATAATGGCGGGGGTGGGGTTTGTGCGGTGTTGCACTAGTCTGGGCCCGGGAGCAACATCGCGCAACATCGCGGACATTCCACCGTTTTGAGCACCCACTGGCAGAAACATAAACCGGCGCCTATGACAGCGTCCATGTCAAGTTCTCGTCAATCCTCACGGTATTACCGGTCTTGCAGTTGTCTGATAGGCGTCAGCTGTCAAGGACGCAGCTCTCGTTGCATACACCCGGAAGTAACATATTCTCACTCTCAATTCATCATATATTGACGTTTGTTCAGAATCCCTTATTAGCGTTATTTCAAACTCACTGGGAAACCCTTCAGCGTCACAATTATGATTTTTTTCTTTATTTTTATTGTATAATGACTTTTTGCCTTCAGTGAGGAAGAGAGCCACAATTTGGAGCAGCTCATCCGACCGTCCCTTTTTTGTTCCTGGTTTCTTTTCATTTCAAAATAACTTTTATATTGTGTTCGTTGTGTATTTTTGTTTATTAACGAGACAACTTGGTCATGTTATAATAAAATATATCAGTCAAACTAAACCGGAAAAAGCAGTGTATTTTTTGTAATTGAACCTATTTAGAATTTGCAATACAGTACAAAAACCTCGATGAGGATACACATAAAGTCAAGTTATCATCATCATAGGTGCAGAAATAACTGAATGAACATCAAAGACAAGAAACTTACAGTGGGGCAAAAAAGTATTTAGTCAGCCACCAATTGTGCAAGTTCTCCCATTTAAAAAGACGAGAGAGGCCTGTAATTTTTATCATAGGTACATTGTAGGATTTTTAAAGAATTTATTTTCAAATGATTGTGGAAAATAAGTATTTGGTCAATAACAAAAGTTCATCTCAATACTTTGTTATATACCCTTTGTTGGCAATGACAGAGGTCAAACGTTTTCTGTAAGTCTTCACAAGGTTTTCACACACTGTTGCTGGTATTTTTGGCCCATTCCTCCATGCAGATCTCCTCTAAAGCAATGATGTTTTGGGGCTGTCGCTGGGCAACACGGACTTTCGAGTCCGAGTCCCTCCCGGATGACTGAACTTCTCACCTTATCCCTAAGGGAGATGCCAGCCACCCTGCGGAGAAATCCTATTTCGGCCGCTTGTATCCGCGATCTCGTTCTTTCGGTCATGACCGATCCTTCATGACCATAGGTGAGGGTAGGAACGAAGATGGCCCGGTAGACAGAGACCTTTGCCTTCTGGCTCAGCTCTCTTTTCGTCACAACGGTGTGGTAAAGCGACTGCAGTACCGCTCCCGCTGCTCCGATTCTCCAGGCATCTCACGCTCCATTATTCTCTCAATCGAGAACCAGACCCTGAGATACTTGAACTCCTTCACTTGGGGTAAGGCTTCATTCCCTACCTGGAGTGGACAGTCCATCGGTTTCCTGCTGAGAACCATGGCCTCAGATTTGGAGGTGCTGATCCTCATCCCAGCCGCTTCACACTCGGCCGCGAATCGATCCAGTGAGTGCTGAAGTTCACAGACCGATGAAGCCATTAGGACTACATCATCTGCAAAAATAAGTGGTGCAATCCTTAGCCCACCGAACTGCAGACCCCCTCCCCCACGACTACGCCTTGAAATCCTGTCCATGAATATCACAAACAGGATTGGTGACAAAGCGCAGCCCTGGCGGAGGCCAACCCTCACTGGAAATCGGTCCGACGTGCTACCGAGGACCCGGACCCAGCTCTCAATTTGGGAGTACAGAGATTGGATGGCCCTGAATAAAGACCCCCTCACCCCATACTCCCGCAGCACCTCCCACAGTATCTCCCTGGGAACCCGGTCATATGCCTTCTCCAAATCCACAAAGCACATGTAGACCGGATGACCGTACTCCCAGGCCCCCTCCAGGATCCTTGCAAGAGTAAAAAGCTGGTCCATCGTTCCACGACCAGGACGAAAACCGCATTGTTCCTCTTCAATCTGAGGTTCAACAATCGGCCAAATCGAAATATGTAAATCACTTACAGTACTTACAGTACTTGAGTGATTTACTTTACGTTACTTTACATCACTGCTGCCTATCACCTTTTCTGCAATGTCAAGCGAGTTTATCACAAGAGGCTTATCTTTTAAATAAACTTGTGTATTTAAGGTTGTGGCCTACCATTATGATTTTGCTTAAATATTTATCAAAATCAATAATATCTTAACATCATGTTGATCTGAAGATGATAGATGGCTACTGCCATATTTGCAAAATGTCCCTCTGAACCTTAACATGTGCATGTTTCAAAGCTTATCAATTGACAACAGGAGGGGTCAGAGACATAGGACCAGCTGTTAAAACACCCTCTTCTGACCTTAGCTGCCATGTGGGTATATGAATAATGTCCAATATTGACACAAGCTATTTTCACCCATTTATCAATTATATATTTTGTATTGATAACACCAATGGATTCCCCGTACCCTGAACGGTCAGGGGCATAGATAGTTTAAATACTGGTAACTTATAACTATGAGAAATATACAAATGTATTTTAGAACTACAAGTCCCAGTAGATATTGCCGCCATAGAATATGTTGTGAAATCATAGACTGTATAAATAATGTACGCAGTATCCGTGACATCACACATAGGTTTGTGAAGAGCCGTAATGAAGCTCAAAGTGGGCGACTCATGTGTGAGACTGGGTTGACTGCAACATGTCAAAGTTATTCATTTATTTGTTGTCTCATGAATGGGTTCAAGACTAAAATCTGACCTGCTGGTGGCACATATTAAATTGTTACACATCACCAACACATTTTGGATTTATTGTCTAAAATGTGGCTACATTTACATCTATATCTATGTACTTGTATGTCTTAAACACTGTCATCAGACGTTCAGAGTGTATAAGTGTTTTCTTTCCTACCATCAATTCTTGGACTTTTTACCCTCGAGATACAGAAACATATTTTATTGATCACACAATATCCTTGCATGGACATCTCTTCAGGCATTTTTGCACCTTCCCTGTGACCATTGCAGGTTAAAAGGGAGAGTGCTTTTCTGTAACCCCACCTCTAACAGAACTGGCGAGCTGAGCAGCACTGAGGCGGTCATGATGTTGGGAGATACATTATTTTCTAGAAACGAATGGTGTTTTCAAATAGCTATCTCCTTAATTTGAAGAAACAAGCTCAATTTTTCAACGTTCTATGGCAGAGGAAATGAAGTACCCTCAAAGGAACGTTAAAGTACACTCCTGTGGAATCCCTACATTACACATTCAAAGCATTATTCAATAGAGAGAAAGGCTATTAACTGTGCTGCTTTCTGGGATATGGTCCAAGTCAGATCAGAATCCTGGTATGGTTAAATCCCCATAAGGGTTCCTGAGACGAGGCTGGCGCTCCTTACTGCTGGCGAGCTGAGGGCACAGGCATAATAACGTTAGGCACGGTGGTCCTGTTGGCTGGCTGTTTGTTTAACAACATATTCATTGGCGGTTTGCTGATAAAACAGGCAGCAAAGCTCTCGAAAAATCTTCTGATGAATTGCCGTAGAGCTTCATTGGTGATGTGTATTGTTTGTTTCTCCTCTCTGGTACACTAAGCCTCAGAATGGCCAAATTGACTTTGAAAACGGGGACACGGCTGGTCTCAGAGGACAGTCTGCAGATCCCTGTGACACCATCTGCTGCTGCTATCTGCTTCATATGGAAATTAAGAGGGAAAATATTGCTCTGTGCTCAAAAATACGTCTGCTCTTACTAAATGTTGTCATTTAATAAAGCCGGACCGATAACGGATCTCTTACCGAATAGATTATAGTACGAACAAAGCATACAACATTCTGTTTCTATTTTTGTTCCCTGACAAAAGAAGAGAATGAAAGTAATTACTATCCGCACTATCTGCACTTACGCAGCTGACATCAGTGGTTTTTATTAAGCATCTCCTCCTCTCATGGCCTACATCTGCCCTCATTTCTCTCTGTGATGTATTTTCCTCCCTCGTTCTATTCAAGGGAAAAATAAAGAAACACACAAAGATAAATTTCCTCCGGGACTTTGAATCATCTTTTATGGATTCTTTGGGTGGCTATCTTCCTCTGTGTCTGGCAATCTTTGACAAGCGTTATTGTCACACAGCAATAGCAATTTTACTTTTTAAGATCAAATTGGAATTGATGGTGAGTCAGTCAATTGTTTTCCTTTCTTTTTTGATCGATCTTAATTCACCACAACCCATGTAACTCGGCTCTGTAACCTTTGGGTGTCTCTCTGTCAATTTATGACGCCATAGGCCTTTAGACCTCAACCATCCAATTAACTGGAAGGATACAAAACTGTAAGAAAAAAATTGAAAAATAGATTTTACTGCATCACTACGGTTGAAACTGCTGTAATTGCGACGTAACTCTGCAGCCTTCGACAAAAGTCTTGAAGTCTCACTTGCTTTTTCTGAGCTGTTTCCTTGTTCGTGGAATTTTTCCTTTTTCTGAGCTGGGAAAACTTCAGCCACCATGAATCAAAAATGCCATGCATCCAAACACATTAAAATGTTCCATGGATTTTCATAGTTGAGTAATGGAAAATGAATGGGAATGTTTGGCCACAGCAGACATTGTTAAAGGTAACAGACTTCTTCCTATCTATTCATATGACTGTACGTGGTCCATCTAGAGAGAGTGCAACAGTCTGTTATACCTATAGCAGTCAGCTGAAGTCAACATGGAAGAAGCAAAGACCATATAGAATGAGTAACATTTTTGAAACATTTTCAAATATCTAGATCATTTGACCACTGTTGGTTCTGTTCATTCATTCTAGTTTTTATTTTAGAACATTTGAAGTTGAGTTAACTGCAGTGTTGGGGTAGTTACCCCAAACAAGTAATACGTTACATGTTACTAGTTGCTTTCAAAAACAGTAATCCCTCACTTTACTTAGTTATTCACTGCCGAAAGTAATTAATTACACTACTAGTTACACTACGTGTTACTCTACGGTGGCCTGCCGTCTCCACAGTGGAGGAAATGTTGTTTCAACAAGCCTGTTTATCCCTGCTATGCAGCTCTGCTATCTCTGCTCTGTCTCCTGAATGAACTCTGAGTGTAGCGCAGCGAAAAGTGATGTTTGATTTCTTTTCTTTCCTCCCGTTATGCAGATAGTGATAGTCGAAGACTGTAAAAGTAGCGCAAGTAGCGAGCTAATTTACCGTAGCATGTTACACTACTTACACTACTAGTTTTTATTCTGTTGTCTGTTACTTACGTTACAGACAATAGAATACAAAATGTTTTTAATTACTTTTTTTTTTAATTACAACACTGGTTGCCTGTGTATTGGAACTTAAGTTATTTTGTCACGATTGCCACAGAGCCAAAGAGGATATGGTAAATGGTAAATTGTAAATGGACTGTACTTATATTGTGCTTAATCTAGTCTTTATGACCCTTCAAAGCAGTTTACATAGTACATGTCATCATTCACACCTCATTCATGCAGAGCAATGTGCCATCTTTGCTCAGGTTAACATTCTCACACATTCACACACTGTTGGTCATGCCAGCGGGAGTAACTCAAGGATAAATATCTTGCCCTAGGATACATCGACATGTGCTGGGCTGGGATCCCTTCCCGTTGAAAGACAACTGCACAACTTTGCAGCAACAGTTCCCTTCATACATATACAATTGTCCTTGTCAATTAGTGGACTCTCCCTTTAAATATAATTATTGAATAAAAAGCTTTACACCGACTTCTGGAATTTAGCAAATAGAAGAGCGACATTAAAACTGCAGCCCCTGTAGGACTGCAGATGGCTGCGAGAGCGAGGAACAATCAGCAGCTGAGAGAAGACATTGGAGGACCTTCACTCAAACTGAAGCACAAGGAGCTGTACTGTTCTCTGTCACAGCCAACAGCCACTTCATTCATTTTATAGCTGTGACTTTGTTTCTGTCTACAGGCAAGTCCAGGAGCAAGGTGTTAGTGGAGCGGATGGGTTTATTCCCAGGCCTCCATCTGTCTGATAGTGGGCACAGAGTCCTGCCTCTGGTCGGATTACACTGCAACCAGCTGGTGACGGCCTGTGGCAGTGCAAGACCAAGTGTTTCACTTTTGGAGTGTTAATAAGTGGTCCTTAATTATTATTTTTAGTTATTTTGCATTAAATCAATGTCTACAGGGTGTTACACAGCACCCAGCTGGTGCAAAACGTGTTTTTACAATGATCCTCTTGTGGACTGTGATTTTGATGCTTATAAAACATTATCCTGAAAAATATGACATCCCTGTTTACACACTCTGTGAGCTTTTGTTTTGTTTTAAAAGAGTACATATTACATTACATATTATGCTGAATTTAAAGAGTCCTCTCCCGCTGATGTTCAGGTGTATATCAGTATGTAGTGTCTCTACTTTAAAGAGTCCTCTCCTGCTGATGTTCAGCTGTATATCAGTATGTAGCGTCTCTACTTTAAAGAGTCCTCTCCTGCTGATGTTCAGGTGTATATCAGTATGTAGTGTCTCTACTTTAAAGAGTCCTCTCCTGCTGATGTTCAGCTGTATATCAGTATGTAGCGTCTCTACTTTAAAGAGTCCTCTCCTGCTGATGTTCAGGTGTATATCAGTATGTAGCGTCTCTGTTTTAAAGAGTCCTCTCCTGCTGATGTTCAGGTGTATATCAGTATGTAGAGTCTCTACTTTAAAGAGTCCTCTCCTGCTGATGTTCAGGTGTATATCAGTATGTCGCGTCTCTGCTTTAAAGAGTCCTCTCCTGCTGATGTTCAGGTGTATATCAGTATGTAGAGTCTCTACTTTAAAGAGTCCTCTCCTGCTGATGTTCAGGTGTATATCAGTATGTAGTGTCTCTGCTTTAAAGAGTCCTCTCCTGCTGATGTTCAGGTGTATATCAGTATGTAGCGTCTCTACTTTAAAGAGTCCTCTCCTGCTGATGTTCAGGTGTATATCAGTATGTAGCGTCTCTGTTTTAAAGAGTCCTCTCCTGCTGATGTTCAGGTGTATATCAGTATGTAGCGTCTCTACTTTAAAGAGTCCTCTCCTCCTGATGTTCAGGTGTATATCAGTATGTAGTGTCTCTACTTTAAAGAGTCCTCTCCTGCTGATGTTCAGGTGTATATCAGTATGTAGCGTCTCTACTTTAAAGAGTCCTCACCTGCTGATGTTCAGGTGTATATCAGTATGTAGTGTCTCTACTTTAAAGAGTCCTCTCCTTCTGATGTTCAGGTGTATATCAGTATGTAGTGTCCCTACTTTAAAGAGTCCTCTCCTGCTGATGTTCAGGTGTATATCAGTATGTAGTGTCTCTACTTTAAAGAGTCCTCTCCTGCTGATGTTCAGGTGTATATCAGTATGTAGTGTCTCTACTTTAAAGAGTCCTCTCCTGCTGATGTTCAGGTGTATATCAGTATGTAGCGTCTCTACTTTAAAGAGTCCTCTCCTGCTGATGTTCAGGTGTATATCAGTATGTAGAGTCTCTACTTTAAAGAGTCCTCTCCTGCTGATGTTCAGGTGTATATCAGTATGTAGCGTCTCTACTTTAAAGAGTCCTCTCCTGCTGATGTTCAGGTGTATATCAGTATGTAGAGTCTCTACTTTAAAGAGTCCTCTCCTGCTGATGTTCAGGTGTATATCAGTATGTAGTGTCTCTACTTTAAAGAGTCCTCTCCTGCTGATGTTCAGGTGTATATCAGTATGTAGCGTCTCTGCTTTAAAGAGTCCTCTCCTGCTGATGTTCAGGTGTATATCAGTATGTAGAGTCTCTACTTTAAAGAGTCCTCTCCTGCTGATGTTCAGGTGTATATCAGTATGTAGTGTCTCTGCTTTAAAGAGTCCTCTCCTGCTGATGTTCAGGTGTATATCAGTATGTAGCGTCTCTACTTTAAAGAGTCCTCTCCTGCTGATGTTCAGGTGTATATCAGTATGTAGCGTCTCTGTTTTAAAGAGTCCTCTCCTGCTGATGTTCAGGTGTATATCAGTATGTAGCGTCTCTACTTTAAAGAGTCCTCTCCTCCTGATGTTCAGGTGTATATCAGTATGTAGTGTCTCTACTTTAAAGAGTCCTCTCCTGCTGATGTTCAGGTGTATATCAGTATGTAGCGTCTCTACTTTAAAGAGTCCTCACCTGCTGATGTTCAGGTGTATATCAGTATGTAGTGTCTCTACTTTAAAGAGTCCTCTCCTGCTGATGTTCAGGTGTATATCAGTATGTAGCATCTCTACTTTAAAGAGTCCTCTCCTTCTGATGTTCAGGTGTATATCAGTATGTAGTGTCCCTACTTTAAAGAGTCCTCTCCTGCTGATGTTCAGGTGTATATCAGTATGTAGTGTCTCTACTTTAAAGAGTCCTCTCCTGCTGATGTTCAGGTGTATATCAGTATGTAGTGTCTCTACTTTAAAGAGTCCTCTCCTGCTGATGTTCAGGTGTATATCAGTATGTAGTGTCTCTACTTTAAAGAGTCCTCTCCTGCTGATGTTCAGGTGTATATCAGTATGTAGTGTGTCTACTTTAAAGAGTCCTCTCCTGCTGATGTTCAGGTGTATATCAGTATGTAGCGTCTCTACTTTAAAGAGTCCTCTCCTTCTGATGTTCAGGTGTATATCAGTATGTAGTGTCTCTACTTTAAAGAGTCCTCTCCTGCTGATGTTCAGGTGTATATCAGTATGTAGTGTCTCTACTTTAAAGAGTCCTCTCCTGCTGATATTCAGGTGTATATCAGTATGTAGTGTCTCTACTTTAAAGAGTCCTCTCCTGCTGATGTTCAGGTGTATATCAGTATGTAGCATCTCTACTTTAAAGAGTCCTGTCCTGCTGATGTTCAGGTGTATATCAGTATGTAGTGTCTCTACTTTAAAGAGTCCTCTCCTGCTGATGTTCAGGTGTATATCAGTATGTAGTGTCTCTACTTTAAAGAGTCCTCTCCTGCTGATGTTCAGGTGTATATCAGTATGTAGTGTCTCTGCTTCAAAGAGTCCTCTCCTGCTGATGTTCAGGTGTATATCAGTATGTAGTGTCTCTACTGGGACATGTCTCCATGCTTTAATGTTCAAAAAGCTCTTAATTTTTCTCAGACTACCTCTTTTCACCCTCTGTCTGAAACCAGACCCCAATGTGCTCTGATTGGTCAGCTGGCTGGCTGTGTTGTGATTGGTCAACAGCTTAGAGATGTCCTTCCCCTTAGCCTATCACGTACAATGTGTTGTAGGGCTAGCCAATAGAAGCACAAGTGTTACATAGGGATGTCACCATGACACACAAGTATACAAAAATGATTTTAGCCTTTGCAGACCATTTACATGCACAAAAACCTATAACACACTACATGAGAGGGAAAACCCCCCAACAGTTTTGGTTTGGGTTTAATGTAGTATTAACAGTCTTATATTGTGTTAACCTTTCACTCTAAACATGGCGATCAATTTCCCTCGAGGAAAACAAAAAGTGACATGACAATACCCTTGTGTACAAAGCCAGATCCATAAACTGTTTTTTATGTGGAAGATTGTGACTGAGCCCTGATCCCGTCCAACAACCTTTGACTGAACACAAACCCCGACTAAGAGCCAGGTCTCAAAACCCTCCCTGAGGTTTGGTCCTCTCTAATACCACTAGCAGACACCAGTATGGTTCAGCAAGTGTCTTCTAAATGGATTTTCTACCTGTCCTGGCTGTTGCTGTGAGGTATGGTCATAGTGGTCATATGACTTATGTGGGGGTGTACTCAAAATGAAGATGGTCAAGAAACTTGACACATTATTTGGCTGCTTCACCTCATTTTTTGTTTATTTTGTAAATTGTGTGATTCTTGTTTATATACACATATACAGTATATATATATTGGGTGTGATAATATTAAGCTGTCTTTGGCTCTTTCTGCTGTACAAATGAAAATGTCCCTCTGTGGGACGAATAAAGGTATTCTGATTCTGATTCTGATAGCCATCCTGAAGGCATGGCCACAGTGTGTGAGTGAGTGTGAAGTCTTCATGAGCAGGTGCACCTATGGCAGCCTCTGTATGAATGTGTAAATGTTGACTTGTATATAAAGCGTTTTGAGGGGTCGTAAAGGATGGAAAGAAATGCAGTCCCTTTACAGTTATCATATGAGACAGCTGTCCCCCTGTTTGCTGTATTAGCAGAGACTCCAGGCTGCAGTATGGTTAATACACTTCACTGATAAACCAGATAATTACGCTGGATAACACCCAATAATGAGCAGGAAAGGTTCAGTTTCAGTCCCGCTCCTTGCTTTCTCTATGCAAACTCCCTTATTCTTGATCGCCCATGCATGAACGCTTTCTATTTATCTCTGTCTGCTCTACTCTCTTTCTCTCTGAGAGTTGGTTAAATGGTGTTTAAACATCGCTCTCATTAAATCACAATTCACTGAGATTTCCACCACCACCAGCTTAGGGAGGGTTGACTCCCCACATACATATCCTTCCATATTATATGTTTATTCTCTTCATTGCTATAGCGGCGTATCATACACACCTTTATTCTATGTTCCTTTCTACTACAGCCTAACTACTTTCCTAAAGATAGCCAAGTAGTTCTGTTGCATAACAGGTCCTACACTACACAGACTTGTGTTGCTCACTGATCGCTCCTGTTGTCCACATTCATAGGAACACTACATAAAGGATACCTCTTTGTAAGATAACATACACTTTGTTGAATGAAGATATGTTCTGAAAGCAGGCCTTTCAAGACAGTTCGATTTTTGCTTTTGCATGTTTGAAATATACTGCAATCTTACATAATTCCACCTTGCATGCTGGGTTGGAAAAAGGAACATCAACTCAGTCCTGATGTCTTCCTTCTCAGTGACAGCCTGCCTGACCGAAGAGGCGTTGAAACTGTCCCGGCCATGTCCCGGTTCTAGCAGATGACACCACCTTAACAGAGGATCGCTAAAGCCCCGACACTCTGACTTGACACGATAATATGAATGTGAATACAAAAGTTTTGAAAAGCAAGCATCAGCTCTAACAGGGAATTATACAGTGCCCCCTGGATAAGAAATAATGCATTCTCTTCAACTATTTACCAGCCCACTGACACAGGGGCGACTTGAATGCCTTCAACAGTATTAGACCTGATAAAATGGGTTTTTTTGGTAGGAGTTCAAATGCAACAGCAGGCATGTACCTTGACGACTGCAGACAACTGCTCATTGATTCGATTCCCTAAAGGCTCTGTTGCTGCTTGAGTTTCTCAAAAACATTTTTTCTGTGGCAGAAAGTCCCTTCTCATCACTGGAGCGATTTCATCGACCTGCTGCTGATGCCAGCCTGGTGGATAAACCGCAGCCATAACGATTTGAAGTCGGTTACCGGGGCTGTTGCGGTGAAATCACAACACGCCACTCACACTCACTGTCTACCCAGAGTCCTGCTGTGTGAAAGCGGTAGGAGTGGGGGGTTGGATGGGGAGGGGGACTGGGAGGTTGGAACATCAGGCCAATTGTCTGTCACATCAATCAGGGGGATGTTCATCCAGTAATCAGTCAGCGAGCCGGTGATGGCATGGGCATCAATAAGGCAGGCTGACAGCAGGCTGAGAGACTGTAACGCTCCTCTTCCTCCTGGAGTGTGCCCCCAACACAGACATTCAACAGATAGAAGCTCCCAGATAGTTTTGTCAGTGGCTGATGAAGAGTGAGTTGGGACAGAAGTTCCGATGGTGGAAATCAATCAATCAATGAAACAAAACTCAGAATGCTAATGTTTCCCGAATGGGCCGTGTTTGAGGTAGAGATATGTAACTGTCTGCTCACACACTAGCCAACAAATTAATCAGGTCATAAAACAGAAGGCAGTGAAAAAACTGAAATGTTGACTTTAATTAAATGTATTCTGTCAACAGATTTCACATTAACTATATTAGTTTAGTTGAAAGTAATGATTTTAAGTTTAAATGGATTAAAAAAAAAGGTTCAACTTAATATTATTGCTTTCAATTAACTTGATACAGTTATGTGAAAGGTGTGGACATCATACACTTAATTCAAGTCAAATTTTCAGTTTTTTCCATTTGTTAATCATGTGTTTAGAGCTTGTACTGACCAAGTGCTTCTTTTCAAAGCCCCCAAAAAACATTTTTAGAGCAGAGCTAGGAAAAAGGAAAGAACACAATCATGTGTTTATTAATGGAGGTTCAAATTTCCAAGCAACAACTCTATTGCTTTCTCTCATATGAACAGTAGCTTTGGGTTTCTAATGTTTGCTATTGTTAGGAAACTAAGGCAACCACATCTAAATGTTATATGACATGGTGTTTCAGCTTATATCGCTGTAACATTGCCTGATGGAGAAATAAACTTGAAATGTTTGGAATTTGACTATCAGATATTACAACAGTGAAACACTGATAATCCCTGGCTTTTAAACAATAATTTTCAAAATTCAGTTTTGTAAGTATCAGTAAACACACAAACTGTTTATTAAAGAGTAATTAGTGGTTACTCGTTTTTTTGGAGAAAATGTAAATGTACTGTAGAAATAGAAAATGTTTTTTGATATGAATCACAGTCTGGGCATTGTGATTGCCTCAAACAATCTGGGTACTTTGTGCTTTTAAAATTCTGGAGATCAAAATAATATCTGTTCTTGCCACTTGCAAGACTCTATGGTAATAAAAAGAGTATGTTTGCCAAGAGAGCAGCGGTTATGAATTAGAAACCTTGCCTGACACACTGAAGGTTTTTGCCGATCTGTCTGTTCTAGCTCTATCTTCAGAGTGCTCCCTCTGCAGCGACGTGCCAACTCTGTGCCTCATTCAAGTCAAGTCACAAATCTTGGTGGGAGTCCCTCTGAGGACAAAAGCAAGGAGGCCTGGACCATGAAAAGAGATTAGCATTTTACAGATTTGAATTCTGAGCGGTGCCGCCGCCGCCACTGTTTCCAACTGAACAGATGAAGTGTTTTTGTACTTGGTTGTTTCAACACTGATTAAAAGAATAATAACCTGTAAGGAGCAGACATGGCATTACAGTAGCTTTGCCACTTAAGTGTGTGTTGATGAAGAGCTTGTTCAAATGAATAGGCAAAATAACGACAGTTCTGTTTTGAACTCACTCTGACAAGCTGCATGTTCCTGGACTAGGTCCAGATGCTGACAGTGGCCTATCTTTCTGTTCCCCCAGGCATTAGTATAGATAACAGATAACTTAATCTGTTGTTAATGTTTCATCATAACTAGTGGAAATAATATTAGCATTGTACTGTATACTTTGTTCAACATGTTAGGTTGTAAACTCATCAACCCTTAAAGACAAAAATGCAGTGTAATATTTATTTCTTCTGTATAATTGGCTAGAACATCTATACAGTATTATACATTAAAAAAATACAATGTAAACCTGTTGTATATTTAAGTTTTGTTGAGAGCCTTGTGTAAATCCACAATGAGAACATATAGTCAAATCAAAGGGGGTAACCTACTGATGTGAAAACCATTTTAGTTTTTTTATAAGGCAATGTATAACAACAGCTGTTTGTCTTCAGAGGCACTTTTTTCAGGTCTGGAAAATAACCCCTGATGATGTCATGGCGATGTGTTCTTAGGCTGCGAAAATCGCTTTAGACATTTATTTTGAACAGAAATCAAGTCATAATGAAAGAAGTTGTTGTTAATCTGATGAAGCATAGTTTCAAGTGCATCAGGTGGAGGATCCAGTGCTTTGGGATTAAATTAAAATATCTGAGCTGAGTTTTTTCTGTCTCATGCCAGTGCCATACCTTTATGGAAGTGGAAAACTTCCAAAAAGTGATGAAAATACAAGATGGAATGGAGAAACAACTACAAAATCACAACAAAAAAGGAAAAGTTTGAAAAGACATAGTGGACACCACAATACTGTATATGGAGAATTTAACCATAGACTCTGTAGAAAAGCCATATGGACATTACTGAAGAAAAATAATGAATACAATTTAGCATGTTCTGTCTAAGTCATTACGAATTATGACTGAAATGTAATAAATATGGACACATTCTTGTGTCATGCTATCCTGCAAACCGTCAGCTCTTCTTACTTCAGTTTAAACATACTGCTCCTTTGAGCATAGTACTGAGTGTTAACCCTACATGAGAATGTGCCTGAGATGTAGCCTATGTACTAAATGTAACAGAGCAGAGCAGGAAGTGTAGCAGGACAGATCTTCATTTGACCGGTTGTTTGGATCCGCCCTTTAGAAAATGCTTCACAATGTGGAGAAGAGTGATGGTGTGTGAGCAGGAAACACCTCAGCAGGGGAATGTCATGTGGATGACAAGGCACAGGTGCCCGAACAACATTCATGCTCCCTCTGTCCAATCCATCCAGTGCTCCCGGTCAGCGGTGTAAAGGCCACTCCATCATGGCCTGTCAGCGGGACTGAGCTGCTCTCTGTGTGAGTGCACTGCCTGAGACAGGAGCGAGGCCTCCATCACTCTCTTTTACACAACACATCAGTGGGCCTCTACAGCAGGACTCACACAGCACAGATGTAATGAAAAGAAACAAAAACAAAAACATAAATCAACATGTGTGACTGATAATGAAATTTATTACGAAATAAAGACATCTGTGTTAACCTTTCTTGTTGTACCTAATACCCTTTTTCTCTGAAAGGAGTTCTTGTTCCGTGCTTAGGCTAGTTTGGTTCAACTTTACCCCTTTACCACCAAACCAGTTGCAGATCTAGCTCCATGCTAGTGTTCTTCTGGTTCTTCTTTAAGGAAAGCAGCTGCAAGGGGTTGTGGGATTTTGAGTTATGTGTTATGTGTATAAAAAGTGATGGCCAAGGCGAAGTTTGCGGGTATGAGAAGAGGTAGAAAAGGATAGAGGAAAGTAGGAAAGAAAGAACGGCATCTGAACACCCCGTTCATCATTTCCCCGGAGTTTATAAAGTGTCTGGACAGCTGGTTACAGGCTAACAATGAGCCAAGTCAGAGTTTTACCGGTGACCATCCAAGCTACGGTTTCGGAGCCTAGATACCGGCAGAAAGGAAGGTAACATTGCCCTTCTATTCGATGGTGCCAAAAAGGCGAACACAATGGTTTGCCTATTCGGAACCAGTTGTGTTTTCCACCACCCAGAGCCTGACTGCGTCATGACATTATCGTTTACGTTGCTGATTTTCTCCCCGGCAACAACAACAATGGGGTATGCGACGGGTCAATGCTTGTGTTGCTTTTAATCATACAAATCCAGATTAAATTCAAGAATGACTTCAAAATGTTATACTTTTCTCCAGAGTGCAGTGATTCATTGTTTATTAATGTGGTGCAGCAGCATTTACGGACTGCTGGAAAGCAATAACTCACTGTGTGACTGTCACACAAGCAGCTGATGCATACCCCCCATCCCCATAAATGAATGTGTTTCAGTCGGAATTGACACAGTTTGGCATCACAACACCATTCTGGAAGTTTCTCTGGTATTAGACAGTTGATGTTAGCATAGCAACTGAAGGTCATCTGACTACCTTGACTCAGTGGCAACCGTGTCTATCACAACTGCTCCTTCTGTAGACAATCCTCACGGATTCGAATATGCGGTTGATCTAGTCAGAGGGACATCACGGAGGCAGTCATTTACTTGAATTACTGTACTGGTACTGTACCGTAGCTCGCCTTTTTTTATAATGTCCATCTTTTCACTGAATGGTTGTCTTGAAAAGAGTAATGACAACAATTCCACAACAACATCATCTTCACCTGTTGCCATTTGGACGTAAAAAAACAATAAAACTTCAAATGAATGCTACGTTAGCTAGATCCTCTGTCTCGAGCCAGTGAACTAACGGGTCTTCTAGAATACCCTGGAACCATGGGAAAATCTGAAAGAATATGCCCATTGGCTACAAATCAATATATGATTCGTTGATCAAATTTTCAATCCAAAGGTACGCTCTCATTCGGTTTAAGGGCCAGGGCATTCTATCAAGGATATAGAATACCTTGAAGGATATTCTTCCCAGGGACCCAAAAAAAGATCTGATTGGTTGTATTTTTTTTCTAACACAAAACAACTCGAATGCGTAGTGCATGGACCGAGAAAGACAAACAAATCAACGTAACACTGAAATAGACAGATCAACACAGATATGATTCTCATTTATTCATTTTATTAACATTTGATTTATATCACTAATTAGATTTTTTTTACTTTTATCCGAGGGTTCCAGGGTCTTCTCTGATTACCTTGAAGGCCCTGACAGTTCACCAATTCCTTGATTACTTCGTGCTATCCTATTGTGGCATAAGCCAGCATAAGTTTCGTACAGGCATATTTCACCGGCATATATTTCATACCGGACGCTAACTTGTGTGGGATGTTGGAATATAATTATGTCTGTCTGCACGCTGCGATGCCCAGGCCTGCCAGAATGACATTAGACTTGATGGAAATAGCTATCAAACAAATTCTCATGATTGTCATGTGGCAGTCAAAAACAGTGCCTGACATCCCACACAATCTGATGTCCCAAAAGGCGGCCATTACAATCATTACATCCACTTTACAGTTATTGAGTTATGAGTGACAGATCATTTGGACCTGATAATGAGGTAAAGGAAAATAAAGATAGAAAAATACAGTGAAAAATTATTGTTTTATTGAGCTTCATTTGAATTCAACGTAAAATCTTCATCTTAATAAACTTATTTGACACTTATTATCAAAACTGATTTATTGACTTCCTTCTCGTTGACAGCTTTTACAGTTTGGACTCACTACGGCTCAGAGGCTCTGACATGAGTTTGAGATCTGCTTTAACTTGCTAATATTTTCATAGGCATCTCTTGCGAATTCCAACAAGGGTTAGATCACAATTTGTTCCAGATTGTATGTGCGGCAGTTTGTTGAAGGAGCAGTTTGAGGCAGTGATTTCTGCAAACTCAGTTCTCTCCCGCTGCACTATGGGAGGTTTGCCACAGAGGCCGGGCTGTTTGTATGCACTCATGGGTTCTTTTGATGCTCTGTCTCATGCTCAAAACACACACACACACACACACACACACACACACACACACACACACACACACACACACACACACACACACACACACACACACACACACACACACACACACACACACACACACACACACACACATACACTACATACACTATGCTTTTCTATGGTCCTGTTAAAATAAATAGCAACCAACATCATTATGTATTCTTTATGAGATACACTCTAAAAACTGAAACGTTGACTTTAATTCATTTGTTTCCACTCTTGACCATGTTGGCTATGTTGACACCCACTGCATTTTCATTTACTCAATTCCCCAGACAGAGCCCTGCAAACCAAACCTTTACCTACAGATGCTTCAGAAAAATCAGGAACATCTGAACTGGAGAATTTGGTAATTGAAAGAAGATCAAAGTTCGGCACTAAGAGCTGTTCCCTCTCCTCCTGAGTTAGAATTTGATTGATGCTTCATCCAGTCAGCTGCCACTAAACTTCCTGCCCTTTCCAAAACAGATTCCAATGACTTCAACTTTTCAAAATGTTACCACATACTCACTATACCACTCAATGTGGATTCATTGGACACTGAAAATAGTCCTTAATTGATGCATCATTTATTCCTGTTATAAAGAATTACTTTGTATTTTATTTTAATAATATATTTAAGGTCATTTATGAGGCCCAATCATAAAGCAGCTGTTCCTGTGCCTTTATCAAATGCACACATTGATGCCACCAAATGAGACAAATTAGTTTTGAAAATATTACGAATAGAATTATCTTTTTAATAGTAATATTAAACTGTAATACATCTACGCATTAAATTAGTATTATATACAAAAAAACATGTTCACATGTATCCAACCTTCAGATTGCCATTTTAAATCAACATTGCTCTGCTCTTAACAACTGTTAAAAGCATCTACATGAGTAGTGACATTATCCTAACCTTAAAACCCTCCTTTGTATTGGTTGGACGTACTAAAATACCTTAAAATATTATGGCCAAAAGTATGCTACAAATCTCATAGTAAACAATTTATTCATCACCACATTTGGTGTTATTATGACCGATCATAACTCAGCTTTATGCACACACACATTTAGCATGGTTTAGGAAACCGGTCGCATAGATCTGCTGTTCTAAAATAAAGTCAACACACATCCACCATTGAATTATTAAGAACCCTAAATATATAGTCTAGGTTAAGAACAAAAAAAGGTTAAACATAGTAGTCGTTTTTTTTGTGAACACATGATACATACATGGTTAAAAATGTGCGAGGATATTGACGTCAGAGCCCTATCCTGGTGAGTGTTGTGCAAACAGACACACCGCTCACTTCATCAGATCTGTGCCAACCCTCAGCATCAGCGTCTCATCGGTGGTCAGAAAAACATCTTTATCTCATCATCAGTGGACATTATGAGCACCAGGGTTATCACTTCATCTTTATATTTTAAGGCCAGCAGGGCTTTCTCTGCTAGGCCTGTAACTAACAAAATAAAGTGCGTGTAAAATGTTTTTCTTGACTGTTTAGTTATTAGTTTTAATAGTAGAATATCCTCAAAATTACAAAATTAAGTACATTAGTTGAGGCTGAACTGGATTTTCCTACATCAAAAAATAACTTAAACACCTCACAGTTATTTTAGTTGGCGGGGGCCAGCACAACAAATACTGCTGGCCTTTTGTTGAAAGAGAACACATTTGATTTGTAATAAGCATTAGTGACAGATTCATCAGCCAAGCAGATTTTGATGTTCAATGACAGTATGCCCCCTGGGCCTAGCAGCGTGTCCTGAGCTACCCTAAACTTCTGCCACATCACCTGCATATACTGTGCACTGCCTGGCCCAAAAAAATGTCACACGCTCTAATATTTCGTTGGACCGTCTTTAGCTTTGATAACGGCACATATTCGCTGTGGCATCGTTTCCACAAGCTTCTGCAACGTCACAACATTTATTTCTGTCTTGCATTAATTTTTCGCCAAGCTCTTGTATTGATGACGGGAGATTCAGACCACTGCACAAAGTCTTCTCCAGCACATCCCAAAGATTCTCAATCAGGTTCAGGTCTGGACTCTGTGGGGACAATCCATGTGTGAAATGATGTCTCATGCTCCCTGAATCACTCTTTCACAGTTTGAGCCCGATGGATCCTGGCACTGTCATCTTGGAACATGCCCGTGCCTTTAGGGAAGAACAAATCCATTGATGGAATAACCTGGTCCTTCAGTATATTCAGGTAGTCAGCTGACCCCATTCTTTGGGCACATTGCTGAACCTAGACCAGACCAACTGCAGCAACCCCAGATCATAGCACTGCCCCCACAGGCTTGTGACCTTTTCTTTGGCCGGGCGGTGTATCTTTTCAACGTAGTTAAGGTATTACAAAAATACAGACCTGAGTGATTTAATGTTACCGATGTTAACACCAGAGAGTAGTTTTGGTCCACTGCACCCTCAGTGTAGTTATGTTATGCTTGGTCAAAGTTGTATAATCTAGTGTCCCAATATGAAGGCTTCTCTTCACTGAAATCAGTGACAGGGCAAGGAAACACAGTGTCTCCCACTAAGTGAAAGATCCACTCTTCGTCCAGCTCATACTCTACAGGGTGACTGCTAACACACTGCTGTTTGTTCATCACCAGACAGGTGTACACTGTGAAGGCCATGGTTGAGATATTGGATATACGCAGAGCTGATGTGTTCTTCACCACTTTGTATCTTCCTCTATTATTGTCTGTCGCTGATGCCGCGTTGTCCCCAAAAACTCTGTTCCATATTGTTTGCTCCAATCCAAATCTAATATCCATTTTAAGCCAATGGACATCAAGGTTGTTAGCTGCTCCGAACAAGGCAGGTCAATTGTTTATTTATGTATAATCAGTGTCATTTTGATCCCACCTAATGAACTACATACAGTGATTACTCCTCTGGGAGCTTGAAGGTGTAAGAGCTGCGTTCCTCTCGGATGACGATGAGTTCTTCAGCGTGAATGTTGCTGATGCGAGCAAACAGCAGGACGGAGAGCTCTGCGACTGCAGCCATTCTGCTGGGAGGTTTCCTCGTGAGTGTTGTGCAAACGGAGACACCGCTCACTTCATCAGATCTGTGTCAACCCTCAGCATCAGCGTCTCATTAGTTGTCGGAAAAACATCTTTATCTCATCATCAGTGGATATTATGAGGTTATCACTTCATCTTTGTATTTTAACTTATCTCACACCATCTGTGTCTTGACTTTTGTTCTGAACACTTTTAATATCTTGAGACTGCTGGGAGAGATTGATCTAATTCTGGCAGGTGGCCTATTCCTTATTTACTTGCTGTGCTTCATTCACGCATCATTTAAATGAATAGCAACAGTGGAGCTTTAAGTACACTGAAAAAACTGATGATAAACACATGATTAACACACTGAAACTCTGAAACGTTGACTTTAATTAGATGTATTTTGTCAAAAGATTTCACATACCTGTGTTAGGTTAGTTGAAAGTGTGAAAGTGTGATTGAACCAAGTGACACACTATACATTTTATTTCTGTAAAATATTTTCACGGTATGTTTCCATGAAATTTGTTAACAGCCTTTTACTGTAAAAGAGAAACACAGTATGTTTCTTTGCTTTTATTTGATTTACAGTAAGCATATTGTTTAATGCATTCCAGTTTATTATAGTAAAAATGAAAATGCCATTTATTTATGTGATTATTTAACGTTCTTGTCATGGGTTGCCAGTAGCTTACTTTAAATATTGGCAGTTTACTGTTGACAGGCAGGATTGTGAACTACATTCAACGGTTCAGAATATCGTAATCAAAGTTTAGTTATCATACAAACTTTATTTGCCCTTGGGCTATATTTATCTGCCTAAAAATAGGATTATTTAGGACAATTGTGAAAATGAGCAATAAACATCTAAGAAATTATTCAAAATTTAAAGTTTTATTGAGCATTTCTTACAATACAACAACAAAAATGTTTGGACAACCCACTGCACAGAAATACAACTTCACTTTCAAAAATATTATAGCTTAATGTAATTCAAAACCTTAACTAACCGTTTGCTGTATTTGAAATGGACAATCCCGCGATGCTTTGCAAACTACACTACACAACGGCATAACATCAATCCTGTATATTACTGTTGAGAAACGCCGTAGATTAAAGTCTTACAGTGTATTGTTTGAAAGCTGTTTCATTAGTTTACTCAAGCGGCACCAATCTAAGATTTACTTAGTTTATATGTATTTGCTCTCACAACAAACAGAAAAGAGTACAGACGACATGTCACTGCGATAATCTAGAACGCACAACGTGTCTATTACTCCGCTGCAGAAAATAGTCCCCAGCAAGAACACTGTCTATATTTGTTTAAGAAATTATGGAGCATTTTAACTGAGCGAAAAGTGTGAAATGTGTTTTTTTCAGTGTAAGTATTAAGCATTTTAATTCTGTGTTAAGCTAATTATCCTATTTCGTTTTTCTTAAATATAAAATAATAAATGTTGTAGTATCAACAGAGGGGGAGTATTGACCTGGAAAAATTAAAAGACCACTTCAGCAATATCATTTTCAGTTTTATTATTTAGAGTTATGTCTTTGAGTTAATTTTTATTTTTATTATTGTATTCTATAAACTACTGACAATTTTTCTCTGTGTTGGAATGGCTGCCATACATGTAGATTTAGATTTTAAAATGTTTTGGAGTGGTCTCTTAATTTTTTACAGAGCTGTATACTGTATATATATATATACAGTATATGAAATGTTGGTACCATATGAAATATCCTAACCCCACTGGCAGATTTAGTTCTCTGTTGTTTTAAATATAATTGTCATGGTTCAACCCACAAAATGTAACACATGTATTTTGCTGCTGGCAGAAACAGAAAACACATGAGGACCTGTCTGCAGGAGGCTTTTTCCCTTAAAAATATTACCAGACGCTCAGAACAGCAAATACTACAGCTTTCACAAATTGGTTAAATATTTTTATGTCCCATAAGGAGCAACACAATGGAAATGTGTTTATTAGCAAATGTTCCAGATTGTTTCCACAGAGTCCCCTAACAACCTGCAAATAAATTACAATTGGAAGTGAAGGCCACACAGAGCAGCAGCTCCTCACACTGCGACTGCCAACATCCACCGAGTCTCGGCAGTCCTGCCAACGGCTGCTTTCCCCCTCTGGCAGACATACCTCAACCCCCCCCCCTCCTCCCACTCCCACTACAGCCTTTGAACACAGCACAGGCAGCAGGACACAGACGCACTGCAATCTCCAAATAAACACATCACAAATTAAAATGTCACAAAGTAAATTCATCCTGTCTTTTCAAGTTTTGAAATCACTCTGGTCATTTCATGCATGTAATGTTATTATGGCATTTTCATTGGTACAGGGTTTTAGATTATTTGTTTGAGTTTTCCCTTTTGGCCAACAAACAAATCTTCTTTTATCCCGGACTTGTTTTCTTCTGATCAATACCATCTTTGTGTCTTTGATCGCTGAGCCCATGCAGGCACAAAATCTGCATTTAAGCAATTCTGATACTGAACCAGAGATATTGCCAGCGGGTGGATCTGCACTGTGGGAGAACATATGGGGTCAATTAGGCAGAGTTTGCTCCTGGACGGGGTTCAACTGATCCACAATAGGGACCTGCAGAATAGGTGGTCTCAGGCCATTTGGCAAGGAAATTGTGGGCAGCCTAGGAGTTAGCGACATGAAAGTATCAGGTGTTAGCGAGCAAATGATCCAGGAGAGGTGAGGCTGGGAGAACAGATTGGCTGGCCAGTGTTAGCAGACAAAGAGGAGAGGGAGAGGAGAGGGACCATGCATGATACACTGCTCTTTAGACACACATTATACCAGTGCTCCATTTCAATAAAGTAAATAACTATTGTGAAACTGACAGTGCCGGTAACTTTATTTTATAAAAGTATAGTTCCATCCCACAGGCCGTAAGACTGCTAAATGCTTCAGCTCTGCCTTCACATCTTTAAGCATGTCTTTGTTTTCATATCACATATTTTATTTTGATTCTGTTTCTTTTGCACTTCCTCCATTGCTGTATGTGTTATATCGTTTATGTTGCATTTTTGGATGAGCCTGAGACTTACTTTTTTCTTTGCCATGTAGCTACTGTGCAAATGACAATAAAGCTAATAATTTGTTCTTACTTCATCCTCATGTCACCACGTACTTGCATTCCTGTTTTTATTAATTATTTAGTCCTGTTTTTGCAGGAAAGATGATGAGAGGTTTCCTCAACCTGTGTCAACTCGTCTGGGATTCCTTTACTGCTAACTCGGCCAATCACAAAAAATAACCAAAGAGGTGAATCATTAGAGCTGAGGTGGCCATCACAGCTAGCTGCTAGCCAGCTGTGATGGCCACCACCTCTTACTCAGAGTGTTCACGTCCCTAATTAATCATACGATTACGCCTTAACGAATTCATACAAGTTATGTAAAAATTCTCAAACCAAATAATGCAAAGTGTGCCTCGGGGAAATTCTCTCTCGGCTGCGAATTTGAAGAAGCACCTGCTAGCTAAGCATTGCTCCACAATAATGGAGGCAAAACCAAGCGGTTACCTTTAATGCCAAAACAGTGGTTTCAAGGTTTCAAGGTTTTATTTGTCATATGCACAGCAGATACAGCGTATATGTTGGCAATGAAAATCTTATGTCGCGTGCTCCTCCAACAACTCAACATACATGGTGCAAATAAGATAAATAAAATAATGCAAAACGAGAGAAGAATATTTACAATAACAACAATAAAGATTTGAGGATGTGAAATATATACATATGTGGAATACATTGAAAGTATTTAAATACTTTACACTGTTGAATGAGGAGGTATGGACAGATGCATATATTATGTATAGCAGATGTATATGGCAGATATGTATCATATATAGATATGTGTACTATAAACAGATATGTATGGCAGATGTGTATAATATATATATATATATATATATATATATATGTGTGTACTATAAAAAGATGTGAGTAGGCATTCACACAGCTCAGGAGTTCAGCAGTCTTATAGCCTGTGGTATAAAACTGTCTCTGAGTCTGGTGGTCTTGGTCCGGATGCTGCGGTACCGTCTGCCAGACGGCAGCAGACAGAACAGATTGTTGCTGGGGTGATGGGGGTCCTTTAATATCCTACCGGCCTTCTTCCTACACCGCTGGGTGTAGAGGTCCTCCATGGATGGCAGCTCCGTCCTGGTGATGTGCTGAGCAGTTTTCACCACCCTCTGTAGAGTCTTACGGTTGAGGGCGGTGCAACTGCCATACCAGGCGGTGATGCAGCCAGTCAGGATACTCTCGATGGTGCACCTGTAGAAGTTGCAGAGTATCCTGGAGTCCATGTTGAACTTCCGCAGCCTGCGGAGGAAGAAGAGCCGCTGTCGAGCCGTCGTGGATATGACCCTGGTGTGATGTGTCCATGTCAGGTCCTCACTGATGTTTACCCCGAGGAACCTGAAGCTGCTGACTCTCTCCACAGGAGTCCCGTCGATGGTGATGGGTGTGTGTGCCTCTCTCTGCCTCTTCCTGTAGTCCACAATCAGCTCCTTTGTTTTGCTGATGTTGAGATGGAGGTTGTTCTCCTGGCACCAAGATGTCAGGGCTCTGACCTCCTCTCTGTACGCCGTCTCGTCGCCGTCTGTGATCAGGCCGATGACGGTCGTGTCGTCAGCAAACTTGATGATGGTGTTGGAGCTGTGTGTGGCCACGCAGTCGTGCGTGAACAGGGAGTAGAGGAGAGGGCTGAGCACACAACCCTGAGGGGCTCCGGTGTTGAGGGTCAAGGTGAAGGATGTGATGTTCCCCATCCGCACTGCCTGGGATCTGCCCGTCAGGAAGCTCATGATCCAGTCACAGAGGGCGCTGTTGAGCCCAAGGTCCCTGAGCTTAATGATGAGCTTGGAGGGCACAATGGTGTTGAATGCTGAACTGTAGTCAATGAACAGCATTCTCACATAAGTGTTCCTCTGGTCCAGGTGGGAGAGGGCAGTGTGGAGGGTGAGGGAGATGGCATCATCCGTGGACCTGTTTGCTCTGTAGGCAAACTGCAGGGGGTCCAGTGAGTCAGGGAGGGAGGAGGTGATAAAAGTTTTGACTAACCGCTCAAAGCACTTCATGATGATGGAGGTGAGTGCAACTGGGCGGTAGTCATTGAGGCAGATGGGTTTTGTCTTTTTGGGGACAGGGACAATGATGGACTCTTTAAAACATGATGGACTCTTTAAAACATGAAAATGCAATGTCCGCTTTAGGCCAGCAGCAAAAGCAACAAGATCCCAAAAGTCAAAAGCCCTACTTTGCAAAAAATAAAATAAAAAAGTTTTCCTAGCTTACGGCAGAAGCAACATACATTTCTTTTAAATTGTGGTCAGATGTTTTATGATTCAAAGTTGTGTTTAACCCACATAATATCATACACATGCCTCCAGATATGCTGGCTGGCTGGTGTTGCATTTGAGGTAAACCTAAGTGAAACATGATAATATATTCCATGAGAGGTTAAAAACATGTTCAGTGATGTCGATGGACCCGGATCACGTGAAGTCTGAGCGAATCACACATCTGCATGGTCCTATCTGTAAAGGACATCAGAGGAAACAGGCTCACAGCGATCATACTCTGGTAGACATGGCTCTACGGTGTGAGTCATCCACAGTTCAAACTGAGCCTTCAGCGCATGGAAAGATTCAAATCCACAGTTTACAGGTTCCAGCAAAGCTATCATCAGAAAAATGAAACCATGGTTTGAGCTTTTCAAATACTCACTTTGGTCTGCAGGCTGAAGTCACAAGACGTCTGCATGTTGTGTACATTTGGAGTTACAGGGGAAAATGGGCATGGATCAAAAATAGAATCGCTAAAAATACTCAGCGGAATCAAGGGATGCAGAGAAGCCCTCACTGCTGCCTACCATGAAATTCTATTGATGAACCCAGGAAGGAATTTGGATTGATCTTTTTTCCATCGTGCATGTTTTCACTTTTGAACATAAACTGGTCCTCAAGCATGTCTCTGCCAGAAAAGCAACCATGTAGATGAAATGTCTAACCCAGCAGTTGTCTTTCTATGTCAGACATAATGTTCTGCCATAAACCCTGATGTACCAGACACTTCATCACACACTGACCTGCTTAAAGTAGAATTCTGAACACAGGCGCTAAGTCAAAATCGTGTTTTAGGACAGTTAATATGTTGAGTATATAGTGCACCTAGGCATGTAGAAAACGTACTGGTTGATTTTTGGGTCATAGACCAGATGCTGTGTGTTGTCAGATGAGTACAATGTAGCTGATGAGGGGCAACAGGAGAATATAATGTGGAGATGATGTTCTCTGGTGGGGGAGGGATAAAGGAATAACACAGAATGTTTCCATGTGGTCGTTTAATGTTCTGTACATTTAACCTTAACTTTATCCAATGTTATGTTATACTACAGCTGCTGAAAGTACAATTTAAAAACTAATGAAATCCGTTTTATATACATGTAAATAAAATCTAAATACAGAAAAAAAATTTACGTGTGTATTTTGGATCCACACATATGTGTTTTCAGTGTCAAACCGCTGAACCTGCATACACAAACCGCTCTCTGTGCATGGATCGCTGTGCATTCATGTGTGTGTTTTTTGAGACTCCCCTGACGCTCACCCGATTCGTACTTGTAATGTTTTCTATCTTTAGCCAATCAGATGTCTCCTCCATTCTAAGCCAATCACATGAGCGCGCCCCCACGAGGGTATGATTTCTTGCATTCGTGACGTAGCGCTTCATATACGCATGTTGCGCTGTCCGGAGCTGACAGGTCAACTTCAACATGGCGTCTAGCACAATTGTGAGTGATAAGTGTCTCTGCATGAATGATTCAATATGCTTTAGGTATGAATTATTGTGATGTTAGTGATGTGTTATTGTTAGCATGGAAGTAATATGGGTGGCATGTAATGCTAGCGTTTGCTGGCAAGTTAGCTATATAATGCTAATAGACTACCTAGGATTATTACTTTAAATACGTAACATTAGCCATAAATGTCTCTTAACTTCTTTCATTCTCTTGTTTTCTTTTTTAGGGAAAGCTTAGAAAGACTGAATCCAAAGTTTCCTGCTCAAACTATTTCTCAAAAATATATTCCATTGTGTTTAATGATGGAGTGGAATTGAACATTTAGAGCTGACGTTAAATAGGATTAACCGGTTAAGGTCCTAGGTAGTCTATTAGCATTATATATCTAACTTGCCACCCATATTGCTTCCATGATAACAGTAACACATCACTAACGTCACAAGAATTCATATCTAAACATATTGAATCATTCATGCAGAGACACTTATCACTTACACTTGTGCTAGACGCCATGTTGAAGTTGACCTGTCAGCTCGGGACAGCGCAAAATGCGTATATCAAGCGCTACGTCACAAACGCAAGAAATCATACCCTCGTTGGGGTGCGCTCATGTGATTGGCTATAGATAGAAAACATTACAAGTACGAATCGGGTGAGCGTCAGGGCAGTGTCAAAAACCGCACACACGAATTCACAGCGATCCATGCACAGAAAGCGGTTTGTGTATGCAGGTTCAGCGGTTTGACACGGAAAACAAATATGTGTGGATCAAAAATACACATGTAAAACTTCTTTCTGTATTTGGATTTTATTTACATGCATGTGAAACGGAACATATTTGTGTGTGCATTGAAAAACATTTGTGTGGATCCTGAAGCACAAGTGTGAATCCTTCTGTCTGCATTTGTGTATTATGAGACTGATCTGACCCCATAGTTTGGACGTCATGTCAAAGATATTTATGTATTGTATTGTAGCTAACCGCTGTAGTGAGCATGCTGACTGATTAGCCCCGGCCCGTCCTGTCTTTACTGGGCAGGGGTGGTGAAGTCCAAAGGGACTTGGTCTGGGAGCCAGAAGGTCAAGTGTCAATGTGTGTCATCTCATCTGTGATTTATTTAACTCAGCCAATCCCAAAAAATAGGCAAAGAGGTGGATCATTAGAGTTGAGGTGGTCCAAAGCTAGCTGCTAGCCAGCCGTCGATGGCCCCCGCTTGTTACTCAAATGCCCGTTTTTCACCAAACCGGATCCGGTTCAAGATCCAATCTTTTGCTTTTCTGGCGCTTTTCTGGTTCTAACCTAGGCCGAGTGGAGCTCAAGTGGAGCTGCGTCATTGCGTCACCGTTAACGTCATGACGTAACGTTTACATGCCCTCTTATTCATTTGCTTGACCTGCTGCCCCCTGGCAGACGCTTCAGGTCCATCAAATCACGAATAAACAGACTTAAGAACAGCTTCTACTCCAGAGCCATACGAGAACTGAACACTGCCAAACACTGACACTGACAACACTGATGATGGAATTCTAATCTTCATTTCATCTGTACCTTATGTATATATTCCAATTCACTACTGTACATAGGGCCACGGCAAGTCGGAAGCCGTTTTCTACAGGCATATTTTTCCGGCGTAGTTTTCGTTCTGATTTTACTTCTGATGGTAACCAGTGTAGCCCATGTATTGATTCCATCCGATAGCTGCAATAATACAAAACAACAGGAGAACGTCTGCCTGCTGTTCCCAATGATCACTAACAGTGAACGGATGGTGATTAAAGTAAGGTAAAATAAACAGCTTCACACTGAGCCTGGTTAGTGTTGCCTGACTTTATAAAGTGTGTGTTTTGTAAGTGTGTGGTCGCTTTGTAGTCACTTTGCTCAGAGATACTGCTTGTTACAACTTGTATTCGCTGTACTCGCCATGAACTGTTATTGCTCAGGTTAATCTCCCCACTCCAAAGTAAGTGTGACGTATTGGTTCGTATTGGTTCTCGGATCTGGCCGGGCAGCGAAGTGGGGCCAGAAAGATCCGTTTTTTCGGCACTTAAAGCCGACGCTGCTGTGGTAGAAACACTAAAAACCAGATCTTTATCGGCTCCAGCTCCGGCTCCTGCTATTAAAAACACTGTGGTGTTTTTAATACACTCTCCCATGAAAGATTACAGGCTATGTGTGAAGTCCATTGGATTAGAAGTTCTGTGGAAATCAGAGGGATTCCGGTTGGCTTAAATCCTTGTTATTAGAACAACAGTTAGCATAGCAGAGTTAGCATAGCATAGGAACAGAAACAGCCTCAAAAAAGGAAAGGAACCATTGGATTCTGGGGGCGCCCTGGCCCAGCAGTGGCTCAGTCAGTAGGGGCTTGGACTGGGAATCGTAGGGTCGCCGGTTCAAGTCCCCGAACAGACTTGAAAATATGGAAGGTGGACTGCTACTTGGAGAGGTCCCAGTTCACCTCTTAGGCCCTGCTGTGGTGCCCTTGAGCAAGGCACCGGACACCTCCAATCCCCCCCTCCCCATTGCTCCCCGGGCGCTGCACGATAGCTGCCCACTGCTCCTAGTACTAGGATGGGTTAAATGCAGAGGACAAATTTCACTGTGTGCTCTGCTTTGTGCATGTATGTGACTAATAAAGAGGGTCTCATCCTCCGATTGTATTGTATCTTTGGAGGTCAGCGTCTATAGTGACAGCAGCATCCGTCAATATGTATCAGAACCCTGGTTGTCTGTCAGCTGTTGATGAATAAAATATGATGAAAATATAAAATATTTGAAGGTATGGCACGTTTTTAAACAGGTGGTTACAGGTGAAAAAGTGACGTCATTTCCATTCCAATTGACGTCTCTGTATTACTTTTACACAACAGCACCTGTGCCACTATGTTACTGGTGATAGATACCAGGACGCGTTTTTTATTGTGTGTGTGTGTGTGTGTGTGTGTGTGTGTGTGTGTGTGTGTGTGTGTGTGTGTGTGTGTGTGTGTGTGTGTGTGTGTGTGTGTGTGTGTGTGTGTGTGTGTGTTGTGTGTGTGTGTGTGTGTGTGTGCATGTGTTTGTGTGTGTGTTTCTCCCAACATGTTCATCAAACCTAGAGCAGACACATTTAATTGGCATTTTCACTTTATTGACACCGTAAAATTTTCATGGGCGCTTTTTAACAGCGGCTTTAACGCTGTAAACACGTGCATAAACTCACTTCAGAAACTCACCAAGCAGATCCGCGTGCCGATCCCACACACTGCACTGTATCTAAAATGAGTGACTAACGACTTTGTAATAAACAAATCAATCTGCCAGGTTACCTATTATTCATTTTGTTCCGCTGTGTTTCAGTGCATGATTGTTTGTCAGGCTCCTTCTACTTGTTATTGTTTTCATCAAATGACTTGTATTTTAAGTGACAAAGTATTTTCAGTCATCTTGACAAAACAGAAACAAATGCAAGACGATTCAAGATTCAAAGGTTTAATGTCAAGGCTAGTCTCTTTGCTTCATCAACTATGCTAAACACACAATTCATTACTCCAATGCTAAAAATGTAAACAAAAACAATAATCAAATGTGTGTTACTCCTGAGATTGTTTATTGCAAAGAACTTTTTGAGGCCTGAATATTTGAATCTATTTAATATTTGACAAGAAAAATAAATAACCAGTGTTGGAATGGACGCTATACTAATTGAGACTGAACTGAGTTTAGATCATACAATCTGACCTCTGATCCTCAGGCAGCTCCTGTGTGAGTGATGTCTCCCTTAACACTTGGAAACATTCAGCCTTGTGTAACAGCTGGCATTTCACTACAGTGAAGCTGCAAACACTGAAGAAAAAGTTGGAAATGATGATTTTCCATGTGATGAAATTGCTTTCTCTTTATTTTGAGGGTGACATTTTCGTCCTCATGCATCATTTATACACCCCCTGGAAAACAGGATGGGAAAAAGGAGACGGATGAGATGAAATTATAAAATAGCAGCCCTGTTTGGATTAAAGTGTGTGTTTGTGCATGTGTGTATGTGCGGGTAGGTACCACTGCTGTCTGGTGTTATCTGTCTCTATCTGTGCATGACTGCGTGTGTGTGTGAGAGCATTTTCTCTTGTATCTGAGAATTTCTCAAGTGTACGGAAACAGTGGGGCATTCCACGCAATGTTGCAAGTCCAAGGGATAATTCTGCCTTTCAACTGCTTCCCATTTATTTCATAGTTGCAGCACTGTCATCTCACCCTGGTGAAGATGAAAAGCAGAATTGTGTAAAGAAATTGAAATGAAAATCCTTCTGCACCCAGCAGGATTGGGGTGGGGGGGTGGGGGGCATGCGGGGTATTATCTATGACTCAAAGGCACTTCCCTGGGATAAGATCTAATTCTAGGAGCAAAATGTCTTTATATGGCCACCTGCTGTCGTCAGCTTTGTCCCAGGATCACAAGTTGTTCTGGGTGACCGGTCTGGGGACAGGGCGAGAGGAATGCACTCAGCATCCCCGCTGACATTTAGATCTCTTTATTTTCTCTGTCATTCAGCTAAGAGCAGGCTGGGAAGGATGAGGGGAATTGTTGAGGGGGTAGGGTGGGGATGTGTGTGTGTGGAGGGGGGACTAGATGAAAAGTGCGAGGGAAATGACCATCTGCATTCACCAGCTCCCAAATTCTACTGCAGAATGCACAAAGTATTAGAGCTGCAAGCAGCGATGAACAGATCCTCACACACACCGGGGTTACTGGCCGGACGTTGGGAACCGCTGCAGTGTTTTGCCGTGACCGATGAAGACTTGTTTCTTCACGTTTCACAAACATTACTTCACTCTATATCAGGTGTGCATACTACAATGTATTTTTCATGTCAATCATGTTGTTTTTACCCTAAGACTGACTTCCTGTTGTCAGTAGATGGTGCTATGATGAAAGTCCGAAGAAGACCTGTGAAAGTCTTCTTCGAACATTTTTCTTAGACCTGAAACTCCATTGAAGCAAGTGAGGCCAATGTGCCAGGTTAATGGGCCACAACCTCTTGGTACCTCAAAGAAAATTACTAATAAAGTGCAGGCCCTGGTCTTTGTTTTAATACCTACCAGGAGCACTGATGATGCCGTCTTATCCACACCAAACCAAGGCATCAAGTCTTTGCTGGATGTTCATGTCTTTCTATTGACCCTCTTCTACTTCTTTCAAGGATGGCTGACGGAGTAGGATGGCAAGGCCTTCTGCAAGCTGTACATGCTAGATTGGGTTGAGGGCAAGTCGTGAATGTAGATGTTGAACAGCAGTGGTACCAACACTGAGTCCTGCAGAATGCCTTTCTCGAGTTGTCTCACTCTGCTGCTTTGGCTGTTGCTGCTTTGTAGCCATAAACTGTGATTACTCAGCACCTCCATCATGAAGCTCACCATGTGCTTGCCAAACAGAATCATACGCAGCTGGAAGTCAAAGTAGACAATTTCCAAAACACACTTCCTGTTTCATGGCAACAACGTGTCTCCACACGAACCCACGTTTTTCTCGCAGGAATCAGTGGAGACCAAACAAGTGCTAAAAGGTCATCACGACCCTATTACTCAATACATTGGTTGACCCGTAGATGTCTTGAGGCTGAGACACTTATCAAAGGTGTACATTTTCAAAACGATATGATGATGTAGAGTTGAGTTGCAACAGTCTCACATAAAATATTAAAGGATCCCAATTGGACACCAAAGCCAAGCTGTTTAATGAACATGCACAACTTTCACCATGAAGCATCCCCAATTTATTGAAGCTTTGAGTGATCAAATCTCAGATAGATCTGCATCTTCTGCAAGGGAGGACATTAATGTACAAAACCTGTGACTTCCTGTTGCCAGTAGGTGGCGATATGAATATGAGTTAATGTTGGCCTGTAGATGTCTTCAGGCCTGGACTCTTATCATCTTCTTGTTTCATGGAGACTTAAGCTTTAATATCCTCTGATACTCAAAGTCCTAAGGTTTTAATGATAACATTTGAAATGAATCAGATAACACCTGGAGGAGTTTGCTAATGTACAGCACCCTCAAATGTTCAAAGAATGCTATACGTTAAAAAATTGCCAACTTCCTGTTGGGTTTATGCTATATGTCTCAACATTTTACATATACCTCCCAAATTTCCTAAATGTAGGTCACACACACATGCTGCGTTCCAGGTGATGCTGTTGGGCCATTTTGCCATGCCCATGCACAACAATATTGACACTCTCTGAGATTTAAAGAGCTTTTCACTTGTTTTTATTATACCTTTAATGAGCAGATGAAAAAGGTTATCACAACTTTATAAATAAATCAATTTGTGCCATCAGCTTCACAGAATCTTGTATTTGGAGGAAACACAAACTGAGAAATATGTGTATGCTTTATAATAAACACAACACAGGATAGATAGATAGATAGATAGATAGACAGACAGACAGACAGACAGACAGACAGACAGACAGACAGACAGACAGACAGACAGACAGACAGACAGACAGACAGACAGACAGACAGACAGACAGACAGACAGGCAGACAGATAGATAGGTAGTAATAACATAGATAACATAACATAATCTCTGTCTTTGAGGCCTTTAACCAAACACCAAGTTCAGAGCTCACATCAAGTACAAATTAAACCACACTTTTGTTTGACCTGTCTCCTTAGGAATTTTAGGATCCAGTGTTTTTGGATGTTGATTTGTATATGGGACATACAGTCAAATTATCTCTGCCTCTGTAACATGTATACTAACTGCAAGGAACTGTGATATAAAATTACTTTAGTGGCGCTAAATTAAAGATTTGCAAACACACAAACGATGCTTTGAATTAAATCAACTGGTGGTCATACAGAGACCACTTACTTATCCCTCAGCTCTTGCAAGGGGGGGGGAGGCTGTTGGTCTCTTGTGTCTTTGCAGCAGAACAAAAGATCCTTGCAAGAAAGTCAGCTCAGAGCCAAGAGACAAATCTCACCAAAAGAAAAGCTTTTGTTCCCCCTCAAACCAAATCTGTTGCTCTGCGCCACACAATCAATGGCCAGACGTCGCTTCTCTTCTCTTCTGCCTGCTGAATGGGGACTGTACCGCCGCCATTTGTCTCTCCCACGCATGTCATCACAAACAGGCTCCACATAAAGCACACCATTGTAATTCATGCTGCGCTTGTAACTGGTAGATAGGATCTTGTTAAGTGTAAAAATGTCGACATATATAAACTTAAGTGCTGCTGCGGGGAAAAATGCTGCCAGCTGATTACAGACCTGACCTGACTAGTTGTTCTCTTTCTTTGTCAGAAGTAACACCACTATCCATCTGTGGTGTCTGCAGAGACATTAGGTCTGAAAACTAAAACACAGTTCTGAATGTTTTTAGCTCTGGACTCATCCTGACTGGTGACAGGGCATTAAACACTTCACACACAAGGGCAGATTTGCATTGTATAGAGAATTTGTATGAAAAAGGTAGCAATTATCTCAGAAATCCAGTACCAGAAATGATGAATATTTCATTTATTTTATATATATTTAATATTTTATTCAACAACTAAAGCAATGTGTAAATTAGCTGTGCATAATTCCACTTTAAAAGTGTATGCATGCCTTGACTGCTTCCAGGTGTTTGGCAAACCATTGAACCATTGAAAATCATTTAAGAATAGGTTTTTTCTTAAGACTCTCGTATGCTTGACCTACTGGTTAACTTGAATTTATGGGTCATGAAAAAAAAAAAAGTGTTTTAGTTCTGAGAAAAAAAATCTGAATTCTTAGATTAAAGTCAGTGTTTGCGGCAGAATACCCTTGCACTGCATTAAGAGAGTAAGGCAGCAGGAGCCACGCTGCTGTTTCTGACAGTTTAACACAGGCTTTGTTTTTACAACGACTGGCACACAATCACTTCGGGCTCTGTTATGTAGCATAGATGCAACAGATGGATTTACTGTAGAGATGTCCGCACATCAACCAGCTCCCTCTGAATCCTCCTGAGAGCTGGTCCTCTCCGGAGCTCTGCCATCCTCAGTGACCACTGCGCTGTAAGTGCACATTCAATTTGTGTGACTATCATAAATAGAGTACATTTAAATAAAGAAATAATAATGAGGAATCATTTTAATTCACCTGTATGCAGATCTGCCTAGAAAGGTGTCTGGAAATCAACTAGTGCTTAGAAATTACATTCTTTCTTAACCGCTTTCTTGTAAAAAAAAAACATTTCAACGAATATACACAAAAAACACCAGGTACAACTTCATTTATTGATTTTTTCCCTTTTAGTTTCCCCAATGGAACAAATTTCAGCCCTATGTCTCCTGACTTGGCAAATATAACCCTAAAAAAAGGCCTGGAATTGTCATTTTGTACAGTGTGGTGGAAATGACCGAGACTCCAAGGGAGAGGAATTCTCAACAAAAGAAAAGATCAGAGAATGTTTATAAAATAAGATAAAGTGACATATGATCCGTGATCAGATAAGGTAAGAGAACACTCTTTAAGTTCAAGTTTCAACTTCTTTATTGTCATGTTCAAGAACATTACAGAGGCCCCCTCTAACATGACATCAATTAGGATTACATAACTGAGATAAAATAAGAGAATTAAGATACAATTAAATAAGGTAAGATAGAATATGAGTCGAGATAATTCAAATATTAAGAATACAAATGATATACGACCAGATAGGGTTTGTTGAATTAAGATAATTTAAGATGAACTAAAACAATATGACATGAGATAAGAGAAGATGTATTCTGAACATATTAGATGGGATCAGATGAATGAAGATAATTTAGGATAACATGAAACAAGATAAAGTGTTTTTTTAAACTCCAAATGAACAATCAACACAATAAAATCCTAATTGCTTTACTTGTTTTAACTCTTCGGCCTGTTTGTGTTGCTCCCCATGCAGGGACCCTTCTACACAGCGCTCCCTCTGTCCCCCGGTCTGCTCTCCACATGTCTGCGTCCACATGTGACTCTGTATTGTGTGCATCTCAAGGTCTCCACTTTCATGGCTGTGGAACAGAGAGGTGTTTCTTTGGGATGGAGGCAGCGGCCTGCAGCCGTGGCCCTGCGCCGGGATCGCCTTACCCCATACAGCTCGGCTTTGTTATCGGATCTCCGGGGCTGAAGGACACAGTGCATCATCTAACCCGCCTTAATGCATGCAAGATGTCCAATCAGCGCTGTGTTTGGTCATTACAGTGCCTCAGCAGGCCTCCTTCCTGCAGGCTGCCGCACAGGACCCCGGAGACCCCTCTGATGATCTCAGGAGCAGATCTCTGGTTCCCCCTCACATCAGATCCTCGTCCCAGGATTCATTGCTGCTGGGGGAAACGGGCAGGGACATGGGTGCCCACCATACATCAAACTCGTTTAATATTCCATCCGACCATTAGCGCTGCTGACTGCGATATCACACCCGATCCTGAATCAGCCCGCTATGGAAGCTGATACCTGTGGATTCCTGATGGCTCAGAAGGTTTTCTAGAAAGATACACCTACAGGGTCTGAGCACATGTCACCCCTAATTTTCAGTTTTTCTGAAAGAATTGTTCATGTTTTTCTCTCCTAACATTTGAATCTAAATATTCAGATACCAACAAAAACAATTCTACTGACTTTCGTGTTGTTCAGTTTTATTTCTTCAAAAATGACAACCTGCATGCATACTCAAATCACTTGTTCACATAATGAAAATGTAAGAGCAACTCACATCTAGAAAAATATGGGGTATACTGTATATGGTAGTGTTGCTTCAGTGAAAGTATTTCACAACATTTTGAATTAGAATTTTGTACTGGGAGTTTTGTTACTGCTGCTGATGTTTGTTTGTGTGATGTTTTTTAAGTGCATTATTAAATAATGAATAGTGTACAGGTAGTACTAGCGTTCAATTTTTAGAAATGGTATATGATACGGCTGATATTGTGAAGTTATATTCACTTTTTGTACGTCAAGTAAGAATTAAGTTGGGTTAAAATTAAATGAATAGTTCAAACTAATATAAATGATTATGTCAGTTTCTTGTTTGTGCATTTCAGAGCTCCTGTCAGGATGCGGTTAGCCTAGCTTAGCGTTACACACATACAAAATAAAGCTTTCCTCAATTTCCCTCGGGATAAATAAAGCTTCTTGAATCTTGAATCTTGAATCTTGCCTACCACTTTAAGGGTTCAGCTAAGGCAGAACTCTGCAGTATAGTTGTATTAGAGCTTCACATGGGCCTCACAGGCCATCATTTCTACCAGCTGTGTCAACATTGAACAAAAAATGCCCCAACAATAAAAATAAAAGAGGCCTAACACACACACACACACACACACACACACACACACACACACACACACACACACACACACACACACACACACACACACACACACACACACACACACACACACACACACACACTGCCAACAAACAACTCAAATTGTCCCTCACTGCAAAACACAAGTATGGTAGAGGAGATCAAAGCTGAAAAGATCTGAGACTTTGGTATCTTTACTTCACTTTTGTCTTCCTGTTCACAAGAGATTGTTGAACTGCTTGGACCTTCTTTTTTTTTAGAGCTGGGTTTAAAAAAAGCCCCATTATTTTTCATTTGTAGGTCTCAGGAGGATATATTTGTATTTAGTGTCTCTACTGGGACATGTCTCCATGCTTTAATGTTCAAAAAGCTCTTAATTTTTCTCATACAGCCTGCCTTTTCACCCTCTGTCTGAAACCACAGCCCAGTCTACTCCTGTTGGTTAGCTGGCCGGCTCTGTTGGGATTGGTCAACCGTTTAGAGATGTTTTATAGACTCTACCCAGGACTTCTCTCTAAATGTTGTCCATCATCCTCGACCCCCCTCACGTCAACCACGTCACAAAAAAACGCCTTTTCCACCTCAAAAACATCCCCCCTATCAGACCCTCTCTCATCCTCCGCTGCTGAAACTCTACTCCATGCCTTCATTACATCCCGTCTTGATTCCTGCAGCAGCATCCTCTCTGGCTCACCATCATATATCCTCAATAAACTGCTATATGTCCAAACCCCACTGCCTGCATGCTCACCCCCACCTGACGCTCCGACCACATCCCCCTACCCTCCACAACCTCCACTGGCTCCCCATCAAACACCGGGTCAACTTCAAAATATAACTTCTCACCTACAAAGCCATCAACAACCTTCCCCCCTGTACCTCAGTACCTCAAACCCCCACCCGTCGCCTCAGGTCTGCTGACGCTAATCTACCGCAGCCCATCAGGACAGAGCTCCGGACCTGGGGGTGACAGGGCCTTCGCTGCAGCCTCCCCCCTCCCTCTGGAACTCCCTTCCCAGTCACATCTAAAAGACCAACACTCTGGAATTCAATCTCTAATCAACCCCCCACCCCCCAATTTCACTCCGAACTTTGATTATGATTTTTGTTTCCTTGTTGTTCTGTTCTGATTCTATGTAAACATATTCGAGCATTAGGAAAAGTGTTATACAAATTTTATGTGGAAATGTGTGTTGTGTGTAGACATATATTCAGATATACATTAAGAAAAAAAGAAAGTAAAATGTTAATCATTTAGATTCTTTTGAAGGGTGGGATTAATTAAGTGTAAACTTCTTCCCACTCCTTTTCTAATTTGTAATTAGGTAGATCATTTGTTTTATACATTATTTGTAAATCAATAATATATTTTCTTGTTTGATACTGCTTAAGTTGGTACAGTATCATAATTCTCTTGTTTCATTATTATTATTATTTTTGTATTATTGTTTTACACGTTCGAAATAAATCAAATCAAATATTATAATATTATAACACTGTAATCCTTTTTCAGAAATGCAACAGTAATCTGATTACTACTTTGTACATCACTGTAATTTAATGCAGTTCCCTTTTTTTGGTATCCTGACTGTAATTTCATTACATATTATCTGACTCCTACACTGCAGCTTAAACCTATCCTCTATTTGAATTCATGCACACAGAAAGTGTGCCTGAGCTGGGAAAAAAAACAAATAATAATAAAAGATGATGGCCCTTCCTGATGCAGTGGGAAATCTCTCAGCGTGATTTACAAGCAGCCACACAGCAGCTTCATGCCTACTGCAGAGAGGAGGACGAGTGTCTGTCTTCCCAAATGTCTCTGTGTTGCAGGCTCTGAATAAAGAATCATTCGGCACAGGAAGTGCTGTCTGCGGTGTGCATGCAGAGCTGCAGAGCCAACTCCAAATCAAATTGATATTTCTTTTTCTTTCCCCACATGAGCATTTTCTTTTTTTCTGGAACTGATTTGAATTTTACAGATAGAGCCGTCTGCCTTTTCAGCGCGGCAAGGGAATCTGCCAAAACACAAAATGGGAGCCATTCTTAACCAGCCAGGTAATCTGACACAGTAGCAAGACCTTGAAAACACACATGAGGAAGACATAGCAACTGGGACAATCAATCACACACACACACAAATACACACACACACACACACACACACACACACACACACACACACACACACACACACACACACACACACACACACACACACACACACACACACACACACACACACACACACACACCCCTTCACCTAATTATGGAGTGAAGTAGACCATCAACACAACACACAGCACCCTCCCGCTCAGGTCTGCTGCCACATCAGTCACCTGGGCCTGGGCCAAACCAAATATGAGAATACAGAATTCCGTCAAATTAGGGTTTGTTTTTGAACTCCAATAAGCACATTTCCCTGCTGCCAGACGCTGAGTGCTGGGATCCGGTTGGGTGTGTTGGGTTACATGCGAGCCTTTGGCGCTCTCTGCCCCCATAATCTGCTTAATGCCTCTGGCTTCCTGGGATGTTATTAATTAATAAGACTTACAATCAGACATGATTTCTGTGGATGGCCTGTACACTTCTGACACTCTGCATCTATTTCTCGCAGCATTACATCCAGATAATCTGGTGATGTCACCATCCTGTGTTCTCACTCACTTGTTATGTTAAAGGGTCAGCTCAGCAAAACAACAGAAACAAAAAGATGGATTGAATAACATCTGCATTAACACTTAAGCATACTGTCAAGTATTTATTGAATGTCAACTCCCCACTTTTAAATGGTCTTTTAATTGTTTTTATTTATTTGTTTTTATACGGGTTTTATTTAGTTGTATATGTTAAACATATTTACTTTTAATGTTTATTTTACAATTTTACAAGCAACACTCCCTTTTAAATGGTCTTTTAATATTTTCTATGCATTAGTTTTGAATTGTTTTATTAGGTTTTATATGTTATCACTTTTATTATTTATTTTACAATTGTATTAGTGGAGTTCCCTTTTAATCTTGTGACTTTATATTCTTATAATTGATTTTGTTTTTTGTTATTAGCTATTTGGGGTTTTATTTTTATTATTTTTAGATGTTATTGTTTTATTTGTTGATTTATTTTAAAGATGTTTGTATTGTATTTATATTTAGAACACATTTATTGGTTTTGTCTTCCTTTATTTTACTGAGATCCTTATTTCTAATTATCATACCTTTAACCTCCTGTGTGCCTTATACAGTAGTACATTTACTGTTATATCATGTTGCTATGCTTATTGTCAACATGGATACAATCATTGGAGTGTGCGAGAGTGTGTTGATAATACGTATGGAGGGGACATGCATGCTCAGGTCTGCAGCTGGCAGGTTCTGGACCACAGACCTTCCTCTATTTCACTTTTTTTTAATTTCACCATCATCTGTCTTTTACAACGTTAGAGCAGAAGAGGATTCGGGCCTTATGAAAACAGACCTAAAAATATATCTATCTTTTTTTTGTTTTCACATTCCTACGTTTTTTTATTTTCTTGTGGCCCTAATCCTCTTTCGTGGTTATGACACTAAGATGAAACGAAAACAGATTTATGTTTCCAGTTGTGTTAGGTCATTTTAAAAAATAATCATTTAACATATTCTCATGTTATTGTGTTACAAGCTGAACCAAACCTATTGTCTTACTTTAAATAACCTTATCTTTGAGTTTAGAACACATACGCTGCAGTAAGTGTCCTGCAAATTTGAGATGTAATTCAAAATTGCAGACAGCTTGAACACACAGCGTCCTACTTTGTCTGGAAGCACCTGACTGGCCCGTACAGAGTGGAGGTTCAATCCAATGCAACGCCTTTTGGATGAAGTGGAACAGTGAGCTTGACTGTTTCACCTTATAAATGCGTTAGAATGCGAGGCTCATACGACCAGTGTATGCTTTTTGAAATGATTTATAAAATGTATCTTTCAAATGCTTTTCCAACAGCATGAATACAATTCTCCTCCATTGTGGGTATGGCTGTAAATACCATACAAACAGCCTTTTTACATGGACACCAATACATGTATGGGTAAAGATGTCTCTTTGATGAACTGATTTTATTAAACCTTGAAACAGGTCTCATTGGGTTGCTTTATGAGCTTCCAGCCAGCTTTGGTCTCTGAGGGAAAGTGTCACCTAAGACTGACTCCTCTGAAGACTCCTCTGAAGACGGTGTGTGTGTGTGTGTGTGTGTGTGTGTGTGTGTGTGTGTGTGTGTGTGTGTGTGTGTGTGTGTGTGTGCGTGTGTGTGTGTGTGTGTGTGTGTGTGTGTGTGTGCGTGTGTGTGTTTGTGTGTGTGTGTGTGTGTGTGTGTGTGTGTGTGTGTGTGTGTGTGTGTGTGTGTGTGTGTGTGTGTGTGTGTGTGTGTGTGTGTGTGTGTGTGCGTGCGTGTGCAGGTAACAGTTTGCTCAGTGAAGAACACACAGCGTAAACTGCTGTCTCGTTTGTTAATCAGTGTGTGACTTGTAGCACCTGAGCTTCGGCAGCTCCTGTTCCCTCTCTGTCCTGATTTAATGGCTGGCTTTTGTTTGGCGGAGTATACATGAGTGTTCCTGGGGGGGGTGTTCAAATGAAAGGCTTTAAAGTCAACAAGGCAGCTGTGTTTACACAAAAGCCTTCAGAAGTCACGGCCAGGGGGGGTGAGGGACATGATGAGGTAATAACTGCGCTGACCCCCTCACCCCAGATAGAGCAGGAGAAGATGCTTGAAATGATTGAACTCAGGGATCCTAACTTTATTTGGTGTCATGAGCTCCTCAGGGACCCCCCACCCCACCCTGTTGGTTAAGGGGTTAAAGGCGGACCAACCAAAACAATATGAGAACAATGCATTAGCCATGTTAGCATACAGGATCCTGTCTCACTGTTTTGGGTGTTTTTAGAACTTGAAAAAAATAAACAGTCATCGGGGGCCCAGGTTAATCGATGAGTAAGCCTCTACACACTGTGTTTATATACAAGATGTAATAAAGTATGTCCGCACAACAATCCTACTGAGAACGCTTGAGCTATAAGCTAACAACACTTGAAACATAGTGCTGAGGAGTCTCTGTGGGACTCACAGGACATGGGGAGGGGGAGGGATTATGTATTTTTCACCAAACACGACCGCTTCCTGGAATTGTTTTACTGTGTTGCAACTGTGCAAGATACAGTCATTAAAGTTTCAGATATGAAGATGAGATCAGAATAAGGATGAAGTTTGTACATGGGTACAGTCAGGAGGATTGGAGTAGGGGGGAGGAAATGGGCAAGGTGCATTTAGAGTTAGTAAGAGTATGAAAGTTACTGTTTTGTCTCTGTATCGTCTGAAGGAAGGGCGCTGAAGATATAAATGAGGAAAGGATCTGACAAAGCACTGGTGAAACTTGGACGGCCTCATTTTGATTTGCTCTAAAACAGGATTTGGACATAAAATAAATTATAAATTACTTTGCTTAATTAACTTAGCTTTTTTGTAAACTCTTTCATTTTACCTCTGACATTTAACATTTAATTGAATATACCACTACAATATATCAATAAATAATAAATCTAATTAAAAACTAAAAACAGTACATTAAGAAAGTATCATTACAGAAGCATTTGAGACCGGATTTCAAATTGACTAGCGACCAGATTTTTTTTTTTAAAGAAAAGATTAACGCAGGCTTTAAATTCTTTATATTCTCAAAATTGCTAAACAAACATGAACACAAGATTTGAATATCTTTACTGCTCAGTTAATGATGGATGTTTGTGTTTGCTGTAATCATTGCTTTTTGTTCAGACTGGACAGACAATTCCCCCCCCCCCCCCCCAATGTTCTTCTGTTGTAACTGATACATAAATAACAGATAAAAAACAGGTTCTTCAAAATGCTTTTCCAAACATGAGCAGAAGCTGAAAACAACACGTCATATTAGGAAGGATGAATGGTGGACAGGAGGAATGATAAGCACAATACAATCTGTTTTGGTGTTTGAATGAACATTGTGTGACCAACTTAAGAAGATCTTTTTTTAATTAGTAATTAATCCTTCTTAAAATTGAGTTTTAAGTATCTATTATTCTATTATTTACTTTTAAGTATACAATTTTATATTGTTTTATTTATTTGAAAGGTTTTAGATGTTTTAACTTATAATATTTAATAATTTTATTAGCGACATTTCCTTTTCAGTTGGTCTTTTAATGGTTTATCCTCTATTATATTTATCATAACTTGACATTGTTATTATTTTATAGAGTGAACATGTTTATTCTATTTATTTCATACGTTTTTTCTATGTTGTTGTACCAATTTACTTTGTCCTTTGTCTTCTTACATTTTTTAAATTTCTTTGAGAGTGATCATTATCTGTTTTATTGTTTTTGTTATCATACCTTTTACCTCCTTCTGTTTTAACACATTGAAACACTATTTTATTTTTATGTTGTTTTATATATATATATATATATATTATATATATATATATGACATAAATAGAGCTTTATTATTATCATCATTATTATTATTATCATTATTATTATTATTATTAGTATTATTATTATTATTATTATTATTATTATTATCATCACCATCATTATTATTATTATTATTATTATTATTATTATTATCATTATTATTATTATTATTATTATTATTATTATTATTATTATTATTATCATGCATTATAAAGATATGCACAAATGATTGTTGTTCTTTTTTATTTCACATAAAGTATTATTCTAAATAAAACTGCAATGAATTCATCATGTTGTTATTTCTATTTGGAATCACCTACAGAAAGACGTGTGTGTGCATTTGTCAGACTGAGAAGAACACTGACAGCTGCCGCAAGGAAACTTGCTTTACTTTGAGCTGGAAAGGCTTTGCTCAAGCTTTTTTGGCAGCTTGACTATAATCCATAAAGTCTGTCAAAATCATCAGTAAATATTTACTCTTCGTGTCTGGTAGTGAAAGAGCCTCTCTTTCAACATGTTTATCTCCTGTTTTATTTCCGTTGTTTCTAATCAAAGTGAAGAGAAACACTATAAAACCCTCCATGCACAAAACATCTGCTGTTCAGAGACACTGGCTGCCGACGAGTTGCTTTTGGGATGGAGTTAGCTGTGTACTCACACACACACACACACACACACACACACACACACACACACACACACACACACACACATACACACACACACACACACACACACACACACACACACACACACACACACACACACACACACACACACACACACACACACACACACACACACACACACACACACCTTACAGTATCATTGGGTTGGATCCACAAGAAACATCACACACTTCAAATAAAGAGCTGTCACAACATTCACAGGAAGTGACTTTATGAACATGACGGATTATTACATTATATGTACATATAATAAAATGTAATATTCAAATTCTTCCTTTTCACAAAGTGATAGCTGAAAGAATGCAGAATTTATCAGATTAAATGATAGAAATTCACATCCTATCCTTTCTGTCTTATCATATACAGCTAATTTATCTGTGAGAAATGAATTGATCTAAATTACTTGGTAGAAGTTTTTTTGACACAGACACACTAAACACATACGATGGAGGATGTTCAACTTTCAATTGTTGTACCAAAATAATACAATAACAAAATGAAGATAATACAATAAAACTAAAAAATAGTGCAAAATGAAACAGAGTAGTTTAAATTAGAGTAAAATAGTGCAGGTATTATGTTAGAGCAGTCTATAAGAGCAGATGAAGTATATACATGTCAGAAAAATAAATAAACACAATAAACTAAATTATGCATGGAATGTTGAAAGTGATCAAGTATATGCAGGATTATATGTAAATGTAAATAGAATTAAATATACAATAATAGGATGTATGGTTCAATATTGTACAGTGAAGAACAATTAAATACTGTTTGATCTGTTGCTGAAGTTGAAAAGTAGGTCAGTCCACTGGAAAAGTAGTTAGATTACATCATTAACAGTAAGCGTGTCCATTTAGTAATTCTACTTACAAATATACAGTATTTATAAAACATTGATGATCCCTTCTGTCATGTCTGGGTCAAATCTGAGCGATTTACTACTTTCATCAATCATAAATATTGTGTTTTTGATTTGATTGCCTCAATGATATCCTCCACAATTGGCATTTAAACATTTGTGTTAGTATCCATGGTGTCTGGTAAAATCATGGGTAAAATGACCGCCATAGGAAATTAATGGGTAACCTTAGATTATGTTCATCCATCAGAAAGTACACACCCACGAATCAATAAAACAGTTTATTCTAAAATAAATACATTTTCAGTGATAAATGATCTAAATGATAAACTGAGATTTCATGTCCTTTTTTGCACTAAAACAAAAGGAACAATTTGGAGTTGTGGTTATCTAAAGGTTATTATCTTACAATTTCACTAGTCTGACCCACTTGAAATCAAATTGGGCTTTTTGTGCCCACTGAGCGAAAATGGGTTGGACACCCCTCTGCACTGCCATCCTTCAGCAGATACACTGATAACCTGCTGGGTCGGGCCAGGTCCAATCCAGTTTAAGCAGGGAATTTAAACTTCTGTCTGATTTAAATTGTATGTGTTCAGTTTTAAACAGGTGGAGCAGTCTGTGGATACTTCCATGGGGAGAGCATCCAGAACAAAACTGTTTTTGTCTAATTTGCAAAGCATTTAAATGAAAGACGAAATGGATTCAAACCTTTGATCGCATGCATTAATGAATGCTTGATAATTATGTAAATTCATCAGCAAAGCCCAACACTTGATATAAACGTTGATGGCTCACCATCACATCTCTCTGTTGAATAATTTCTTGCTGTTATTCTGTGACTGTAGATTAAATCAAATAGAGCAAAAACACCATAAAACCCTCCATATAAAAAACTGGGGAAAACATCTGCTGTTTAAAAGATGCAGGCTGTACATTTGTTAGTCTGGGATCCTGAAGGACATTTCTCCAGCCCTCTTGAAATGAGTTTTATTTTTTGTCATAATGACCGCATACACAGCAAAAATAGACAGGGTTATGCCTTTTCATAGTCAGTTATGTATTTTCCCTTATTCAACCTTTGGGATGAGAGCTGTGTGGCTACAGAGAAGAATAAAGAACTAAACTCTGTCATCAAAAGACAGCTGACAGTTACTCAATAAGAGGACAGCACGGGGTGTTAAAGATTTTACTGGGAAGGGATTTCCACTGAAGGCAGAGCACATAAATCTGGACAAACAGGGCGCCCGGCCTGCTCGGATGACACAAATCGCCGCCTCGTTAGGATCAATAAAGCAAAACACAATGCTGCAAAAGCACAAGAGCAAACTGTGAGGCTCCCGGAGGATTCAATGGCCCCCAAAGAATGCGTGGGAATGGGGAGCTCAGGTTAGAGGAGAGCTTCAATCCCACCAACTCTGCCATGAAATAGAAAGGGAGAGAGCAATTGACCCATGAACCAGGCTGAAAGAGAAATCACTTGTTCCCGTAATGACTGCCTTCCACAGCGGCTGAGAGCTGGCGGATCCACGGCTGGCAGTCGGTGCTGAGAGGGAGGACGAGGAGAGGCTGGTTAGTCCGGCTCCTACTGGTCTCCAGCTGCTCTGTATAACGATCATCAGCCTCCTCAACACTCAACACTCAACACCCCCCCCCCCCCCCCCACCCCCCCACTATCCAAACAAGTGCTATCTGATAAACACAAACACGGCTGCGTCTCGTAAAGCTGAATCTGAGACAAATTAGCCCGCTCATTAGGCAGCTGAGGTGAGCTTCCTGAAAGAGCGGCTGAACGGGGAGAGTTTATGCAGCTCTTGTTTATTTACAGGGAACAGCCCGCTCATTTGCATTCAGCTCTCCAAGTACAGGAAGACTCAAGTGGGTGCTTATGTCTTCTGTGATAGAGGAGCTTATCTGGCTCTTTGGGGAGCATCTGTGGGCCACTGTGTTCCAAAAATTCCAACTACAGCTCCAGACACTGAGAGGATAACCAGGGTTATGCTTTACAAAACAGCCCAGACTCACAGAGTAATCACCAGACATTTACCGTGCATGTTCCCTAAACTGACTATTGTCCTGTGTATACTGTGTGTGTACAAACAATGGAACAAGGGAGTTAGAAGAAAGTAGAAATGGCTTGTAAATATGTTGTAAATAAAGTTGTGGAAAGTAACCTTTCTGTACTAAAGTCCACATGTTAGGTACTTTACCCTAATATTAGCCTTTCATACTATTATATCATTTTACTTAACAATATTGTGGAAGCAAATGTTGTAGTTTTACTTACTAAGCAACTAAAACCATTAGCAAGTTAACAGAAAATTAATTGGAATTAAGACTTTGTTTGTTCAAAATTATTTAACAGTTCCAGCTTCTTAAATGTGAATGTGTGTGTCATCATGGCAAAGTCTGTACGTCTGCCTATGTCACATTTTGTCACCACGACAGCCTGTGTATGAAGCGTGTCTTTCTTTATGTTACAACAATTAAGAGTTAAAGCCTAATATTAATGTCCATAATAAATAGTCATTACATCAGAGTATGGCCAGTAAATCGCAGGATGAGATGTTAGAGGCTAGTGGACTGGACAGGAAGTAGTGTCAGCACTTTGTCTCTCTATAATGGGACAATAAAAGAAGTGTCATCAAGCCAATCTCTGGATCATTCCGGTGTTGAGTGTGTGTCCTCATGTGTTAAATTGGCCTCATCCCAGCCTACCAAAGCCTCCCTGTGATCTTGATAAGCAGCATTAACCCCCCACCCCCCCCCCCAAAGACCCCAAGCCCATGCGTCTGGTCATGTATTAATGGTCCCTGGTGTTCCATTTGAGTGGAGCTTCACTTCTCCAACAACCCCAAACCTGCTCTTTCTTCCTTTCACAATATCCCCCCCATGTCTGCAACAACATACTGAAATTCTACCAAAATCTGACTACTAGAACTATGTATTTTTCGAGGAATTGCATCCAAGATGGCTAAAAATCCTTTAAAATACCCAGTCTCCTGGCCCTGTTTTGATTTATTTCACAGTCCTGCACAATAATTAATGTATTCCTTATTGGTATGAGAATACATCTCCTGAAAGCTTCCACACAGTGTGAATTACAAGTGAAATCACCAATACTGGGCATTAATGCATGTGGAGAAAGAAAAAAAGTCAAATTATTGTGTAATACTACAGTCACTTTTAACATCAATATGCTTATAACCAATTGTTTTAATATGCAATTGTACTTCTGATCACTTCACCGTGGTAATTAGATTCCTAAATCACCAAAACATGGGGTGAGGCACCAAAATAGCTTGACTGGGATGAATAATGAAGGAGTAAGGTCATTATAAGGAACTGATGGCAGCCATATTGAAAATTAGACATTTTTAGTGGTCAGGTTATAATAGACTTTTGATTTGTTATAAAATAAACCTGATATTGCAATAAATCATCGAGGACCATTTTGTTTTCTGGGATCAAACCACATTTGCAGCTGACTAAAATGGCTCTGATATTCAAGTTTCTCTGAACAAACCCCCCCTGCTCACACACTCTCAGCCCGGTGCAGGTCATCTGTCTCTCTCAAATCTATCTAATGGCGTGATCACAAACCTCTCCAAGCTACAGCAGCCACTCTTCTGGGGGGGTGCTGAGGATCTGATGGCCCCTGGATATTTTTAGAGCCACAGGAATAGAAGCGTAGTGGGGAGGCGTGAGCGAGAAAGGCTGGAAGCTGACAGTTCAAATGCACAGAACGGCTGCAAAAATGTTTATAGTCTCGGACGTGTAGAAAGTCACAATAGATAAGGGCGGAATCCATCACAAAGCCAAAGCTCCTGTGTTTCAGTAAAAGCCTATGAATTTTAAAGAATTGTTGGAAATATATATAGCTCTCCTGGAGGAAGAAATAATTCATGGCGGAGGCGGTGAAATGGACTTTCTGTGTAGTGGTAATACATCCATGTATGCAACCATTTGGGGAACTAAAAAGGTAATACTACGCAGCACAAATGAAAAGATGAGGCCTCTCAGTAACACCCTGTATCACATACACTGAAAAAACTGAAACGTTGCCTTTAATTAATGTATTATGTCAACAGGTTCCACATAACTGTATTAGGTTAGTTGAAAGCAATAATATTAAGTCCAACTAATCTAATACAGTTCTGTGGAACCTGTTGACTTAATACCTTAAACTGAAGTTTCTGTTTTTTCAGTGTATCTCTACTCAAACTAATGCCAACTTGAGATTTTTCATTAAATTATACCTCAGATCGCCTTTAATGCAGCCCACTGGAGCGAGAGGAGGGGGCAGATCCCGATGCTATTCAGGAAGTCCTAACAAAGACATCAGCTCCTGACAGTTTGACAAAGAGAGTGAGAGAGGAGAAAAGAATATATCAGCCAATGCAAATATTGACACAGTACCACAATTGCAAATTAGTTGCAAACATCTGAGAGAGTGACATCATTTAATCTGCTCATTTGTAAAGATTAATACTTTGGGAAGGAAAAAATAAAATCCCCTCAAACCATCTGCTGCCTGATGGCTGCTTCATTGTACAGATTAAACAAGTCAACTGGCCGTTCTTACTCTGCATACCAAACTTAACTCAGTTAACTCACTTCTGATAGATGTGAATACAACCTCAGTTTTACAGAGTTAAACACAAGGAATTTTAAGGAACTTTTTTGTGCTGGATTACAACTGGGTTTTGTGGTATTCCTGCTTTTACCTGAGCTATCTAAATGTTATTCAGGTTGTGTTAATGGCGCTCACAGCATTGAACATTCACAGTTAAAGATGCCAGGGTCTTCACTAGTACTACTTTTTCAAATAATCAGAAAACTGTTGATGGCCAGACCACGTCACAGATTACATCAGTGAAGGGAACTGGTAAAGGTGTAATTATGTAAGAAGGGCCTGAATGAGTTTTTTACCAAACATTATTATGTTACATTTGTTTAGCAAACACAAACATTATTATGTTTCATACTAAAACACAATGTGCCTGAAATGACTGACACCATGTAGTATGAGCATCAGTGTTCCATTTAAGCCTAACTACAATGAAAAAATTGAAACGTTGACTTAACTTTTATTACACAAGTATTATGTCAACAGATTTTATGTAACTGAATTAGGTTAGTTGAAAGCAATAATATTAAGATGGACCAATTTAAAATTAAAATGATTGTGTTTAACTAACCTAATAAAGTTATTTGAAAGCTGTTGACATGACACATTTAAATAAAGTCAACTTTTCAGTGTTTTTGCAGTGTACATCTGCTGCTGAGCATGAGCATGCCAGGTTAATCGGCTTCTCTCTTTCCCTCTTCCAACATAGACTTTGCTTATCTTGCAGCACGTGTAACCAAACTATTGCAGCAGTAATCACGATTAATGATTGCATTGTTGTGCACTTTCTTCAAGAATGAATTCAAAAGCAGTGTATTGGGCACTTTAGTTAAAAAGTACTGCTATATGAAGAAAAGTGCAACAACATTTGGTTTGCAAACATTTTAAACAAATAATGAAAGTCAATGTAAATTCGCTGATAGACCCAAATTTGCTCCAGTGGCGCAAATGACTTGCGCCATCGTGAGAGTTAAATTTTTTCAACTTGAGGGTCAAATTTGCGTCGCACACTCTCACATTAGCCAATCAGCGGTGAGGATCTCAGCCTGGCGTCACTGATGTTCAATAAGAAAACCCAAAAAACAGCCGTTAGCCGTTAGCACACAGAGCCCCCAGCTGTTCAGAAACTGGAGAAAAGTTATTCATGTACAATCCACAGACTGTCTATGGGATGGAGAATACAGTCGCTGCTTGATTTATGTCTGCATGATGTTGTTGTGAATGTGGACGGAGCAGCTACTCCGTCTACTCTCACAACACGCGCACTTGTCACAGCATTAATACATTTCATAAACCATTATCATTATGTTGTTATTTCGAGTTCAGTTCCTTTCTCCATGTTCCTGTCCCCGCCAGTTCTTCTCTATTTCGGTTCGTGTGAGCGCTGCAGCAGCCTGCCCAAAAATGCTCCCATGATGACGCCCATCCTAAGCCAATACTGATAAACATCCCTGTGACCCATGGTGTGTCTGTATATGTATTCAGAGCCAATGAGCAATGGACTTTCAAAATAATAATTAAAATAAGAATAAAACAAATTTAAAAAATGTTAATGTGTGATAAAATTGTTGTCGCTGTTAATGAATGAATATCACATCCAGGCCCCCAGGAAGTGCGGCAGAGGTGGAAGCACATTTTCGTGGTGGCAAAACAGCAGCACTACATCTTCTCAGTCTGCAACGTCAGAAAAAAATACTTTTTCCTATTGACACACATTGGGACAGAGACTGTTGAGAATATCAGGCCATTTTGTCTTCATGCGCCACTGAGCATCTCTCATAGGAATGAACGAGGCACCACCTCCAACGCTGTATCCAGTTCTCTTTATACATTATTTACATTACATGATACTTATAACAGGCTTTATCCAAAGCGACTAACATACACTCACAATCCCAACTTGAGCAATTTGGGGTGAAGTGTGTCCCAGCGACATGCTGACTTCTGTGGGTGTCAACGTGGGATTGAACCCTAAGAAGAAGATGAGTGAACTAGCTCACTGAGCCAGAGTGTCCCCCATACACCCATGGTCATACAGTTTCTCCTTGGGCAAGATACTAAACCCCAAGTTGCTCCGGATGGCATGGAAAACAGTGTGTTGATGTGACTGAACGTTGTCTCTCTTGGCTTGTTGCGCTTTGAGGAGACTGGATAAGGTTCAGGCCCTTTACTATTTACCACAACCTACTGGTTATTGCAGACCAAAGATAGCGGAAGTAGAAAGCCATTTAAGTTACCAGATTTCCCTTTCAGGGGACTGTGATTCAGAGAACAGATGCCAGGGACCACCTTTAGTCTTTTTTTTCACCAATTTGACTAAGAGGACTTTATGTATTTTGTTATTGATATTCGACAGGTTAGTGGTGTCAGTACATGAATGTAAAGAATCTAAACTGAAATATGAAATCTTGGCCTGTGCTCCAACACCATGGTTGACATGTTTTGTGCACATACATGCTCATTTTCTTGCAGCTCTGTTTGGGTGAAACCTGAGCGCCGGAATGCAGTGTCCTTCATTTGCTGGAATGTTTACTTCCCGATATGACTGGGCATGGAAAGGGCAAAATGTCAGACTCTCCGGGAGAGCTTCCAAGAATAATTTGCAGGAGATGGTTGGATTTCACTCAGGAGAAGTTGAAAGGAAAGAAGGGGTCAGAGGTCGGCGAGGGATGAATAATCAATTAAAGAGGAATTACAACCGTTACACTTATTTGCAAACAATATAAGTTCCCTGATTGAATTTGGCAGCCGGAGAATGCCGCCTCACTTCACATATGAGTAATGGATATGAACATGACTACCTCACAAAGAGCAATAGATATGGGAGAGGGGATAAAATGGCACGTTTTTAATTGAATGTTGGGTCCGCAGCACAGCACACTGGCCCTTTCAGTCGCCCAGAGATGACTTATGATCCGCAGTTTTCAATAGTTTCGTTTTGCACGTTGAAATTGCTTCTATTGTCATATGTCCTCTCTTTGCTCAAAGCTCACCTCTCCAGCCTATCAAGTTAAATATTAATTGTGTGCCTCAGGAGGATCGCCTATCAGGCTGAAATCAAACACGGCAGTCAGTCCCTTTGGTGACAACAGAAGAACTTAGCCTTTTCTCCGCGCCCATTGTTTTCTTTCAATCGTTTTCACATCGCTCTGTGAGCAGGGTGTGTGTGTGTGTGTGTGTGTGTGTGTGTGTGTGTGTGTGTGTGTGTGTGTGTGTGTGTGTGTGTGGAGGGACATAAATAAAGGCTTTGTCCCTGGGCTAAAATTTCAGCCTCATAAAATTGTGAAATAAAGATCCACCAACCCAGATGACACTGTTACTGTGGAGAAGAGAGGGGTGTTTTGGACTATTCCGATTTCCTCTGGTTCAATAGCTGAGAATCAACGTCAAGCGAGCAGAAAGTTAAGAAATAAACACAATGTGAGGAATAACAAATAACCCACATCCAAAAGTTTTTGGGACTTCAGAAAACCAACGTTATTGATTTCAGTCTAGTGCTTTTGTGTGTGTGTGTGTGTGTGTGTGTGTGTGTGTGTGTGTGTGTGTGTGTGTGTGTGTGTGTGTGTGTGTGTGTGTGTGTGTGTGTGTGTGTGTGTGTGTGTGTGTGTGTGTGTGTGCCTGTGTGTGTGCCTGTGTGTGTGTTGGGTTTGCTTTAGCCTGTGTGGAAGATTGCAGGGTCAAGAAGGTCAAGGAGTTTGTGATATCACAGGGAGGAAATGTGCCTAATGAAACCTCTCTCCCCAGGGTGGTCTGGAGAACACATGCTCACACACTGAGGTAGTGGGGAAATAGAAGCATTCTCACCCTGGTTGGTTCATATGCATACATGTATTCCTACCTGCTCTTTGGTTGTTTCATGGTAATTCCAACTCAATAAAATGGGTCTTGCTTTTGGAATTTTTTCCCCTTTTTTCATAAAAGTAATCTGAGATCTGGGAATATGTAATATCCCATATGTAATATCCCATATGTAATATCGCTAAATCGTATTCCATTCCATTCCGTACTTTGCACAACATTTTTTTTGCACTAAAGCACCACTTGCACTACCGTCTAACTGTGTTGTTTGTGACTAACATATGTATACATTACTTGTTTTTTTTTGTATACCCTTTTTTACCCCCCCTTTCTTTTTTTCTTTCTACGCTCTTATCTCTTTATGTTATATGTTCTTGTTTATATTTGCACTGTGGGACTGCCAGAAATGGTAACATCAATTTTCTGTATGTATAAAACATGTGGAAACTTTGACAATAAAGTGGACTTTGACTTTCAACAGAATGAAAGACAAATTGTCAAAAAGGTGAAAAACAAGACCAACTACCCAGAGGTCTGATGATAGAGGCGTCAGAGAATTTAATCTCTTCTCATTCGTTGGTTTGTATCGGACTATTTTTCACTATGTAGCGTTTAAATCAAATATATTAGTTTCAACTTAATATTCTTGCTTTCAACTAACCTAATACAGTTATGCAAAATTGGATGATATAATATAATTAATTCAAGTCAACGTTTTATCTATTTGAAAGATGAAAGATTCAACTTTATTGTCATTGCACAAAGTACAAGTACTAGGACAACGAAATGCGGTCTCTGCATTTGACCCATCCTAGTGTTAGGAGCAGTGGGCTGCCATTATGTACGGCGCCCGGGGAGCAGTGTAGGTAACCAGTGTCTTGCTCAGGGACACCACGGTGGCACTTGGTCTTTCGGGGACTTGAACTGGTGACCTTCCAGTTCCCAGGCCAAGCCCCTATGGACTTCGCCACCACCGCCCTATTTTTGTGTTTAATGTATGAAAGCTTACTGTATCTTTGACCGTAAAAAGAAGAAGTTTGACTAAATATTACTGACTCAAGGTTTACTGAATGAAGCATCTTGTTAGATTGGTTGTAAGTAGTTTTGTAGCTGACACAAAAAGACATATTAAACATATTTTTACTGGCACTCCGCTGCGTAGGGCAGTTTGCTTCTGCAGCGCCCTGATGCAGTCAGTGCTTCTCATTCTGATTGACTCCAGAGTAAGTAATGGTGGTGGACAGTGTGCCTTCTGCTACAGTTCGCATCACGACAGTCTGTGGTCAGCAGGTTTTCAATCAGCAGCTGCAGATGCAGGGCAGAAGCAAAGTTTTCCTGTTTGATGTTGGACTGCGGCCGAACTCTGTCAGGAGCCTATTGATTGGGTTTTGACTTGCGAGCATGCCAGTTCTGAGCTAAGCATCTGCTGCAGTTCTGTTTGTGCTTTCATTCAGTGCTAGTAACAATTGAGCATAATGTACTAATATATATGGTTGTGTTAAGGTTCTAGGGTTAGGGTTAGGGTTAGGGTTAGGACTGGTCCGATAACTCTGCTGCTCTCTACAAGAAGGGACAGAGCAGACTATTTCTGCTGAGGTCTTTTGGGGTGCAGGGGGCACTCCTTCAGACCTTCTATGACTCTGTGGTGGCATCAGCCATCTTTTATGGTGTGGTCTGCTGGGGCTGCAGCATCTGGGGTGCTGACAGGAAGAGACTGAACAGACTGATAAAGAAGGCCAGCTCTGTCCTGGGGAGTCCTCTGGACACTGTGGAGGTGGTGGGACCAATAAAGGGATTCTGATTCTGATTCTGTTTGCCAGCTCATACAGTCCTATAGTGAACCTGTAAATGTTGAGTGCCCCAATGTTTATGTTAGAAATGTATAGTAAGGGTCCCCAGCACATAGAAACTGCCAGATGCTAACCTGCATATCTTGGGCAATTTTCACAGTTAGCATAAATTGCATTAATTAGCATATGTAGACAAAAGCTAAAAATGGCTTGACCAATTCGGACAGTTTTGGAGTGGTTTTGGAGTTTATAGAATACATTTCTGACATTTTCAGAATCACTTAATGGCGGTTTGAGACAGAAAGTGGCCATGTTTGTACTCAAACTGCCACTTTTGATCGTAAACGAGTTAGAAATGGATTCAATAACCTCAATAACCTGAGAACACACCAAAACGGTCAAAATAGGCAAAGCCCTTTTTAAGCTATTTTCTGCAAATGCAACTTAATGCTGATGAATGGTACGCAGTTTCTAGTCATGGGAACCCATACTATACATTGCTAATATAAAACTTTGGTGTATTCAACATTTCCGGGTTAACACTGCTGGCAAGTAGACTATTAATCACTCAAGTGCCAGCACTCATCTCACCAGAAAATTGTTTCCAGTTAGTGACAATGCGTCAAACATGGACGATGCCCAGTTGTGTGGTATATGTGTGAAAGGGACAATGAGCAGACCTGTTTCTCTGGATGGTGTCCGGCATTCATGAGATAAATCGTTTCAAATTACTCTCTGTGTTTTCCAATGAGAGCGGCTCTACTATGATGGGGGAGAGGAAGGCAAAATGCAACACTGTTTTTAGTCCGTCACATATACCATAACCCGGATAACGTTTCCTTGGCACCTTTACATTTAATTGGGATGTTATGGATGTAATCAAAAGGAAATGGGGGTCATCATTTTATAGTTTACCTTCATTTTTTCGTTCAAATTAGTATTTTTGACTAATCTGATATTTGGCCTTGTGTCAGTCTCCTTTTTAGTGCATAATAATATCATCATTATGTTTACAGATATTTGCAATCAGATGACTACAATCTTGGTAGTACAAACAAGACAGGTGTCAAGAAGAATAATTAGTTTTCATTCCTGTAGTGTGTTACAGGTTTTGGTGCTTGTAAAGGGTCTGCAAAGAATACAATCCCTGTGTTCCTTCCAGATGGAGTTTTTCTCCCAGACTATCACATTGTACCTGATAGGCTAAGGGGTTGGACATCTTAACGTTGTTGACCAATTACAACAGAGCCAGCCAGCTAACCAATCAGAGTACACTGGGCTCTGGTTTCAGACAGAGGGTGAAAAGAGGTGCTACAACACAGGTAGTATGAGAAACATAAAGAGCTTTCTGAACATTAAAGCATGCAGACATGTCCCAGGAGAGATACTACATACTGATATACACCTGAACATCAGCAGGAGAGGACTCTTTAAAGTAGAGACACTATATACTGATATACATCTGAACATCAGCAGGAGAGGACTCTTTAAAGTAGAGACACTACATACCGATATACACCTGAACATCAGCAGGAGAGGACTCTTCAAAGTACAGACACTACATACTGATATACACCTGAACATCAGCAGGAGAGGACTCTTTAAAGTAGAGACACTACATACTGATATACACCTGAACATCAGCAGGAGAGGACTCTTCAAAGTACAGACACTACATACTGATATACACCTGAACATCAGCAGGAGAGGACTCTTTAAAGTAGAGACACTACATACTGATATACACCTGAACATCAGCAGGAGAGGACTCTTTAAAGTACAGACACTACATACTGATATACACCTGGAAATGTGCGCAAGAGGGTCTCTTTAAAACCAAATGTTTCTTTAATGGATCAAAATCTGTGGTCGACCCCTACAAAGACTCAGATGCTACTTAAAGAAAACATGACCAGCTGTCAACTGCAGTGAACGCAAAGTGTAATTGGCACAAGGTCAGGGGGTGTGCAGGGAGATAAAGTCAAGGCAGTTGTAAGCATGCAGATGCAGACTGAAGTGATAATTCATTGATCCCTGTGGGGAATCTCTGTTCCTTTCCTCAGGGATTCAGAGGTCAGTGTGGGCTGCAGCAGCCTCAGAGCTGGGAGGAAGGAGAACGTTGCTCAAGGACACTTTAGCACAGCAGCAGCTAACAGGCACCACCACTCTGTTAGGGTACTCTTTGAACACAGACGTGGAATGAACAGTATGTGCATCCATTGACTTGAGTCTCAGTGTTGATGGAGTTGATTGCGTGCTGAGACAGGCTTTTCTACTTCTAGAACCTGATCCCCTTTTAATGTGCCGACTCTCAGACAGGCGATGAAATGGATGAAGGGATGGTTCAGATGGTATAAGTTCAAACAAGCATTAAACAGTGTACAGTGATGCAAAATCTAGCAAGTTGTCAGTAACAGTTGTCTTTTTTTCCCCTAAGTTTGGAACTGGAACATTTTTGGGAATTGGTATTAATAAGAGACACAAGACACTGGTGATGGGATGAAGAGAAGGCTGATGATCTGGATTTGATCTGAGGAGAGGACTTCTGATGAGCTACACCTGGCACTGGATGTTGGGTCTTGAGGTTGAAGGAGGGGCGCAGCTACTTCCCCTTGAAGAAGGAAACTGCACCATATATTAGCTTCTTGCTAAATGTATTTGGCTAATTAAAAAAATGTTTGCCCATTACAGCTGATCAGAAGTAGAGAATTGAAAATGAATGAACTCAAAAGTAACATTCCTTATAATAAGGAAGGCCAGCTCTGGCAGGGCAGCCCTCTGGACACTGTGGAGGAGGTACGATTCTGTACGATACGATAATACTTTATTCTCAGATAGGGTCAGACATTTGACTTCGCACAGTAAATTTGCAACATCAACAAGGACAAGAAGCACAGACATTTAAAATAACATCCCGATCACTGAGAGAAACATTCTCAAGACCCTCTAACGCTCATTTGATCTGGGATTTAACTCTGTATTTAATTTGAGGATTGACTGGTGCACAAAGGAGTGCTTCAGTCTGACCTCATTAAATCATGAGACCCTGTATCTCTGATTTGATGGTAACACTTCATATTCTCTGTTCAGGACCTGTCTGGGGTCAGAGACGATGTTGTTTGCCATCCTCACTAGGTTGTTATGGTTTGCTGACTCAATAAAGTCTCTCACAGGGCTGACTTGATTTTAAAGCGGTAGACAAACACTTGTACCAGGTAGTATTGCAGTACCATAGAACAGTCAAAATGACAGAAGTAAAAAAACAAACAATTTGTCGACTCGCCATGAAAGACCTTCATCTGCAGACATTCAATTAGGTCTTTCCAGGATAGCAGATGGTCTGTCATTACGCCCAAGTATTTGTACTGAAGTACCTGCTTGATTTTTTCAGTATGGATGACAATGGGGACAGTATTGGAGTCAGATGGTGAGCCAATGACAATCTTTGGGTGGGGGACAGGAGAGTGATGGGCAAGCTGTCTCCTTGTTGGACAACATGTCCCCCCCCCCCTCCAGGACACCCTGTCTGCACTGTGCAGCTCCTTCAGTGACAGGCTGCTGCACTCGTGGTGTCTCAAAGAGAGATATTTGCAGTGTCAATGAGTGAGAGGTAGAGAAGATGTGTTTAGTATGTAACTCCACACGTCATTCCCCCCTCCACTCTTATGCAATATACTATAAGCTACATGCTAACTGACGTTAAAAAAAATCTTAATCAGTAACCTAATCGGAGTATCAGAATATACAAAGCAATGTATCCTGATTACTTTCCGTCAGTTTTGAAAAATAAATAACAATAAGATGTGTTTTATTTAAGTGTATTATGTAAGACAACCGAACAATGTGACATCAGAAAAGAAAAAAACAAGATATTTAGGATTAAAAATATGTTTTCTTAAATAACAGAATATTTTACAAATGCTTTTTTAACACACGACTAGAAGCAATCACAGCCATTAAGTTAATAAATCAGGGGTCCACCAACTGCATTAAAACAATACATATTTAAAATAAAGAACTAAAAATAGCCTAAATGAAAACCAAAAATAAAAAAATGCAGGCAGTATGTCTACCCATAAAATGTATTGTAACACTGACATCCTGCTAGTAATCTCAATTCATTTTTTTATGTAACAGCAATTTGAGAGCTTCTTTTTTTAAAGGTAATTGTGATAGAATACAAATATCTTTTTCTTGTAATCCTGATTACGTCATCTCGTTACATGTGATCTGTGACTCCCCAAACCTGCTCACAGACCTGTTCCCTGCTCTCCTGTGTAATCCACTGTGGGAATGTTAGCTGTGCCTTCACAACAAGTCGTCTCCAACCTCTAACATGTCTCACAGCCTGTGTCTCAGACATGGATGCATTTGTTCCACTGCTCCCTCAAGCATGGCTGTTATTTTGGGAAACCATGCAGATTCCCCCACCGAGGCAGATCAAATCTCTTAGCTGTCACACTGTGCTTATTTTAGTATCATTTAGTGTTTACCTTCCTACGAAAATTAGCATGAATTTGCTATTCTAACTGCAGGGGGTGTTTGTTTAAAAAAAAGAAAAAAACGCATTTAATGAGGTATTTCTTTCCCACTGGGTATTTAGTGAGTGTAAAACAAAACTGTGGAGGGGTGGGCCAACAGATCTATAGTCTTTGTGTTTGGATGAAGGGATTTAGGGAAAGGTAAACACATGCTTCCTAAGTCCGAGTTTGACATGTGGTAAGCAGGTAAGCGTAAATAAGGAGGGGGCAGGCAGACAGGTAGAGGGATGGCTGGAATCAGCGTGCAGCAGATCAAGAGTATCGGGAGAAACATGAACAGGGCTCTCAGCACAAACTGACATTTTCATGTTTCCTGTTGCCCGGACATGCCCACCCTCTCCCTTTCCAGCCACGCTCAATCACAGAGCTGCTCTTGAGAAAGCAGACAAAAATCCGGCAGAGCGTGAACGACGCTGAGGTTTTTCTAAATCCTCCAGCGAGCGGCTTAGGGTTCAAGTGTTGGTATGCCCCACACACACCCTCAGCATGCCACATGGACGTCCACTTTCTGACATGCACAGTTCCATCCTCTGAATACAAAACCAGCAGACGTCCAGTGAGACGCAGCGTCAAGACTCATGGACTTCAACGTGACTACACACACTCATATCACTCACACTGACGCTGTGCATGCTCAGGAAGTCAGATCAGCCAATCTGGAACTCAATCAGCCTTTCATCAATAAAGTCTTGCAATTACTTGACTTGAAGTGTTGACTCCCTGCCTCCGACTTAATTACACCACACACACCAGCCTCTGTTCACATTATAGGCACACTAAGTACACAATCAATATGAAGAACCTGTTGATATGTATTTTACTGTGGGTCTTAAAAGATACATGTTTATTTTTGTTTCATACTTGATCCCAGACTGAATGAAGCCAGGACGTTGTTGAAATGAAAATAAGAAACAGATCTCCTCTGCGGTGTTCTCCTGCTGTTATTTGAACTGTTGCATTTTCACACACTGGCAGATCTAAGTTATGGACAGAAAGGAATCAAATTCAGAATATGAAACAACAACTCCTCACACTGGACTCACATGTTGCTAAAACCCACCAAACATCTGAGACAAAACCAACATGCCTTCAATTGGCCAACTATATACCGCAATTCCCATAGAATATGTAGAAACAGAAAATAAAATAGAAAACATAAATAACCTGGTGATTATAATGATTGTTTGCAAGATGAAACACACAGGAACAGTACAAATATTAACTACTGCTTCTACTATTAAAATGACCATCATACAGTCCCACTGCTTTAACTTTTAACCGTACAGTTTTATGTGCACTCAATCTTTCTTTGTCTATGATAAGCATTCATTACATGATTTATTAACGCTTTAAAAGTGCTGTTCAGTTTTAACTTCATTACAAAGGTTATCTGGTTTGACAATCTATGACATACTATACATGTCAAGGAAACACAGAGCAACGTTAGCAACGTTAGCAATGTTAGCATTCATTTGGCGTCTGGACACACGATGAATGTAAGTCCTATATCAACTGTTTTTGCTCTGCTGTGGTATATCTGTCTCTTTAGCAACAGCTACAGAGACAGAAAATGAACTCGATGACTTTGTTATGTCAACAGATTACACATCACTTTATTACGTTAGTTGAAAGCAATAATATCAAGTTGAAATAGGTTCAACTTAATATTATTGTTCTCAACTATCCTAATCCAGTTCTGTGGAATTTGTTGACATAATTCACATAATTAATTCAGTGTTTCCATTTTCAGTGCAGGAGACTTTTAACAGACATTGTATCTGTGGATAGAATAAAGACACGCAGCTATAGTGTAAAAAGTCTTGTTTTTCTCTCTCCCCCTTCATTCTCCTCCCTCCCTGCCACTCAGTGTGTAGTTGGATGCTGTAGGCCCTGCAGAGGTGACCTGCTGCCTGCTGCACAGTGTTGTGTTGGTGGAGCAGGCGGTGCAGTGCCAGGGGCATCTCTCTGACAAACAGAGCAGATGCCTTACACTAACAAACAGCCCGCCGGGGCCCGGTCGCCTCCCCGCCAATCCTCTGCTGCTACATCAACTCAAAGTGCTGAGACTTGCAACTGCGGCAGCAAAGACTCTGCGCCCTCACCACTCATATCACTGCAGCACACAACGCAGCCCGATGGGTCACTTTCTTTCATTTGTCTCTGGGAAGCTGCTGCCTGTCACCTGCAGCTTTGCAGCTTCATATGATTGTATGTTTGGTCATGGGCAGAGGCTATTGTGCATATGCAGCTCGTATTTATCTTCACAAAGGGACTATTGTCAGAAGCTTATCCACACATTGAAGTTAAGCTGTTTATGCACTGTGGGCTGCGCTGGCTGTAATCTGACTGACTGCAGAGAAGTGTGAGAGATTGTTATGTCACTGTTTTAAACTCAAGCATCCTGACAGCCTTTCTTCTGTGTTTCTACCTCACCGCAGTCATCACACATGACTCAAAGATCTAAGACAACTTTCTTTGAATTTCATCAGCACGTCCCCATATGGTTGTTTGTTGCTTTAATTGTCGGGTTGATCCAAACTTCAAACAACACCCACCCACTGACCCACATTTACACAAAACCCCTCAACATATGCAGGATATTCACATTTACACACATAATGGATGCCAATACCGAGGCTGAAATGAATTTTCATCATCAGGATTGTATGGGTTCGGCCAAAGTGCACAAGAGCGCCTTGGGCTTAGAAATAAGACATAAACAGATATCTAATGAACTTATTATGAATTTTTCAAAGCAGGATTATTAATATTATTATTATTTAGAGTGTTTGGATGAAGGGATTTAGGCACAGCATACATGCATTTTAATCTTACACTGCAGGGAAAGTTAAAAATGACTTTTATCTGCTGCCAAGTGATGGACCACCTACTGCAGGGGAGAGGGGGCTGCACTGATGAGCTCCGACTAACACTGCTGACTGGTTATAGACAGTTTACCATGCAGTATCAGAGTGTTTTTTTCTCACACAGCCTGCAGGTTGTCACATTTAACACACTGACTCAGGTTAGTAATCAAACACATGAGTGCTAAAGCATGCATCTACACCTATGCTGTTTATTTTGATGTCACTAAAAGTAAGCAATGGAGTATGACTTTCATAGTCATGATATTGGAAATGAATGCAAACAGTTGTATTCAAGCCACCTGATGGAATCATTATATATCATTTTTATTCAGTCTGCAGCCATGCTAGTACCACTGTGATGCTGCCATTCAATGCGAACACATCTTTAGCTTGTTAGCATGCAGAAACGTAGCCAATTAGCATAATACAGAGTACATCAGATGCTGAACAATCCATCCAATAGTTGTCAAGACATGTTGCTAAAATAGGGTGACCAAACGTCCACTTTTGCCTGGACATGTCTTCTTTTTACGTCCTGTCCAGAGCATCCGGGGGGGTTTTATAAAATCATGAAAACGTCCGGTGCTACAGAAAATATCTGAGAGTCTCCAAAGTCAGATGATTCATCCTCTGGAGACCATGAAGCAGACCTCAGGGCAATACATCTAATGGTTGAGATATATCAGTCTGGAACAAATGGAGATCCTAAAACCATGGAACTAGCATGGCCGACATTAAATAGCGGAACTATTGTCCTCTAACAATGTTTTTAAGACTTTTCAGCTATGACAGGATTCATCATCAGGAAGTAATGTCTTCTGAGTTGGAGTTAGGTCCGTTGATAGAAATGCATAAATAATCAAAAATATAGACGTGGTTGCTGAGAGTTGAGTTACACATTGATTGTCTGGAATAATCTTAATTTCTCTGCTCCTGGCAAATGCCACCCAAGTTTCCATGCAGCACTAAATCTAGTTTTCACAGTGGATCACAACCTGCAGGTCAGACTCCTAGCAGTCTCATTTCTTATTCTGGGTGGTTGTTGCATGACTAATGCCATTATAATATTTACTTATCTACTAGATGTCCTTTTGTTTGACTTTCATTTAAAAAAAAATAAGCTGAAAGGGGATTGTCCTGTAGTTGACATCACTGTATTATCACAGCTCCCTATGATGAGGGGCCATTTGAATTAACCCCTTAAACCGAGTCACATGTCCTTGTTGAACCACGAGCAATAAAGACAAATAAGGCTTTTCTGGGGTTGTTGCTCAGGTTTAAATCTGGGTGAAGTGATGATCAACTTCAGGCAGTGCTTGAAGCTGTGGAGCTACACAGCAGAGGAATCATGACAGCTGCTCTGCACAGGAACTCCTTTAGTATCTGATGGAGCTGAAGACGCAGAATACCTGCCTGTGTGGCTCCATCTGGCTATTAAGGAGATGTCAAAACAAATCTAATCACCATCTGTAACTTAAGCTGAGCATAATGGACTTATTTCAGGCCATTTACCCTCTCTGGTGTTGTACGTGCTTGAAGAAAGAGCTGACTGTACGCATCAGTCAAGATATAGGAGTTACATTCTTTTCCCTTTGTTATGCTAAGCCATTCAATCAGCAACTGCTAGATTTCTGATTACATTTTGTGACCTCTTATAACCATTAAACCTTGTATTTAGTGGCAAGATTCTATAACATTAGCTGGATCCCCAAACTCGTTATAACCATGCATTATTAGGGGCGTGGCTTTTTGGAGTGACAGGTGGGTGTGGCAGGTGACTAACTGATAGAAGCTGTCTGCTACGCTTTGCCTCAACAACTAATATTTTGGATGAGGAGGGAGATAAAAGTTGGGGTTACTCCTAAAATGGCTATGAGCTTGAGGAACTCAATTTGAGCTTCACACTAGCTCTTCAAAAACCTGACGGGTGATGTCAGGGAGACTTTGTCCATATCTGATACAGTCTTTGGGTTATCCCGGAACCAATCGTCGGGTTCGCATTTATTGTATCACCAAGTTGACTTTAAAGGGCTCCACTTACATGCTTACATGTAAAATGTACACTGTACCGGATATAATATCCAAACCAGTAGGAGAACTATAAGTATCTAGGGGCTATGAAAAAAAAAAAAGCTTTGTGGTTTTTTAGTAGTTAAATATTGTACAGATATAAAAATGTTATTTGACCATCCAACTTCCCCAAAAGGTAAAAAAAAACATTCTGATCCTGACTGGTTTGGGTGTGTATTAAATGTAACAGGTTTCACTGTGATTCTGATGTTCTCCGCCCTTATAACCCTAACAAGTTCCTAAAGTGGTCGCTGTGTGGGTTCAGTGGGTGTACTTAATGTTAATTCTAGGTACCTTCAGGAGATGTGTGATGACTACAATAAAAACAACAGTAAGCACAATTTAACAACCGCATCTTTAATCAACCAGGACATCCAGCTATTTAAAAAATAAAAAGGGCAGATAATTCTTGCACCAACAAACATGTCCAGACATTTATTAACATTTAGGAGCAGAGGTCGTTTGGAAGCAGATGAAGTCAGCAGTTATTAGCCAAAAGATCTTCAAGGTTCAATAAGCTCTGAACACAGGCCAACACATATATGCTCATACAGCAGGCAAGATATAGCTAGCTAAAGGGGGAAAAAAAGAGTTGTACCATTTCGCTAAACAAAAACCCCCACCATTAAACAAAACAAAAAAAACAACATTATAATTCAATTGTTTTTTTTATAATTGCTGATCATATTGTACACATTGGTAAATAATGTGGTGATCATATACGTACAATTATTTCTATGTTACATCTGGCATCACAGACATGCACTGAGAATTGACTGAGACCCAGCAGCAGGAGCTCTGATGACTAAGTGAACTATGAGGCACGGTTCAGATGCTAAAAGAATTGGATTTGAGATGTTGAAACATCTGAAATGCTTCCTCCATCCATCCTATAAATCACAAAGAAAATATGACAAGGCAACCTTAGCCCAAAAAGGCTTCTACAACAGGATTCAATGCATAGTTGTTGAGAACATTTAACAATACAAGGCAAGAGTTTAGCTGGATTAACTACCACTTTATTTGGCGGTAAACTAAAAGTCGCCATACTTGTTATGGTGCATGGAGTTCAATATTGCACAAGGAAACCAAACATGAACCACAAAGTCAAAATGTAAAGTATGATAACGGGTTACAATGGATAATTTGGGAAGCAATTTCACTGTTGACCTCCATTTCTGCGATGCTCTGAGTACAGGAGAATGTTGCAACCTGTATTTGGTTCAAGGTTGATCCAGTCGAATGTTGGTCTAATCTTCTTGACAAGGTTACGTCCCAAAAAATACACAGATTTTCAGACAAAAATGTCCAAAACTAGATTTGTGGTCTAAATGATCAAGGCTAGAAGAAAAGATGAGTGAAAAAGTCAATTCTCTTAGCTAGCAAACTGCAGGCTCTGAGTTTAAAGTTCTAATCTGTACAAATGACCGAGAAAAAGGTTTCAGAGTTAACTCCCTGAAACAATTAACCAAACACCATTTGATAGAGGCCATTGTCTCATTTACACACGTTAGCTGTCAGCATTCCCACACGTCTGTATTACAACAAGACAAACTAATCAAGTACCATGGGAACAGGGGATCCTGGGAGCCATCTGCAGCCATATGGAGGGTGGGCCGGAGCAAACCTATTCTATTCTCTACGCCTCGTTCTATTTCTAATAAGTCATCAAGTACCGTCCTACAGGCATCCTGAGCTGTTAAGCTCTTGCTCAAACATGATCCTTGCCATGTTCGTGATTTGCAGGACAATTGGCCCACTAGGGATGTGAAAAGGTCAGACTGAGGTGCTTGTCCACTCGGCTATGTTAAAGCTGATACACAAGCAGCGCTAATCTCCCTCAGACCCTGCTGCCGGCCACCTAGCTGGCAATCTGAAACTCTGCTGCTTCACTTTCTCCTCGGAGACATCTGAAACCTCCAGGGCTGGGCTCTCAGTCAGAGTGAGCTGCTGACCTGCAGGTTGCTTGATTTCACGGCTAACATGCCAGTTATTAAAGTCACTTTAGGTAATTTAGTTTAAATTACTCGATAATCAATCATTTGGTCTACCATGTTTGGTCACACCTTATTATTTTTAGACATAAAATTGTACGTTTTCTCTACAGATATTTCAGTCGGCCCACAGATATTTCTCGACCCTCTGATGATCACAGTTTTCACTTTTGGAGGCTCAAAAATATTTGTGTGAGAAGGTGAGTATTTTGTGTTGAATCAAAATCTCTAAAAGTGGGTGAGGCAGTGAGAGAAACCTGACTCATGCTCTGGTACTAGACTCTTGTGAGAGGCCGACAGTTCCTTTATCATTGGTATAAGCCCTGCCCCAATTACTGAAGCCAAGAAGCATAGTGTTTTTGTGAGGTTGTGTGTGTGTGTGTGTGTGTGTGTGTGTGTGTGTGTGTGTGTGTGTGGGGGGGGGGGGGGGGTAAGGACACATTAATAATAACAAAAGCACAGAAACACAGTTGAATAACATAACCACAGCTTGTTAGCATTGTTATTGTTAGCATGTTAGCATGCTGATGTGAACTCATTGCACCTTTATGTTTAAGTACAGCCTCAATAAGCTGCTGTTGCAAGCTACACACTATAGAAGGCATGATTTTAATATATTTTTAAAATGTATTTTGGTGGTACTATACATACTTCTAAATAAGAAATTAATTATACATATTTAATCACATGTTTTTTATTTAGTTGGAAAGCGGGTATTTGATATCTTATATAGGCAGATCTTTTTTTCAAATAAATCCACAAAACAGCTGATTGACATATTCCATAAAGGCAGTGGAAATACAAACCACCTGTGGATTATTCACATTTAGGACAATAGCATGTTTAATGTGTTTAACTCAAGACCCACCTGTTCCTCACCTTGTTTTTCTGACTGTCCTTTATTTTATATTATAACCTTTTATGCTCCTAACCTTTTTCTTTAATCTTTTTAAAAATCAGCTCCCTGGTTTGATTTCTTTAAATGTATTTTATTAAATATGTTCCTTAAAAAAGTTTTTATTCCATTTTTTTTTTCACTCCCTCAAAGCATTTTGAAGTAGGCTACCTTGAGATGACGTTGTTTTTAAAGTGCGCTATATGTCAGGGTTGGCGAAACAGGACCCAAGTGCAGTAAATCAAGGGGATGCAGGTAAGGGTCAAAAACAAAAAGCAAACTTTATTCAAAAAGCTGTTGACGACAACACGAATCAAGGGGAACACAGGACATGAAAAACACTTAGCTCCAGACATGAAGGGCGACAGGAACAGGCAGGTAACATGGACAAGATCAGGGAAGAAATGACGACGACCGAACAACAGACAAAAGGGAAACAGGGACTAAATACACATGGGTAATCACAAAACAAGAGACAGCTGGAAGGGGGAGGAGAAACACAGGGGCAACAGGTGAACACAATGACACAATCAGGCACAGGAGGGAAACGCAGACAGGAAGTGAAGCTTAACATGACACAAGAGGGGAAAACATTTCAAAATAAACTGCGGAAGGAGTACTGTATATACAGTTCCGGAAAAAATGAAGAGACCACTCCACATGTTTCTTAAATCTTATCTCTACATGTATGGCAGCCATTCCAGTGTCTGCTGAATTCCAACACAGAGAAATGTTGTCAGTAGTTCATAGGATACAATAGCAAACTGTATTTGATGCTACGCAGTCATTACTGTGCAATGTTTGCTCTGCATTTCCCAGGAATCCCTGTCATACAGTTTTGCTTGGGGTTACTGTTGAGGCATTTCCACTGTTATGATTTATTCTACTCTCAGACCTATTCTCAGCATGTGTTGTGTTGTGTTCCTAACAAGCCAACATTATTAGTGTACCTCTTGGATAATACAAGTCAAGACATTTCTCTGTGACTTCAAAAAAGAAAGTTCAAAGCTTGAATGCATTTTGGTTTCATCGCTTTTGTCAAGGAATATATCTGTGAGGCATATTTTAAAGGTAAATATATTCAAAAAAATGGTTGAAAGTGATGTTCAGGCTTTAGAATCAGTGGATGTTAATCCGTACTGTTCTGACATAAGGAGAACCAAACTGCTGACATCGCTCTATGGGTGTGTGTGTGTGTGTGTGTGTGTGTGTGTGTGTGTGTGTGTGTGTGTGTGTGTGTGTGTGTGTGTGTGTGTGTGTGTGTGTGTGTGTGTGTGTGTGTGTGCGTGCGTGCGTGCGTGAGTGAGTGTGTGTGTGTGTGTGTGTGTGTGTGTGTGTGTGTGTGTGTGTGTGTGTGTGTGTGTGTGTGTGTGTGTGTGTGTGTGTGTGTGTGTGTGAGTGTATTTTCTGTGTGTACTTTATCATCATAACCCTGAAGAGAAACTGTGTGGCCGTTTTGTTTTGCATTTCATTCTTCACGGAGCGAGACACGGAGGAGCAAGTTGAGAGCTGTTTACCAGAACAAAAGAAACAATGAACAACTTATTGGACACCTTCCATCTCCAAACAGAGAAGTTAACTCCAGCTGGCTTCAGGTCGCGATGAGGTCATACACTGTAAATCATAAAAGGTGCACGTTTTGACTTGCTTATTCAGAGGCTCTGAAACTAGGTACAGTTTCTATGTTAAATGCTCCAAGTTAAAAGTATAACTGTAGGAATTTGTCAAAGCTGAAAAGCGCAACAGTAAATTAAATTCAGCTTCTGCAAAAAACTCCACAGTAGAGGTCTGCATGGTTCCACTCCATGCAAGTATTAGATACAAAGAACATAACAAATGTATGCATTGAGGTTGAAGTAGGTTTTCCTCGGGTTGGTTTTAGATGGTTTACAAGAATAGATCATAGTTTGGTGATCTAAACAGGACACTTATTTTTAATTTGATGTGCTTAAAAGTGTTAATGACTAAGGTTACCGATCCTCCAGACACCCGGTACACAGGGCGGAAGTCCTGCAGCATGCACAGCGTGCAGCAGCAGCTCCTCACAGAGGAGAGGAGAGGCCCCCCCGAATGACTTTAAAGTTACGGCAGACCTACAGTCACTGTTCTAATCCTTTAAAATGATGCCCTGACTTCAGATTTGGTCCATCAGATTTAAAAACAACGACGCTAACGCGACTTCTCCCGGTCATGTAGCAAAACATAAACATCGGGGACTGCCATCTGTGATGTCACCTTATTTTACCGATGTGCCGATGGTGGTAAATAGGGCTAACATCAGCCGATGCCGATGGGATTGCGCTTAGCTCCCATAATGCTAATAATATAATAACAGCAGCTGGTCCTTTAGTGGTTGATGCCAAGGTGGCCAAACTGTATAATTCTACTTTGGGAACACACACACACTCATTGTGGAACCAACACTATGGCCTGATTAATACCTAAATGTATTACTTGATTTGAATTCCTGCAGGGGAAAATTACTTCCAGTCAAATTGTCACTACTCAGGAGGAAATACTACATTTAAACGTTCCTGATAATCTCACCTTCCATGTCCTCCCATCACAAGTTCTTTCATTTTTCCTGGCTCACCACCATCATCATATGGTAGGCCTACGGAGCATACATAGAAAATGGACAAATAACATAAACATGGCATGCAGCATGAGTTCAGTACAGCAAATAACAAAAGGACAAAATGAATCCATGTAGGCTATAGGAAAACATGTTTAGATAAGCAACAGCAATAACAGTGAAAAACGGGGCAGCACAGGTAGGATAAGCTAATAGAAAAATTGTGGTGACAGTATAAATAAAAATAACAACACTCATAACAAGAATATAGATTAGCTTTTGGGGAGAGGAGCGGTGGTTAGAAACCAAAATATTTCGCAGCATCAGTAAACACAGCCATGCTAGCAGCACACAGCACTGCTTTCAGCTAATGGTAGCATCAACATGCTAACCTGCTAACAATGCCCATTTTAACACGCTGATGTTTAGTGTTCACCCATGGATGTGTTATATTAGTGTATAATGGGACTCAAGGTGATGTGTATTCAGTCCAATGAGAATATATTACTTTATTGCACACTCCCAAACGTTTGTAGCTGTGGATTGATCTGTGGCTTAGAGAGAGAAATGATTGACAAATGTTTATACTTTATTTATTTAGTACCTTTTTAGAAGTGTACACATTCAAAGTGCTTTACAAAACTTTTATGTTAAAGTATTCAAATGTTACAAAAAACAAGATATAGAAACGAAAATAGAAACATTCAGCTAAAACTGAAAAAAGTATCCGAGGAGGTTTCACTCATAAACCAAAAACATAAGTGAGAGGTATTGTGGTGCATTTTGTGTCTTATGAAGTACAATCATTTAAATTCAATATGAAGATGAATAGATAACCAGAGTAGAGACTTCCGGATAGACGTAATGTGTGCTCTGCTTTGGGTGTCAGTCAGAACTCCCTATTGGGAAAAGGGTTTTTTGGTTGCAGGGGATGTTACATTGCAATATCACACGGTGTCTAAAAACATTTAAATTAGCTTTAAACACAATGCACAGCTGAGGCTGATGGGAATGTGATAAGTCATGCATGTATGTACATAAAGTATTGGACATTTACAAACTGGACCTGATGATAATTCTCCAAAAACATGAATGTACCAAAACACGGGTGTCACTACTCATTTTAACTTATATTACTGTCCTACACTTCCTGCAGTAACTTAAACCTATAGACAGAAGTCTGGGTTAGTCGTCAAATATTTGGTCATAATTAAGGTCTGGCCTAGCAAATATTTCAGGTCTTAAGATGGCCAATCAGATCTCATACACCATGGGGTCCCTCTGGATACGCCCCGGCATTACAGAGCGTCCCTATAGTTCCTTAAGCTGTCATGACATTTTTCTTTTTTATGGAAAGATATTTTAGAGCCTTTAACAAAGTGAGCTAACATTGGAGACATGTGAATGTCTCCAATATTTAGAGTAGAGTTCAGTTCATGATGTGATAAATAACATCTTGAAGCAGATCAGACTGGATGTACTGACTGTAGTGATGAGACAGATGAGTAGAGAAGGGGTGATGTATGGTGATGGAGTGAATACAGCTGAAGAAAATATCCATCTGATTTCCTTTCCGCTGACAGTGTCCTGGCCCGCTCAGAGGAGGCTGCTGTGCGGCAACTCAATTCACTCTTCATATATTTTATGGATTGCCATAACTCCGAAACTGATACTGACTATTCTGACAGTGTATTTTGTTTCTCTCTGCAGTGGGAACACAGCCGCCTTTATTTCAGCCCTGCATGCCTCCACAGCATTGTGAGAGGACACATCCTTAATAAGCTGAGCAACGCCAACCAAGTTTCCTAAAAAATGTGTCATAGCTACGATGGTTCTCATGGCAAAACGTTGTTCTTTTCCAAAAAAGCTTCTGAAATTGCATGTTTTCTTTCCTATTGATTTCTAATGGCCAGTGTCCAGGCTACGTGATCATCAACATTCCCTGCGTGGTGGACACCCTACCTATTTTTAGGTGAACATTTCAAATGTTAGGATAGTTTCAGGATGTACTGTACGTCCAGTAGATGTGTAGGATCTTTAGTTTGATAGATATTACAAACATTAGTTCAGGTTTCGCAAGGAAAATGAGGGCGTTGTAGAGTTTTTTATATTGCATTGGTTGAAAGCAAACATATTAAGTTTAAATATGTTCAACTTAATATTGTTGATTTCAACTAACTTAATACAGTTGACATAATACATTTATTTAAAGTCAAAGTTTCAGTGTTTCAGTGAGGGTTGCAAACACCCTATGGTCCAGCCCAGGCCCCCCGTCCTTTTCCCTTGCTCATAAATCTTGAGCAAAAGATTACGGGTGAATTTGGTGGACAGTTTAGCCCCGCAAACTGCTGTTGGCCTTTGACTGGAGGGGCCTCCACAACATGAGCCCTGCTGTATGGGGTCTGCATGCTAAACCTGAGCCTGAGATTCAGGAGGCACCCCCCATTTCTCCATGACAGTCCCTGCCCCGGCGCTTGACGCGGTGTCAAGCTCGGGAGCCCCGATGGCTCAGCTCCTCTCTGCACTGCAGACAGGCCAGATCCAGCTCTGACAGGCCCGGTCTGTGGGGAGAGGCTGATCCAGACGCTGCTATGACCCCGTCGCCTTCCTGTATGTTGTTTACCTTCAGGTGTTGGCACCTGCTCAAAGAGAAGGAGGAGGAGAAACAACAGGGATGTCTGCTTCTTCTTTTCCCAGACAGAAATCAGAAATGCTTGAGTTGAAAACACCTCAGCCAAACCCGGCGGGCCCTGTGGGACTGCCCAGAACTAAGTGGAGCTTGACCATGGCTTAAGCAGGTTCTCCGGGCCAAACCTCTTATTTATCTTTTACCCTCACAAGAAAAAGAACAGTCTAATCTCTGAGTTTCTCTGTTGCTTTAATGCAGGGATGTCATAGGCATTTTAATTCAGGGGCCACAAAAAGCCCAATTTGATCTCAAGTGGGCCGGACCAGTGAAATCATAGGATAATAACCTATAGATAACCACAACTCAAACATTTTCGTTTGGTTTTAATGCAAAAAAGGACATTCTGAAAATGTTCACATTTAATTTAATATAATTTTACAGAATATGAGCAACCTGGTATTTCATAGAAAAATGTGTGCAATTTCAACAACATTATGGCTCAGTTCATCCTTTACACACGTGTAATACAACTTACAGATCAAAGTGTATCTGGGCCGTATGTTTGACCCCCCTACCCCCTAGCATTTGAATTGACTCCAACCAAACCTTCAATTAATAAAGCATAGACCAGCCATGTTGGACAACGCTGTGAGCTCACGCTGAAAAAAACTGCCACCTTTATAACCCCGCCTGGCTGTGTATGTTCTTTTTTCTCATTAGCTTCATTTGATATAATTTCCTGCATTCAGTCCAACAATGTGACGTCCAAATGAGAATTTGAAAACACAATGCCGATATGAATACATTTGCCCTCCCAAATTGGAGGTTAAAAAGAGTGGACAGCAATTACAGCAAATAAAGTGTGTCCCTGCTGCTTTACAGCACACTGCTCCATTCTCAGTGAGCATTAGAATGTGAGTAATTATGGAGAGTTACTCAACGAAGCATAATTATGCAAAGTCTTTTAAATGATGGACAAATCTGTCGCGTTATATTCATTGTTTTGCAAATGTGGTTGATGGTTCTGTTATCTGTCTCTTGCTCTGTAACACCTGTTTTGTATAATTAAAGCAAACTTTGACATAGAAATTTGACTGGCAATTATTAGAATCATAAATGCTATTCAACGTACAGAAAATAGCAGAGTTAAGGTGCCGCAGTTGTTTCATATTCTCATGGACATTCGGTTTTAGCTGTGAGGGCAGCACATGCCAGAAGTGTGGATTTGAATGTGTGCATCTTTTTAGAATCCTTACTACAGAGGCTTTTACTTAACATTTTCATATTATTTTTCGCCTTGATTTAAAGTTTGTTGCCACAATCCTCCCAATCAATCACATCTGCAGACATATTTCATATGCAACCAGATTTAAATTGCTAGTTAGATCCTGTTTTTGTTTATTTTTACTCTCAATAATTGTATATATGTCCTCTTTTTAAAGTTCCAATGATGACATCAAGGTCATGGAGTAATATCGGGTAGAGGAGAGGGCTGAGCACAGAGCCTAGAGGGGCTCCGGTGTTGAGGATTATGGTGGAGGATGTAATGTTTCCCATCTGCACATCTTGGGGTCTGCCCATTCGGAAGTTCAGAATCCAATTTATATATATTATATTATTATTACAAGTACAATTTATTTATTCCAATCCATATTATTGCTTTCAACTAGCCTAATGTAGTTATGTTAACAGATTTAACATATAATTAAAGTCAATGTTTTAGTGCTTACAATGTCCCTTACAGTTAATCATAAAATGTTAAACACTTTTGGATGTTCTTAACAGACAGTAGAGTGGTGGACATAGCAGCCTGTATTTCTGTTGTTGAATGGGTTCAAAATGAATGTTGGAGCCCTCTCCAACAAAAGGCTTGATGGCACTTGTGTAGGATACTTACAAAAGGAGTAAAGTTGAGGGGAGGATTGTTCCTTTTGCTTGAACTATATAGGTAAAACAGTGTCATCCTCTGTCTGCCAATACATCCCCAGGGTCAAAGTCAATAACACATTACAGGGATTAAAGAGCCCCTTCTCCCCTTTTCCGTTCACTTCTGGACAGCAAACCGCTTCTGATTTTTATTCGTTGGTTTCCATCACAAAGGAATAGTTTGTAAAGTATGTGTCAAAGCAATGTTTTCCCTAACATGCACTCCCACACAGACCAAGAAAGACTCAAGCTGTTTGACTGAGCATTGGACACCCTGGCTCACAAAGAGACAGAAAAAGAAAAAAGCCCATCATGAAGGAAATCTTAAGCAGATGCATAGAAGCGGGAAAATCCCCCCGGATAAGCCGTGATGGTGTGAAAACCTCTCCTTGGTTAGGAGCTGACAACACACTGCCTTTATTAAACACAGGTTTCATCTGTGACAGATCTTCAGCGGTATTTCAGGGATGCACTGCAGGCTGCGTCTCACAAAGCATCGCTACAGCTTTTCACGGCGTTTAAACCACCGCAGTAAAGAAATGAGATGAGATGTGTGCCTCCAATCTTAGAACTATACGGGATAATGCTTGACAACGTATTTACTTGATATGGGCTCAATGCACAACTGAATTCTAGAACTCATATTACATTTACATTTCTCACCGCTGTTCCACAGGATCCAAGAGAAGGATCTGAAGGCCTAAGGTGCACTGAAAAACTGAAGCGTTGACTTTAAATAAATGTATTATGTCAACAGATTTCCAATAACTGTATTAGGTTAGTTGAAAGCAATAATTTTAAGGTTAAATACAAAATATTAGGTTCAGCCTTATATTATTTTTTTCAAGTACCTAATTTTTTCAGTGTATAAGCAGGGTTGGGAGAGTCATATGAAAATGTTTTCCGTTACAGTTACAAGTTACATGAAAAACATTTACTACAATATAAAATTAATGTAATCTGATTACTTTCAGTTACTTTTGGATTACTTCAATATTTAATTCAAGTGATTTGCTTTACAGGAAACTGAAAATAAATAAGATGTTCTTTACTTAATAGTGTTATGGAAGAACAATGTGTCACCTTAATTTAAGGCATGGCCAACAGAATACTATATTTAATAATTTATGTTTCAGCTTTAATTAAAAGTACTTTAATAATTCAGGAGTCCATCTAATGCATTAAAAAAAATGCAGATATATATATATATGAAAAAAGAATGAAAGGAGCCAAAATAAAACCAGGCAGTACGTCTACCTATAATATATACTGTAGATATATATCTTTATTTATTAATGTTTTGTAGTATTGTAATCTTGCTACTAATACAATTTTTTTTAAGAATGTACCAGTAATCTGATTAAATGCATTTTATGTAACTGTAAGGGAATACAGTTACCTCTTTTTGTATCCTGATTACGTTATCCCATTACATGTAATCCATTACTCCACAAGCCTGGGTAAAAGCATCGATTAAGAAGAATCCCTTGCAATTGTTACATCAAAGGTGTGAACGCTTTGAAGGATAATTTGGTTTATTGCGATTTGGGACTTATTTACGTCTTATAGATTATTTCCATCAGTAATCATTACCCTGTCCTTAAGACCAGATGTATTGAGGCTGAAGTTCAGGAGCTAAACACGATCTATATCAATGTGAAGGTCGGGGGTTGGATACCCGGCTCCTGCTGTCAACTTGTCAAAGTGTCTTTGGGCAAGATACTGAACCCGTATCACTCCCGATGGCGTAGCCCCCGGCGCATTAATGTTTATTGCTCCTGATGAGCAGGTGGCACTCTGTATGGCAGCCTCTGGCACCATGTGTATGAAAATGTTTGTGACTAGTAGCAAAAACTAGGAAAACGCTGGATAGATGCAGTCCATTTTCCCATTGCAAAACACCACCAACTGGAAAAAAACAACAGACACGCACATACAGTATGTTTTTCAACAAGAAATAATAAAGATTATTATTTTCCATCCAACTGCACTGATGTCATGTCTTTAGCAATGTCAATCAGTCGGTGATACAAACTTAACTATCTCATCTATTGGATGGATTTGTCTGTTTCACACATTCAGCAGTGGCTCAGTCAGTAGGGGCTTGGACTGGGAATTGTCGCCGGTTCAAGTCCCCAAACAGACTTGAAATATGGAAAGTGGACTGCTACTTGGAGAGGTCCCAGTTCACCTCCTAGGCCCTGCTGTGGTGCCCTTGAGCAAGGCACCGGACACCCCCAATCCCCCCTCCCCATTGCTCCCCGGGCGCTGCACAATAGCTGCCCACTGCTCCTAGTACTAGGATGGGTTAAATGCAGAGGACCAATTTCACTGTGTGTGCTCTGCTGTGTGCATGTATGTGACTAATAAAGAGGGTTTCATCCTCCGATTCTATCTATCTATCTATTTATGGTTCCCAGAGGATTAATCAATCTGACTTTGGTTAATCTCATCAATTTTCCTCTTACCATCAGCAGGTTGACATGTCTGCTGAAGTGTCAAATGTAGTCAATATTTCAGTCCAATACTTTTTGGTTTAAAACAATACCTGCAAGACTAAAGAAAGTCCCGCAACCCCCCTCTGTGTTTGGGTTTATAGGTAGTTATCAGTAACTTGCAAAAGAAATAATACATGCAAAAGTAAAGGATAAATATGGTAAGTATTACAAAGTTAACATTGTCTTTTTAGCGTGTTAGCGACATCACATAATAGCTTTAAGCTGCGCTGAGCCTAAGTATAGCTTTATAGAACCAGCAGATGTGTAGAATACTGAGATAAAATGTCATAAATAAAAACAATTATGAATTTTCTGTTACAGCTGTTATATATTTTAAGGCCAGAGACTGATATAATAGTTTTTAAAACAATATGGAGAATAGGGAATATGGAAAATAACAACATGCATGCCTGCAATGAAAGCGGAGTGGGGCTGACTGTCTGCTGCCCCGCTGCAATTACAATGGCTTTTTGTCAAGTCCCGTGGTCGTCATGTGCTAGTTATTGACAGTTTAAGTATTTACTTAAAATGAAAAAAATCTGGCTTTTGAACAAAAAACTCAATGTAACACACATTAAGACCAAACGTCTGAAAAGGCAACCAGTGCATTTATTAGAGACAGAATTAAAGCTGGAAGACAGAAGACAGAACACGCGGCAAATTGTCCTGAGACAGATTTGAACCTCTACTTGATACTATTTAAAGATGGGCAAAAAGAGTTTCCAGCTGCCGGTGTGAACAAAAGAGGAATGGACCAGACTAACAACAAACTGAGGAGATCAGTATCGCCCTGTTGGATGATCAAATATGTTAAACTGAGAAATGTAGCTGATTTTGTCAGATTGTGTAATTTCATGGTTTTATGCAGAGTTGCCACTAGTACTGCAATAAATGTGTCTTTTTTCTCTCTTTTTTTTTTTTATTCTTTGGGCATCCAGAGCTTTTAATATAGTGCAGTTCAGAAACGGGGAGACAGAGGGGAAGACGCACGGCAAAGGGACTCAGTATATGGACGCCTGCTCTAGCCACTGAGCTACACGCTGGCCTAAATGTGTGTTAACAAGATGACGCACAGTGAAATTAACCCACAGGTCCACATTCTCAGCCTGCCCTCGCTGGGGTTCTTCCAAGCTGAACGCTGGCTTGAAGTTTAGGATTCAGTGCTAGATGAAACTATAGACAAACTACAGTACCGTAGCCAAGCTAACCTCTCTGTTCCTCCAATATGTCCCAATGACCTCAGGAGTTAATATCCTTATTTGCTTATTTCGTTTGAGACATGCACCCACACCATAGTTGTTATGTTGAAGCAGTGATTTATTTAGCCAATTAAACTTGGGTATAATTAGGTGGAGACAACGATGAAGCCGTGTGGGGAATTTGTCCAGAATGCAGAGGTTAATGGTAATCCTCTTTGAGATAAGTGCCATGTGACCAAAGGGAGTTCATACCGGAGCGGCTGATCCAACAGACATCACTGGGGCCCCTGAAGTGCAGGAATGAGGAGAAGGCTGGCCCCTGGCTGATGTACTGTAACTCCCCAGTGTCAAGCTCATTATTGTATTCTTCTCGATAGACTTTCTCTTATTCGATCACATGTATTACAACCTGATAAGTGCTGGTGTTTTGCATTTTTGTGCAAAATGTAAAATAATGGACAATTAAATTGTAATTATTTTCTCTGTATGGATTTACTGAATTACGAGACACAGCCTCCAATGTTATAGTCAGGTGGTCCTTTTATGCTGATTCCAACATTATTGACAGCAGTGTGGATGAATAAATAATCATTGACTTCAGAGAGATTCGCCCTTCAGTCAATTTAAAGGAACTATTTAACATTGAATCACATATGAATGGGCTGCCTGTTACTTTTATTTATAGTAGGTCAGATCTGTAAGATAATAGGGCGAATGTTTGTAAAAAGCCAAAAACATATTCACACTGTGGTTAAGTTTAAACTCATTTTAAATAATTCAGTAGCAGCAGTCAGATTTAAGCCTTATATCCCAAGTCATTCAAAAAAAGAAAAAAGATCTTCAGTTTTATGATAGTAATATTAAAATGTGTCTTCTTATTAGTATACATATTCCATGGAGGATTATCTCTTGGTTATTGAAAATCTAATCTGACAACTTTCTCTCTTCAGCCAGATATTTCTGCCAGCTTGATCATGTACATAACATTTAAATTAAATGTAAAAAAAAAAATCGTATCTAAATATGTACCTGGTAATAGGCTGTGTATTTGCAAAGAATAATGGTGTATAGTAGTTTCTTCATGCATCTATTTGGCCTGACAAATTGTATTAATGCGCCTAAATTAGAGTTTAAATAACTATTCAATAGCTCTACCACTCTTTAACCCTTTAGAGCAGGGGTGTCCAAACTTTTTTCACCGAGGGCCACATACAGAAAAATACACAGAGAGTTGGGCCACTTATAGAGGTGAATATTGCCTCACAAGTTAAGTTATAAGTTAGCAAAACAAATCAAATGTAGGTGAATAATAGGCGGTGGTGGCGAAGTCCATAGGGGCTTGGCCTGGGAACTCGAAGGTCACCAGGTCAAGTCCCCGAAAGACCAAGTGCCACCGTGGTGTCCCTGAGCAAGACACTGGTTACCTACACTGCTCCCCGGGCGCCGTACATAATGGCAGCCCACTGCTCCTAACACTAGGATGGGTCAAATGCAGAGACCGCATTTCGTTGTCCTAGTACTTGTACTCTGTGCAATGACAATAAAAGTTGAATCTGAATCTGAATCTGAATAATGCGCAATACTTTCAAATGGTTTAAGGAAAAAACAGCCTACATCCCGTTTCTCTTTAGGGTTTCATTATTTTGTTGGCAGCTCATTCCTTAAAACAGAAGCCTCAGACTGCTTATAATAAGAGTAAATATGAAGGTTAAATGTGAAGCTTGTTATAGAAATAAGTTATTGGGCTTTTTTTCATCAACTAAGATTTGTTAGAGAATGTTTTAAATTCTAAATGACTGAATTTATTTGAAATTGGGCTCATTAATATATGTTAACATATATATTTGAGAAGCACAATATAAGACAAGCACAAGTTTAATTTGTGGGCCATATTCCACTAAACCGCAGTTTGGACACCCCTGCTTTAGAGTCTTGAGGCTAATTTGGCCGTTTTCGAGCTCCTTTTTTTTGTTTTATTTGTCTTACTAAACCCCATTAAGAAATATTAGCATAGTAATAGTCAATGTTTGGTATCTTTTTTTTTTTTTTTAGGACAACCTCACCTGTACAACCTGATAGTTAATTGTTTCATTTGTACATACTATATGAACATTTTGGACCCAAAATCACACCAGAAGCGTAAAGACGGTACAACGTTTTTGCACAACTAAACATTTTGAAAGTTGTAAATATATACAGGGAAAGGCACTATGATAATATAAACGTTTGATTGAGGTATAACGAAACTATTTCCACGCTTTATGAACAAATAGCAGGTGAACATGAATAGATGATTACATGAATAATAACATGTTTGTCATGATCCTTGTTTCGTGTCTGTCATGTCCTTATGTTGTGTTTTATTTTGAAATGTTTCCCCTCTTGTGTCACTTGTTAAGCTTCACTTCCTGTCTGCGTTTCCCTCCTGTGCCTGATTGTGTCATTGTGTTCACCTGTTGCCCCTGTGTTTCTCCTCCCCCTTCCAGCTGTCTCTTGTCTTGTGATTACCCATGTGTATTTAGTCCCTGTTTCCCTTTTGTCTGTTGTTCGGTCGTAGTAATTTCTTCCCTGATCTTGTCCATGATACCTGCCTGTTCCTGTCGCCCTTCATGTCTGGAGCTAAGTGTTTTTCATGTCCTGTGTTCCCCTTGCTTCGTGTTTTCGTCAACAGCTTTTGAATAAAGTTTGCTTTTTGTTTGGACCCTTACCTGCCTCGCCTTGATTTACTGTACTTGGGTCCTATTTCCCCAACCCTGACAATGTTTTTACTCTATTGTGAACAGGATATTTATTGACTAAGTGGATACTTTTTGGTCACTTTTCTACAACAGGAGATGGTCTGGGTTGAAACAGGAAGTATCACCATGGTTTTGTTTTGTTAAATTGTATCTGTTGGGCAGTATAGATTTTCTTCTGGAAAGGTATAGATGTTCTTTACTCTGTTTGATTTTTGTAATTTTTGTTTGTATGCTATGGTAAGTTGCTTTCTTCAGATGTCCAAAACGTTTCTGGAGACAACACAGTTTTTGGTGACAAAAGTCAATGTGTAGTTTGATAACAGTGGTGACCATGTGGGGATTTGGCTGTCACACAGGCATGGGGAGCATTTATACAGGACACAACCTGTGAGTGTGTGTCTCATAAGTACAGGTATGTGTGTTACATCATCACAAACAGGGTTTCATGTAACAAGATTACGAAATCAGGATACAAAAAAAAAAGTAACTGCATTTGATTACAATTACATGATAAAAATACATAAAAAGGATTACAGTTTTACAATACATTTTCAATTAAAGATCAATCCCGAAATAATTTTCTTTAAGGTTTATATTTAGGCTACTTTAATTTTTCTTTATTTTAAATACATTTCTTATGGACAACTGATTTTATAAACAAGAATACATTCATTGCTTTTGATGAATACCTTGATCCACATTTTAAATGATCAGTTACTACATTTTTCATATTATATATCTTGGTTTCTCTTTTCTAAGGTTACAATGTAGTAAAAATAAAATAGTATAGATATTTACTTTCTCTTGTTTTCCATTACATTTGAGGTAATCCAAAAGTAATGGAAAGTAATCAGGAAACATTACTTTTATGTTGTGATACTCAGATTAAGTTTCTTATTGTTAGTTAGTTATTGTAACAGATTACATTTTTAAAGTAACCCTCCCTACCCTGCCTGCTGCAGACACCTCATGGAAGTGAGCCACGTCCTGTGTTCATATCACTGCACACGTGTAAACACTTGTTTTGTTGTCTGGCCTCGTCACAGCTGCTCAGGATCTACTGTACTGTCATCACAGCCACAGCCAGTGAGTAACACACTAAAGCCACACGGAGACACACCTTGCATTTTCCGTTACATTCTGTTCAGTCAGTCACACACTTAAATCCGCGGTGGATTTGAGTCACGGCCTGGTGAGTAAGGAGGGAACACACTGCAGACACACACAGGTATCATCCACTAGATGTAGAACGCAGGTCTAGACTGGAGTTAGGAGTCAGACTCACACCTTAGGAAAGCTACTGCCATGTATTTGGGTTGTTATTAACATAAACAGGGCAGAGCATGATGACAGGTTGTGTGATGCACTGCTGAGCATGGTTCTTTAAAACACTCAGTCAAGTAGATGTAAAGCTTCTGACAGGGAGGCAGTGTGATGGATAAGCCCCAGATGGACAGAGCTGTTAGTGTGTCCATTTCTACCTGCTGCGAGTTCTGGGGAGGGAGGCCTGCAGTGTTGAACTCCTTCCCTTCCTGCAGAAGCCTGTAGCAAATGTTCCATAAACAGCTTCCATAGGTGCAGCACAACCAAACACAGTGCTTAGGGAGGAGCAGCGGCTCATTCTCTGAGAATCTGAACGCCTCGCAGCAACATGAACACATTCTGAGAGCTTTAATATCTCTACCAGATTCCATCATCCTTTACAAAGTAGGGGGTAATGTTAGTACGAGTAATGTATTCACAGGAAGAACAGGGAATTCCCCGGTGAATAATGTGATTTTACATATTCCGGTGCACTTAATAATTCCAAACACATCTGCAGAAGGATCCAACTGTGACTGAAATTATGATTGGTTTTAACAGTCTGTAATAAAAAATGTGGTTATCGGCCTTAATTACCGATGATTTTTTTACTGTCTTTTTATAATTATGCGTTATTGTAATGAATGGTAGACACTAGATTATTTTGAAATAAGACATTTTGGCAGGGCAATGCTGTTAGTGGGCCTTAATATGACCCCTGACCCCTCTATCCCACTGTTCCTTACTGTGCATTTAATATTCTTTAATCAGTAAGTTGTAATAGAATTGATTACAGAGAAAGAAAACGAGGAAAGCTATGTAAATATAAAAATAAAAGCATAAAAAGACATAATTAACCTTTAACTAACTTATAACATCAATGTGTAATCATCCTGGGAGGCTTTCTTGTCCATGTAGAGACACGGTTAGTATCACTAGAGCTAATCATATATAGTCACATGTTGTCAAAAATGAGTTACTTGCTATGTAATATGATATGCTCAAAAGTTTAACAAATAATAAGCGCAAGGTGTAATTACGCAATTAATGAAAAACTTTGGTCACAGGGTCCTTAACAATGCAATTGTTAACATAAAAAATGAAAATAAAAAATGAAAATCGTGCAAACTCAGGTGTTTAACAGTCTTATGGCCTGTGGAATGAAACTGTCTCTGAGTCTGTTGGTTTTGGTCCTGATGCTGCGGTACCGCCTGCCAGACGGCAGCAGATAGAACAATTTGTTGCTGGGGTGATGGGGGTCTTTGATAATCCTGTGGGCTTTCTTCCTGAGATGCTGGGAGTAGAGGTCCTCCATGGATGGCAGCTCCATCCTGGTGATGTGCTGTGCAGTTTCACCCCACTCTGTAGAGTCTTAAGGTTGAGGGCGGTGCAACTGCTGTACCAGGCCGTGATGCAGCCGGTCAGGATGCTTTCTATGGTGCACCTGTAGAGGGTCAGGATGCTCTCTATGGTGCACCTGTAGAGGGTCAGGATGCTCTCTATGGTGCACTTGTAGAGGGTCAGGATGCTCTCTATGGTGAACCTGTAGAGGGTCAGGATGCTCTCTATGGTGCACCTGTAGAGGGTCAGGATGCTCTCTATGGTGCACCTGTAGAGGGTCAGGATGCTCTCTATGGTGACCCTGTAGAAGGTCAGAATGCTCTCTATGGTGCACCTGTAGAAGGTCAGGATGCTCCCTATGGAGCACCTGTAGAAGGTTAGGGTGCTGTCTATGGTGCACCTGTAGAAGTTGCAGAGTATCCCGGTGTCCATGTTGAACCTCAGCAGCCTGAGGAGGAAGAGCAGCCACTGTAGGCTTGTTTTGGTGATGGTGTTTGTGTGATGAGTCCATGCCAGGTCCTCAGCAGGTAGAAATAAAGTTGACAGGAATCTGATGGGTTGTCTGAACTGCTTAGTATTGGGAGACATCAAAGAGATGAATAACTGTATGCGACACTTGTCGGTATGGGATATTTGGGATTCTAAACAGTTGATTATGATGTGCAATGAAAGATAAGAGAGACAATACAATCTCATCTCTGTGTGTAAATTATGTGTGTGGCACACAATGCACACCTGCACAGCTCACACACCTGCTGGAGTGTCAGTGACAGGTCATGAAAGGAAAGAATGCTGAGAGATATTTATCTGCATGTGAAAGAAGGACAACAACACTGAGAAACTGATAAAAACAACAGGGTAACAGGTCGGGTTTAAGAAGACTTGTGATGATTTATTAACCATCCATTGTTGTTGTTTTGGAAGAGAAATGCTATTGATAACAGACACATGAAGACAAAGCAATATACAGGCTGCGATGTTCAAATTAAACATGGCTTATATCCTTTATGGTTATTGTATAGCTCATCAAGCCAGCACATACAACTCAATCAGGTGTTTTAGGAAGCAAACATCCTGCAGGACTTAAAAACATAACAAGGGTGACTGTGGCTGCAAGAGGGCGGCCATCTTTCCACCAGAGGATTGTGGGTTTGATCCCAGCACGTGCAGTCAACATGTTTTTTACCTTTTTGGACCCCAAGAACCTGTATGTATTCAGGGAAGTGTCACAGAGAGACAGGCCACCTTTTGCCCTGATAACACATTGCCGTCAACACCCCCCACACAGTCTGGTTTGTCTGCCTGTCCCGGAGCAGCTCCATGAAGACTATGGAATGATGACCTTCATAGGCCATGACTGCAATCTTCCTCTGGAGTTACAATATCATGTCATTATGAAACGATGAATACATTTTCATGACAAAACTGAAATATTGTACATTTAAACTCTTTCACACGCGTGTTTCTACCTAGCTCTCCATTCCAGAAAAACAAGCTGTTCACACTGAAATATTCCCACACAAGACTTTATATAAATAACTTAAAGGTCTCCTATTATGCTATATTTGAACAATATATTGTAGGGCCATATCTATACAAAACATGTCTGAAGTGTTTTGCTCAAAATACCAAACAGATCCCCCATTGTAGCATGCCTCATCCCCCTCTATTTCAGCCCTGTTCCTGAAGTGCTGATTCTGTGACTGTAGCTTTAAATGAACAAGCTGCTGCTGGCCACGCCCCTTTGGAGCTGCTGCTGGCCACGCCCCTTTGGAGCTGCTGCTGACCACGCCCCTTTGGAGCTGCTGCTGGCCGCGCCCCTTTGCAGCGTCATGATCTCTCCTCTGAAGAGAGTTTTCTACCGGGGAGAAACTCAGCTAAACGCTGCCGTGATTAAACGCCATATTATGTTCCAAACCACATCCAGCATTATTTCTGAAACACTTCTCAGGGTTTACCACTAGAACAGAGACATTATATGTATTATATAAACAACAACTCTAAGTCCCTCCTGCAGACATCCTGCTGAACACACACACACACACAGGTGATGGGGATGGGATTCAGCTCATAACTGTATTCACCCTATTACGCCCCGCCCATTTTTAACGGCTTTTTTCTTCCGCTTTGTGTATGATCTTCCGGTCAGCTAGTTCCGGTTAGCTAGTGTAAGTGTGAACTTAGTTCACACTTACACTAAACACACTTAACGTAGTGTACTTGTTGAAGTAGGTTCAGACGAAGCTTTCATGAGAGTCATTAAGACCTGATCCCACGGATGAATATGAGAGCTGTTAGAGAGATCACGGGTTAGGTCATCAGCCAAAGAGGTGAAAGCATCCAGATGCAACCCAGTGTAAAGTAGGCTCAGGTTGTCATTTCGCACAAGCTCTTGATATTTTGCAGTGCTCGCTGAGCACTGGGTTGCCTGGTCACACAGCAGAGGTTGGTGAAGTAAAGGTCTTGCAGCATAGTTGTGATCGGTCATGCATTGATCCTCCCACTGCGTTCCGATGTCGCGATGTCCATCACCCTCCGGCTCGAGCTCAGGCTCAGCCTCAGCAGCATTGCTGGTTGATGCCTCTATGAAAATAATGACTCAGTTAAAACTAAGATGTATCCGTGTTGTCATGGCTTAACTAAGGTTAACACTATTTTGAAAACATTTACTCCTAAACTACAATCGTTTAAAACTGTGTTGACAAGCAGTCGATAACAGAATGTTACCACAGCTACTAACTCGCGTTATGGCAAAGTATGTTCTGAGAACTTACCTGATTGCCTAACAAGCTGTCGTCGCGGACGTCGCACCGGAGCTTCATACCCAAGCCATTTCTCGGGATACGGGTGTTGGGTAGTAGGTCTACCATCCACAAAATGAAACGAACAGACATAGGGTCTTTTTGGAGGTTTTTTTAAGTGAAGTGCCCTCAGCCAAAGACGCCGGTCTTCCTCAACGCTAGGAGGCGGATATAGATGAAACGATGGCCCACAGCAATCAATTCGCTTCTTCCCGTGAGTAAAACACTCTTGCTGAAGAGACAATCTTCTTTTTCTCCAATTGTTATGGCAACCACGGACTGCACAAATTATACTCGTCATTTTACCTGACTTCTTTTTGCCCTTGCTTTTAATGTTAGCGAACGCCTCAGCTGTTCCACCGGAAGTACTAGCACAAAATAAACAAGATGGCTCCGCCCTTGTAACCATGGAGAATAGGGTGAATATGGGGGACGATAGGTTGGGATGTGTCAAGTCGGCGACATTGCCAGGAGTTCAATGTAAAGCCAGCCCACATTTCGGTTATGAAGTCATAACAGAAGCAAATCTGGATCAGCTCGCTTGTACCCCTGTTTTTACAGATGTGGGTAAGGAGGAAAAGAGAGAGGGTTGTATTTTCTGACACTTTGTGAGTCTACACACTGGGGACACATTTATGTATAGAAGACAGCAAAAAGTGCATTTTGCATAACAGGAGACCTTTAATACAATTTTCCGATACATTTCCACAATGTTCCCTAACACAAAACAATGCATTTTATTTATGCTGATCAAAAACAAATGATACGTCATGTTATATGATAATATAATCTATGTAATGAATGATAACATATTGATTATTATGTTTTATCAATGCGCCATAAGACATTTATTGCAGTTCAAAGGAGGTCAGGCTTTAGGCTATCTTGTCGAGTTGAAGTGAAAGCAAAGATGAATGTTATGAACATAATTCTCAGAAAATACATCATTCTTTTATGACAAAGTAAAATGTGAAACTTGACTGCAAAATGAATTAACAGCAGCGGGGCTTCCATCTCCAATAGCTGTAAACTGCATATTTGTGGAGACACATTTTCTGAAGGAAACACTCTCTGCACTGTATATATGAGGCACAGCGGGCTGTCTGTCCAGGGAGAGCATGTTGGGCGGATGTGACCTGCATACATATATTTTGAAAACATGTCTTCACCGCGGAGGGGGGGGGGGGGGGGGGGGGTGCTAATCTGAAAAAAGAACGCAGATGAAAATCTAGAAATACCACCAAACCCTGACAAGGAATTGAAGAAGCAATCAACACATTTACATCTCTGTACCCGCTGTATCACATGGTGCACTAAAGTTTGGACTGTGAGACACTGCGGCACGGAGACTAATGGGATTATCGTGAATGTCATGTGGCGATGTGGCAGCTACACTGATGACTAGCCCAAGGGTGTGCAAAAAACAATTATTGTGCAAAAGCACCAAGGGGAAAAGAGGGAGCAGTTTAAAAAATAACGCTTTTCTGCCTCATCTTCATAAACCTGCACGCAGAGAGAGGCTTCGGAGCCGATGTGTCACAGGACGTCAGTCACGTTTCAGCAGCTCTGACAGGTCCGACATTTTGCCTCCAGCCAGGGAAATGTCGAGCAGCAGCAGCTACTGTAAAGTTGATGAGCTGTTTAAATGACTTATTATGATTTCAGATGCTTTATCTATTGTGTCAAGGGAACAGGATTTCAATTTAACGGCAAATATAACTTTACAGCAGCTCTAACCTATGAAGTGCATTTCTCACACTCCCTTTGTTATATGGAGGCTATCATTAAACGGAGCGCTGCAGATGAGGAATAAGTGCTGCTCTTGTTATTTAGAATCCCCTGATGCCGCGATAGGCTACGTCAGGAAATAAAGCGTCTCCGTCTCGTCCCGCGGTCAGAGTGGCAGTTTCAATTTCACATGTTGAATCCCACATGCGGGAAGATGTGAAGCAAAATTGTTTAGAGATTTAATTATCTGATAGCATTGTATGAAGTATGACTTTTCCAATTATTGTAAATTCTTGTGTGGTGCCCTGTCTGGTGGATCCTGACTGTGGTCAAGGTTTCTCTGCCTTTCTGAGCATGCTTTGGATCACAAGCCGATCTATCTTTGTCTCTTCCTGTGTCTTGTCTACATCCTCGTTTTTATCCTGTTAGCAACAAATCATACTGTCACTTTTTTATTGCTTTTATCTTTTGATTCCACATGTACTGTTCCCCTCAGGTCTTTCTTGGAATAAGACAGAACTATGTCTCTCTGACATCAGTCAAACAGACCTGTTGTAACTAGAAGCTACAGCGCTTGCAATCTTTTTCCAAAAGGTTTGTTATGATCTGAGGCCATTTAGGGCTCTGATCCTGCCACCCACCATCACACAACAATCAATCACATCTTAGTAGCATCCAAAAGTAAAAACAAAAGAGTCAAATAATTGAGTACATGAATCTGTGTTTCCGGGGCTGCCAACTTTTGAGTTCAGCTTGGAGTGAGGGGGGGGGGGGGGGGGGGGGGGGGGGACGACGACTTTCATGTGTTCCCTTAAAGGTATTGAATAAATAATGGTCCTTTTCTTCCCTGCAGCTGTCCCTGACTGTAGAAAACATCATATAAGAGACAGCTTAAATATATTTATCAACTATAACCAAAAAAGGTTTTTAGGTATTCATAAAGATTTTATAAATACCTGAAAATCTGTTTTCGAGATAAATGGCCATTGCACTCATTTTCCGTGGATTAGTTAACTGTAGCTGTCCAGGTTGCGGTGACAGTGCTACGGACCAGCGGGTGTCAGGTGACACAAACAAGAAGTGAACGTGTCAGAACGTGTCATTTCTGCTGTTCCTTCACTTTATTGTTATATTTATATATATGTATTTATTTGGGACGAAAACTTAGCATGAAAAAAGGCATGTCTGGCATGAGTGCGTGAGATATGTGTTGATTGCGAGAGTGAGCCCTGGTGTTTCTGTCTTCTCCAAAACAAACTGCAAATATTAGCATGCCTTGCTAACTAACTTTCATTTGACAGCTGCTAGAATCCCTGCCTGAAGTCAAGGACCCATTGTTTCAAAAATCAATATTATTTGGAATGGTAATCTGCCATGATAGTTAGCTTCATGAAGTGCCACAAATTAATTATTAAAAATAAATAACTAATTGGGGAAGGCCTATGCCAGCGGGGTCCAAACTTTTTTCGCTAGGGCCACATACAGAAAAAAACATACAAAGGGCTGGTCCCCTAAATAGAGGTGAGGTATATTGCCTCAATCAAATGTAGCTCAATTATGCTTAATACTTGAATATGCTTTAAGAAAAAAATCAGCCTACATCACAGCTCTCCGCAGGGTTTCCTTTATTTTGTTTTTAAACTCATCCCGTAAAACAGAAGCCTCAGATAACTGATAATAAGGGGAAACAGGAAGGGTATATTTTAAGCTTGTTACGTAAGTTATTGGGCTTTTTTTTCAACTAAGATTGACTGAATATATTTGAAAAACAACACTTATAAACACATGAACGAATACTGTGTAATATATTTTTACATACTATATATTTATGGAGTACAAAGTAAGAAAAGCACACGTTTCACGTGTACGCCAACGGGCTACAGTTGCCCACCGGGCCGTAGTTTAGACACCCCTGGTCAAAGCTAATAGTTAATTACTCATTTTGGAAACCCACCCAAAGAACTGACCTGCATTTCAACCAAGGATCCAGGGGTTACATTAAGGAGCTGTCTTGATAAAGTTTACTGATCACTGACTTTTAAACATAAACTCTGCCAATTCCATTTCCCTGTTGTATACAGAAGCAAAACTGGCCATACAATATCAAAACACCTGGTGTTTTTTGGTCTACTGGATTGAATGTTCATGGTTCATAAGGATTCCGTTTCAGCATTGCAAGACCTTTGTTTTCACACTGTAATCACTGATTACCCAGGATGCAATGATGTCCTTTTGCAAAACAGATAGCCGTGATAGCAGAAGGAGAAGAGAATTCTGTCTGAAATAGGAGGTCAATGACTCTTACATGCATGTGTACTCACACATCCTATCTACAGAGTGAGCCAGACTTCATTTCAGGTATCCGACCATAAGAGTAGACGAAATGTATTAATCCAAGATAAAAAGAAGTATTAGGTTCAGTTTTATTGTTTGGTTGCAACACGTTTCATTGCATCATGGAATCTTAGCTCTGCTGCCAGCTGGGCAGATCATTTAAGGACAAGGTTTGCCTGTCAATGCCGGATTAATCAAAGTGATATGAAGTTAAAGAAACACATTTCGTGAAGCATATTTCTCATTTTGTAAAAACAGACCCGGTAGAATATTATTCTTTGCTGCATTGGTGTCTCAAACTGTCTCTTACTTCCCTGACATCCCATAACAGCCTTTAATAAACCTATTACTTCATCCTGAGGGAAATGCTCAGTGGTAAAATGGACAGATTTATGCAAGAAACATGGAAGGTTAAGGTTTTCACACTATTTTACACTGGATGTGTTTGGTGACAGCAGCTGTAATGGATTGGAAGGTGTGAATCCATATGGATTTACTAAAGAAAGTAATAAAACGTGCTGCTGCGCTTTTCATTGGGTGGGCAACCCAGCTACAGACCCGGGAGATGAGCAGTCTTCTTTGGGTTAAGCAGGAACATAGACAGATTTCATGTCATAACAAATGTGCGTTTTCATTCCCAAAAAGGTTTGACAATTACATTTTGTAAATGTATTATTTATCAAAACCTTTTTTTTTCTTTTACGTAGTTGGTTAGGATTTCTGAGTGAATATTTAAATACTGTTACATGTTAATTTGATCATCTTTACTCCAATATTAGTTTGTTCTTCCTGATCTCTTTTCCTCTCTTATATTGGTCCCTAATTAACTCTATCTGTTTAATCTCACTTTAAGCCTTCATCTGTGCTCGATTGCAAATGAACCTTTTCTCAAACTTATTTTGTCTTTTTTTCTTGTTCTTTTCCACTTTCTAGCTGAATTGTGATTTTCAGAAGACCATGTTTCCGTCCCACTCAGTGCTCATGTCTTCACTCTGCAATAGGTATGTGTGTAAAACTTATAATTCCAATGAGGCTCCAACATATGTGAATATTTTGAAAATATTTAAACAATAGACGTGAAAAAGTAGTTGGTACTTGTGGCAAGCTGCAAATTGGACTGGCTGTCAAACTCACGCCTTAACTTGGTCGCTGTTCTTCGCTTCATCCTCCGTGAAATGGTGCGAGCACAAACTGGGAATTGGGAAAAATTGTGTGATCGACGGGAACAATAACATGAGAGAGGAAAGCGTAGCCAACCTAGAGCAAACCAAGGTTGGTGGTGAAGGAACAGTGGTTGAGATCGATGCTGGATTAAAGTTTGTTATTTGAGAAATACAAATAATTTAAGAAACAAATAGTATATTTTTGTGAAAATGGCGACATGATAACACAATTCTATAGTTGTGAAAAAGTTGGAAAATAAAATAAAAAGTGGAGACAGATAACCCACAAGTATTTTATTACAATGTAAAGCCAGTTACCATACACATCTTTAGGCTGCAGAGAAAAAATCTGCATCAAGTAAAGTGGTGGACATGTCCATGGCAGTGACTTGACAAATGTGCATCACACACTCTGTTTCACGACACACTGCTTAGCTACCGGGAAAAAACAAAGACGTTCAAAAGTGTTGGGATACTGGAACTCGAGGTATTTTCCTATGCTGCTGTAGACAAAACCACTTCGATGTGGACTGTGGTCAGTGACATAAGGAAGGACCACAGCTGTGTTTCCTTTGTAGACTTATCATATCATATCGTTCTATAAATAAACATCTTGACAAGAAGCTCCTTGGATTCTTTTTGCCTATTCCTACTTAAGATTTAAAAACCCTACACAGGCTAACAGGGATGTACTGAGTAAACAAGGCACATAATCATACTTACATGATTCCAAATCCACAAGTATTCACTTTAGACGAGGGTCCATGCTCTATTCAACTGAAAGTCAACCATCAGCTTTTTCAAATGTCTGTAGGCTACCCTGCGCAACCGCCTCTGATGTCATTGTGGGCTTTGCCCACCTTTACCTTTAGGTCAAAATTTTTTTTATTTAACATTTACTTGGTGCTATGATTTAAATGTTACGGAAGAAGATAAGGGCCACATGAGCATAACATTATTTTTGGTCTGAGATTAAAGTCATACTCAATAATATTTTGTATTTAAACTTAATGTTATTGCTTTCAACTATGTATACACAGTTATGTTGAATCTGTTGACATAATACATTTAATTATAGTCAACATTTCCATTTTTTCAGGGTAGTATCAGAAGTTACCAATGCACCTAATAAGTTAAGAACATAGAAAGTAATCTAAAATAATACAATAACAATAACAATAGTTCCTAGTTAGTGGTAATTCAGTGCAACGCATTTTGATGAAGAATACATTATCATCTATAAATATGTAACCTACTTCCCTTTATTAGTTACTTAATTATTACTTATTAGTTACCTTACTGCATTACAGAATGAAAAGTACAAGCTCCTGCTACAATAGATTGTTGAGGTGTGAACGGGTGAATAATGGTATGCATTCTAAAGCTCTTTTTTTGTTTTATGACTTTCAATATGATGCATCAGAAAGCATTATGAGTGTAGGTCTGAAACATTACATTACATGTCACTTTAGAGACGTGACTTATACTCAACACTGTGGACAGTCCCCACAGGAGCAATGGGGGCTGAAGTGTGTTGCCCAGGGACACAACGACATGCTGACTGCAGTGGGGATTGAACCTCTGACTGAACCACACCCTCCACCTTCTAAAATCTCATCCTATCTTCATCCTTTTACTACATGCATCTGTGTATTATCTGTGACTACATTTTTAGAGGTAACACATTCATTAGGCTACATTTATCTGACAGTCATAAAATTGAAAATTAAAACTTGATATTAAAAGAAAGTTTTATATTATACCTAGCTGTTTTTTTGTTCTAGTGCTGTGCATGTTTGTTATGTGCTGCTGCTTCTCGTGTTTTCTAAATGAGTTGACTCACATGTGCATGGTAGAGATGAGTTCATGATTTTAAAAGTTAACATAAAATGCTTCAAACATTAAGGCCCCCCCTTAAAATGTGTATTCCCCAGATTAAAAATATTTGTGAGAAAGTCCTTTGGAGGTTTGTCAGTGATTGGTAGTAGTAGGAGTAGTAGATTGACATAAAAAACAGTTGTGTCCCAGAGACTTGCTGACTACAGTGGGGATGGAACCAGTGTCGCCCTAATAACAGCGGACTAACCCACTGTGCAACAGCCTCCCTTAGAAACATTATAAATGCATTATCATTCCCTACCAATGCCCTTAAGATGCACCGTGGTATTCCTAGAACGTGTTACCTTACTTTATCTTACCCCCTTTTCTCCCCCCTTTCTACATCACATGACACCAAACAAAAGTCTTGCTTCTGTGGTTCTGACAGCCACGCAGAACCCAAAGTCACACCAGTGAACCGGTGGCATATTTCCACAAGCTAATGCAGTCGCTGTGGGGGGTGGGCACGCAACAGTGACCTCTCTCTGAGTCACGGCACGCCACTGGCATATTAACGCCAATGTAAACATAGTCAGGGGCTAAATTACAATGCTACAGCTGCATCCTCTACATCTGAATGGAAATGATGTACTGTTAGTATTTCACATTTGTTTTCAGATGAGCCTCTCAAAGGTCACTGTGGTCAATCCTAGTTAGAAGTATGAAAGAAGCCTGAAGGCAAATGTTGCATATCTGCCAACAGGAGTTTATGCACAATGGGCACTGTATCAGAAGGTTATCAGCACTCTTAACAACTTTTCATACCAGTTATACTTTTGCTCTCAGATAAAATTATAGTATATCTCATTTAATCAGGCCATTCCCATTGATAATGAGACCTCAGCATCGAAGGAGACACATACAAAAATGATAACGTTATAACGCATACTATGACCTGTGTGTATAGGTGTGTGTTTTTGTGTATATCTATTTCCTAACCTGACTTTGGTTGGAGCTAAACACGGTGGCCACTGCAGGACTCATTTTATTCTCTCTGCATCATGCATGTGGGATATTGTGTTTGACATTTGCTCCCCAGATTACATTTCTATGTACATTGTATTTGAAATGTCCTACCTTTGGGTTCCTGCTCATGTAGGGATGAAGGAAATAAGAATGTAGACACGCTGATTAAAGAACAACTAAAATGACAGTGACCTACCAGAGGTTAAAACTATCATAAGGACTACTACTTCCAATCGCTGATAAACCTCTTCAAGACCTTGTCTTCCTTCCTAATATTTTTAATCTGGGGAATACACATTTAACGGGGCCTTACATGTTCCCAATTATACTCTATTTGACAATATATTGTAGGTCTCATATCTATAGAAAACATGTCTGTGATGTATTTTGCTCAAAATGCCAAACGGATCCCCCATGGCTCGTCCCCCTCTATTTCAACCCTGTTCCTGAAGTGCTGATTCTGTGACTGTAGCTTTAAAAGGACTAGCTGCTGCTGGCCACGCCCCTTTGGAGCGTCATGATCTCTCCTCTGAAGAGAGTTTTCTACCGAGAGAAACTCAGCTAAACGCTGCCGTGATTAAACGCCATATTATGTTCCAAACCACATCCAGCATTATTTCTGAAACAGTATGGAGCTCAAACGTTTCTCTCTCGGTTTACCACAAGGACAGGACCTTTATATAACACACAGTGTAAATTGAAAAAAAGTGCATTTCGGATAATCGGGGACCTTTAATGTTTTAAACATTTTCATGTCAACTTTTAAAATCATGAACTCATCTCTACCATGCACACTTGAGTCGACTCATTTAGAAAACCTGAGAAGCAGCAGCACATACCAAACAGCACTAGAATAAAAAATGGCTAGGTATAATCTAAAACAACATTTTGTAAACCTATACCAAGTTTTAAATATTTGCACCTTTTTTGCCATTTTATGACTGTCAGATAAATGTAGGGGGTAACACCTTTGGATTTGTACCCCTGAAATGTAGTCACAGATAAATGTAGTATAAGGATAAAGATAGGATGACACATTTGATGTTGGAGGCTGTGGTGCAGTGTATTTGTGCGCTGATCTATTGATCACTGAGTCATAGGTTCAATCCTTGCTGCAATCAGCAGGCTGCTGTGTCCCTGGGCACTTTCCCCCCAAATTGCTCCTGTGGGGATTGTCCACTGAGTGTGGTTGAGTCCCTTTGGGTAAAAGCGGAGTGCAAAGAGATTGCAACTTTCTGGTGCGAGATTTCACAAATAATTCACAACATGCTAGATGTTAAGAAAGCTCTTGATCCTAAATTGTTTATTTTGGGGATTTTACCCTTCCGCCCAGGTCATAACAAAGAATAAAAAGAATCAAAACGCTTGATTGTCTTGTCATGGAAGAACACTCAGAGGCCACAGGTAGGCCAATGGCTGAGGGAAATGAGTAATTGCTGTTCTATGGAGAAGATAACATATTTTATGAAAAGGAAAAATTAAACCTTTGATAGGGTTTGGGGCCCGTTTACTCAACTGTTATGGAGTAATAATGTTTCAAACATTCTTGAAAGAAATGGTTGAAAGAAAAAGTAAAGTACTTCTTAAACTGCTGTTTTCTTTTAATTTTATTGCATTTAATGTCTTTTATTTATTTTATTATATATTTCAATTTCAATTTTTCAAATTATGTCCTGGCTTGTCTTTGCATCTGTTTTTCACATTTTTGATGTAACTTTGTGTAAGGTATGTCGTGTCTTATATTGTTTAAAAAATGAAAGATGTATAAACATATTGTTTGAAAAACAAAAGTGGCTGACAAGTGACATGTACTGTACTGTAGTATTACTTATTTGATATTACCAGTTGCAATGCTGTAAACAGTGATACCAATCATCTCATCTCACTCCCAGACAGAGAGCCTATTTCCCAAAATCTAAAACTATTTAATGTGAAGATATAGTATATAATGTTAATTTGGCTAAACAGGATAACCAAGTTAACAGAAGAACAACTGCAGCGGAGACACGCTCTCCATTCCCAATTCAGCCTGACTGGTGCTGTCCATCCCCTGCTTCAAAGCCATGCTCCACTCAGAATTTCTCCCAGATCCCTGCTCCAACCAATAATTATCTGAATCAGAAGATAAAAAGGGTCTGGAGCTAGAAGTTGGCCACTCTCTATAAATCTTACATAATCGCTTTTGGTTCCCTAAAGGGCAAACAGAGCAGAATCTGGAGTCAAAAGTGCACATCGAGTGTTTTAATGACGGAGACCGGTGGAAAAGTTTGGAGCTACAGCCAGTGGCGTCTCATTAATATACACACAGAGGCTAGGGCTAGAGGATGATACCTGCTCAGCCCGGGCTGTTGGACTACAGCTGAAGTGGTGGCCATTGATGTTATAATGATAGCCAGCTTCTCCCAGTGCTTCTGCCACCCTGCTGGAAAGCTGAGGGCCCCCGGAAACCTGCGGAGGATTCTATAGGATTCTCTACCTCCCGTGTCAGAGAATGAAGGCTTTAATCCTTTAAGGCTAAATGTAGGACTAACCACTGCTGGCTGCGAGCGTTTAAGACATGTCTAAAAGACACATTTTTACAAGTCATTTTCTGTAGAGTGATTTACAGGGTAAATTAAAAAAACTGAAAGGTTGACTATAATTAAATGGATTATGTCAACAGATTTCACTTTTCTAACTGTTTTTAGTCAACATTTCAGTTTTTTCAGTGGACAGAAATATGACTTCTAATATAAATGAGTGGTTTCAAAGGGCTCAACAATGTTATCATGTTATTAATAATAATAATAATCTGTGATTAATCATGATTAATTCAAAGTTATAGGAAGGTTTTGTATGATTTCTTCATTGAAATGAACAGATAAAAACAACATCAACAAAGTGAATTTGAACAGCTTTCCTGTAAAATGAAATCAGCTGTCATGTTGTCTAAAGTTCCAGAAGCTTTTCAAAATCACATTTTTAATGTATGCTATCACACAGGTACAAATCTGGGCTTTAATTACCAGAACTTGTTGGGGTTCAAATTGGTAATGTTATTATTGACTTTATTTATATTATTCACTTACACATTTAGGGTACGAAATAAGTGAACGCTAACAGGTAAATGTTGACAGCCTCAATAATAATTTAGACTTTTCCAAGATTTAAGATTCCTTTTTTTCTAATTTGATGACAACATGTGATAAGGTGTACAAAGAGTTGGGCAGTAACCTTTGGGTGCTTCTATCTTGTATCAGTGTTTTGAGGTTGGTTTACCTCATTAACAGAAATAATGGATAGTTTATAATGTCCTATTCAAAAGAAGCAAACTCACTAATAAAATATGCTCGTCATGAAGAAATCTTGTTCGTTTTAACACTGTGAGCCCTGCATATCCCTCTGAATATTCTGCACATTTCTGCAAACGTTTCCACTTTAGAATCTGCACAGCTCTTCCCTAAAGTTTAATGTCATTTATTTTGTCATATTTCCACCTATGTTTTTCGTATATTTATATCTGATGCAAATATTGCTCTTTATTTTTCATGTTTAATAGTTTTTAAAATATTTCTTTTTGATGATAGTAATTTTGCTCCTCTTGTTACAACTTATTTCCTCATGTGTGTTTATGTACACCAAAGCAAATTCCTTGTTTGTGTAAACCTACTTATAAAACCCTCTTTCGGATTCAGATTTTGAAATTGTGCATAGCCATTACTTCTTCCTCACTTAACTAAAAGTGGTGAAAACAATCAATATTTGCTCGGCACACTCATTTACCGAGCCATCTGCTCTGTCCTGCCCGGCCTGCCAGAGGTGAGACAAAGTAAACTGAAGAACAACCAGGTGAGGCCAGTTGCTATCATTTACCATGTAGCATGACCTGACTGTTGGAGCTTTATTTTGATTTATATTATAGTCAAACATTTATTTTAGTCGTCTCCAGGCTTTTATTTTGAAGGCACGTTTGGGCACCTGGTGTTATTGCATATATTGGAGACAGGTGGTGGTGGGAATAGAGCACCAGTAGGCACATGTTTTTTTTACCAGGGTTATTCGGGCAAGAAAGGAAAGCCACAGGAAAGGCTTAGACAAGGTATAGAAAGGGAACTAATGGGAAATTGTTTTCATTGTATATTGATCATGGAAATAAATGGACAAAATGGAGATTCTTGTCTGGACTTGCATCCTTGCTCTGCGTATAATTCTCTAACTGGTGCCTCAGCTGCCGTTTTACTTTAATTTAATTATTTGTTTATTTTTATTTGATTTTGGCCGCTACACTGAGACCAGGCACACAGGGAGCACTGTGTTTGGAAGGAAGATCATCAGAACAGCTACATCCCCAAATTTCACATCCAAAATGTCCAAAGTGGCAGATTGTTACATATTACTTTCCCCAAACACACAAAGAAGCAGAAGGCTGCTAATTATACTATCTGGATTACAGGATTACAATTTTCTGCAGGACATAGTATAGCCCAATGACAATGTATAGTAAGGGAAATCTAAATGCATTGCACACGGCGTCCGATAACATGTTCAAATGATTGCAAACACATGTTTTATAGTAAACTTACATCAGTCTGCCACTGCTCCAAAGACAAAAATCCTGCTCAACATGATATCCAGATTATAAGAGCTGAATATTTTAGAGTTCCAGGTCGTATTTTGACTTTTGTGTGCCTTTAAGCAACATGTGGTAATGTGTCTGCGTTAAGAGAACAGGGCCTGAACTTCACTGCATCTTATTGGATTTTTTAAATGACATTAATATACTTGCATGTATAAGTAAGCTAATATGTGTGCGTACAATGAGGTCATTTTATTTAATTTGCCTGTTGGATGTTATTAAAACAGAGATAAGGACTGAATTAACATTTTCTCAGCGGACTTCATGCATTAACAATCAAATGTTGGAGAGCACAGTTGGACTCTAATGTAATATTTCCCTACGACAGTTCCAGCTGCATGTGAGAGCGTTCTTTTGTGCGTGCAGCTGATTAAAGAGCATTTGTAAAAAAAAAAGGGAGGACTTGTATTTCTCAGGGGTCTGGAGTGCCAGACAAGCAGCATGGCTGAAGGCTGCCGTCAGACAGCCGCTGGACAGACCGCCCGGGGGAGACCCAGGCCAAAACAGGTCTGTACTGAATGCTGTCAGCATTTCAGCACAGGCAGCTGGAGAAACAGTGAAATAAAACACCTTTCTGCAGAGCATCCTTCACATTCAAGGGGCTACCTTCTTCTCTTACAGGCCATGGAAACCCTAACTGACAGCTTCACCCCCAACACTGAGTTCTCACTGAAAGAGTTCATTTATAGGAGACACTTGAGTAAGTGGACACTGTTGCTACATTTGGATCAGGGTGATATACAGTATATCTAACAGTCTGAAGTGTTCAGTACCTGAGCAGCAACACAAGCCCCGTGGAGCCTTGTTAATACCATATCACTTCATAAAGACAGATTTACAGCTGAAGGAGCAGCTGTACCATCCCGTCACCCAACTGTGCTCCAGTTGTGCCTTGTCATCTCAGGTGTCATGGACCTGAATGAAGGCCAATACTGAATCACTAAAGAATATATAACGAGTAACCATAGGAATAAATAGCAATCATATAATTTAACCGTGCAAGTGTGAGTAAAGAGTTATTCAACTTAATCTCCAGGCGTTTATTGAGTGCACCTCTTGAATACTGAGACAAGTCGAACAGGTTGGAGATGGGATCAGACTACAGGGGTTTTAAAATCCTGTCCTATTTTAAAACCAGGTTTCATCTTGCACATCAGGAGAAACTTCACACACGACAAGATATCATTATGATGACTGTGCTTGAGGGAGCAATGCTCCACCACTCGTGATATAAACATAATAGAGCTGGCCTTGGTTGGACAACCTGCTGTATTCAGTTAGAAGTGTGTGCATGAGGAAACTTTGAGGAAACACGGTCAGCACAGCTCAAAGACAAAAGGGCAAACAATATATGGACATAATCAAAATTGTAGATTTTTATGATAGTATATAAGGGTTTTTATTCTAAAAAAGAGTAAAATAGTACAGGTTATGTTAGACCAGTCAGTAGAGCAGATGAAGTATATACATGGCAGAAAAATAAATAAACACAATAAGCTAAATTATGCATGGGATGTTGAAAGTGATCAAGTATATGCAGGATTATATGTACATGTAAATATATAATAACATTAAATATTAATATTGTAAGTGAAATCCAATTAAATACTTTTTGATCTACTAATAACTATTAAGATAACATTAAATCATTGTGAGATGTTACATTGGTTGATCAAATTTTTTTTCTGAAGGAAATACTTTATAATATGCTTTTTATGCAATTTTGCAAATTAATCACATCACAAGTTATTGTCTAAATCCGTGACGATTGAAATTTGTTCCTAAAATCTGTAATACATTTCCAGAATTATCTTGAATAATGTTGTTAAAAGCGTAATTATTAGGATAGTATGTATATATATAGCACTTTTCAACACAAAGCAATTCAAAGTGCTTCGTTATAATATATTTATTGGGAATAAACATAAAAAAGGTTTAAAAAAGCTATAAACATTTTTCAACAAGAGTGGGACAACAATACATGTATTTATGGTAATATTTCAGAGTTTTAAAAGGGTCTTTTTAGCCATTTTAATGACCCTTAAACACCAAAACAACCCGCTGATGATGGCGCTCGTCTCCCCCTGACTGACGGAGTGGAAGCGACCCGTGTTTCCTGTAGGTGCAGCCGTCTGTCTCTCTTCATTTGTCAACAATGATTTCCACAACCCACGGTGGCACTGACAGGAGCACTGACATCAGATCAGCTCTGGGACATTTCACATCTGAAAGTGATTTCTGTGTGAAGCATTGCATTGATTTAAAGTGAGAGCTGTGATCCTGCCATAACTGGACATGTTTAAAGCAGTGTGTGATGTGAGCAGGGCCGATTAATTACCCCTTTAATTACATTTATTTTGTGTGGAAATGTCAGAGTAGAATTAAAAGGGTTGCCTTCATATGTGGTTGTCTTGAATGTGGATACAATTCTCCTGTTTGTGCATATTTTTTATTTTATTTTCTGTTCTTCTGGTAATTAAAGCAAAAAGAAATATCCATTTTTTTTCCAGACTGCAGCAGAAATAAGTAGTTATAATACTCTGTTCACTTGGTGTATTATCACACATCATATGACCCAATAATTAAGACGCACCACAGTAAACTTCTTCTGCACTCTCATATTTAAAAACTAGAGCAACTTCCCAGACAGGAATGTGCTTAACAAGTACAAGTGCACACTTATCTCTTTGAATCTCCTAATTGGATCACAAAGAAATGTGGTTTCCTGTTGTACTTCCTGCTCTCCTGATGAACCAATTTTCATAATTGTGACTCTGGGCACATGTGGGTTTAAACACAGGGGGAAGAGTGTGTGGAATGATTAGACTGTCTTCGGTGCTTTGCATTTCAAACTTCACGTAGCCGCCGACAGACTCCGGCAGGAATGAGATTATATCAACAGAGCGGTGTCAGGTGCAAATGGCTTTGAGCTGCCCCACAACAATACCAGTGGAGTTTTCAACACTTGAGATTTCCTCTGGGACGGCCTTTCCATATTACCCATCTATAAAAAGAAGCAAATTGCCTGTTTGCGCTACTGCACCGCCATTTGACGGGGCCTCTGGGCCGTTGCTATTAAAGCTCTGGGTGGTGTTTTCCTCCAGAGCCTGACGGGCAAGAATGCCCCCCCCCCCCCCCCCCCCACACACACACACACACACGCTGGATCAGCCTGCCCCAGCGGCTGAGGAACACTTGTTTGGTACTAACGGACTCAGCCTGAGAGGTGCATTCGAACAAGATACCACTGTGTACAGAAGTGTTTCCACTGTCTTTACACACCTCACAGTCTGTTGGGGTGTGTGTGTGTGTGTGTGTGTGTGTGTGTGTGTGTGTGTGTGTGTGTGTGTGTGTGTGTGTGTGTGTGTGTGTGTGTGTGTGTGTGTGTGTGTGTGTGTGTGTAACTGGAGCCTGGAGGAGGAAGCTCTGGAGTTAAGTGCTGCCTGCTGATGAGGGCTCATGATGAACGCTGAACAGATTTGTCTGGAAAGGAAAACACGCTGTAAATGTTTGTGTGTTTTTCCCTGTATGAGCTTGTCCTGCATATACTGTATTGAAATGATTTTAAAGACCGTTGAAACATTTTGACCCTCATGTGACACCTTGAGCACCAGAAAGATCCTGAGAATCATTTCCTCTATAAAAACGCATTACCACTTTAATATAAGCATTTTACGGTCTAACTTTTTAATATTTTTGAAAAGTAAAATGCTGATTCAAAGATTTTTTCTGACCATTTTAGTATTATTTTTACTATTATTTATTTATCAGTATTACTTTTTTCCTCTCAAATAATGGGGTATAAACAATGAAAGAATGCATCCTTAAAAATCCACTGATGAAAACCAGCTTACAGTTCAGACTTTGAAGCTCTCCTATTATGCTATAATTGAACAATATATTGTAGGGCCATATCTATACAAAACATGTCTGAAGTGTTTTGCTCAAAATACCAAACAGATCCCCCATTGTAGCATGCCTCATCCCCCTCTATTTCAGCCCTGTTCCTGAAGTGCTGATTCTGTGACTGTAGCTTTAAATGAACTAGCTGCTGCTGGCCACGCCCCTTTGGATCTGCTGCTGGCCACGCCCCTTTCTATCTCTCCTCTAAAGAGACTTTTCTACCGGGAGAAACTCAGCTAAACACTGCCGTGATTAAACGCCATATGATGTTCCAAACCACATCCAGCATTATTTCTGAAACACTTCTCAGAGTTTACCACTAGAACAGAGACATTATATGTATTATATAAACAACAACTCTAAGTCCCTCCTGCAGACATCCTGCTGAACACACACACACACACACAGAGGTGCTGCGGAGGGGATTCAGTTTGACTGTATATTGCGGACAAAGATTGGGACGTGTCACATGGGCGGGACGTTGCGAGGAGTGCAACATCACAACCGAAGCAAATCTGGATCAGCTCGTTTGTACCCCTGTTTTTAGAGATGTGGGTAAGGAGGAAAAGAGAGAGGGTTGTATTTTCTGACACTTAGTGAGTCTCCTTACACACACATTCATGTATAAAAGACAGCAAAAAGTGCATTTTGCATAATAGGAGACCTTTAATAACTTTATTTATTTTAGTGATTTAAAAGATGCCAGCCTCAGATTCTCGGGCAGGGAGTCCCTGAGCTATGGAGCTCTGACTGAGAAAGCGGTCACCCTTTGTTTTTAGCCTGGTTATGGGAACAGCTGGCAGAGCTATCCTGACAACGTCAAGGTCATGACCTCAGCGCTCCATTGGATGGTGAGTAATGCTACTTTAAATACAAGTTGGTAATGCATGCAATAGATAAACCTTTTATTATGTATTTTCAGTTTTGGCGGGAAAATAGCTATATGGTTTTTGATGTCATGTCAAATGATGTGTTATTTTTTCTTTTTTTCTATTTTAATTTTATGTTGACTCGTGTTGAGCAAACATTTACATTTAAAAAATGACATTGCTAGAAGTAACAAAAAAAGAAGGTCTTGACAAGAGCTGAATAAACACAACGATACAGAAGGCTTTGTGTTCTTTGTCAAGCTGCTCTCTTTTCATTCCACCTGCCGAGCCGCCGGGCAGATTTGATCCAAACGAATCTCCAATGATATCTGATGCCAGCAAAGACTGACACATTATTGTTTAATATGTTTTTCTCTCTTTGCTTTTATTGTTGATTTTAATGTTTCTAGTGTACACTAAGATTATTCTGTCTCTTATACCATTTTAGTTGTGTTTGTACTTAATCACTGTATGTCCTGGTGAAAAGCTACAAAATCTGACATACATACAGTACATACAGGGTGCGATTTGACAAAAAAACAGAGGGGGGGATGTTTTTTTTAATTTATTCATAGACAAGAACATTGGACTTTTAACTTGCATAACTAGGGAGAAAAAAACGCAAAAAGTAGACAGGCCCTTTTTTCGGGTCCGTGGATTAGTCCCCATCACAACATGGCAAAACTTTTAATAACCCATACATGTTTCTATTCAACGTCACAAAAACATGCGTACGCACTAACAGGCAGAAAGCACCATAGAACAGCATCAATGCTCTCCATGAAAAGACCCTCCAATTAACTTAAATCAAACACTCAAAATAATTCACTAAATAGCACAACGTGCTGTCAACACTCAGGGACAGGTCTGGAAAACTAGACAAAGTAAACAGTCGGCTCTGGTGACAAATTTGTGGTGGCTTTTTCGTTTTTCCTATCGGGGCATTGTCTGCAGCATTTCGGCCCATCTTCTATCCACAATTCTGCAAATGGGTCCTGTAAAGTAAGATGATATGCTGCTCTGAACGCGTTTCATGTTTGGTTCAGCGCTGTTTTTCCTGCGAAGTTCCCGCACAAAAATGTTACAATGTTTTTGTGTTCGATGACGTTCAGAAATATGCACCGTCTGCCAGAAGGCTGCTGAATAGCCTACTCTGATGTAAAGACACTGAAGATCGTTAGATTTCAAGAGTTTAAGTAGGCTAGCAGTTAAGTTGCATTCATCGCTATCAAGGGGGGGAAATCCTTGTCCCCACCAGAGATAAAAATAATTTAGCAGAGGTAGGGATAGGAAAACCAGAGGGGGGGAAATCCTCACCATCCCCCCCTACAAATCGCACCCTGAGTACATACATACATACAGCTCCGGAAAAAAATAAGAGACCACTCAAAAATGTTCTTAAATCTTTATCTCTACATGTATGGCAACCATTCCAGTGTCTGTTGAATTCCAACACAGAGAAATGTTGTCAGTGGTTTATATAGAATACAATAAAATAAATTAAATAACTCAAAGACGTATCTATAAATAATAAAACAAGAGAAAATGATAATGCTGAAGTGGTCTCTTAATTTTTTCCGGGGCTGTATATACATATAAACATACATAACTAATACTGTTAGGGGGAATCTGTGGACATAATACATTTAATTAAAGTCAGCTACTTTTCAGTGTACTACTAGTGTCATCCCAAACAGGTGATAGAATGAACTGGTGCTGTGGTGGCCACAAGTGAAGTCCTGTCCATTGTCAGTGATATTTACCCAGCGGGGGGTCCATTAGTGTCCGTCCGCAGTCTGCAGCTACCCGTAGCTTAGCGCTGCCTGTTGCGACAGCTGCGTCTTCTTACAGCCGCTCCCTCGTCATTGTTGCCGGTGTGATAGAGCTCCTATTGCCTGTGAGAAGGCTCCGCAGACACAGAGCTGTACGCTAAGTTTCACAGCTCTGACCCCCTCCCAGTGACCTTTGACCTGTCACACACTTACACTTTCTCTGTTAGCCAATCAACTTGGCAGCAACAAGGCAAGACGACTGCAGCTTCATTACTGTCAGTGCCGAACATAATACCTCTAATGTTAAGTGTCACTTCCTTATGAGGATTACAGCAAAGCTTTAATTAGAGGATGCCATGGCAACAGTGAACGTGTTTAGGTTTGGTACGATGACAAGAAACAGACAGCTTCCAATGTAGTGAGATACCCCGCATTAGTGACCTGTTATTATCCAAATGTAAAGAGAATGATGAAGTAGAAATTGTGTTTTGTGCTTAATAGAAGGATATATATCACAAGGTGGAATTACATATCCTAGCGTAAGCAAAGCACAAACACGGAAATAAATAAACAGGTGTGGCTGATTGAAAACCTAAATAGCTGTGTACAAGGTATGATCTGTAGCACTGCGGGACACAGTTTGAAGGATAATCCCAATACTTCAAACTTGGGTCTGGCCTTGGCAATGTTCTATACAGGTAATAACATGTACTCTATAAGGAAATTCAGTGGTCATGAGGTTATGTTAAATGTCTGTTTCCTTGTATCTTGTCTTTTTCGAGGTAATGAGCATTTCTCTACAGCATATCATAAAATTATGCTTCTGATTTTGTGTTAACTTCAGATTTGCTAAGCACAACCTCTGTTGTTACACAAAGCAAGGAGCCAATTGTTTGAAGGCTGGGGTGGAGATGCCCAGATTTCTTGTTGGATGAAGAAACCCCCAATCACACATTATCAAAGACTTGGATAGCATCAGGTTATGGATATTTGCAAATATGGCAAATCCAACCTTTTCAAGAAAGGAATTCAACCTGTCCATAACTTTAAAAAACACACTCCACAGAGGAGAGCATCTTTCTGTGCCGTTCACTGAGAGGGAAGAAAACTCTAATATTCAAATATTGGTGATGAATAATGCTTGTGTACCATCTGAAGTCCTGCCTGACACACGGACAGATGTTGATGGTGTCATACAGACAGTTTATAATAAAGGTAACATTAATCCAGATTAGTTCAACAATCATTAGATATACACTTTCAAGCTGGAGTCGGCTGAATATGAAGGGCGAAAAGGATTAACTCAATTTGCATAATAAACAGGCCTGTCGAACAAACACAAACAGGAAGCAGAGGTAAATAAACCTTCAAGAGAGTCCTCGTCTGTGCCTGTCCATTTCTATGTACACAGTTTATTTATCAATATTTGTGGCCATAATTACAGCTGTTTCCTTGTTTGGAGGTAATGGAGATTAATTAGTGACCTGCAACAAACGCTGTATGTAGAGAGAGATAATGAGCTCCGCTCTATGCTTTAATTTTTAAGTGCTAATTCAAGTCATCCACGAAAGTGGGAAATTAACTTTGTGATTTTTAAAAGTGTTTACTTTTGTTTGTTATTGGAGACCCCTGATGGGTTCTTCAGGGGGAAATCTCTGAAGCAGCCGAGCGATAATGAATCAGGTCTACTTTCAACCTGATGACCTACCACAAAAAAACACCAACCACATCAACACGTAACTTTACAGACAGACAGCTGGAGACGTATTCAGATGCTTCACTTGAGTAAAAGTACCAATACTTTATTGTCAAAATACTTCATTACAAGTAAAAGTCCTCCATTCATATTCTTACTTAAGTAAAAGTACAAAAGTATGAGCATCATAATATACTAAAGTATAAAAAGTAAAATTAATCACTGGGCAGAAAAACTGCCTTTTTGTGTGTTTATAATTATATTTACATATGTGACATTTCTAGATAATATTTTTGAATTGAGAGGCATTTTGCTGTTGTAGACAAACAAGGTTCTGATTGACTTTTTGTAAAATGATTTTAAAATTTGACTCTTTTGTGACGTAAAGAGTCAGTCCACTAGTTTAATTTTTAGAGATGCATTTTGTTCAAATTAGTCAAAGCCATTTAATAAATGTAAGGGAATAAAATAGCAACATTTCCCTTTTAAATGTTGTGGAGTTAAAGTTTAAAGTGGCATCAAATGGAAATAATAACGTACTTCAAAAATGTACTGCTAGTAACGATTAGAGATTGTGTTTAACTTTCTTATTATTTTCATTTTATCTATACTGTAAATGAGATTAACTTATACATTTTTCTATACCATCCTGTGCTACCATTCCAGGGCTGACTAAACACAGACACACATGTTATGAAATGGATATATTCTACTCAAGTGTTCAGTGCTAGTTTAAGTCACCTGTTTAGTCCTGGTTACAAACATCCTATGCATGCAACCAAATACTGTAAATTATTCCTGAAACATATTTTACTTTTTACTTTCAATTACTGTCTATGATTCATGATACATTATACATTTATAAAGTACAACACATACAAAAAAACAAACATGAAAAGTGTTCTTGGGTCATGTTCAGAACTCTTTGTAATGGTAAATTAATCTAATATTTCTGAAGTTAAAACGAGAGGAAAGTCCCACAAAATGAATACAAACATTTGTATTAATGTGTATCCAGTTACAAGGAAATACATTGTGTATGTCAAATGAATGGGTTCCGTTTTGAGTTGTTGCCTCTAAACTGTCAGATGATTTATACAGTATATGTGAGTATATTTAACTGTAGTGTATAGTTTAACTATCTCTATCTAAAAGCTATGTTCCTGGTGAGGCCCTCAGTGCCAGTGTGTCTACTCTTCCCCCTCTTCCCCTTTCAGGCCACCAACAAAGTCTGGCTCCTCTGCACCATCATCTGCCAGCACCAAAGTTAGTCTTCAATCTATACAGATGTGTAAGAAGTAATCAGATTAATTACTTCAGTAAAAGTAGCAGTACTACAATACAGTATAAGTCAAGCATTCACGATTGTACCTCAGCAAAAGTACAAGTATTGGAGTGAAGAAAAGTACAACAATTAAAAGTACTCGTATTCCAGTATGGCATATATCAGATCTAAAATTAAATGTTTGTGTTATTATTTGTATTATTTGTACTCACTTTTATGAGTAGGCCTACAGTATTTAAGTTAATGTTTTTATATGTACCTATCTTCATTTAAATTCTTTTCTATATCTTAACGTATAATAGTTTTGTAGTTTTGTCTTGTACCATGTACACAAGACACATGTGCTAACCTACTTGGCAATAAACCGGTTTCTGATTCTGATTCTATATTTAAAATAGTAAAAAAAACAAAAAAACAAGAGTAAACCAGAACAGGTTAATAATGTGTGTGGTGAGTGTGGGAGTGTTTTGTCCGTAACAGTCTCAGAGAAAGGTGACACAGTAGGAAAAAGAAACACTCTGAAACATTAACATTGAAACTGCTGTTTTTCAGAGGAGCTATTTCAACCACCCAGAGTCAAGAATCCACTTGGCATAAGCTTTTGTGGTGTGTGTGTGTGTGTGTGTGTGTGTGTGTGTGTGTGTGTGTGTGTGTGTGTGTGTGTGTGTGTGTGTGTGTGTGTCTTTGTGGGGAAAACCACACACACACGCGCGCTTCCTGCAGAAAACCAAAAATATCTGAACCGAGTTGTGACAACATTTCCTCCGGCGCGCGTTCCCAAAAACCCATCTCCCTCTGCGCACCTATTGGCCTGGAGGATTCATGACGTCTCCTTTTGTGTGCTGTGATTGGCCAAGGCCTCCGCCTGTCCCCCTGACTGACAGCAGCGGAGCCACAGGCCCCGCCCCGCGGCAGCAGACGCTATTTGAGTGGGACCAGCGGATTGTTGTACATAGAGCCGGTTTAGTGTCGTCAATGGGAAGCACGCGAGACGGTGGCAGAGAGAGTTACGGTCTACACTGATATCCGCGGCTGCACCATGCTTTCCAGCTCCATCCCGTATCTGTGGATTACATTTTGCCTACATTTATGCTGCTGTGTAGATGGCGGACAAGCACAGAATGCGAAGGAAGGTAAGTTCTTAAAGTTTGGACTCACATTTGTAAGACATCCTGCGGAATTAGGAGAGGGTTCAGCAGAAAGCCTCCTTGTGTTTTTAGATTTGTCTTTAAATCACAAATTAGTAACTCAACAGCCGGGTGCGTAATAGAGCCAGAGCAGTGAGATGAGGCTGGTGTGCATGGTGACAGCGCTCCTCTCCCGGTTGTTTGGCAGCGACCTCTCGGGGGTTTAACGCACGGAACTGAAACACCGTGGTGCTCGGATTAGATGCATGAGCTTCTGTTTCTACTTTACTTCAGCGCCACTGAGTTATCACCATAACTAGCCTGCTCGTTATAGATTAACAATCTTTCAAGACAAACCAGGTAATATCAGCGGATCGATGGTCCAGCAGCTCCCGGGATGTGAAAGCTGTCTGTGTGGATGCAGTTTCGGAGGATTATTTCTTCCAAAGTGGCCTCTAACAGTCTAGTCTTACAGGAAAATACGGCGCATTGACGCGGAGCTGTTACGAGCCTTAAATTGATCTGAGTGCAGCTGTAAAACACCGACATAAAAGAGGATTCAAATATATAAAAAGAGCTGAAATTACGCACTTTTCATTATGTATGGTTAAATTATATTTTGCGTAAAATTACAGGGCAAATATTACCATTAACGGCACCAAAACTACAGTGTAATAACCGTGCATGGTCCTGGTTTAATATCTAATATGAATTGTAAATACTCCGCTTTTGTATGCGGGGTTTTGCGGAGCTCCTCACATACACACTCCTGTCAGACAGACCCAGAACAATATTTTTCAGCGCGATGTGTCCTGGCTGCTCTCACCGTGGAGATTTGTACTCATTTAAAACAACTTCATGTTTATCATATCCTCCGTATAGTGCCGCTCTGCGCTCTCTCTCACGCGCCTGGAACACAAACAGGCTGATTTGAAAAAAATCTCCGCCCCAGATTTAAACTGAAAACAAGCCGCATGTTATGTGGTTCACTGTTTTAGGGCCGCTTTCAGCTGAAACAGTTTAAGCTCTCTATCGGAATGACAGCAGCAGCCGCTTTGGCATTAATGGAACTTCCAATAAACACTGGGTTGTAATAAACGCATGTGTGAAATAAATGCATATTTATTAGAATAAACGCGCTTTTATCATTCGCGTAATTCGTCAATATCCTATGTTAAAAGATGCCCCTCTGTTTTTAGTCTCTGTTTCTCTGTAAATGCACAACGTCAGTGTCTTTGTCTCTCTAGAAAGTTCCCCGCAGACCTGTCCCTGCAGTGTGGATATGCATATGAATGTTTAGCTCTAGTAGCCTGAATCAGGTCACGGGTAACTGCGGTATAGATATGGATGTGTGGCCGGTCAGTAATACCTGTCTCGGTGAGATTTAACCACCTGCCTCTGGTTTCCTGTCACTAGTGATTCTGCTGGACTCCAAGGCACAGCAGACCGAACTGGAGTGGATCTCCTATCCTCCCAATGGGGTAAGTCTGTTCAAATTCTCCATCACGCGGATGTTCTCCATATCTATGTTCCAGCTCTCTCTGATGTCCCACATCTGTGATAGGAATAATAATATTTAGAACCAGCCATGAAACATACATATGGCTCAGTAGCCCATATTTCCGTGCTGGCTGAAGTCTTTGCAGAATTCAGGAGGCTCTTTCTGTTACTCTACAGGGTTTTTACATTCTGAGCACAAAGACCTTAAGCAACCCGCTTTCAAGCTGCAGTCTGATGAAAAGCAGGCTGTGAGAAACTTTAAATAAATAATGTGAGCAGAAGAACATAAGCTGAGCATAATGTGTTTTTAAAGATGTGGGATAAAAATGCTTATCTCTGAAATGTGTATTTTGTACCTTTGTCATATTCATTACAGAGGTAGCACCACCGTTGCCGATTTGATCTCAGTTTTTAGGCATCTAAACTCAACATGGTGTTGGTCTGTATTGGAGGTGCTCACTTCCACATGTGTGTGTTCTTGTTTCAGTGGGAAGAGATCAGCGGCCTGGATGAGAACTACACTCCCATTCGCACATACCAGGTTTGCAAAGTCATGGAGCCCAATCAGAATAACTGGCTTCGGACTAACTGGATAGAGAAGGGCACTGCCCAGAGAATTTTTGTGGAACTGAAGTTCACCTTGAGGGATTGTAACAGCCTACCCGGGGTGGTGGGCACGTGCAAGGAGACATTCAATTTGTACTACCAGGAAACTGATTCGGAGGTGGGCAGGAGCCTGCGGGAAAACCAGTATGTGAAAATTGACACGATCGCCGCAGATGAAAGCTTCACTCAGGGTGACCTGGGAGAGAGGAAGATGAAGCTGAATACAGAAGTGCGCATAATTGGCCCCCTCTCCAGGCGGGGGTTTTACCTGGCCTTCCAGGATGTAGGGGCGTGCATCGCCCTGGTCTCTGTCAAAGTTTATTACAAGAAGTGTTGGTCTATCATCGAGAACCTGGCCACGTTCCCGGACACCGTGACAGGATCAGAGTTTTCCTCGCTGGTCGAAGTGGAGGGCGTGTGTGTAAATGACGCCGAGGAAGAGGCCGACAATTCTCCCAAGATGCACTGCAGCGCTGAGGGAGAATGGCTGGTTCCAATTGGGAAATGTATATGCAAAGCTGGATTTCATCAGAAAGGAGACGCATGTGAACGTGAGTACCTTAGAACATATTCTCAGTAATAACTGTGTTTACTCATTAGCATTCACAGAGTTGCTCCTTTTCCAAATTATTCTTTTGAAATCAGTCAGGGGCATCCTGGATTACACAACAAAAGGTGTACCAAGAAGAAAAAAAAGGAAATATTTGTGATTTGATTATGCAAAGGCAGTAAATGACAATTTACGCATTACCGGCTGATAAGCTGTGTTGGCAAATGGGATAAAAGCAGTTGATTTAACAGCAGCAATATATCAATAAATTGTTGAGGCCGGATACACAAATAATTAAAGTCTGTATTAATTGATTACCACTGTCTTTATAGCTATGATTCTGTTTAGACTGTTAAATTATAACTTAAGTTTAGCTCCTCAGCTTCAATACTTTCCCTTCTGCTGGCAACAAGCCAAGACAATCTCGAGCAGATACACCGGTCTAGGGGAAGTCCAGCCAGTTTTTCAATATCTTTCTAATCTGGCCAAATGACCCTGACAGAGAGGGAAAACAAACAGCCGTGGTACTGTGGCATTTAGGCCTCAGGGTATTTATGAAGGAGCCTAACAGGAAGGGCAAGCACAGCCCGGCTGCGGCTCCTTGTTGTGCTGCCGGGTCGCGCTGCTACAATTAACAATAAAGTGCGTTCTGTCACAGCGAATGATCAGAGGTTTATTTTCGTTGGGCACCTGACTTGAAAGATAAAAATCACTATGGATTAGAAGGGGTGATTTAGGTCACACAACTTAAGTGACCTGCCATGTCAGACAAGCCTTTTTTGGGGGCAACCTCAATCTAAGCAGTTTAGGAGGAGTAGCAGCCAGTAATAATTGAATGGAATGTGTCTAAGACAAATTAGTGTCTCTGGCAGACACGGTTTTATGCCATTCTGTCATCCATTAGGAACCTTCTGAGGGTGGGGTGTTAATGAAATATATTAGGCCATGTAATTCAGAGCAGCATCGCCTCAAGTTGTGTCTCTAATGTTAGCAGTCTATCGAAGCTCCTTTTTATTGTTCTTGTTTTAATATGCATAGATGTGAGATCCAGTTGTGCCCTTTGGAAAGTAAGCCCGCGTTTTATTTCCACAGGGAGAATGATGTGGCATAACAACCAATAGCTCCAGCTTTTCAAAGTCCTTTTTAGCTTCCTTTCCATATCATGTCTTGGTGCAAAGCCCTAAGAACAGACTGTTACAAGTCTCTATTAATGACTCTTTTCATGTGACAACTACACATACCTAGAAATAGACAGCATAAATCTACCCTCAGGTTAAAACGTGAGGAAAAAGGATCCTTAATGTGTATATGGATCAAACTCCAGCCTTCACACTGCACCTTTAAACGCTTTATCTCCACTGAGGCATGAGAAGCCTTTGTATTAAGGGGTGGTTAATCTAAATAAAATGAGAATCACGGTGCACCATCAGCACTTCTTCCAGCAGCTCCACTGACATTAACTTGTCCGTTCAGTAGTTTTCCCCGAGCACCACCTAAGTATTTCTATCAGCTGAAGAGCAGAGCGGTGAGTCCAAGTGGCTGTGACCATTACAGATGTGAAATACTGGCATTTGGACCTCGGGATAGCTTGTCTTAGTGGTGTAAAAGTACATAATGGTGCCTAAAGGGGACGCTGTGTGTATAGTAATAAGGGTTCAGTACGATTCTAACTCATTAGTTCGTACAAAGTGTTGTCTGAACATATATCAATAGTTATAATATATTTGATTTATCAAGCGTTACATCAGGTGCTCAAAGATGCTGTTAAAGATAATAAATGAATAAGATAAAATGAAAATTAAGCTTATAAAACAACATTCAGCACGAGGACACAACAATAATCTCACATTAAAAGCCAAGTTTCAAATGGGCAAACTGGACCAGGGAAATTAAATGTTTAAATCGGGATAACAGAGCTACATTCTTGGTGTTTTGTTGGTATTGATAAGATAAGATGACAATCATTATATGAACAATATAGAATGAACGGCACCCATTGGACATTTGATGCATACATTGGAATACATTTCAGACTGTGGGTCTCAGGATTGAAACAAATTCGCAAACTCGTGAGTCCATCTTTGAGATGCTGTTACACTGAAAAAACTGAAACTTTGACTTTAATTAAATGTGTTATTTCAACAGATTTCACATAACTGTATTAGGTTAGTTGAAAGCAATAATGTTAAGTTGAACCTAATATTTTTTTTGTTAAACTTAATATTATTGCTTTCAACTAACCTAATACAGTTATGTGAAATCTGTTGAAATACTACATTTAATTAAAGTCAAAGTTTCAGTTTTTTCAGTGTAGCTAGGAAATCAAAACTAGCCACCAAGAAAACTCATTATTTTCTGTTGAAACATTTTCCGTAGATTTGCACGTGCATTGGATAGGTGTGGCGGCAGAGCCTTTAAAACTCTTGAATGCTGTGACTCGCTCACTAACATGCTGATGCGTAATACAGTGTCTGCAGCAGACTACGATTACAACATGGCTGCCGTGTAAGTTATTCAACCGGAGGGCGGGTGCAGGTGGAGCCCGCAAGTTGAGCTGTCAGTCATGTCATCTGAGGAGCCCCCTCTGTGGATGCATAGGCCTCCTCTGAAACGTGTTGTGATCCACTCATTCATCACCGTCAGCGAAGAGGGACCCCTTGTCTTTCACTCCGATACCCCCCTCCCTCTGTCTCTCTTTAACTCTTTGTGTGGCGATCTCTGGCTGTAAATGTCACTCTCCTTCTCCGCCTGCTGCCGTCACTGGTTCCAGTGTAATGGGTGCTGAAAAAGGCCAGTTGAAGTGTCGGCGCAGCCTGCGTTGGCTTCATTTTGGGAAGAAGTGCATGTTGTGAAAATAGCCCCCATTCATCCGCTGGTCTTGTTCAGCGCTGGCTACTGGTTGCGATGGAGCCACGGAGTCGTTAGACAGAGAGAGGGCCCTTGTGGGAGGACATTGGCGCCTTTGTTTCGCTCTGTCCAGGGGAATGTATGTTGTCCGATTTTGACACATCACATCATTGTGGTACTAAATAACGAGTGGCTGAGAAATGATTAACTGTTGACCCTGGACCAAAAAAGGGAGAGGCGTCCGTGTGGTGGAAAACTCTATCGCGCCGCTATCTGTGCATGCTAACAATGGAATTAATGAGAGGATACAGCATCCTGTAGACGCTGCGACCATCCATCTTGACTGTCAGTGAGTCGGACAGAAGTTAGCCGGGGACTGATTGATGATTTAGCCTCCGGGGGGGGGGGGGGGGGGGGGGCAGAGCTGAGCTGTTGGGGTCTGACCACGGCAGCTAACATGTATGAAAGCCACCAGGCAGTCCGGCCCAGCTCCAAGCCGGGAGAAAACAAACTGCACTTAGCATTTCAAATGAACCAAGGAAGCCAGGAGACAGGAGATCCTCCTACATCTTGATGCTCCCCTGATTGATACGGTGTGAATTTAATACACCAAATGGCTGTCTTTTACTACTGCTCCAGAGCTTAATTATGCAAATGACAGGTGTGCTCCGAATCCACAAGAGACCCAAATGGACTTCAATCACTCAAGATTGAAATAAATTGATGATGGATGGGAGCTCATCCCCTCAGTGTGCTGTCTTGGAAGAGAAGCATCCTCCCAGTGCTCAGGGCTGCCCCCCCTCTGTCCCGGCATGGCAGGTAGCAGTAACACACATATACAGTATATGCTGTTCTGCTCAGAATGTTAATGCCAATACAGTAAGCAGTGTTCTTAAATTCATCACTAAGGGGAGGATATTAAGACATGACATTCAGTCATAAATCAAGTAAAATATCAATAACTGGATCCATTATCTTAGATTTAAGAATTTACGGCTTTTTCTGTTTTGTTTGATTGTTAATGGAATATGTTTTAGCTTTTTGGACTGTTGCTCAGACCAAACAAACATTTTAAAAAGTCTATGATAAGTATTTTAAGGAATAAGCAACGTTTTCTTTTACATAATTATTTGTACTTCCTATAGTCTCCATACATCAATGACTTCTTTAGTTTGCAAATAGTTAAGAAGCCCATTACAAAGTCCATAACCATCTGTTAATGCACCAACAACCATCTAAAATATTCCCATTTAAAAAATGATGTTTATCTGAGTTGGATAATGAGTTTTATAAGAAACGTTAATTTTCAATATGGATTGCATGTCTCTGTTCATTCATTTTCTTGCCTGAGCATCCCTGAGCACTAACTTTTCTCTGATATCATTCCTTCTCATTAGTAGAAACTAAACAGCAGTTGCTTCTTCAGAGTATGCAGAGAAGGGGAAATGTTTGAAATCGTGATTTGGCAAGTTGTATTTATTTTACTTCCACATCCACTGCCCTTTTTTTTTAAAGATAAATGTGAAGTAAAAGCAAGGACGAGATGTTTCCCGGGATACAGATGCTTGTGCTGGGACCAGGCTTCCCTGTCAACATGTCAAATGAAATACAAATGGATCATTTGAGAAAAAGACTTTCAGTGGGAGGCTTGTTTACAATGTCATTTAGCTTGGTAAATATTTGTCCCTGAGCTGCATTCATATGAACTGCAGCAAGCCATATGCTGGAACAAAGGCCAGGAAACAATGACAGTGACAATGGTATATTCAAATGTTTACCCTGGATGTAAATCAGAGATACCAATACTGCTGGGTAGAGTAAATTGGACTGATTCGAGGAGTATGCACTGAAACATTGACTTTAATTAAATGCATTATGTCAACAGATTTGCTAACTGTATTAGGTAAATAAGTTGAAATAAGAAATATCAGGTTCAAATTATTTGTATTGCTTTCAACTAACCTAACCTACAGTTATGTGAAATTTGTTGACAGAATACATTTAATTTAAGTCAACGTTTCAGTTTTTCAGTGTGTCTAAATTGTGTTTGTGTCAGTGAAGTTATTTCTCTTAAAAGAAATGGTGAGATTGTACACAGATTCCCACCGACCATTATTTAGGGCTGTTTCAAAGAACAGGGGAGTGATGACTCAGCAGTATCCAGGTCTTGGAATCTGACCTGCCCGTCAAAATGCGCTGCCTCATGTGAATAGACAGAATCCAAGTAAACAGTCCTTCTCACACACACAAAGACACACGGTCAGCTTAGAGATTCTGTCAGGGAGACCCCTGCCACTTTGAGTCAGATAGAGTTATTTCCAAGGTGACGCAGGGGTCCGTATGTGGCCATGCATAAGGTCGGTGAATATTAACTTCATTTACACATGGCTGCAGACCGGCCCAGCGCCACAATGGAGGCCTGCCTATTTAGTAACATGAGCACCCCGGCTGACAGGACACTGTCAAGACGGAAGATGGATGATCGCAGCAGTTGACCCCTGATCGTCTGAAGAGTCACCTCTCCGGCCCCCTCTCTCTGCATGACAAAAGTGCCCCCCCCCCCCCGTAGTGCAGTGTCCTCATCTCCACTTGTACTAACAGGTTCAGACATCTCCATCGATCCTTGCATCCATACCTTTTTGCAATTCTAAGCTCTTGCCCTTTTTAGCTATCCAAACTGTGGCACAGATGTCTCTGCTCAGCTGCTGACTGCGTGAGAGGGATGTGATCAGACAGCCGAACTCCATGTCAGGAGACAAAGTCTTTGATGTTCTATGTTGTGTCCCTTTGGCATGAGGGTGAAAGTGATATGTGACTGGGGCCCCGGGTCTGAGGGCCCTGTAGTGGAGCTGCTCCTCTGGGAGGCTTCAGACCTCCAGCTCTGTACTTCAATCTTCCTTAAGAGGAAAATCAATAACTTATTACACAACTTCACATTTGTCCCACCTACACCCAGAGCAGAAGACTGAGGATTTAAAATGTGCCGACGATGGCTCTGTTGCAGGAAATTCTCAGTTGCTGCCGGAGATTTCTGTATTTGAATGCAGTCTGATGGCAAAACAGGTGGAATCCAATTTTAGCATTACCACAGTGGGATGATAAACAACTTATCTAATTATTGTTTTAATGATGTAATCGCCTGCCATGGATTTAAAAATGTCAGAAAAAGGCAAAAATGAACAACAAGTTCCCAGAAAATGACTTGTTTTATTTCTATTTATCTAAAATATCTGTGAGGTGTTATACTAATTGGGGTGTGTGTGTGTGTGTGTGTGTGTGTGTGTGTGTGTGTGTGTGTGTGTGTGTGTGTGTGGGGGGGGATGAGCAGCTAGTTTGACATTGTTTCAGTCCTTTCTGTCACAGCACTGGGACCAGGGGGCTGTGGCGGGGGATTTGGATTGGCGGGGGCTGGGTCAGTAGGGTTGGCAGGCATTGGCACAATTGAGAGATAATACTCAGCTGCTGACTGGGGACATTTTCAGTGCCGATTTCGCTTGGGCTGCAGGGGGCTTTGGGTCAGTCAGACCTTTGGACCCTGCTTTCATCCCCTGAATGCAGAGACCCCCCCCAGCAGAATGGTCTTTAGCAAAGCTCCCTTTTTATAGCTGACCACCTCATCCAGTAAAAAGTAGTAGTCTGGCCGGGCCAGAAGGCCCGCTCTCCTGTTTCCATGTGAGTTAAATGAACTAAACAAAAGGCGATTAGGAAAGGACATTTTCCATGTCACTGGGAATCCATTTCAAAAAGCCCACTCCACATGATCGCCTAAACGAGCCGAGTGCTTTCAGAAGATCATGATTTGGCTCCAGGCCCAGTGAGAGGCTTTAAAAGCTGTCTCGTGATGGGTTAAATCCTAAAATACCCATCATTTTTACCTTCAAATTCATGCAGTTTAGCAGAAAGAGAAAATAAGTTTTATTTCCGAGGTTTTTTGCTTTTTTAATTGCCATCAGCAGCGACTCTAACGGAGCTGAAGCGGTTGTCTTTGTGAGATCATTTTATTTCCTTCTCTCGAAACGTTTGCCTTTGTTTGAAGGTCTTATATTTATCCTCAGAATGAAACTATAAGCAGCTTGAAATTATTCTGTCACTCAATTCTCTCTGATGTTCATGTCTGTGACTTCTACTGAGTCTTTGCTACTAAATGTAAAAAAAAAAAAACGAGTTATAGTTGAAATGTCTGAGTATTTTCCTAAAACAGCTGCTCATGTTAGCTTTAGCTTTTCAGTTGTTAGGGACTATTTCCAGCTGCAAATTAATATGCATTTGTTTCTCAAGGCAATATTTACAGGGGCAAGGGGATGTATTAGGGATTGACTCCAAATGAAACTGGTATAGTTTTGTTTTTTTCATGAAATGTTTCCACAAATAAATCTTTTCACCGGCAGATTTAATTTTACATGACTATTTGACATGTCTGCCTCCTTTACCATGAATGGAAGTCATTCGTAGTATTCAAAGCATTAAAACATTTTAATTTACAATTTAAACATCTTGATAAGCTGATTAAGTGTTCATTCATTCGTTTTATCCAACTTGTCCCATTTTTACCTTACACTTTGTTGAGTAGCTTTGCTATGCTCAGCAGCTAGCATGAGCGTTAGCTTACAGTTCAGTAAAACTTATCAGTGTCTGGCTTTGATCTTTGCTGCGAACAACCGGGAGGCACTTCCTTCACTGTTCCCTGCTCAGAGGGCAAAGCTGCGTGCCCTCCAACACCGTGTAAGGGAATGCTAATCTTCTCTTTGTTTCTCATGGAAAGCTACTTATCTCCCGCTAAGCACAGGTACCTCGGATGAATGGGTCGGTTGTCTAAATGTGTGGAGTGTAGCAGCAGCCAGACAGCCATTCCAAGTATGTGTGTGGTGAAGGGAGGAACCTGCACAATATGACATCACATTCTTTAACCCTTAAACCTACGCTCCTTTAATCTGATTGTGGCTTTATGTGGAGGTGGTCTATGCTACCTTCTACTTTCAAAGCCCCATGCGGTTCAAAATGAAGTTGTTTGGATGGCATGACAGAGAATCTCTGCACGGCCTCAGTTCTTTTCCTTTTCTTTATGGGATCTGCCACTGTTTCCCCGAGCTGCATAGGCGCCTCGCCTCTCATAGGTGGGAGATTATCATGTCTGCAGACATTAACCCAGCTGCTCAGCATCTCTCACTTTATTCAAAGACTCAGGATGGAAATACAGATCCACAAACACATGCTGCTTCTTACTCTTGACATAGTTTCTCATTTAAAATCAACGTTTCACCAGTTTATTTTTTATTTAATATAATTTAACATTTGCAGATACCTCTGTATCAATATTGTGATGATTATGAAGCGTTGGCCATTAATGCTTAAAAAGTGATATGGATTAAATTAAGTGGATGGGCATGACATCACTTTACTGTAATACAGCATCTAAAACCATGAACATAATTGTGATTATGATATCCAAAAGCATCTCTTACTTGATTCAAAGAGGAGAGAAGACTCAGGACTGAAAACTGTGTTTGAATGAGAGAAAAAACACAACATTTCTTGAATACAATATTAGAATAATGTTAAGATGATGAAATAAAGAAGATGCTATAAACCAAACGTCAGCAAGCACTGCAGTAAGCTTAATAAATAACTCATGTCTTCCTTCAAGGTGCACTTGATTTCTCCAAAAACCTTTGCAGCTACAAAAGTCCACACATCAGCCGCAAGACGAGATCAATTGAGCTGTCCTTTCAAGAAGAAGAAATACTCTCAGCTGGGCTTTTTCCCAGCTCTGCCTGCCTGCCTGCGTGGCTGTGAAATTACTCACAAGATGTACGGCCTCTTACATTGTAGGGGAAAACACCACAGGCTCGAGTCCATAAAAAAAGATGCAGCCATAGTTCAGCATGCATACAATGCCAGTAAACAGAGCCTGATGAATGTCCACACCAAGGCCTACTGTTTATTGAGGCAACGAACATAAGTCACATCTAATCAAAGCAGCACACACAGACAGCTGCATTAATGCTTCCGGAATAAGTTCAGTGAGAGATATTGACATCCTTCTCCACAGTCGGAACGCATGGTCATGGTCCTAATTGTATGCCCTGAAAGTAAAACCGAAGCAGTATTTGGGTTTTTAAATAACATTTCATGGTTGTCTGAACATCCAGCTAGACACAGGGCGTTTTGAAATAGCTGACAGAGAATGTATATGACAGTATTAACAATGGCTTGCAGTGTAATAGAAACAATCAGACGTGATTCAGGGAGAAAAAGCTTCTGTTTTTCACAGGTCTCGCTAAGATCAGAATCCTTTCTTTTGGCTCTAACTTTAACAGAGTTCCTCATTTTAAATCAACAAGTGCCAACCTACCAACAAGCAAAAAAATGGAGTTCCATGGTTCCTATTAACGCCCTGCCCCCTTCTTTCTGTGTTAGAAAGCTCTGCCTGGCCACAGATTTAATATATGAAAAGTTTGCATGAAGGAATATACATCATATACTCTTTAGGCAATCATCCCAAAGTGAAGGGCGTACAACTAGATGTTGACATAAGAACCATTAAGGGATGGCAATATGAAGAAAATAATATATTACACTATTTATGAAAAAATACCAATATTGTGATGATTTTGAAGGGTTACACAATGAAAAAAAACCCATCTGTTGTATGGTTTAAAGTGTGTTGGCAAAAAATACAACAGTTTACATTTGGAAAATGACATCCCTTATTTTATTTTAATTTAAAACAATGAAAATAATTGTGTGATATTATGATAACCAAAGGATGATACTTAATCTCATATTACTTTATCAATATAGTAGACCTATTTTTAGTCCAGGCCCCTATCACTGATGTGCTTAAGTGGCACAAACTCCTAAATCTGGAGCGTAGTAGCTTCTTTAAAAAAATAAAAAGAAAGAAAGAAAGAAATATTCTAAAGTAAAGGCTCAACAATCAGCTTTTTGTTCCGGAGGAAATTGCTTAGCTGCAAAAAATATTTGTGTAACCATGTAGCTATCAGAGCTCAATCCCTCTGCTCTTAGTTCCAGAACACCGAGATGGTTTAGATACCGGAACATTTCAAATAAAGCAGTCCTTTTCAGGGGAATGCTTAGAGGTCAGCACAGCGTTGGATGTTAGCATCATGCAATCAAAAGACTAGACAAGGGGAGGACACACACTCTGTAAAGCCCAGCGACAGCCCCCCTGTCGTACCAGGCTGTGTTTAGAGTCGAGAAGACATTTCCATATTGGATCGGCAGCGGCCATGGCAAGCGCTCTACGTAAAGCAAGGCTGCTCTTTTGAAATAAGAAAATAAACTGTTTCCTTTATCACGCTTGACCCGTTCCACCTGGCATTCATCAGCGGCGGGGCCCGCATGTTGGTCCTGTCGGCTGCTCTCCTCCCTCTGCCTCTTTTATCACTCTAATGGGGTGCTATCTCCAGGCTGCTCTCTCCGGGTCTCCGCAGCCCTTCCACACGCATTCTTTCCACATCCATCCCGACACACGGGCGGATTTAACACATAATCAGGCTGGACGGGGGGGCAGCTGGAGGAGAGGGAGGCCTGGCCCTGACAGGAGTAATCATGCTGGGACTGCGGAGACAGAAAGGCCCTCAGTTTTCCTTCTCATTTTGACTTCTCTTTGGGAGTCTGCTGAACACTCTGGGACTTTCCCACATTCCCACACTGTGGCTCAGTTTGAGCTCTGTCTGCAGTGATATCGAAACAGATTGGGGGAGAAACTCAATCTCCCAGCAGTCCTTGGTTTTTGACCAGCTAGAGTTCTCCGAGCTCAGGAGTAATAAGCAAAAAAACCTTGATTGGATTTGTGGGTTTTAAAGCATGCAAGGAAGTTCAGTTTCCAGTTTCTCTTCAAGACAGGACGTTGGCACCGATCCCATACTTTTATGATATTTTACTTTTTCCACAAGGGTCTCAAAGTCTACAATTTGTCTTCATAAACACATGGATAACAAACCTTAGCTGCAATCCTGTAAACACAAACACCCAATGGAGTGCAAAACCAACCAGAACAATGGTCAGAATCAGACACAGCATTCTTGTTCAACTTAGAAACAGAAAGGGCAAATTTGAAAGCCGATCTGCCAGCAGAGCCACAAGATTAACTGAGGGGGAAAACACTAAGTGCCATGGTGTCACCCCCCAGACAAGGGAAATAATTATCTTCTATTTTGGCCGGGAAGGGATGTGTCAGACTGTGGCATAAGGAGTCATTGCCGCTCCTCCCCCACACCTCCCTCTGCCCCTCAACCCGAGTGTCATGACATTGCCAACGCGTCAGAATTTAGATCCAAGAATGTGGATATGCACAGCTCCCAGGGAATAGAAACAAACTAAGATTCTTAAAAATACAAAACTCTGTGTGTCTGAATAAGATACGGAGACGTTGTTTTATTCTGCGGGCTGAGATTTAGACACTAAAGTCACAGGAGCATTTGATTATCTCCATCCCACTACTCCGAGGAACACTTCTTAGTCGGGCTCCTCTTCCTCTCTCTTACAAAAATTGCTGACTTCAGCTTGCACCCCCCCCCCCCCCCCCACACACACACACATCACTGAATGAAAGTGCCTGACCGCTGGAAGGAAATTACAGATGCTGGCTCTTTATCCTGCCGAGGAGCTGGCTGGAATGTAAGACTTGTATTTTTTCCCCTCTCTGCTTAACCTCAGCCCGCTCCTCTTAGGGCTGACTAATTTCTCAGTGTCCTAAATAAGACGACTGTTGTGTCTGCTGCCGAGCTTTTTTATCAGGCCGTGTCAACAAGTACAAACTATTAGTCTCCCCCGGTCTGTGCCAGAAGAGGACCAGCCCCACTCAAATGGGCCCTTTTTTTTTTTTTTTACAAAGTGACTCTCACACTCGTATCCTTACAAATGTAATTACACTTTGGACTTTAAGTCAGTGGAAACAGCAGAGAGTCTGGGCTTTATACAATGTTTCAACACTTCTGTGTGTCAGTGTTTGTCAGTGAGGTGTCAGCCTCTCCTCTATTCAGCACTCACAGATGTTTCTACTCAGAAGGAAAGATAAATAGATACTTTATTCATTCCAATTTGGGGAATGATTTTGTCTCAGCAGCAGGGTTATCAGTATTACACAAGTTAAAACTATTCATAAGAAGTAAGATACACATATATTAATAAAAACAGCTATACAAATATATACAATAGAAAAGACTGGATCACCAGAGTATCTACATCAGGGATATCCAAACTACGGCCTGGGGGCCAACTGCAGCCCGTTGTCCATTTTGAATTGGCCCTCAGCCTATTCCAAAAGTCTTATGAACATGGCCCACACATGAATCTCCTGCTTTTCTTATATTGTACTTCTTAAATATACATGTAACTATATATTACACTGCAGGATTCATGTCTTCAAATAAACTGAAGCCTAATAAATTCAGTCAATTAAAGTTGAAAACATTTTTTAACTAATCTATTTGCATAACCAGCTTGAAATATACCCTTCCTGTTTCCCCTTATTATAAGCGATCTGAGGCTTCTTTTTTAATAAATCTGATCTAAATAATACACAGTATAAAGAAAATACTGAATTTGAAAAATATAATATACAATTGGAAAGTGTTGCTGAGGGAAGATCCGACAAAGCACCCCTCACTCACTATCATCTCATCTCCATGTCACAGAATGAGGGTGTCTCCTCAGCATCTGCTGCCAGGAAACAGGAAGTCCCCAGCAGCGAGTTGGCGTGCAGTGTGCTGCCGCTGCGGCTGCTGGAATGCAGGGCTGGGACGGCCGTGTTTGTACTTGTCACTCAATGCTCTACCGTTGGTGGGGAGAGCTGCAGAAGCACTTAGTTCCCTGTGTCATACAGGCATTGGATTTTTGAGGCCTCATTTGCCGCCTTGTTGCTTCTGTAAACATTTCCGGGTGCCAAACACAGTGGGACACACTGGTAAACACCCCATCGGCAGCGGGAAAAGAAACATAGAAAATGAACAGTGTTGTGCTTGAGTTAAAGGGCAAGTCCACTTTATTTAAACAGGGCTTTTATTTTCCAAGTTTCTAATTTACCAAAGTATTTTCCTAGCTTGGGGATCATGGCAACAGAAAATTCTCAAAGGAGAAGAAACGCTATCAGTCAGACGACCAGACAGCTGGTAAACAGCTGACGGGTACATTAGCACGAGTTCTGACACTGGCTATGTTAAACAGATTAGGTATCCGTCACAATTAACACTTTGCGGGTCTTTGCTTTCAGTTTGATGCCATGAGATGTATATAATGCTAAAATGTACTGCTGATACCATGGCACAGTGATTCAACTAATTGCATTTTTATATGATGGTATGCCTTTGTGGTTAAACTCTGGAAAAAGACGTCCTACATTACTAGCTTGGAATTGAATGTGGAAAAAAACTTCCCTGAGTGTGATTTTGTACACAGTCCCTGACAAGTACATGTAAATCCACATGATTAAATATTTCCAAAGATTTAATGCATGAAGTATATTTTATATCTGCAGACTTTCCCAGCAAATAGTTTTAAAACATTGAGTAGAAACAATAGTTGTTTTAAATGTCCAACAAAACTGAATAAAAACAGGGGGGAACAAAGATCTGTACACTAAAAAACTGAAACGTTGACTTTAATTCAATGTATTCTATCAGCAAACTGCACATCACTGTATTAGGTTAGTTGAAAGCAATAATATTAAATTGAACCTAATATTTCTTATTTGAACTTATTGAAATTTTTGTTTTTGAAATAATCTAATGTTACGTGCAATTTGTTGACATAATACATTTATTAAAGTCAAGGTTTTCAGTTGTGTATGTTGTCTTGGAGTTTAAAAATGATGTAGCCTTCCTTAGTGATTTGAATGCTGTTTAGCAGGTGATGAATGATATTTATTTGCACGGTATCGGCCGGTACCCTGAGTTTGGATACAGCATAAGAGATAAGTGGTAATATATTTGAGTTATTTGGCGAAGTTGAGTCTACTCTCAAACCCTCCCCTTCCCCGCCTGGTGCTCATCTTAATCTGGGCTGTGGATGCTCTTGTATGCTGGAGAGGGGGTCTCAATGGGAGACAGCGGCGGTCCCAGCCGGGTGCTCCGCCTCCGCACGCCGGCCACCCAGCAGATGAGCTCTCAGAAAAACCCAAAGACAAACAGACACGTTGGCTTATCAGAATGTTTAAACAGCCCAGCAGAGTGGAAGAAAGTATGCTCTTAAATGGGATCCAGCCACTCTCTAACCTGCTGCAGAAAGCCCTTCATTATCAACATAGAGGGTGTTTACCCTCCACCTACATGTTTTCTTTTGCTATTTATACAATGCTATCACTCATCCGCAGTGAACACGCAGTAAAAAGCAGCTCGATATGATGAGCATGCACTGTGGACTGTGTTTACGCCTTCTGCCCGGTCAGCATTCAAGACCCACCGCGCTCAATCTCCTCGTGGCTCTGTTTTCAATTACCGGCTCTGAAAGGTAAAGAGAGATTAGAGATACAATCATGTCTTTTTTTTTCTCTTGGAAAAAAAAAAGTTCTTGTTTCACGAGGCTGTGGCAGAGCGATAAATGGAGAGTGACAGGGCTTTCATGTCGCTGAAATAGGGATACCCCAAGCCCCGGCCTCTTCATTTGTGCCGCTGTGGAAGTGGTAAAACAAGAAAACTCAGATTCCTCCATCCTTCTCATTCCGGACCTGTCACAGGAGGTGGTGGCCAAATGTATTTTCCCCTGGAAAGAGAACTAAAGAAATCGCAGAACCAAGATCTGTTTTGGGGGGAGAGTCAGTATGACAATCATTGCTCTTTTCCTCCTGTGGCATGAAAAATGCATTTCTTTGTATAATTTGATAGCTTGTATGCGAAGCTATTCACAGAAGTATAGAATTCTCACAGATTAGTTAAAGAATCATGTGGCCTGGATTTGCAGCTTTACCAGGCTGAGCTCTGTTCTGCACACAGCCCGTCACATAGGTCCACCTCAATGAAGAAACTGAAACGCTGACTTTAAGTAAATGTATTATGTCAACAGATTTCACATTACTGTATTAGGTTGGATGAAAGCAGTAATAATACGTTTTACCCTGATGTTGTGTTCAGGTATCCCGTGACCCGTTTCAAGTTAAAATGATATAATAAATACCCTTTTATCGGAACAAGGCTTCATGATATCCTCCACAACAGCTATATAAACACTCCATTTAATGGTGACAATTTTAGTCAAGTCTGAGGGTCTCCCAAAAAGAAAGTGTATAATTTGATTTTCGGGTCTGCATGGGGTGACTCTGGGTCAAATTTGGCCCAATTAAGATTTTTCTTTGACTTTAGACACTTATAGACAATTGCATTCTAATATTACTCTATTATAGTCCAATAATAAAATGATCCACTGTCTTCACTTTAGGGAATTGAATGAATGAATTTAAACACATTTCTTACTTAGAAATGTGGTGTGATGTGTTTTCGGGCCATACAATATTGGATTGTACGGTTATGAATGCATAACAAGTTATTTATGATGTAGTAAAAACAACATATTTTTTAGTGTTGTCGACTTGGTTTTTTAATTCATGGGTCAAAATTCACCTGCGAACACCATGAATGGAAACAGCTTTTGAACACAACACAAGGGTTAAATAGGTTCAACTTCATATTGCTTTCAACTAACCTAATGTGAAATCTGTTGACATAGTACATTTAATTAAAGTCAATGTTTCAGTTTTTTAGTGCTCCAAGCCAAAATACCCAGAAGCAGGTTCAGACATTATATTTTTTACTGGAATTCAAGCATTAAAACAACAAACACTTATCATTCACACTGAGGGTTGTATGAATCAGTATTTTACTGCATTTACGTTCTGTGTTTGTCATTACTTGCTGTCAGGGGAGTTGTTACTCATCGTCAGGTGGGTAAATAATTTGGGTGTAATCGTTAAATGGCGATTTCTCCTGAGAAGTGATGAGTCAGTCCGTCTCTGACGTTTGTTTATCGTCTTGGTCAAAGTTAGAATGTTGAAGTGATCCATGAGCTGGGCTGGATATTAACTCTTATCTATGCTGAAGAATGCTTCCTCTCACACATAGCACTCGTTGTAAACGAGGGACCCCTATTCTGTCCCCCCTAGGGATTCATCAGAATAAAAATAAACTTGTTTTTTTACATCTTGAAGTAGTTGTAATTTATCCCAGGCGAATGTCTCATCCTGAGATTTGTGACGCTTTTTCATGGCTCTTCTGCTTGCCGAAGGGGGGGCAGGTTCAGAGGAATACCTGCTGATTCATGTGAACGCAGTCATTTGTTCTGTCATGCCCTCCTCCTGATGGGAACTAAGGGTCGAACTGACAGTGTTTGCAGATGATTAATATCACCTGGAGACATTCAAGGATTTGTAATGAATTTGATTTGTGTGAACTGAAAATAAAAGCATCTGTGGAGTTTCTTTTTGAATTGATTTCTTATACTGATTATTTTATAGTTATCAAAATGATTTGTTAACTTCCTGTAAGACATCCTCATCAAAAATGTAGGAATATTGGTATTAGTAGTTTATTTTGAAATTATTCAGATATTTCAACAAAAAAATATATGTTTTGTTTTAATTGCGGTTAATATTTTTTTATAGGATCAAGTCTTTGAGATTGCAAGATGAATAAGGGTACAGGAGTATTTTAGAGAAGAAAAACAAGTTCAGTTACGAATATAAGTTTTTTACTTAGATTTTCTGATGAAAAGTTGTATGATTTTACCTTTTACACTTATTCAAAAATAAATAACTATTCGCATTTAAAAAGGATTAAAAAATATACGGTACAGTAATACTGTCCATGTAGAAAGTGCTTGTATTTATTTGTCCTGTCTTGCCCTCATCCTATTTTCTGTCCCTCTCCAGCGTGCGGCCGTGGTTTCTACAAGTCTTCCTCCCAGGACCTGCAGTGCTCTCGCTGTCCGGCGCACAGCTTCAACGACCGCGAGGGCTCCTGGCGCTGCGACTGTGAGGACGGTTACTACCGGGCCCTCTCCGACCCCCCGTCTGTGGCCTGCACAAGTAAGTCAGCCTCAGCCGTTGCTAGGGAAACACAGCGCAGATCCCTGGATAGGATGTGAATTTAAAAAGCCACACATGCAAAAGGAAAATCAGTCCAGAGCCCAGACCTGCTCAGTCGGTCTGCAGAGGTCTCAAGGCAGTCCCAGTGTGTCATTATAATTATGTTTGCAGGCTTGCATGTCTGTTTTCTGTCTTAGCTGGTTGCTAATGATGAGAGGAGCAATTTGCCATTTCCCGTCTGAAAGATTGCAATTACAGTCAGCGGCGGCAGCAGCAGCCTGCGTCTTCATCCGTCCTGGCCAGTGTAACAGCTCTGTGACAGCCATTGATGGCTTATTTACACAGGCCGGGGAACTCTGCAGGGTGGGGCTGATTTGCTCCAAATCCCTTCTGAAACAAGTTTATTTCAAGGTGCTCCCTGCATGCTTTGTTTTTGTTCCTGCTTCCTCCTGCTACTGTGCAGCAGGAGCCCAGCAGGGAAATGTTAGCACTGTGCTTTATCTGTGGAGGTAAACAGCACCCTAAACATAATCTGTGCACCTTATCTGTGTGCTTTCGTTCTGCTGATAATGTATCACAGGACTGATGATAGGCCCACAGGCTCCGGGCTGCTCAATGCGCACCCTCGACCTTGCTTTTTTTAACATATCTATTAAGATAAATAACATTTAAGATTGTGCTCATTTATTTTGTACCATTTTCTGCTGATTAAAAACAACAAAAAGAGATATGCATATTTGAGTATGCCTGATATACATCCTGAGCAGTGGCACTTTTTCCCTGAACACTCAAAGTAGGCCAAGCTAGAATCATGTGTGTGTGTGTGTGTGTGTGTGTGTGTGTGTGTGTGTGTGTGTGTGTGTGTGTGTGTGTGTGTGTGTGTGTGTGTGTGTGTGTGTGTGTGTTTGTGCTGCTTATATATTGTGCAAAAAGTAGAATGTTATTAGCGCTGCTTTGCCTTAAATCAGAGATTCAAAGAGATGATGTTATGGATTGAAGTATGGATTTAATGTTTTAAATAATATATATATATATATATATTTATATATATTCTACGTCATTTAGTTGTGTCTTTAAAGCTTTTTGAGTAGTATCTCTGTCTCTGCCTGGGAAATATGTATCCTCATTTATCAAAATTCTTTAATTGCACTTGAAAATAATCGTTATGATGGGCGGATGGAAATTAAATAAATGAGCATATAAAGCCACTAACAACATATTTTAATTAAAACATTTGGTTAGTTAGAGCATAACAAAAAAAATGATAAAAACATTAAAAGTTTTACACTCATAACGAGCTTTGATTTCACAAAAAATGATCCATCATTCAAATATCAAACTTCTATTTTGTATTTTGCCTTATTCTTCTTTCTTCAGCTACAGCATTTAAATATGAAACACTATAAAAACGCTTCTTAATATGGATAATGACAAATCATAATGATCAGCTCAAACATTGTATGAAGTGGAAGGTGCAGTTCTCTTCTTCTCTTTAGCCCGTAGGAAAGGGCGTTGTCTCACTCTGATTGGTTGGAGTGGAAACACATTAAACTGCTCTCAGCTCCAACAGGTGATCTGAATTACCTTTAGTACCTTTACTCTGGCAGCTAAAATTTGTTAGAGAACCAAAGAATAGGGACTGCTTCAGACAGATTCTGTGCTGACACTTTATATCAATAGAGGTAAACTTTGTGCTCCTCAGCAGGAGAACATGTCTGATGGATGCTTGTAGTGAGATTCCTCTTGCTCTGAGTCTGTAATGATGGTGTGTTTAAAGGAAATGTAGTGTCATTATCAAAGGACTCTCACTAGTGGCTGCAGCCGCTGCTGAGGAGAATGAGTTATAGAGTCTTGCTTCACATAAAGAGGTTATGCAGCTATTTTAAAGTCTAATTGTTCAGGTAAAAATGATCTGATCTGCAGGAATTTAAAATGTCCCAGTGAGCCCATTTCAAACATGTTGAAGTTCTTTAAAGAGCTTTGGATTTGTCTGCTGAACTGTTTCCCATCAGCGTTTGACACAAACAAGGACATAACTCAGGCTAAGCTAATTTGAAGCTGGCCAACAACCACAAACCGCCGAGTCTCTGTGTAGAGGAGAGGCAACCACACAGATCAGCTCTGAGAGACAGGTCCATTACTCACTGCTCCAACCACCCTCATCGGATGTTAACGCTTCACTCCAACATCTCCTGATTATCAAGGGCAGGACTCGCGTGCACCGCTAAGAAGAACAGGAGAAAGTGTCCACTTGTTCGCCGTGTCCTCTGGCTGTTCCCCTCTGGGTAATCACCTTGGCCAAGTAGCGTAGTAATTACTGAAGTTGCCTAATGCACACTTTCCATTATTCATTTTCATTAACTTCGGGTCTACACTTGATGACCCCATACCATTATATGTAAATATGTATTTTTAACTTCTTGTATGAATAACTTCGCCCTCCTCCTCATCCACCCGGCGCAATTTTTGCACGGCTTTCCGTACGTGCATTTCCTCATTCATCGGCGGATTAAGTCGGTGTGACCAATAGACACTGTGATTTCCTTTTTCAAGCCTTATCCAGACCAGGAGTGAATAGTAATTGAAAATGAATTTGCACTGCCTGAACAAATACCTTGATTGACAGATTTTTTAAAATAGGTTTCTAAAGCTACCATATCGGTGGCCTTAGCAAAACAGAGAGCTGGATCTCTGGCACATAGCGATTAAGAATGTGTCTATGAGGATTTGAGAGAAAATGAGAAGAAGATATGATGTAAGGACACGGAAGTCTAAATCCACGCTGAATAAAGATGAGGAGAGAAGTTCCCAAAAACATGCAAATATATAATGTAGTTTAAAGTAGGCTATGTGTTGGGGAAGGAGGAAGAAGTGCTGTTGTGTTTCAAACGTTTGTTCATGCCATTCATATGCAAAGTTGAGAAAATGAGACATATGGGTGCAGCCATGGGGAGGCATTTTCTGGAGGCATACACAGACAGGAGTGTTTGACAGGTTTGGGGGGGGGGGGGGACATAAATCATGCAACAGCTGTGAGCAGTGCTGGGCAGAGCTGGGGGCTGAAAAGGGTAGTTATGAGAAGACCCCTCCCGTGCCCCTTAAAAATATGCCTGCTCAACAAGTTGATGTCCGTCAGAGGGTCCCCCCTTGCCTGGAGTTGCTGGTGGGGAGGGGGAGCTACCAGATATCAGAACCACTCTTCAACAACTGAAACGTTAACTGAATTAGTAGAAAGCAATAATATTACGTTTAAATAGGTTCCACTTAATATTATTGCTTTCTACTAACCTGATACAGTTAAATGAAATGTGTTGATATAATACATTTAATTAAAGTCAACGTTTCAGATTTTTCAGGCCAGTCCTAAACTCCCAGATTCACCTCAACTGGAATAAAAGTTCAATCCACAATGTCTTCATTCCAAAATTCCACTGGAAATTCTTTTTGGAGCAATAATAGTGGAAAAAATAATGTCTTACAACACTTATTGAAAAGCTTGGCCAAGGAAAACAGTAAATGTCATTACAAAACAGAACACAGAGAAGTGTTCGGGCTGTAGGCCACAGTCAGTCTGCCAAACCCTCCTCCGGTCTTCATATCTAACCGATTCTGAGTCCGAGCATGGAACTGCTTGCCTATCTAGACTCTGAAAAACAAAAAGAAAGCCGCAAACAAACCATTAGGATGGACGTCTCTGTGTAAGCCCACCTAAATGATTACTCACATAAAAAAATACATTCAGACATCAAATGATGTATAGAGTTTGAATATGTATTATATGTACTAATAGATAGGAAACAGCTTTATAGATGGCTTAGCAGATAGCTGTGCATTTTCTAAATTGGATTAACACTGCTATTACTGCACAGTAGATTTATCTGACCTGATTATTCCATCCATTCATTATCTATATGCAAGTTTCTTAAGGGGGGAGGGGGTATGTATTCAAATTCAATATAAATGATAACTAGAACTACAGAAACAAAGAACCAGATTGAAACAAACCATATTTTAAAGATATGTGCTTGGAAAGAACTCAACATATCTGGAATGCCAGACTAGTTTACTTGGATGTTATAATTGGAAATGATAAAATGTCAGAGCACTTATCAATGCAGTTGAGGTACACACATTTTAAAACATTTGACACAGTCTAAGGAATGTTTTTCCTGTAATTCTAATTTATGTCCACATGCCATTGTGCTCTCCAGAGGCTAACATGGGATTTTAGCTTGCAGAACACAATTTTTGCTAGCAGCAAATCCATTATTGAATTCCGTGGGGTGCTGAATGAAGTAGTATTGAAATTGTGTTTATTACAACAGCAGCCAGGGGCCCTTCAGATAGAGAACAAAAAAATATTCTTCCACCTCTTCTTCCCTTCTGCATTGGCTTCCCCTTATACTGCAGCCACATCATTAGAGGCTGGGTCACGGGGTCATAACACACATTTGTAGAGTGAGGATTACCTCATGGGCGATTTGAATACCACTCACCCCTGCTGCCCCTCTCCCAACAGCTCCCCAATTAGACCCACAGCCAGCTAATAGGCTGCGGAGGGTTAAGGCGGCCCGGAGCACCTCTGAAGGCCGATAAGCGCCGGATTCTTCTCTCCTAAGCTCGGATTTACTCAGGTCTCACAACTCCACATATAGTGGAGATGGGCTTTGAAGCATGACCTAAAAAATGATCCGCTAATAAACTATGTTTCTTTAAAATGCTAGTTTACAGTTTATTGTATTGTACATTGGTGTTTTTTGCACTGAAATGTAGACTTTAATTAAATGTCATACTTCAACAAATTTCACTTAACTGTATTAAGTCAGCTGAAAGCAATAATATTAAGTTGAACCTATCTAAACTTGATATTATTGCTTTCGACTAACTTAAAACAGTTATTTTAAATCTGTTGACATAATGCATTTCCTTAAAGTCAACATTTCGGTTTCAGTGTACACACATTTGAATTAGCTGAAAATCTAAACTGTGCATACCTATAGCACAAACACCCGCTCAGCTGTGCTCGTTCACAATAGCATCGGAGGGAAGCTAGCAAGTGATTGAGACATTTCAGACTGTGGGGGCTCTGGCAGGCTAATCCGTGAAATGAAACTTGACTTGGAGGAAGGGTGAGGGGGAGAGAACACGACAAGATAAGATAGAGGGGGGCAGTGAGAGACAGAAAAAAAAAAGAGTAAAAAGAAGAAGGAGAGCGACGAGCCCCTGAGTATAGGGATGAGCAGACAGACAGTCAGCGCAGGGCTTAGGCTGCGTTGCAAAGCTGTGCTGTAGGTGAAGTGGGGGCAGAGCTTCATGTTCCTGAGTCCAAAACGAACATATATGGAGAAACAGAGTGGCGCCAAAGGACAAATAAGAAGATTCAAAAGAACTGCGAAGAATAGTCTTTGGAAAGTAGTGAAGATCCCTGTTAGAAGTGGAACAGGCAGAAGGAATATGTCCGTAGACGCCTCCCTCTGCCTTTTCCTCTCTCTAACAACTCTGGTTTTGTTTCATCCACGTGCGATCATACAGACTTTTAAAGGCTCTCTCTGGCTGTTTGTTTCAGCTGTCTTTTTCACTGGGATCCTGGGCTGGCATCCTGGGCTTAGCACCGCCCAACAAGATTCTGATTGGTTGTCATCCAATCAAAAGGGTTTTATCGGAGATACAGGGTCCCACGATTGAATCTTCAAATTAAACACCAGTTTAATGCCAGATCAGACTTACGTTAGAGGGTCTTTGATGTTTCTCTTCAGTGGTCGTGATGTTTTGACAAACGTTTCCTTGTGTCTTAGTAGTTGTCCCTGGTGATGATGCTAGTAGAGCTGCTGTGATGCAAGAAAAATTTCAGACTTGAGCTGACAATGAAGTATGATTGTACCTTTATTGTAATTTCCCCCTATACCAGAAATGATTAGCCAGCGATGAAGAGGTAGTTCTTGCTATGCGAAAACACACAACTGTGGAAAGCAGCCACTTGAAAGAGAGCTACAGTTCTTAGCTGATCTGACAAGCTTTCAGTTTGAAGTTCTCCTTTAGTGTAAGAATAGAAAAGCTTCCAGTGTATCAGATAAACAACAACAACTGAAGTCACACAGATCCAGGGTCAGTATAATCTCATTTCCTTTCACCTCTTGTTGCTGAAGTATCACCACTTTGATCTGTTGCACCTGCGACCCACAGGAGAGTGGCACGAGCAAAGTGAGATGTTATCATGCCGTGGAAATGCTATACTAAAAGCCCCCTCAGAATCAGACCAGGAACTGTGTGTGTGTTTGTGCGTGGGTGTCCAAGTGTGTATCTGTTGAGGGGAGGGGGCACACCTTTGCCTTTGTCTGTGAGGAAGATTGAGAGTCGGGGTGGAGACTCAGTGCCAGGCTGAAGTGGAGTGTTGCTATCAGCAGTCACTCCTCTCCACTTCACCTGCCACAGGTGGCTCTTTCATCTCCCCATCCACAGCCTGTCTCTTATCTGCCCCGATAATCATGAATATGGATGTTTCTGTTGAGCCCTCGGTTCTAATGGGTGGAACAGGGAAAAACAAGTGCTGTATTAATGAGCGCAAATACTGTGGTAGCAGTTTTGGCTCTATGCATATGCATGACCTATTTTGTGAGTTAATGTGACAAATTTAATGAGTTGAGGGGCCCTCCCCAAGATTCACTCAAAGAATATATCCTTAACTGCTCGCAAAACTGACTTTAATTAAATTTATTATGTCAACAGATTGCACATCACTGTACTAGGTTTGTTGAAAGCAACAATATTAAGTTTGAATAGGTTCAACTTAATATTATTGCTTTCAACTAACATACAGTAATAGAGTAATTAAAGTCAGCGTTTCTGCCTGTGAACAAAATGAAGATGTTCTCAAAACATTCATAAACAAAGAATACAAGTCATATAATCTTTACTGCATGAGGGGGAGTTTATTTATATCAACATCTGGGCCATAAAAGGCAACCGCCTGGAATTTGAAAGATGAAAGCAGCAATTAGTAATTCATTGTTTTACGAGATGAGCTCATCACTGTGCCGCTGCGTAGACATTCACAGGCTCTGTGGTCCTGATGCCACGGAGCTGCTGGTTATTGTATGCCAAGTAAAGCTGAATATGGCAGTTACAGCGAGGCGATAATCCAGGTTTAAATCTCCTTCATAAATTCTGTGGGCGAGTCAGGCTTTGAGTCTTTTTTTTTGGAGGACATTAACTTTAAGTGTCCTGCTGTCTGGATGATATACCTCTCACAGGCAACCCCTGGTTAAGCCACCATTTCCAGCAGGGATTGTTGAATGTTTTTTAGGAACAGGAAGACTTAGAAAGGGCCTCTGTTTTCCCCTGTAACCTTGTCTCGAGCATTTTCATAGCAGCTGCAGATTTGAGGCTGTTAACAATTGTTACGTAAACACAGCCTTTAGTCCATCTGGATGAATCAGCAGCTATATCTGCATGCATGAGTACACTGTAAAAGAAGGGCTGGTCATTCCCCTCAGCTCTGTGGGTCAGTTTAATTGTTTTGGGTTTACGATCGGCAACTTTCACTGCTCCCACCGTCCTCATACCCAGCAGCACCCCCTGCCCGGCACCAAACAGCAGACAGACACTGTTAGAAATAGCTGGCTAACATACAGTTAGCAGCTTAAGTTACTTTTTGAGAAGAGCCAAAACAGACCATGCAGCAGAGTGAATATACGTATATTTATTAGGTGGGACATCCCTACAAGTTTAATTTGTATTTATTTATTGCCATATGTGTTCCGTGTGTACTGAATGTGTGTAAATGGGGAATAGCTTTGCCTTCAATTGATACAGGAACAGAAGATTGGGTGTTTTAAGTTCATTGGACCAGACTAATTTCTTTAATTTGATTGATCTTTACGTGGAAGAATTTGAACTTTAAGATCAGTTAATAACTGTTAAATAAGCGGGACTCGCAAGTAAATTGTTATTTCTAAGTTAAGAAGCTTCAAGTATGACTACCGATGTGTCACACTGCCTGTTATAACATGTTGTGTCAGTGCCATGCATAATTAAAATCCATGATTAAAGTGTTTTAAAACAGGAAATTCAATGAGAGATAACAATAAGCTAACCAAGTTTAGTAGTTAAGCAAACAATCAGTTGGACATGAAGTCTTTTTTCACAACAAAAGAAAGTAAATGTTTGTGTCTGTGACAACAAGACAATTATTTGGGCCTTACTTGAAGCTGGAAAAGTCCTTACTCTGTAAAATCTCATAATCAATGTAATTAAAACTCTGGGCTCCACTCCCTGATTCCACAGCCTTCTCACGCTGACCTTGCTGCCTGCCAGAGCTGACTTTGTCATTGCACCTGTACTTTTTTTGCTTTTCTGGATCTGAGTCTTATTATAATTGAGTGTCAGTGTTTGGCTGCGGGGCGGGAATTGGCATTGTGTTGCTCTCTCTCAGTGAACAGTGAAAGCAGCGATTCGGTCAATGCACACTCTTGGCTGTCACTTTTCCTGGCACTCAGTTATATAATTCTGGCTTCCTCTGTGTCCACCTCTGACAGGACCTCCCTCGGCGCCACAGAACCTGGTCTACAACATCAACCAGACCTCCGTCAGCCTGGAGTGGAGCCCGCCGGCCGACACAGGCGGCCGCATAGATGTCACCTACCGGGTCATATGCCGGCGCTGCAGCTGGGAACCTGAGGAGTGTGTTGCGTGCGGGCCCAATGTGGGATACTCTCCTGCGCAGGCCGGATTAGTCGAATCTTATGTTAGCATCATGGACCTTCTCGCCCACGCCAACTACACCTTTGAGGTGGAGGCTGTCAACGGGGTGTCAGAGCTGAGCCGCACACAGAGGCTGTTCGCCGCCGTTAGCATCGCTACCGGTCAAGCAGGTAAGAACTCTTCCATCCTTCTTATTAGCACAGGGGATCTTGTTTGTTTGCTAAGTACACACAGGAAAGTAAAAACTGACAGAGGTGGGAAATTCATTGACTCAAGTACTGCACTTGATGTTGAGGTACGTTAGTACGGTACTTCTATTTTATGCTACTAGTATACTTCTACTCCACTACATTTAACAGAGAAAAATAATGTAATTTTACTCCAATACATTTATTTAACAGCTTTAGCTACTGTAAACAAAATGTATCTCTAAAGAGTAAACTAGTGGACAAACAATTTAAGTCTCAATCAGTCAAATGTGTTAAATATTCTACAAAAAGTCAATCAGAACTTTGTTTGTCTACAACAGGAAAAATGCTACTTGATGCAACAATATTATCTAGATCAGTGAAGCTGACCCATACTGGGAATAAATGCTAAAGCCAAAGATGCTAAACTGGTGCCCGTCAAGAGCACATAACCCCCCCTTACGCACACTATCCTCCTCCAACTGAGAGAGAGCATGAGGCGATTGACTGTTTAATTTTGAAAACCTCTCATATGCAAACTACGCTAATGATTCCCCATTAGCTGTGATGACCATAGTCTGATAAAATCCATAATAAGTTTATCCAGTATGCATTACCCGGATTAATTTAATGTGTGTATCAGCACTAGAGTGGCCAACATTATTAGCGTAGCAATGAAGTGAACCCCCAGTGGTACGTAAAGAGCTGCTGCTGTATTTGCAAGCAAGGTCTCTGGGGAATGTACGGTAATTAAAATGCTGTATTTTCCAGTGACAAAGTCTAAAGCCATTTTTTATTCATTATTTCTATGGATCCACCAAACAAGATTCCTCTTTCATGCTTGAGCATCCATGAAACACAGTTGGCCCAAAAGAGTGTTCTGACTGTGGTGATTAAAAAAAGGGCTGCATAGAGAGCAGGGGAGCTCCAGCTGGATATATAACCTGCCATATGACGGCCAATCATGGCCTGCCACATCATCAGTTTAGTTCTTTACACATAGGTCACCATCCTAATGTCATTTAAAGCCAGAGGTGGGTGAAGTACTTAAAACTTGTACTTAAAAAGTAAGTAAAAGTAGAAAGTACTCTCATCTAAATGTACTTAAAGTAGCGACAGTAAAAGTAGTCATTGTTTGATTGGTCCATTTCAGAATAATATCTCTGATATGTTTTATAATGATTGATCATTAAAGTGTTCTCAGAGCTGGTAAAGGTGCAGCTAGTTTGAATGGCTTTGTATACTGCAGGGTAGCTGCTGAATTTACTGCAGGTGAACTAAAGTCTGATTTAAGGGCTGATGATATTTACCATCATTAATCCAGATCTGTAAAGTCACTAAAGGTATTAAATACATGCAGTGGAGTAAAAGTACACCATTTACCTCTGAAATGTAGTGGAGTAGAAGTAGCTTACAATTTAACAACTTAAGTGCAAGTCTTTCAAAATGTTACTTAAGTACAGTACTTGAGTAAATGTACTTAGTTACTTCCCTGCTCTGTGTAAAGCTGCTCATCTTCCACTTATTGCTAAAGCGCAGTAAATATCTGTGTTGACTGGATTTTGGTGGGTGTGTGTGGGACGTAGCGTTGGGGATGATGTATTTCTCCACGCTCGACCCGTGACAGAGAAATGTGCTGGAATGTGCCAGAGGGTCGTCTGGCCAAGGACACTCGGATGGCAGGAAGTGGATAACCTGCAGGAAAAAAGCCAGAAGAAAAAAAACAAACAATTAAATCCTGCTCTTGAAGAGTCACTCCTAATTACACGTGGCATGTTGACAACAGACAATTACTCAGTTAACCCGGCGGAATATTATCCATTAGACACTTTGAAAGAGAGCTGAGCTTGGCCAAGATGGTGTCATGTTTATTATTTTGAGACAGTGCCACCATTGTGAGTGCTATTACACTCTCATCAGTGGGATTGGTCAGCACGGGTCAGGTTGCAGGTTATTTTGTTGATCGATTTAGGTTTTCAAATCTTATATTTTTATAGTCAATCGACATCTAGATTCTCACTATTTAGACCGCGATGCAAAACGAATTACTACTTAAAAACCAGACTAATTATATTCCTTCTGGATTAACAGCTCTTTTAAGCAAGGAGGCCCAGTCCATCTGTTCAGTGGTAGGAGAGCTCAGGGAAAGATTATTACCTTCACATGAAGGCTGGAAATACAGAACAAAGACACAATCTAAAGAGAATATCAATCAATCAAAGTGTATTCATATAGCCCAATATCACAACTTTTACATTTGTCTCACTGGTCTTTACATTTTCTACATAATATGAATACGGCCCCCTCTGTCCTTTGACCCTCATATCGGACAAAGTTAATGCGGGGAAATTAAAGAGCCGGGCAACAGAGGAGGGGTCCCTTTCCAGGATGGACAGACATGCAATAAATGTCGTGCGTGAATCAGAAAGATAAATTCTTTATTTAAATCATTTTCTCTAATGCTGGTGTGCAGGTCAATAACCAGCATCGCTATTGATGGTCATGTGATGGCTTCCTCTTGATTCCTTTATTGGATTTTAGCTACCCTCGCTGAATCGAGGGCTTGAGCCCTATGTAATTGGAAAGTAAGAGCTTCCTAAAAAACAATCGGTCCTCCCTGAATGAGCATGCAGGACCACTCATTAGAGAATGGCTGCATTATTAAAGCTTGTATGGCATATTGTTCAGAATTGATTAACCTTTGGATGGCGAGGAGCTGGATCCCTATAGCACCAAGAGAACCTTAAAAAGAGAAGCCCCCTTTCCTCTTTCCCTCCTTACCTCCTCTTCACGCATGATAATCAGCATGAAGCTCGGGACTGGGGCCGGGGGAGTGAACATGTAGCGTGTGAATGCACATGGTGATCCATCTGACGAGGAATTCACACCTCTCCTAATTACAACAAAGGAATGGTCTGGAGCTGCACGAGGTGCTGAGTGCTTATTGTTCCCAGAAACCTAATTACCTCTCAGCTCCGTCTTAAATGAGTTTAAGTAGAGGCTGCGAGTTCATAAGCCTGGTTTCTACAGCTCAGTCCTTGCAGTGCTTGAATAGAAATACATCTAGTTGAGATTTTTTGCCGTTTTTCGCCATCCATGTATGCTGGAAGTTAAGAGTCTGTTTCAATCAGCACTCCATTGTGAGTCGACAGCGCTACAGAGCCGCCCTCAGACGCCCTCCATGCCTTAGCGCTCCTCAAGCACACTTGTAAACAAGGCCTTTTGTTTTTCCTGCACATTTGTGAGTGGGCACTGCTCGTAGAATAACCATTAATATTTATTCAAGCGGATGTTCTCATCTCTGTGCCAGAAAAATCACTGTGGAGAAGGTGCAAAAATAGGATTTGAAATTGGTTATGGGAAAGGCGACAGGTCCTGTGTGTGTGTGTGTGTGTGTGTGTGTGTGTGTGTGTGTGTGTGTGTGTGTGTGTGTGTGTGTGTGTGTGTGTGTGTGTGTGTGTGTGTGTGTGTGTGTGTGTGTGTGTGTGTGTGTGTGTGTGCATACTGTGGGTACATGCTCAGCTCGGGACCAGTGAAATGGGGTTTAGGTGCGATCAGAAAGAGCTAAAAACAATACAATGAGAGAAAGGAAGAGCCAGTGCAGATTGATTTTAGTTTTGAATGCTTGCAACAGCCAGCAGCACCAAGCCTGCTACACTGCGATAGCAACTTTAACAATAGTTGTTCTGAACTCTGAAGCTAACACACGGGTGAGTTGGAGCAGAAAACAGTGGAAGTGGCTTAGCAATGCATTATTTAGACCATGGTGAGTCTAGAGGTTCCACAGAACGCTGTGGTTGTCCATCAAGACTCATTTCAAAATGTAGGCCTCTTATTAAGCCCCATCTGTCTTAAAACACTTACTGTAGCATTTCAAACTCCATCAGTGTGTTGCCTTTTTGTCGTTTAGATAAATGACTCCATTTGGTAGTTGAAAAGAGGGAGCCACAACACCTGCACAAGAAGGGTGTGTCATTTTCCATTGAAGCCTAAAAAGAGCAACTCTCCCCTTTTACACAAAATCATATTGTGACTTTTGTGTAAAGGTTACTGGGGCTAGGCCACTCACCTGTAATCTGATTGGGCCATGTAGAGTCTTAATGCGGCAGAAGAATAACCTACACATGATCAGGCAGAGCATTTTAAACTGGGCTCTCTGGACAGATTTGTTCACACTTTTTAAAAATAGCGTATTTTTTTGAACCAGCGAACAGTTTTCTGAGCGTTTTGTCTTTTTTTCTATTTTTAGCTACATTTGTTGTGCAACACCCGTGCGATTTAAGATGAGGTTGTAATCTCCCTCAAATTGCACATTCGAAGCACATTTTCCCTTCCAATCCCTCAATGCTAAGGGAAAAAAAAGAAGCATTGAGGCACACACGTAAGCTAAGCATTCGACTTTGATCTGAAAAGCCCCCTTGCCCTTGCGTTGCGTGAGAAGCAGATATTCCATTTTGTTTGGCTACGTCTGCCACTGTCCTACAGCAGATCTGGAATTCAGAGAAGGACATAGCAGATTTTCTTCCATGATTCGATAATTATTTACCTAGCGTGATGATCATTAAAATAATAAATGCTCATGGGGGCAAATTGATACCCCAGTTCCTCAGTGGTAATCTATACGACCACTTTATTGACACTTTATCATCACTAAATGGATATTGTTCAGTGCATTTGTGAAAGTAACACTTGGGGAACAATAGGGCCATTGATTGATCCCTCTTTGTGTTCTAATCTGCCATGGTGGCCTTAAGCAGAAGGATTGATTGATTCGGAGCAGTCCCCACTGACCACTGCCAGCCAGTGTAATTTTCGAGTTAAGCGGATCCTCCTTTGTAGCATTTGTCCCCGGTTTTACGTTACCTGGGAGCCCATTCTTTTCACTCCCCCACCCTCCACTGCTCCACATGCTCGCGGTAATTTGATGAGAGCTGGGCAAAGCAGTACGATTCAACAGCTGCAATAAAACGGTGGTGGTCTCAGAGCAGCAGCTCGGAGCACTTAACCTGTAGCTTTTCTGTAAATGCCTCCTGATTTGTCTGTCACCCAATCCGTCAGCAATGAATAATTTTCATGGAAGGTGCACTTTAATTACTTTCCCATTTAAATGGCATTATCGTGGCCTATCTAGGTAATTAATCTCACCAAGTATCCTGTTTCAGCCTTTTATTGCTGGCAGACGAGCTCCCTAAATCCCCCCCGAATCTGCTGTGCTTGAATGCCCCCCCCCCCCGTAGTAGAAGCTGGCGTTGCCTCTTTCCCCTTCACTTGGTCCCTATGGCAGCCATTGGACAGTCCTTTCTCTGTGTGCAGGCAGCCTGTCAGAGCAACGGGCTGTTTCTCGGCTTTGGAAAGGGACGCGGGCAGACACATCCGTGCAGGACCGGAGTCAGGAATAAGCTTCTCTACTAGAGCGGGTTTAGGGGGTTGATGGCTGCAGATAGTTGAGAGCTTGTGTTCAGATCAACCTCAGTGTTGTTCATGTCAATGAATTGTAGGAAAAGATTCAATCCAGAACAGTGTGTTCAGGAAAGCAGTTTTCTCAGTCTGGCTTATCTAGTTATTCTGTACCATTGTGGTCCAAAACATCATTTGCCCTGCCTGATTTCACTACCATGAACCCAGAAATTGTAGTTTATTTAAACTAACACCCGTATACATTATTCTGCTGCTGTTAAAGCAACATGTGTGAAACTGAAACAAATAAAAAGTGCTAAGAGTTAAGGAAATCAGAAAGTTAAGAAACGGATAATGGGAATTGTTGACATAAGAAAAAAGTGTAATGAAAAAGGAGTTCCCAGTGTAATGCTAATTATTGAGGAAAAGATTGATACACTTCATTATTTGGAACTCTTGTTGTAAGGTTGGTGTTTTGGCCATCCATTTTAAAAAAGGAATAAAAGCCAAGTTTTAAGTGTATGGTGAAACTCTTGCTGTGTACTAAGGCTCCGAGCCTCGATCAGGGTTAATTCTTTACGACAAGATGCGTCAAAACCCTCAAATTATACATTTGGTGTCCCATACGTTTCTAATGTAGTATAAATAGAACCACATTTACATCCGATGTCTTTGGATGTCTTTGCCAGAACAAACTCATTAAGTATAGCAGTGTCAAATTCAAATAAACAACCAGCCATATAAATCTCTTTTCACATATCAGCAATATAACTTATAAAACTCATAGAGGCTTCTTGGGGAATGTTCAGTAGAGATGTTGCTGTTTACAGCATGCAACTTTAAGGTTAAGAGGGGTCTTAAGATTCGAAATATACAACTAAAAACGTTTACAGTATGTAATTATTTTTTACTTTACAGTTGAAATGCAGGTTATTCCACTTAAAATATAATTTAATAGCAGAGATAATTAGATAAATCTATATGCCATTATGTTTAATATGTGCCTCGATGGATATACTTCTAATAGTAGTGTTTGTTTGTATAATATTGCAACTCACTGTCTCTTTATTTATCTGTTAAGGACAAGCCCTCCGTTCCAGTGTGTTAGTGTTTGAATGCTGGGTCTTTTATCTGGTACATTTGCAGAACACAGCATTATTTGATTGTGAAAGCTGTCGGAGAGTCGCAGCATGCTGATGTGTTGGCCTCAGTGGGAATATGGAACTCTAAAAGCAGCACTGATTCACATTCAGCTTCATCCTATAGGCAGTTTTCCCCAGAGCAGACACAGACACGGCTTTAATTATTCAGACCTCTGCGAGGCGGCAGGAAGAGATTGAGGCAATGTTTTTATTATTTTGTATTTGCAGTCAATCTGCTGTTTACCTGCCACAGAGCAACTCTCTCTGTCAGGCCCTCACCTTTCTGGAATCACTTATTTCTCTCTCTGACATCCGACACTCTCATTTATCAGCAGAGACATTTGACAAGTCATTTATTCGCAGAAGTTACCACTAAACAAGTTTTCCCATCCTTGTTGCACTTATCAAGGTTTTGGGAATAAATATGTGTGTGTGTGTGTGTGTGTTTTACGATGTCTTTTACCTTTCTGTAAACAAAAGGATTTCTCTGTAGGCACTGAAATGCTGAGCCAGTTTTCAAGGTTTACATCTATGGGTTTTCTGTATAACTGGTACATTTTCACATTGTTGGCTGCTGTCGAATTTTTAAGATGTTATTTTAAATAGTTGTAAGCAGCACAACCTACAGTGTATTCCATGACCCTGTAGAGTTTAGGTTGGATTTAAGATTTCTTCCAGTTCAATAAAAAAAAGGAGGTTAATTTAATTAAAAGATCCCTTTAATTTATTAACATAACCTTGCTTTGTAACTAAACATCAGCTAAAAGATAGAAAATCTAAGTCTGCACCCTAGATAATTCTCTCATTATCATATATTACCACCAAGTGATTTTTAACATCAAGCTTAATACATTTTTTGCCCTAAAAAAACTGAAACGTTGACTCTAATGAAATGTATCATGTGAACAGATTTCACATAACTGTATTAGGTTAGTTGAAAGCAATAATATTACATTTAAATAGGTTCATTATATTATTGCTTTCAACTGACTTCATTTGTTCACATAATACATTTAGACCAACACATTTCATTCCGTCCATCTCTTAGTTTTAATACACAAAGAAACGTTAGCTAACCATGATTCAGTACTGTGTGAATGAGGTTGTAATTCTGAGTGTATGGAGTACATGATTGGAAGGTGTGAGCGCCTGAGTCGTCTCCACCACGGGCTGACACATTTCTCAGTGAAATGAAAGACCTGAGGGGTAGTTGATGAGAAATGTCACTGTCGACAAAAATGGAACTCTAATATATTCCGTCTCAGGTTTGTTGGACACTTATTAATGTCTCTCGGTGAGTGCCACTAATTAAGGTAGTCAGTCTGGTGCGGCAGATAAAACGTGGGACAAATAAAAGTGTGACCTGACTTCTTAAGTTGAGCAAACAAAGTTCATGCTGTAGACAAACAATCGTCTTTCTTTTAATGTTTGATGATATAATGATTATAATGTATTTTCTAAACTGAATAATGGTAGATACATTACGCCATGTGATCAGAAAAAATGAAATGAAAAAACATTGGTTTTAAAATGAAATACACAACAATAAATGGTTTAAAATGATTGTTAATTAAGCAACTTAATTTCTCTTTTATAAAAAGTTCAGTATATAAGCAATATACGTCATGTGTTTAACTCAGTACACCTGTTGCTAGGCTTTTGAGTGGTACGACCTGTAGCTCATGTTGGCTAATGTTAGCATTGTAAGCTTGCTTTGTTACCAAACCCTCATATTTATAATAATAATAATAATAATAATAACAACAATAACAATAACAATAATAATAATCCATCCATCCATCCAGACAAGACACCAAAATAAGCAGTCAACATCTTGATTTTCCTCCCTGAAAAGTTCTCACTGAAAGTGAACTTCAGCGGCCCTGTGTGTGTTCGAGCATTCACCGGTCAGCGGAGGCAGCCGGCTTTGGCTCTGGAATGCAGCAGCTCTCGTTTACTGCCCACGGGTGACTGTAAGGCCCCAGTAAACACCAAAATACTTTATTTCCTTCCCTCTTTCATCTGCCCACTCCCTTGCACTCCTTCCAACTCTATGCATCCACTCAAACACAGTCACATATACACATGTGCACACACATACACACACACACACACACACACACACACACACACACACACACACACACACACACACACACACACACACACACACACACACACACACACACACACACACACACACACACACACACACTCTAGCATACCACACACACCCTGTCAGCATGCACCTGTGACTCCCAGAGACTCTCTTTATATGGAACACATGCTCAGGAATGTCACGGCCCTGGCTGCAAATGGCTCCGGCACTTTGCAATAGAGCCATTCGAGTGTTTCATTTCCTGCCGAAGGAGTTAAAAGGACTTCCAAAGGTAATAAAAGCAAAGCAGGGCTGCATGCCGTAGATGCCCAATTGAAGTGAAACCCCCCTACTGGAGAAAACACACACATAAACACACACACAAAAGCAATCCCCAGTCCATAGCTAAACTTTGATCGCTGTGTCCCGTAGGCAATGGTATTTTGTCGGCCGGGTCGGTGGGATTATTGTAGCCCAGAGAATGTTAGCATGTCAGTTTGAGAGAGCAGTTCATCAAAGCACACAGGGAAAGAGCAATAACTGCCCAAGAGTTCATCTATCAACAAAAATGTAGATTGAAAAAGATGTTGCTGTATGAACAACATATATAGTAACATTAAAGGCAGCAAGCAGCACTCAGACAAGATTAGCAGCTAGCTAGTGAAAAACAGTTTCTAAGGAGTTGGCGGACAACACAATAAAGCTAAAAATGACCTAAAATAAATATGTAAGATAGCCAGAAACGTAATAGCTGGAGACATATGCTGTTACATGTCCAACTAATCAGACTCAGAATCAGAATACCTTCGTTCGTCCCACAGAGGGGACATTTACATTTGCTACAGCAACAAGCCAAAGACAAAAAAAAACATTAAAGATAAAAAATGAAAAAAAAAAAGAATTCACAAAATACACAACCTGTAAGAGATATAGCAGCCAGGTATATATTGCACAATTATTAATGGCATCATGTCCAATGTGTTGGCTAACGTTTTAGCCATAACACCTCAAAAGGTGATACCATGTAATATTGTTCTTTTTATTTGGTTTATTTACATTTTTTCTGCTGCCTTTAATTGTGTAAACACAATGTGTACAGCTTTAAGGGCTAGATATGTCTTTACTTGATTTAGACTAGATGGCTTAGGTCATTGATAGCTGTGGGACAGAAACCAGTCATTTCCCACAGGGGATTAATAAAGAACTGTCTGTCTTCTTCAACCAGCCCCTAGATTTGAATGCAGGTATTTAGTTCCTACTTTGGGGACTTTATATTTTCTGTTGATACCTTATATATAGAAAGATATAGATATAGACACACATTGAGGCTAAGGCTTTGGATGTGTCCCATTGATAATCAAGCATGGTTTAAGATACAATTAGGTAAGATTTAACAATTTAAGTCCCAAAATGTTATCTGAAGCAATATGTAGAACAGTTACATATCACTGATGTGTTTCATTCAAATATTTAATTTGTGTTGGCTTTTGAAGAATTAATTATTACAGATAGTACGTCAGAATGAACAAGAAGTTAATTAAAGGTTTTATCCTGAGCACAGTACATGTGATGAAGCATGTGAGCACTTAAAAGCTGCTCTGAAGATTCACTCCTTTAAGTGCTCTCGGTAGGAGTACGTTGCTGCACTCATCTGTCTTATTCTGTGTTCTTTATCTCAACATAATTCATGAAGTGATTGCACCTTTGTGATTTATTTATAGTGTTGAACAACTTTATTAATTTTGAATCTATGACTAAACCTGACCTGGATTTAGTTTGCTAGAAAGCATCCTCTTTCAAAGTGTGTTTTTCTTCCTTCCTGAGGTCTACCAAATGGTTCTCATTGTAGAATTGGCAGAGGTCTGCATTGCGTAACACACTCGTGCACCACGGTTGCGGGGTGTGTGGGGATTTTTTGGGTCTGTGAGCATTACTCACTGGTGCTTTGTGAGATGAAAGAATCCGGGGAGATTGACAGCTCGGCTTTTTTTCCTTCTTTCATTGTCTCATCAGCATAATGTCTCCTGCAGTGAGGAAAACTAATTATGTCTTCAACCCCCTGCCTTACCCTCCTCCCCTTTTATTCAGATCATCACACTTGGAAATCATAATGAGTTTATGCCAGACCACTTTGGCTTTAGAGAAAGGAAGGGAACAAATCCCTGAAAGTCCATTTGCTTCCACTCAAACAGGCCACTGGCAATTACAGACAACCTTTTGACCCCGGGAAGCTGTTTCCTAAAATTATTTCAGGGCCTGACCAAGACTGAGTTCAGGCCTGCACACCTGCTAGCTTCCTCAGCTGTTCCTCCACCGCTTTACATCAGCGCGTAACCAAACTCTTCTGTTATCAAAGCAGAGGGAGTGTTAGACAGCCATCTGCTAGGCCGCTTTTAATTGTTTTTCATAAAACAACAGTAAAGATTATAGCAGCCGAGGATCCAAACGGATTGGAGCAGAAGGACCTCACATCTGGGCGAGAGGGAGTTAGTGAGGGTACGAGGGATGCTGTGACAAGCTAACATAGCCACCGCCAAAGTCCCTTTGTTTCGGATGATCTGTCTCACCCGTCCCTCCTCTCCGCTCATCCTGCTGCATTCTCACACAGCTGGGACATGAGTTAGTGGAAGAGTCTGGGTCTGACTGAAGCACCGCAAGGCCTGCTGGGAGAAGAAATCATACCCATTTGACCTTGAGATTTCAGGGACTTTTTACACAATGCAAGAATACGATACAAGTTAGCTCGAAACAGATCAGTTATAGGCAGGTAATTGTAAAAAAATATATTTTTATGGAATAATAGGCTATGTTTAAATGTTAACCCTTTGGTTGTTTTCATTGTTCACGGTTTCGTTGTAGATTATTTGGTGTACACATTTGTCTTTAACCCTCCTTGGTCTACCTTTACCTTACTCAATGACTTCCTACATTTCCCAGAATGCTTCATTACTAGCTCCCGCAGCACTATTATATTTCATTCTGATCTATTAAGGCTAATATGATTAGTTCATCACAAATTTGTAGTTTTGCTTTAGATCCCTTTTGATTCATTTCCAGAGTATTGCATTGTTTTTCACACTTTTTTGTATGCCGATGATCGGTGTGTGTTATTTTACTGATTTGCTGTCAGTACACTTGGAGATAATGTGCCAGTGTCTACTGCATGTCGTGAAGTGTTGAGAGGGGCTATTCTGCTGTGAGATCTGTGTACTGGGAAGTATTCTCCGAAGGCAGATTATATCTAAATGAAAGTTGGAAGAGCTTGCATCCTTAGAGACAGAGCTAATTAAATTTGTAAATTCCTTTCCAAATCATCTCCCCATCACACTCGAAACTGGCCGATGAATGCTACCAAAAAGTATGTCACAATGTGTTAAGGCTGGTGTGCTTCAGCAGCAGATGTTTAGATGAGATGGAAAGTCCTGCAGGAGACCCCTGTGTTTTGGAGCTTTGTAAAAACACTTCTGTAGTGCTCAGAAAGAAAGACAATCACTTATTAATGATGAGACTTTATTGGATTTTGTCTAGCATGCAACATTTAATTACATCTGGCTTGCAAGATTCAGTGACTTAATGCTTTGACTGGATGTATTTCAGCTCTGTATGGACTTGTTAATCTGACACATTACAGATAACATCCTCAGCTCTCTGGCTGAAATGAAATCGCAGTTGATAACACAGAGATGAATTCAGTCTGGAAGTCCAAACTGTGCAGCATTTTGGAGATTTAGATTGTAAACTCATATGCATGGTGGGCTGTGGCAGGGTTCCAACATTGTTATTTTCTCACCTCCAGATAACTGAAGGTAGCTTGCTTTAAATTGTGTGAACATGTCTGGTATTTGCATTAGAATAACTCGCCGCTCTCCAATTAACTGGGGACAAAGTAGATTGGTGATACGCTAAGTAAACATACTGGACGTCTGACACAAAGAGCCAAAAGCCACTGTCTGTCATTGTTCCCTGGGTAATTAGGCTTTGGGAGAGCCTCAGCACCCTGTAAAGCAAACTCTTCCCCCGGCCCTCCCACTAAGACTAAGCCTGGACTCCCTCGCCGCCTATCACACTGAAATCACCAATTACAGTAGTGGCAAATCCTGAGGGCAATACACAAGAGCTGACATTGATGTGACACCTTGCCGGGCTTTAATCAGGATGTCGGGCTTCATCTCTCAATTTGTGAGTCCTTCATCACTATGCAACTTTAAGCAGCTTTGGCCCAATTTCACACAGTGCCGTTATCCTGTTTGTTAGCAGGGAAAGCGTATGTGTATGCTCAGCCATTAACTTGAGTTCCATGTGGAAGCTTTCACATTTCTGTGTCTTATCCTTAAAAATCTCTCTTTGCCAGAACATTTTTTCCCTCAAATTGTAACTTTATCCAATGGAGCTGCAGGGATGTATTTTAACATTGAATTACTTTGGGAAAAGCAAAGTATGGCTGGGTCAGTTAGACTGAGTGAAAAAAAGCTAAAAGAATCCTCCTGGTTTATTTAAAAAAAACATATACAAAAGTCTGTGTGTGTGTGCTATGCCAGCAGTATCTTTTTATTAATATTTAGCACCTTCCAGATCAATTAAAACTATTATTCAATTGTGTTTTATTGACGTTTTTCACAATCTCTTATTACAAAATAATCACTTCGTCCCAACACCACCTCTTTTCAGAAGGATGCATATCAGAACTTTGCTGTGCCTCACTCACTGCAGGCTTTAATATCAGGGCTCAGCATTATTGGAATTATTTTGAATTATTAATGCCAATCTAATATTTGGTTGTCATAATTTAGAGAAACATACTGTATATTCTATAGAAATCCTTTAATTCCATTTACAAAAATATCTCAAAATTCTCAAAAGTGAAATAAGTCCAGAATAAAAAACCTGATTAATCTGAAATTGTCTTTTTTTCCACTTTGGTTTTTATTGTTTAAACAAGTCAAAATAACAAAACAACAACTTATACAATACAATGATCATATCAATATAAAATAAAAAAATACACAGGTAAATAAAAACAAAGGAAAAATGCGGTTGTGGGACACACGTTAATATTAAACTAAATAATGACCTAGTCGAATAAAAAGTGTGATCACAAATATATATCCAATCACTCTTATGTCAGCATTGAACTGCAGTCCTTGTTGCTACTGTACATCGGTCTTTACAAAACAAGTAGGTTTGATCTCCAGCCCTGAAACACAAATATAAATACAATTCTTCTTTTCATCAGCTAGTTAGAGCCAACTGAGACAGATTGACACCTCCCCAGAGCGCTGAGTGGAATCCTGAACCTTCTCCGGGGGGTTCACCATCTCATCTACAAGAAACTCAACCGGATAAACCGACAAACCAACATACTGTACGTGTGTGTGTGTGTGTGTGTGTGTGTGTGTGTGTGTGTGTGTGTGTGTGTGTGTGTGTGTGTGTGTGTGTGTGTGTGTGTGTGTGTGTGTGTGTGTGTGTGTGCTCCACGCTGCTGGTGGTCCTGTAGTAGAGAATCTGCATCACAAACAGACCCCCCCCCCCGACCCCCTGCTGCTGCTTTCTGAGGCTGAATCCACACAGCTCTATGAGATATGAATGGTCCCACAAAACTCTTCTGGAGTTTATAATGGAGGATTAAGGCGATTCAGACGGATCCACAAAGGACGGACTGGGACTGCTTTTTTTAATTGTCCCTGTGACTAATGGCAGTTGTGTTAGGCCGGGCATTTTTTAGCCGACAACATAATGTGTTCAACGCATTGATGACTCATTATTTCCATGTGGAGGCTGATCACATATTTACCAGAGCATGGTGCAAGAAAGACTTTTTCTTTTTATTCCTTCTCTGTGAAGACACTTTAACAGCCTCCATTTGAGCTACTTTTTCCCTCTTTAAGAAAAGAGAAATATGATTTTCCGGCTACAGAAAACACAGTTAAATACAGATTATTGCTTTTGTCTGCAAACTTTAATCAGTCTGCTGACTTCGAGGGGACTTTTCTTACCCAGTGAGGAGTGCGGTTCGTCTGTTCAGCTCGCACTTTTATGTGACTGTTCCCCACTCCTGTCGTTTAAAGCCACTCTCTGTAAGCTCACCACAAAGCCATGAAACAGCCAGAATGAGAAAACATTATACAGCTAATAGAGCTGTTACAAAAACTACCTCCCCGGATTGCTTAATGCCATGAGGTGCAACCTTGAGCGCGCTCTGTGTATTATGCCGCTCGGCTCATAGCAGTGTTTTGAAGTCCCTTTTTCAAAATCACCGTTCTCCTCTGCCCAGCTTCACTGATGATCTCTGACATCTCATTAGAGTGTCTGTTATTCCTATTACCCGCACCAGGCAGAATGATCACGGTGGATATTGTGAAGTAAATTTCTGTAACCAGCCAAAAGAAGAAAAAGAGTCATTATCAAGTCCAATATATAGTTGGCAGCCAAACAGAGACGTTTTACTGGATGGAGAAAGTGGAAGCTATGAGATTGTTTCCCAAGATACATTTTCAAGGCTAATTATCTTGCAATAATGACATCATTATAATGATAGAGAGCCAGGCTCAGACGGCAGAAGAATGAAGCTTTGTTCGCACGACACTCAAACACAGTGCCGTGAATTCACAGGTTTCTCACAGACAGCTTGTAATTTCACAGGAAATACATTTATTTGAGATGTATTAATTAAAACAGAAGCTATTATGTGGGAAATGTCATGTTCCGATTCTCTGTTGTGTTGTCAAGGTGTGATGTCTTATTCATCACTGAATATGTTTAATGATGAACTAATGTAATTCATTTTTAGGATGTTCACAGTTTTCCCTCAAACCTTCATGAATAAGTGATTCACTACATTCCTCACACTTTCCCAGCCTATCAAGGGGGGGCAGTGGACATTTATGTAACTTCGATTATATATATTTGACCATTTCATTGAGAAATAAGAATAATAAGCCATTTATTTAATCAATTTAATGTTTTCGGAGTGTTTATTTAAGTCTTTTTTTCCACATCATTATAAATCTGAAGAAGTGGTCTTTGGCTTTAAGAAATCAAGATGATCCACTATAGACATTTTGCAGTCAAGAATGACCTGATGAGATTTAACAAAAATACCCCAAATAATAATATTAGTAACATAAACTTGGAAGAGTTTATCCTTATTGACCCGCTCCAAATCAGCACAAGTGAAAGTAAAACCATATGGTCTTTAAACAGCAGCTTCCCCCCTGTCTCTCCACCATTGGTCAAAGATGTTATGGCTTTCATCTGGCGTTATTGGCCCTCTCCCCCCAGAATGAAAATGAAAGAGGATGTTGTCCCTTCCTTCTGTCCGAATGCTCTTATTGATCCAGCAGGTGTTACCAGGCGTCTCTCCACAGAGTGAATCTGACTGTCTCTGTGCCTGGCGATTACAGACTGTTACCCTGGAAGCCTGGGGTGGAGGGGCGGGGGGAGACAAAGGACAGTAGACAGGCCTTTGAAGGGCAGAGGGAGCCAGGGGCCGATCCGTGCTGAGTTCAAACGGGCAACCTGAGAGCCGGCTTTGTCTCCACCAGCGTCCGATCACTCAGCGAGGTTTCGGTTGAGAACTGTTCCGAGGCGCAGAGGGCGGGCTGTTGTCCCGAGTCTGGGAATAATAAGCTCCTGTTACACTCGGATGCTTTTTAGCACTGAAAAGTGCTTTGACGTGACACTTGATAATAAATCTAAATTATGAATTTGTTCTAAACAGATTGTTATACGCAGTGAGTTGTGGCAACCATTTTCTGAAATGAGATTTATTCTTTTTTAAAGGTCACTTATTATGCAAAATCCAATTGTTTATGTCTTTTATACAGAAATATGTGTAGCCAGTGTGTGTGGAGACCCGTAAAGTTTCAGGAAAAAATATTGTTGAAAATGAGCTGATCAGAATTGGAACTTTGTGATGTCACATTGTTTTTTTGGGTTGTGCAACCATTAGCCAATAACTAACCAAGGTAGCACCCGCCCACCTTATCACCTGGATCTCCTGCTAGAGCACCATTATGTGTTTTAAACCAATCACCTCTCAGAGGGGCGTGGTCAGCAGCAGCTCATTAGCATTTAAAGCTACAGATGCAGAATCAGCACAGGGCTGAAGCAGAAGTGTTTATGGGATGCTACAATAATATGTATTTCAGCCAATCAGAGACAGGTTCTGTATATATCTGAGACCTGTAATATATTGCTGACCTACATTATAATAGGGAACCTTTAAATCACCCATAATCCACAAATCCTTTAAAACTTTTCCCCCTCTCTACTCAGCGGTCATTAATCATAATCAGTTAGCAGCTTCCATGACTGGAATCAACATGAATAGGAGAAAAGATGTGGCTCAGGTCAGTCAGTGAAGGGATCAACACTTTGTTCGCCGTGACACCCATCAGCCGCCGTCACTGTGAAGGATTCCTCCGGGACAAATATGTTCGATGTGTGATTTAGTCGAGTGTGAAGCGACACACCCAGTCATGAGAGTGCGAGTGCTGCCGTCTGGTTGTCTTCACGTCCGTCATTTGCTTTGTGTCTGCTCATAAAGAAGACATCAAGTGAGCTCATAGCAGACAGATGAGTGATAGAAAAGCTCACTGCTGATGACAGACACAAAAAAAGGCCCATCCCCAGAACTACAGTCAGTCAGTAAGTACGCTTTTGTGCAATCTTTTCTTTTGCTGTCTGGCTGGAGGCCTGTGTGTGTCTGGAGTGTCTGGCCTGGGTGGGGGGGGGGGGCGGGGGTTACTCATCACAAGCGCGGCTGCCAGCACCCAGTCGTCCCCTTGATTACAGGCCTGCTGCTGCTGCTTTGCGTTCCACTCTTATCCCGCATCACCAGGTGCTTTTACTCCTGCTCTGCAGCACTCCGTCTCCTGGAGATGCACTCAAACTGCGTGCATAGTCAAAGGAGGAGTTCTTTACTTCCTCCGTATCATCACACTCTTGTTATCATTGTCTCAGGCAGAATTAGGAGTCGTGAGCTTTGGAGCATTTAGTGGATCAGTATGAGAATTGTTAAGAAACGATAAAGGGTGTGAGTGTGAAAAAAGCATTAAGACCATTGAGATAGACTTTAGAATCACCCAGACATCCAGAGTCAATGACTCATGAAGTGTTCCAAATTAATAATACATTTTTACTATTTTTATCAACCAATGGATTGATTTACAGCTGTCCAGTTATTGCATCCTCTGTATATTTTTTCTAGAGGCCCATTAACCAACTACTGTACTCATTCTGGTGCGTGCCCTACTCGCTGCAATCTATTTAATAATTCATTTGGCATTATTTACAGTTTTTAACACTCTATTTCCTTTTTTTTGTCAGACTTATATATACGTTCTAGAAAGTCCTTATCCTCAACAGTTGATATTGTTCTGTAAAAACCCATATGAGGTTCACTGTGTGTCCGTGGCAAAGACAATATTCTATTATAATCTTGTTCATCATTTGATGACATTTACCCAACATTCAACAAGAAATATTTCTCTTTTGAAGACTTTGTATGTTTTGTTGAATGTGAAATAACAGTTTGTATCTGAACACAGCTTGACTGCACAGTGTGAGTCTGCACTGACGGTCAGTGGGGGTGAGGAGGTAAACAGGTTTTTGTATTTGTTGTTGTCTCCGACTGGTTTATTTTCCCTTCGGAGATGAAAGTGATTACCTCAGAATGAGAAGTGTTTGCACTCTTTCGGATTGTCCCACTTTCTGTGCGGTCAATTGTTTTGTGACTTCTTGGAAAATAAAATATGAAAACACTGGCACAGCGCTGAAATAACCAAACGTGGAATGTGTGTCTGTCCCAGAGAGCGCTACTTGTTGACAGATTCAAGGTGCTCAGCAACCCGAGCACAGCGTCAAGGGAGTACAGTCGGCACAGCTGTCCGGCGCAGTGTGAGCGGGGTCACGCTCAGTGCCTGTCGGACTCGTCCCTGGCTCTTATCTGATTTAACTGCATGGTGTCTTGGAGAGCTGCAGGCCTGGCCTAGATCTTTTGCCAATCAGTGATGTGTTGGACTGGAAGGCTCTGTGCAAAATTCCAGACGCGGCTGGAGGGGCCGTGGATATGATTTCCCAGGGATGAAGCCTGTCCAAAGCGGTGATTAAAGAGCATATGGACACTGATTAATATGATCATCATACTGATGACAGAGCTATTTCTATAATAAATGGATGTTTACAATGCTAGCCCTTAACAATCATATCTGGCTGTGGTTTTCATTTGAAATTTAGATATTTCCTGTGCCCTACGCCAAATGTGAGAGTTATTCACCTTTAATAAGGGTTACGAGAGCGCTGATAGGAGCAGCTGGCTCTGTGTGAAGCCACATATAAGTGTGACTACAGGGGTTAAAACCTCAGAATAATAGCGCTGCCTCAGGATCCTGACCTGGTGTGCACCATCAGTGCATTCTGTGAATTATCTCACTTATCAATCCCTGCAGAGCTCAGACGTCCAATCAGGGGTTTCAGATTGGAACGCGGGCCCTCAGGCTGTGCTTTGACATTTAAGGGAAGCAAAGAGGTGGAAGGCCGTTTGGCTGCTTAGCAGCTCCGGTAAATTTCCACAGTCACCGCACCAGGCTCTGGTTGTAATCGGCAGTGTGCCTTTTCGCTCTGCAGTCTTTGTTTTATTGAGATGAATGATAAAGCCACTGTGTATGCAAACGCGTATCTCTGTTTAGCTTGCGCATGTATTTGAAAAGACATGCCTTGCAGCTGCATGTAGCAGAAAGGTCAGCGAGGCAGCGGATAAACAAAGCCAAGCGTGTACATTATATCAAGTACCCGTGCTCTCATTCCTCATCTGGCCTGCGCCTGCTTGTTTCACTGTTTTCTCTGACAGTCCATGTGTGAGCAGAGTGAGATAGGATCGTCGTAACACAGCTCAGCATCAAAAGAGAAATGGACAAGCATGGAGTATTTTTATGACGTCATCTAACGTCTGGTCAATGAGCTCTGCAGGTCTCAGGATACACAAGCAATTAGGAAGGTCTCAGTTCTCTGAGGTTTACTGATTAAGAGGGTTCAGATTGCAAAATGTCCATGCACAAAATGAAGGTTGATTTACAAACTGGCAGAGCTTTTCTTCTGTTCAGCCCTCTCTATTGTTTCAAGAAACCTCTGTGAAACAAGCCTGGCTCTCAGTCTTCCATCCCACTATGCCATCCCACGTCACGTCATACTGTACCCACACGCGGTGTATTATCAGAATAATTATGATTGCTAGAATTGTTGTTTTTTTAAAGTTGTTTTACTTTTTATTTTATTTTTAGCAGCCTGGCTCATTGATTATAACTCAGTGGGTCCTGTGTTTCTTCTATGAACAATATTTCAATTCAAGAGGCTCATTTTATGTCTGTAGTAAATAATGCAGCATCAAGCTGCAGCGCACATAAATTTATGTGCCGTGTCATTGGCCTTTGAGTCATATTGCTGTGTTGTTGCATCGTTACCATTCTCTGAAACATGACGTGGTTTCTGTGAGACAGAAAAGGAAATTACAATTCACACCTGGCATTATTACAAAATACGTCTCAGCTGATTGCTTGTGATCATATTTTCCTCGCTGCTCATATTTTATGATTAGAGTGTGATCGCTAAATCAGGTATGCTGATATATCGGCCAATTTCAGCTTACAGATATATACTGTTTGTCTGTGTCAATGTAGGCTGATAAGTAACAAGACAGAACAGCGGGAAAAGATAAGTGTAATATCATTTAGACCCAGAGTAGCTGCACTGAAAAAACTCAAATGTTGACTTTAAGTTAGTTGAAAGCAGTAATATTATCTTTAAATAGTTTCAACTTAATATTATTGCTTTCAACTAACCTAATACAGTCATGTGAAATCTGTTGACATAATACTTTTAATTAAAATCAAAGTTACCTCAGTGGTATCTCAGTGAACAACAGATAACAGGATGTTGGCTGATGAAGAAGATAAAGTAAGCTGGTTAGCCAATATAAGGCTTAGCCATCTTGCCAAATAGTGAGCCTGTGTTGATGTATGACAACTATGTTAGAACTGGTTTATAAGTGGTTCTTAATGATTAATAAAGTGTTTACAACCCAATTAATAACCCAACTATAAACCCTTTATGAATCCTTTATAAGGGTAGTCTTATTGTAAAGTGGTACCGAAGTTTTAGCTGTTCCCCAATTCATCTCAGTTGGATAGTGGAATGCCAACTGGCCTTTAAATTGTCTTTTTTCTTTAAATATCTAAGTAGAAAAGGCAGAAAATAGCTGCCTTTTGCGTCAGTGTGTTTGTGTTCCCTCACTCCTGTATGTGCGCAGTATGAACAAGGCCATCATTTCTCCAGCACCGGTGTATGATTATGTAAATGTTGGCTACGGTACACTAAAGTCGAGATGACTTTATTCTTGCCCTACATGAGGGAAAATAAATATGGCGATTGCAGACCCCATTCTAGCTGCAGAAATCAGGCAGTGCGCTGAGAGCCTGATGATAGGCTGCCAGCCCGGCTCCCTAATTTGGACACTGACACAGGAAAGATGAGTGCTTCTTCAATAAGTGGGATCCCTGCTGGCTCCACAATTATGTAACAAAGCTGACCAATGATTTCTGCATCTGTTACACTACTGAATGGCATTTTGGTATTATACCAGAGTGTGTGGCATGGAACACCACTGCGGGTTAAAATGAACTCCCTGTCAGGAAGCATTGGAGGAGCAATCATGCACAGTGCGCCCTGTGTGTGCATGTCAGTGTAGCATAAATGCAATTTTCCCCACTGACCTTCCACTGTGATTCTGATTCCTGGCTTCACAGTAGCATGCGGGGCTATACTTAAGCTGTTAGGTGTGGGTGATGCACTCAGCAAATCACACACCAAAAAACATTTACTTGCTTGAGCGCAGGAGGAATTCAAGGAGGGATTCTATTAGCCAGAGAAGAAACTCTCATCGACATCTAATGCATTTCTTTTATAGCCAAACATCCTCCCCTTCATTTGGCAAACATTTGACTATTACACTTAAGAAAAGGAGCTGTGAGGCAACTGGATTTGATACCTTTCTGTTGAGAGTTGATGTGAATATATGATAGTAGGTTCCTTGAACTGGGAAATAATGAGGGAAGATGTGACGTCTCTGTTGAGCTGTCAGTAGTGAAAGCATCAGAAAAAGTATTAATAATCATCCCATCACCTCTGGAGCTGTCAGCCCTATAGAACATGAAAGACCCAGCCTAGGTCTCCTTCAAATGAGGTCTAGCTAATTGCTTTCAAACAGAGCCGCCTTTGACCCCCCCTGCATGGTCACTAAAGGTGTCCCTGCCTCGACCGACATTGTTATGCAGCGAGCGCTCCGTCCTCTGCCAGCCTCTTTTAAAACTCTGTTTTCAAACACACTTGGTTCAAGGGTATAGCATGCTTCTCCACTCGATCTGTTGGTGGTGAATAGGAATCATCAAAATGATCCAGAGATGATATCGTTAGCCTTTAACGGGAGGATGCTGCAGCTGGCTGAGTCTGGAAAAACCCAACCTAGAGCTTGTAGAGGAAATAGATCCATCAGGTTGGGTAACATACTGTAGATACAAACAAGGGGGTGATGGTGTTTCAGAAGAGATGAGACACTGACAAGCGCTGAGTTCATTTAAACTTTCTAACAGCTGCCTGCTGATTATGGAAAGAACTCAACGAGAGTTTTTCCTCAGACAACCGGAACAACAACAAAAAACAAGGTAAATAGTAGAAGATGATTTTTTAACCTATAGCATTAATGTGGTAACGAGTCCTCTCCTGCTGATATTCAGGTGTATATCAGTATGTAGTGTCTACTTTAAAGAGTCCTCTCCTGATGATGTTCAGGTGTATATCAGTATGTAGTGTCTACTTTAAAGAGTCCTCTCCTGCTGATATTCAGGTGTATATCAGTATGTAGTGTCTACTTTAAAGAGTCCTCTCCTGATGATGTTCAGGTGTATATCAGTATGTAGTGTCTACTTTAAAGAGTCCTCTCCTGCTGATGTTCAGGTGTATATCAGTATGTAGTGTCTCTGCTTTAAAGAGTCCTCTCCTGCTGATGTTCAGGTGTATATCAGTATGTATTGTCTCTTCTTTAAAGAGTCCTCTCCTGCTGATGTTCAGGTGTATATCATTATGTAGTGTCTACTTTAAAGAGTCCTCTCCTGCTGATGTTCAGGTGTATATCAGTATGTAATGTCTCTAATTTAAAGAGTCCTCTCCTGCTGATGTTCAGGTGTATATCAGTATGTAGTTTCTCTGCTTTGAAGAGTCCTCTCCTGCTGATGTTCAGGTGTATATCAGTATGTAGTGTCTCTACTTTAAAGAGTCCTCTCCTGCTGATGTTCAGGTGTATATCAGTATGTAGAGTCTCTACTTTAAAGAGTCCTCTCCTGCTGATGTTCAGGTGTATATCAGCATGTAGTGTCTATACTGGGACATGTCTCCATGCTTTAATGTTCAGAAAGCTCTTTAATATTTCTCATACTGCCTGTGCTGCAGCCCCTCTGTTCACCCTTTGTCTGAAACCATGAGCCCACTCTGCTCTGATTGGTTGGAACTGCCGGCTCTGTTGTGATTGGTCAACCACTTTGAGATTTGTTGCCTCTTTTCCTATAACGTACAATGTGTTGGAGCAACAGCCAATTAAAGTGTGTGTGTTACATAGTGATGTCACTATGAACCTGAAGTAAACCAAGGATTCCAATGGAGGCGATTCAGGCAGGGGGGAGTATGTGGGAGAGAAACACAGGGATTTTAACCTTTGCAGACCATTTACATGCACAAAAACCTATAGAACACACTAAAGGGGAGGGGGAACCTCATAAAGTATAATAGGGCCCCTTTAAAGTTAAAAGCAGGATCATTTGACAAAAGCGCTGCTGACTGCATCCGTCTTCTTTATGTTTCCATGTCCTCCATGTTTGGATCCCAGCAGAGGTGCCGTGTTCCCGAGCGGCAGCAGCTGGTGAAACGCAATGCCGTGCAAAGCCTCACTGCCCACAGCCACAAACATGTCACACCAATTTCCGACAGTTCCCCTCACATTGATCAGAGCCCGGCTCTATTATTGTCCTCCATCCTTTACTGTGCGACTCTGACTGGAACAGGGCACGCAGCTACTGAAGGGAATTCTGGATGAATGGTCTTCAGAGCTAAGCTGAAAGCTAGTTTCAGGTGGAGAGTGGCTGGGGGCAGATAACATCCACCCACACACACTTTCTGCTGGCTTCACACAGGAAAACATCGATGCACAGACACACACAGGCATTCCAGCTGTAAGAAGAAGCTGTGGTCGCTGACGTTTGATGGAATGATTGCTCTCGTTGTTTAATGCAAAAAGCTTTTCCATGCAGGGAAAAGTTCGTCTCACCACCAGGAGGGCTTATCATGAAGAACTATCCCTTTTGTTTGCTAAAACTTTAAGCATAGACTTTAAAGGGAAATCCCCAAATCATAATCATAAAAGTCAATGTACTAGTCTTCTGTGACTTTGGAGGAGCTTTATCAAGTCTTTTCAAGTCTGAGAAAATAACCTGTGATGATGTCGTCAGGATTATCTTTGCCCAGGCTATACTTGGATTTAAACACACAGCTTTGCCTGGCAGCCCAGTCAAACAAAAAACAGTTGCATCATGGTAAAATGAAGAATCCCCTCTTTTCGGAGCTAGCCCGATGCTAGGTATTCTCAAATATCCAGGATTCTGCCCACTGACCTGTAGTCTGACACACTTCCAATTTGAATCATGGGTAATGCAGGATCCCGCTTGTTTGGAGCTTGTCTAACACCCCGGCCTGATTGTCTCTGCTGCTTCAGTTTTTATTTCTCTTGTGAGTCTGCCAACTTTATGGAAGCATAATGTTAAATAACTTGAGTGGCCGTTTCACTTCATGTCTCCTAATCCCTCTAAGGACAATCCTCCATAATAATCACCAATTTTTAAACAGCCCACTTATTTCAAAAAACGCCATCATCGCTCTCTCCTTTGTTATGGGAGTCACAGAATCAGGTACAAGTAATCTTGATTATGTCATACCTTGTTAATGTCAACCCAGCCATAATAAACTGTCCAGGCTTTTGTTTCACAGGCTGGAGATAAGGTGTTAAAAAGGCATCAGAATAAAAAAAGCACACTCTCCTGAAGTGTATGTATTCAGCCCTATTCAGCGAGGGGAGAGTCATTTGAATAATACCTATACAGTGTGTTAAATGCATCAATCAATGTCACCGAGAAAAGAAACCGGTACTTTAAGTACATTAACATAGAGTCTTTAAATAAACCATGCAGCCATGAGAAGACGACGTGAGTTTATTGAATGTATAAAATGTGTCAGTCATTGCGCAGAACAGTACAGTCAGTTTGTCAAACACAATTCCCCTGTTTCAGTTTAAACGCTGTGCTTTACGTTCGTTTATGTTCCCATATTGGGCCCAAAGGATTTTTCTCTTTACTATTATTATCTCAAGGAGACGTTGTAATCTCCTGTTCAAATTAAAAACCTGTTTCAAAACCTTTAAAACGCCATTAAACGCCAGCTATCGTTTGCACCTCAACGACGATGGTTCCTCTGGCGTTAAGATGCACATCGCTCCATGGAAACAGCAGTAATTAATAAATGAGCTTATAGTGGGGGTACGGTCCATGAGGCAGGCACGCAGGCAGGGAAAGGCGCTGATGAAATGAAGAACCCTGCTCGGCTTTTTTTTCTCCTCAGTTGGAATCAGCCGGTGAGTGAAAGAAGAGGATATTAAAACACACTGCCTAATGTATTCATAAGGTATTCAAATGCAAGACACGGTGGCTCTTGGATCACTTAGCTTTACAAGAAAGGCGTTGGAGGTCACTTACACATTTTCTAATATTGCAAAATGAATGCCCAGTCTTTAAGACAGTTTTCCGCTGCGCTAAGCCCCACAGGTACACTATATAGACAAACAATATTGGGACACTCTGGTATATGGGGGTTGTTTTTGTAGGGTTTTGTGGTTTAGGCCTCTTACTTCCAGTGAAGGGGATTCTTAAGGCTTCATCTTAGTCATTCTGGACAATTCTTTGCTTCCAACTTTTTGGAAACAGTTTGGGGGTCTGACCTCACAAATGATCTTCTGGATGAATGGGCAAAATTCCCACAGACACACTCCAACATATTGTAGAAAGCCCATAAGAGTGGAAGTTGTTACAGCTACAAAGGGGGGACCAACTTCATATTAATGCCTCAGAATTTGGCATTTGGGTGTAATGTGTAGGTGTCCCAATACTTTTGTCTACATAGTGTATATAGAGGTCTGAGAGAGGCTCACTGCTTCTGCTCTCCTTGATTTCAAGTCAGTAATTAGTGCAGGTTTTTCTGAGAAATGAATGCTCAAATCCTCATTCATAGCCTTGAGAGATTGAGAATGAATTCGGAAAATCACCTTCCTGGATTGATCAGCTGGTGGAACACCACGTGTGTTAATGCTGGCTGATCTCTGTGGATACACACATTTGTCACCCATGGCATGGTAAGGCAGTGAAGGAAAGGGTGGGGCTGAGCTGAATCATTGCTACTATAGCCGCGGGCCGAAGGGGGGTAAATGGGGCAGATGTGCTGCTGGGACGCACAGAGGGAGGAGAGGCAGTGTGGGAAAGTAGCTCATCATGATGGCTCTGTGGCTCCGACAACATACCTGCTGCAGCTTGAACACCATGGATCTCTGACAATTATGCTCCTTTGAAATGAAGATTACCTCCATCTGTCAGCGGGAGACATTCATATTAGAACAAAGGGTTAAGCACATTTCAAACTTTATTTGAAGAAGTGAAAGGACAAAGTTGGAGGCAGAAAATATCACACCTAACACCGACTTCGCAACAGTAAGCCACTTAGTAACATAAAAAAGAAAAGTCTTTGGCACTGGCAAATAGGATAAAATAACACTTACCACAGACAGTACAACATACAATTCACACACACAGAAGAGGGACATTGCATCTCAAAGTGGCAGTTTTATTATGTGTGTTTTGTTATTCCACTGGCTTGGGCACATTAAAACATCAGTTCTATTGAATATAAATAATGTACTATACATAAAAATTACGTGATGTCGTCGGTGGCAGAATGTCCTAAGAAGGATTATTGAGGCTTGAAAAGGAGGCTTACGTTTCAGTTTATTTGTATATTTAAAGGGGGCTGTATGTCCAGCATGTTGATGGTTAGCAATATAAGGAACTGTCAGGATATATTTTGTATATCTCAGCTAAAGCAACATTTGGCACAAGGGTTGTTGGTAGAGACAATACCTAGTTGCATCATGATAAGTTCAAGACGCTGCTTTTTTGAGAATGAGCCAAAAAGAGAGTCAAAATAATCTCAGGTATCAAGTATCCCAGGAGATTTGAAAGCCACATCTCACCTCAGGGTGTGTAGCTGGAGAAGCCTTGTTCCCCTGGTCTAGACACTACTTGAGTTGCATCATGGAAAATGCAGCATCCAGTGTCTAAGAAGCTTGCCCCACATTACAGGACTTATCTGTCTCCGCCTCCATCAAATGTGACACACAAAAGTTGCTTTAAAATAATGATTCAATGAATTTAGTCTGAAGTAAGAATTTTAAGATAAAAACCAGTGCCTTCAGTAGGCTCTCTGTTTGCACAAGCAGGGTAGAGTAAGATATCTGCAGGGGATGACAGAAAATGTCACATTAAAGCGGTAAACACAGGCAAGAAGCATCATTTGGTGACCATAAACCCAAACCAAATTTAGGAGCCGGAGCTGAAAGGTCCATATCTCATCGACGCCGACTGGACGGGGCAGAGAGAGCCAAATTGGATGAAGTTGAGCTGCACTAACTGCTTGTTGTGACTCAGGAGAGAAAACTCAATCGTCCCCTTTGACCAGCCAACTGCGCTGAGAAAGGAAACATTGTTCCTGTGTTTTGGGTGGATTATGAGGGGAACATGTCACAACAGAAGGTTTTTGACAAGGTCTAGGGTGTCTGCTGTCGTGCACATTACTGTCAGGAATGCCAATGAGGCCTAATGAGGTTTTAATCCAGCCGGAGTCATTAGTGGAAGGTCATTTCAAAACAATCCAGGGTCAGGCTGCATTAAGGCTGCAGAGGTCCGCTCACATTGGGTCACTGAGCATTACTCAGACACTCCAGCAGCTTCTGCCGGGCCGGGGAGGGACGCTCGGTTGTTGTTTAAACAATATGGGATATCTTTTTCTCTGGGCTCTTGAGAGTTGAAATATGCAGGTTTGGTAACATAGATCCCATATAAATACAAGCTTGTTCTATATTATCATCTGTAATCTGGTCTTTATAAATAAGGTTTATTATAATTGGTAAACTGCTCAAATTGATATGATCAACTCAATTCAGAACTGTCATCTCCTTTGGTGTAAATTCATCCTTTAGAAATCAAAGTACAGCTTTTATGTTGGACTCCACAATGTTCCCAGGATGCCTTTTTTTCAAACTTGCTAAGACGTATTCATTAATATTTCTTTTACCGCAAAAGCAGCATGAGTCATCAAGATTCATAGTGTGTTTACAGACAGGGTGTTGGGCTTTTTCAGAGTGCAGATACACAGATTTTTTTTATAGCACAATCTCCTTGGGGGGAGGTTTAGAAACCCAAAAAGCTCTCCCCTCTTTTTTTTTTTCTCACTCTGGTCTTTAAGTAAAGTGCTGCAAAAATGAAAGTGATTACAATCAAGATGGCGAAGGTACCAGAAGCACAGGACACAGCTGCGGGACTGAGGCTCCTGTCAGAGAAAGATGGCAATATTAAAGGAATATTTGATCCTGTTTTTAATGAAAATGACTTATTGTAAGAACTCACTAAAGCACTGAAAGGTTCTGGAATGACGGCTTGACTTCCAATCTCACAGGGCTGTCACAATCATTCACCTTTAGGCTTTGACAAATAAAAAAATAGAGGATTGTATGTGGACTTTGGGTTAGGGTAAGGGTTAAGTAGCAGTGGTTAATCCAGGCAGCAAGAGTCTTAAAATGAGTCAGGCAAAGAGTCGAACATAATTGTCCTGCATAAGATTGATATCAGGAGGTTACAGGTATAGCCCTCCAATTTCTCAATAGTACTGTCATCAGGGAAAGTGAGGGCTTGCTTTCCTCAGCTGCAAAAATGCTGGAATGATTTCAAATAATTTACCATTCATCATAAAGAAGTTGCATTTCTTCGATGGACGGGGCACGCTATCTTCTGCTTAGAATGTTGATCAGGAGGCGTAAACATTTGGAGGCGTCTCTGTGAATGCACTGAAGGAACGGAAACATTGACTTTAATTAAATATATGAGGTCAACAGATTTCCCCTAGCTCTATTAGGTTAGTTGAAAGCAATAATATAATTAAAATAAAAAACAGTAGGTTCAACTTAATATTATTGCTTTCAACTAACATAATTCAGTATTTTGTTTTTGATTACGGGATAAATTATATATAATACATGTAGGATCTGCTGCTTTTCATTGGATACCGTTTCACCTCTTCAGTGTTCGTTCCCACTTTTCCTATAAAAATATTGTGTTTGAATAGGTTCAATTTAATATTATTGCTTTCAACCAACATATTACGGTTATTTCAAATTTGGAGAAATATTACATTTAATTGATGATTTGTTGTTTGCTTTCTGCATGTGCCCCCTCACTAACTGACATGTTCTCTTCTAATCAGCTCCATCCCAGGTTAGCGACATCATCAAGGAGAAGGTGCAGCAGCACAGCATCCAGCTGTCCTGGCAGGAGCCCCAGCAGCCCAACGGGGTCATCACAGAATATGAAATCAAATACTACCAAAAGGTGATTTTAACAGTTAATTTGTCTCTTTCTGAAACGCTCTCCCCTCCATTTCTTCACTTCACATTCACTTAAGCCAAATCTTCATTCCGTATTCTATCTGCATGCTGCTCTGAGTGGAATTCACAAGATTCTGCAAGTACCTTCTTTGTCTCGTAATTGCAATAATGAATGAGATGCTTATAAGATTTTAATCAGGCTGTAGTCTTTCACAGCCGCCCCCGTGCACATGTTAGTGCACATACTGGCAGAATAAGTCATCTGTTATCTCCTTCTCCTTCCACACAGATTATAGCACTGCATCCCTGTGTTTCATGTCTGAACACATCAGCTTTTTACAGCAAGGTTTAATGGGGCAAATGAAAGGCAGGGTAGCTTTTCTGGCCACAGCTCACACCCTGACGATCAGTCTGCTGCGTCACGTACTGTGGCTGTGGTCTGCCCAGCTGTAAAAGTGGAAAATTGGAAACAACAACTACAGCCCTAACAGACCCTGACATTCCATTTGAGCTTTCCTAGCAAAAAATGTACAGATCAACAGCAAACATTACGTGCAGCCTGTGCATCCAAATAGACTCCTCGATGATTTGTATGTGTTTATGTGGCAGGCTGTCCTATGGTAAGATAATAATCTTAGTTTGAACTGTATGAAATAGAAAGGTGGTCCCTGTGAAATCATCCTTAGGTTTCCTTTGCTATTTTGGCAGTGATGCCAATATTTAAACTCCAAACAGATGGAGCCTCAGCAGACAGCTAGCAGCTAGCAACATTAGCATCCTCCTGTCACTAAAAAGGCCACACCCCTGAAAATGCACCACTTTTAGCCTTTAACATAAATCTAACAGGTGACCTATAGAAAGTAAAACCCCAGTAAGTTGTCAAGAATTGGTAACAACAGTTTCTTTCACAAAAAACGTTTTTTTGGCACGTAATCACTCCAGAGCCTTGGAGGGGTTGGATGTTAACTCCCTTGGAGAAAATTTCAAGAGATACATTTTTCAATCAAACTTGGTGTTCTGCTTGTTTTTAGGACCAGAAGGACCGGGTCTACTCCACAGTGAGGTCCAAGTCCACGTCAGCCACTGTGAACAACCTGAAGCCCAACACCTCCTACGTGTTCCAGATCCGGGCCTTCACTGAGGCGGGCTACGGCACCTTCTGCCCCCGCCTGGAAATCACCACCAAAGAAGAAGGTAATACAGCACACCAATGCAGCAACCCTAATACTGCTGCTGTATTCATGCAACACACATTTTATGTATAGTAGGTATTTCAATGAATATTTATTTTCCTTCTTATTATTTTCTCTTTCAGTGCTACTTTCATATACTACAATTGTTTTTGGTATTTAACTGTTTGGTTCATTTTTACACATTTTTACTATGGGTAGTGTGTATACAGGGAAACACTGCAAGAGAAAGTATACTGAACAAAATGAAATATTTATTTTACTTGAATGCATTATGTCAACAGATTTCACGTAATTGTATTAGGTTAGTTGAAAGCAATAATATTTTGTTAAAATCAAAAACAGTAGGTTATACTTAATATTATTGATTTCAACTAACCTAATACAATTATGTGAAATTTAGTGATACATTTCATTAAATTCAACGTTTCAGTCCTTTCAGTTGAGGAAAATGTGTTTTGTTTTCACATTAAGGGACCAATGATATATCCTTCCTGAAGTCCCTGCTGCTGTTTATTGGATACCATTTCACCTCTTCAGTATTTGTTCCCACTTTTCCTGCAAGTTTGCACCTGCCTGAGTGAAAAGCCCACAGAGAAGTTTAGTATGACTGCAAATGCTCCAATGCCAAGCATCTAAGACAAAGACAGTTTGATGGCAGCAGTGTATCACAGCAAAGGCTTTTAACTTCAAATGTATGCACAACCTGTTAATGTTTCCAGCTACTGTAGTAATAACCCAGGAAAATGCTTTGTGTTTAAGAGAAACAAACACAAATTGCTTTGACTTTATGCTGACAACACGTCATGGGAGAAATAACTAAGCACAAGGACAAGCTACCGTAGTGTCAGGAGGATAAACTCATTTAAATCTAATAAGTTACATTAGCTCTGCCCTGAGAGGTGCAGTGTGTTATTGTGTGTTTAGGTTACAGGTGCGGCTGTGAGCTGTGTGTTAGCATTACAAGAAATTGTTAACAGTAAAACACCTGAGGTTATTTTGAAATGTGTTCCCAAAGAAATTGAAACATCAAGCAAAAACACTTCTTATAACAAATTCCAGAAGAAACTCATGGGGTTTTTACAGCCTTGAGACGAAAATTAGATCTTTTTTTTCTTTCTTACAGTTTTATTTCTAAGTCTTACATGGACAAAACATTTGTTTAATTTTTATGAGATACTTTGTTTATACTGTAGGTTGATAGGTTTGTGTTGAAAGTAAAGTTTTTGGTTATTTGGTCAGGTTATTAATTATTTGAGATTTAATTTCTCCATGCATTCTAAACACAGTGAGGTACTATTTTGTTAATTATGTTCAAGTTATGTAACAATAATTATCTGCACCTCAGAACAGAGCGAAAACTATGTAGATCCTACTTAAAAATGGAGCACCAGTTGTTTTTTTTGTGCTACATTAAAGGAATATTCAAATTGGGAGATTACTCTTATTATCTTTGTTTTCCCAGAGTGAAATAAGGACATTTATATCAGCCTTACTGTCAGGACATGCACTGTAAAACCTCAGATGTTAAGTTATACCATTAAGTTGAACCTATTTAAATTTAATATAATTGCTTTCATTTAACCTAATACAGTTATGTGAAATTTGTATACATTATATATTTAATAAAGTCAAAGTTTCAGTTTTTAACACTGTGGTTAGCCATCAAAATATTATCGACACATACAACATGGCCACCCAATGACCCCTTTACATGCAACATGTCTGCATTAAAGGACATATTAATTACTCATACCACATGCAGAGCTTGTTCTGTAACAAGGTTATAACTTTACAGTAAACTCAAAATGTCCTTGACCTGTCATCCACTAGCCTCAAAAGGGAAACCTGCAAATGTGTAATATTTGTTAATTGCTGTAATTCCTCCCAAAACCGACATTCTGTGAGACACTGAAGCTCGTTGGAGGATCAGCTGATCTACTGTCGGCACATATTAAAGCCCCCCTCCCCCTCAGAGAAGCCACAAAAAAAGAATTTATACAGCTTAGATCCACTCGATTTAAAATGCATGACTTTTTCGTCTAATACACCATCGGCGTTGACTTTATGATGCTACGGCAATCCATTCCTCGGCGCAATCGACAGTTTGTCAACACAAACAGAGCGCGCACTGTGGGGGCTCCGGACGGGAAACAATCCAACCTGAATGTGTCTTTGTTTGAGATGAAGGGCATTGCCGTCGCCATCTGGGACTATTAAGCCCACTTTCTGAAACAGTAGAGCCGTGTGTATAAGGACGGCTCAAAAATAGAAGCGTCCCTCCTCCATTCTCTCAGAGGAAATGGGGGGGGGGGGGGGGGGGGGGGGGGGGGGGGGGGTATCAATCTCCTCCCCTTTCATTGGGCTCAATTATGTCCTGCAGATTGCACTGAAAAACTGAAACGTTGAAATCAGGTGTGCTGATATATCGGCTGATCTATAACAAGAAATAGCAGCAGAAAAAGATCATGTTAATGTAATTTAGAACTTTAAAACTATAAAGCTTTATTTAGAAATGTTCCCCATTTGCATCTTAAGTTGACTACCTTGCTGTATGTACACATTGGATCTAGCGCAATGAGATACAGACTACATGCTCTAAGGTTAGTAGAAAGCAATAATATTAAGTTTAAATCAAAAATATTAGTTCAACTTAATGTTATTGCTTTCAACTAACCTAATACAGTTGTGTTTAATCTGTTGACATAACACATTTAATTAAAGTCAATCTTTTTCAGTGTGTGTTCTTTGTTGTGCTGGTTAAACACTGAGCATTTCTCTCTCTCTCATTTGTGTCCGTGTGTGTTTACGTCTGTGTTCGTCTCATCAGCCACGACTCTCTACAACGAGCAGAACCCCGTCATCATCATCGCCGTGGTGGCCGTAGCGGGGACCATCATTCTGGTGTTCATGGTGTTCGGCTTCATCATCGGGAGAAGGTACGCTCTCGCGGGCCCCATTGACTCTCCGCTCCTGTGAGTCTGCGCTTGTCAATTAGCCTTTCTGTCACTCACGGGCCTCCACGCCTGTGGAGTCGTCACACGCACACACACGTGCACCCATCATCTCGTGGCATGCTGTGCTAATGGGTTGTGATGCATTTTTTTTCCCCCTAGCCCCAAACACAAATTTTAAGCTATTTTCTACAGAGCCATTATGACACAAGTGCGAGAAAGCGAGAGTGCTCTGCATTCCTGCTTGTGTGTGTGTGTGTGTGTGTGTGTGTGTGTGTGTGTGTGTGTGTATGTGTGTGTGTGTGTGTGTGTGTGTGTGTGTGTGTGTGTGTGTGTGTGTGTGTGTGTGTGTGTGTGTGTGTGTGTGTGTGTGTGTGTGTGATAGAGATCCGGAGGGCAGGATAAAGTATGCCACACGCTTTTATTTTTTGTCACAAAGCAGCCAGCCCATTGTCATTATCATCTTCACCTCACATCTGTGTTTCTGCATGAATGGCATTTCATCAGAACGTGGTTTAAACGGTGGGTTCATGAGGATCAGACTTCCGTGGAACATCTTTTTTTTTACAAACTGAAACTGCCGACAGCGAAGCACACCATGCGAAAGCCCAAAGCCCATCGTTTATTTATTATTTTAACGGTAAACCATGACTTTTAAAGGTTTCAGTTATACAATGCTCTACTTGTTTGCACCTAGGAAGCTGTTGTTGATCTTCTCATTAAGTTTGAATGTAAAGTGGCCCCCAACATTGTTTATGAATAGCATTTTTATTTTGAGAACATAGATGTCTCCCAGTGTGCTTATCCATGAGACAAAAAAAACCATACAAAAAGCACCATCTATGACAATGTTTTATTAGTTCAAAATATGTCTTATTTATTATTATGACCTTTATACCATTACTTTTTTAACGTGTAGTTACATTTTTCTGTGTTAGAATGCTGTGCTTGGATGCACCTTGGAAGCTTTTCTGATCTTCTCCTTCAGTTTTGATGTAAAGTGCCCCCCAACATTGTTTATGACTGAAAGAATAGCGTTTTTATTTTGGGAATACGGATTACTTCAAATCTGCTTATCTATGAGAAAATGTGTTATTAGTTCCAAATATCTCTGCCTGTACATAAAGGCAGTGTTCTGAGATAGTCGTATGAGCTGTAGAGTCTCTGCACACATGTGTCACTTCCTCCACAGAGTGCATGTCCATCACTCATGGCTTATTTCATCTTCGCACGTCATCCTCTTTCTGTTGTGCTCAAAGAGCAACTCTGTGCAGCTGCTTGAGGGAACTTTCAACACGTTATTATTAGAAATTAATATTACAAGACTTGTTGAACAGTCCGTTACGGTGCATGTTTTATTTGATATGTAACATGATTAGATACTCAAGCCACGCTCCCAGGCTGGAAGCTATGGAGTTCACAGCTCCTGCTGCTTGGCTGAGTCTCTCAGGAGATTTGTCATGCACAGCATTAGTTGCCGCATTAAAATTCTTGTAATTTAGGGCATTTATTTCCTGCGCACAATCAGTTGATTCTACCACTCTATCTCTCCCCCCCCCCACCCGTGCAGGCACTGCGGGTACAGCAAAGCTGATCAGGAGGGAGACGAGGAGCTTTACTTCCAGTGTGAGTACACACAAACACACACACACACACAATTTTTATCTCAATCACTGCATACTGCACAGAGAGTGGGTGAGGGGGGGTTACTTTAAACATATATAATCTGTTACAATAACTCAGGTGTGTCCAGCTACTGCATTAAAAATAAAGAAGACTTAAAGTACTATAAATGTAAACCATAAAGAAAATGATGTAACAGTAATCTGATTACCTATTTTTTAATGTAATTGTCATCGTATACAGCCTTCTTTTTTGTATCCTTATCATGTAATCTCTTTACATGGAATCCTTCCCCAAGCCTGAGTGTACCTTATCCCCTTAGAACCCCCACACAGAAGAAACTGAAACATTGACTTTGATTAAATGTTTTATGTCAACACAGCATTAGTTTAAATGAAAGCAATAATAATAAGTTGTGATCAAAAATAATAGGTGCAACTTAATATTTTTGCTTTCAACTAACCTAATACAGTTGTGTGGAATTTGTAAATATAATACATTTAATAAATGACAACGTTTCAGTCTTCTCAGTGTGGGTGTTTGATCCCAGTTCATCTGATTTGGGTCAATGCTGAGAACAATCAAGCTAACAGCTGCTGCTGATTGGTTACACTCGGACTGTGCAGATGAAGAAGTTAGGAAACTACAAAGGCAGGAATGTGACAGCTGTTAGGGAGCGAGTACAGGTTGACCAGTGATGAAGAAGTGTTCTTTTTTTAAAATTATGTGAAAAAGCCATCCCCCTGATGGGTTTAGTGAGCGACAGAGTTTCAGGTGTGCACACTCTGTCCGAGAGGCTGCTCGTAGGCGCCTTCTGATACACCCCTCTAATGATGTCCCTGGAGATACAGCTGCAGACAGCTTCCCCGAGTGCGGCCGTAATGATCCTCGCTGTAGGCAAACTGCTGATTTGGAAACAAAGGGTCAGGGGTGCCACAGAGTGTTGGGTTGAAGCAGACTCGGGACCGGCTCTGCTAAGTGTGTGACAGATGCACCTCAGCAGCTCATAGTCCCACCTGCTGACGGAAAAAAAAAACAAGGCCAGTGTTGGGCTCAGTGAAGCAATCCGCTGTGCGGTATCAAATGACTAGAGGCTGCCGGGACACAAGCTAGATAGCGCAAATTCAACATGTAGACCCAATTTGTCTGCCATGTAGCGGCGAGGAATTTGTGATAAGACATTTTCTATCAGATCCACTGACATCTCGGATGGACGAAGCAATTATGGGAGCATGTGGGGGGAAATCTCAGCTACCGGCGTCCCCTCTCTGGAGCACAGTGAATGAATTTGTTGTATTTACGTTCCCCTCCATACAGAGAATATGTGTCTCTTATGAGCTTCTACTGTGTTGTTATGGTCCAGCGTTCACCCGCTGTATTTTTGCTGTAGTAGCTCATTAAATATTAAAGCTGACAGGTTATATTGTTATCAGTGGAATTTAAATAGCACAGTGTGATCGCCCCCATGAGTGGTGTGTTCACTTAGTAGTGCATTATAGTGTAATTTGCTGTTAATTTGTGCAGAATGTAAACCCCCTACCGATCTCTGGCCTCACTTTAACCTTTTGGTTTTTCTTTATTTTTTGCTAACTGCCCACTTTATGGATATTCTTGAACTCTTCTGGAAAGATTATTGGAGCAGTGTTCTTTTATACTTCATGTTTGTTGTTTAATGTTATCCTATAAAGAATACATAATCAATAAGTGACCCCTTGTTACTTCTAAATCAAAATAGTTGTTCTGAAATGTATGAGTGTCTGCAATAAAGTGTATCTGGATGGAAATTAATCCAAATTTGATCCTCATGAGCTGAAATCACTACTGAACTCTTAATGGGTATATGTATTTAGTAAATGAAAATACTGTACTTTCTATATTAATGTATGAGGTATGATTTAAAAAAATGTTTTATTTCAAGACAGCCGTATCAGGTGTTACAAACATGTATTTTTGAGATTATACATTGTTACTTTTGGTAAATTCAAAATGCAACTTTATTCAAAATCGACCACATTCATATCAATTTAAAAAAAGATTAATGGGATGGACAAACAATCAAGCCAGTACCGAGCTGATCACATATTTCTGTCCTATCAGGATGTCAGTTTAATGACCTCAGAGAGAAAATTAGCAACTGGAAACATCCCGAGAATATTTCATCTGAATTTCTACTGCAAGTTATTACCTCAAAATATCAAAGATAGGAAATTGACCCACACTTATTCACTCAGACGGTTCTCAAAATGAAATCCTTTTGGATATAATATAAAGTCAAGTATTTAAGGTTTTATTCCATAGACAAATGCCTGCTTGCTTATGCTGTTAAATTTTAAAATGTTGGGAAATGAATGATATCATGTGTAAACCACCAAGCATGGTAAGTGGATGAATGGTGAGAAGTGATTCAGGGGTGAGGTAGTCTGAGCGGGAGACGAGAGGTGACCAGCAGCCTCATAAAATCACCGAGCACAGGTTACTCAAACCTTTTGCTTTGTGATGGATTCTCCCGAGAGAAAAGCCGGCCGCCGACTGCTCAGCTATTCCTTCTGAATCACTGCTCTTTGTAATGGTTCGCCTGTCAAGTGCCTGCCGTTGCATGCGTACATATTTAATCATAACAGTAATCCTCTTACCTTTCTACAGTTAAATTTCCAGGTACCAAAACCTACATTGACCCTGAAACCTATGAGGACCCGAACAGGGCTGTCCATCAATTTGCCAAGGAGCTGGACGCCTCCTGCATTAAAATCGAGCGGGTTATTGGAGCAGGTGAGCCCCTCCCTCCTCTCCCATTTTCATTCAGGTCTTGCTGTTTAGTCACTCCATGCGCTCAAACATCACGCTGACAGCCAAATATTTGCACATTGACACAGCGCAATGCATTGTAGCCTATATTGATAGTGTGATTGCATTAATGGGGAAATGTTCAGTTCAGTTAATGTGGGATGGGCTGGTGGGGGGTTGGGTGTCGGTCACAGAGGCTCCCAGAAAAATTGCTAGTTTAACAGACGCAGCCAATGACACTATGATCTCCAGCATGTCCAGCTGTCTTACTGTAGGTCTGGGTAACAGTCAAACCCCCAGGGAGTGCTCCGGACTGTGAGGAAAATATTCGTAGGGACAAGACGTCGGGTATTACAACTTCCGTATCAGTCCGTGACGTCACCCGACCCAGAAAGACTTTTTCCCTAATGACTTATATGGGAAAGAGACGTCTGTAAATCGATGAATACTTTTTTTTTTTAAAACATAAACTACCCAGTATGAACCCTTTTATGGACCTTATTAAAGTCATTAGGTCCTTAAAGTTGTAAAATGCGATATAAAGCAGAATCCAGATTTATTTTCTCTCTATTCATTCTGCTGAGCCGATAGCGGGAGATCGGGAAAGGGGCTTAAGAGGAAACTCAACTGCGCATGCTATATGCTCTCGACAGCCAGGCATGATGGGTAATTTGTGACGTTTTGCTCTGGCGAATCTCAGGCCATTTTGTCTTCATGCGCCATGAGCAGCGCCCCACCTCCAACGCTGTAGGCCTATCCAGTTCTTATTATACATCCATGGTTACACTCCCCAGGTAAAACACCTTGTGTAACTGCCATTTTACTTTAATGTGATTATTAATGTTTGAAATTCCGCTAATATCTTTAGAATAAACGTCATTTAAGTCACTTTTTGATGTCAATAAATATGTGCTGTGAAGCAGGATATGACATGGATGTTTATGTATGGTAGAACAATGGGACACAGTGGATGTTGGTTTGACTGGAAAGCAGTAAAGACTGAGATCTTTGTGGTATAATGGATTCCTTCTTTCATACTTTTAATGAAATAATTTTAATTTAGATGTGGGCTAAAATCCCACAAACTTAAAACATTTCTCACACAATTTGTATTTTAGCTGCTTTGTCTCAAAGTACTCTAATACATTTGTCATTGTGAAGTGCTTAATTTTTCTGTAACCTTATCCATAAACTGTTTGCTCCTGCTCAGGAGAGTTTGGGGAGGTGTGCAGCGGCCGGCTTAAGCTGCCTGGAAAACGGGACGTGTCAGTCGCCATCAAGACGTTAAAAGTAGGCTACACGGAGAAGCAGAGGCGGGAGTTCCTGTGTGAGGCCAGCATTATGGGACAGTTCGACCATCCCAATGTGGTTCATCTGGAAGGAGTCGTGACAAGAGGTGAGCACTCCTGGAAATATTACTGGACCTAATGTTTAAGTCATGAGGAGTTTAAGAATACAGCAGGATCAGTTTCAGTATATTTAGACTTGGGAGGTGAAGGTGCCGTAGTAAGAGTGACATTATATCTGATTAAATTAACAACAAACCTTGTTTAACATTTTCTCATTTAGACCCTGTAATAAAAGCAGCAGCTGGTAACTTTTAATTAAAACCCAATGAAGTACACAGCTAAAAATATCTTGGAAGCAATTTGGCCACGGTTGTTTATTGGGAAGCTTCTTTCAAGCAAATCAAATCAGATATTAATTAATCATCTTCTCTGTCATCCATCTTTTGTTCTCCAGGAAAACCGGTGATGATTGTCATCGAGTACATGGAGAACGGCTCATTAGATGGTTTCCTCAGGGTGAGTATCACCTTCAGAGCAGCATCTTTCTAACTTTTTCTTCCGTTTGCTCGAGAGTGTTCCAGCAGTCTGCAGAAGGATCTGAGCGTTGCATAGATATCATAAATCTTGTGCTGGAGCCGCTGCAGTGCTGTGACCTACATTTCCCTCATGGTCAGTGAAGAGGGCTGACCTGTCTGTGTTTCTCTTTTTGCAGAAGCACGATGGTCAGTTCACAGTCATCCAGTTGGTGGGCATGCTGCGGGGCATAGCGGCAGGAATGAGATACCTCTCCGATATGGGATACGTCCATCGAGACCTGGCCGCTCGAAATATCCTTGTCAACAGCAATCTTGTATGTAAAGTGTCTGACTTCGGCCTGTCAAGGGTGATAGACGACGATCCCGAGGCTGTCTACACAACAACTGTGAGTCGATTAAAGTCTGTCTACCCAGAGCCCTGTCTGAATCCTCTAATCAAGTCTCAGCCGCTGCATGCAAGTAGAACAGTGCACGCCCAAGTAGTTTGTAGCATGTTTAATATGCAAAGCAAGATGTTTCATACACACAATTGCTCTTTAAAACAGCCCAAATTAGTTTACTTTTGCCTTATTTAGGGTTGAATAATTATGTGCTAATGCTTTATAGAAGAAGAACAAATTGTGTGATTGGTGTTCATGTGTTCAGCACACTCAGTTTTCTATAAATGCATAATTTGAGTCATAGAGCTTTGTTGAGCCTCCAATTGAGAAAATAAAACATGCTCTTCAAACGAAGGCCATGCTGAAACAATCAAGACGATGAGAGAATTATTAAAATGAAACAAATAAAAAAAGGAATAACAGACGAGACAGAAATAATCAGGAAATACGCGAGAAAGAGTATTTTATTTAATTATAAAACACGTAATACTGGTTATTTTAGCATCAGAAAATGATTTACCAACTATTTTCTTCACTGAATAATAACGTGCGTGTCCAGAATATTCACATTTGAGAATTTGCTTCTTTTCTTTATTTTAAATAATAGTCATTTACGGTATACACTTAAATATAGATGTGACAATATAGTTGAACACTTAATGTACTTCTATTGAAAATACATACAACATATTATTGGTTATGAGTTTCTTACATTCTATCTGCATATTCTTTTCAATCTGTAATTGCTTAAGGCAGTGATTTCCTCTTTTAACCTACAAAGAATGCATTATTATCATGTAGTGGCAGTAGTTTTCTTTGTAAGATTGTGGAGAGGTTGTTGTTTCTGTGTTTTGACCCTGTGTGTAACTCTGAAACTCTCTCTAATTGATATCTTAGGGGAAGATGCAGGATATAATGAATGTGATGTTTACTCCAGCCACTGACCTGCGTTTTACTGAACAGGGTGGCAAAATCCCCGTCAGGTGGACGGCGCCGGAAGCCATCCAGTATCGTAAATTCACCTCCGCCAGCGACGTGTGGAGTTATGGCATCGTCATGTGGGAGGTCATGTCCTATGGGGAGCGGCCTTACTGGGACATGTCCAATCAAGATGTAAGATACTGAAAAATCTGAAATGTTAACTTAAATAAAGATGTATTATGCCAACAAATGTCAGATAACTGTATTAGGTTATTGAAAGCAATCATATTAAGTTGAACCTAATATGTTATATTTAAACTGAATATTATCGCTTTCAATAACCTAATTACAATTATGTCAAATCTGTTGACATAATACATTTAATTAAAGTCAACGTTATATCAGAAAAAGTCTAAAATAATGCCTTGATTTTGTTAAAATTGGACATTTTTATTATTTTCTGTTATTTCCTTTCTTGAGTTTCTTAACCGTAGATCATGGATTGCTGAAAAATAACAAGCTATTAAAAAAGACCTTTAGCACACTTGATAATTGTTGTTGATAATTGTTGATAATTGTTAATCGTACTTCATATCTGGGAAACAATATTTCACTAACGTTCATCTGAAAGAGGGAGCGTTATTCCCCAGATCCATCCTTAATTATCTGTAATGAAGTCATCCCACTTAAACGTAGAACATCCCAGACAAAAATCCCAGTTTGTGCTTCTTCTTTGAGGATTTCTTGCAGGTCCCTCCAGGGAACAGTTCCGAGGCGCTAACCTTGGGCTTAATTAGTTCAGGAAGTCTTGTTACATTCATGCAGCTTGAATCCATTTGAAGGAGAAACAGTCCTGAAATGGGACACACATAAAAATGAAGTCCTGTGAACATGGATTTGATTCTGGTATTATTATTAATAACAGGGAATGGAAAACACTTGTCATGCAGAAAGCTTTTGACCCTAATGTCTTTAAAAGTTTATAATTACTTATGGAAATGTGAACCAGAGTGAGTAGCAGTGTTGAACCAATTGCACCGGCATTGTTCTCAGTTTGATGGCATTGTTTCGAGAAAAAAAAATCCAGGATCATTTTAAAGTGGCACTTCAACAATTCTACACATCTAGATTAGTTTACTCTTCAGGGTCAACTGTTGAAAAAGTCTTGGGTGGCTTTGCCTGAGAAAAAACTGATGATGATGTCATCAAGGTTATCTGGGCTTTGTCAGAGAGACCACACATCTATGACAAAGCCTGCATTGCAATCTTTGCTCAAAAGATATGGTCATCAACCAGTCAGGGTCTAATGAAAGTATTTTATGAGTTGCATTATGGGAAATGTATGATCAAGTGTTTTTAGAGCTGGACATACAGTATGCTTTGTGTGTAAATGTCAGGATATTTCAGCTTCTGATTTGGTCCCTACTCCCTACTTTTTTATAAAAAACGCCCCATCTTTATGAAGAGTTATTACAGATGTATAGAGTACTTTTTCAGTTATCTCATAAATAACTGGTAGAATTTTGAGAATTCTACGTTCACTGAAAAAACTGAAACAATGACAATACCCCTAATTAAATCAGTGTTGTAAGTGCTGTTACTTAATCAGAGAATCTTAAGGCGCCTAACCATCAACTCCTGACATCGCCCAGAATGTTCTTTCTCACACAAAACACTTTTTTTTTTTTGTCCCATTCTTCTTCCTACAAAAGTCACAAATTGCTGTAATGATCGACTCAGCCACAGTCTCATGGTGTTCCTTGAGACTCCCACAGAGCAAGTCAAACCGTGCCAGACCCTTAAAGCTGTTCCTATTGTCAGACTCTCAACACATTTTGAAGGTGGATGGATAGTTATTCCAGGCCTTCTTATTCCTATAAGATGCCTGATGTGCAGCCACCGCAGCATCCGGTCTGAACATTATCAGGATTCTCTAACACTCCACTCAGATGTCAGAAATGCTAAACAAGATGTCCGGGCGTTATAGTGGCGTATGTGGTGTTTTGATGCTCTGCTACTTGACAGACATCAATGTCAGAAATGTTTGCACTTTGTCAAGATGACAACAAAACATCCTGCAGGGAAGTAGGAAGAACGTTATTTGCATTTTTCCAACAGTTTCAGTTCAGTTTTGACATATTTTCACTTCCATGACTCACTCCTGTCTGAGCGGCCCTGACAGAAATAGCTGATGAATAAATGCAGAAACGTACACAGCTCCTTATCTGACACAATAAAGGAAGTGTGGTCGGGGGATCACATCAAAGTGCACCTACTGTTCTCACACTGTTGACTTTTAATGAAATCGGCATGCCTGATGGAGAGTCATGATATGTTTTAGGTTTTTAGGTTCCATGTTAGAGCTGAATAATATGGCCTTTTGTTTGCATACACAAACAAGTGAAATGTTAATTAAGTGCATTATGTCAACAGATTTCACATAACTGTATTAGGTTGGTTGAAAGCAATAATATTAAGTTGAACCAAATATTATTGCTTTCAACCAACCTAATACAGTTATGTGAAATCCGTTGACATAATACATGTAATTAAAGTCAATATTTCAGGACTATGTAGGAGATTAAATTCATAAATTTAACATTCTAAATATCTACAGTGTTACCTTGGTCCTGTGGTGCCTTTAGCGTTATCAGCAAAATGTTGAGATCTTTCTTACATTTACGGTAAAGACAGAAAAAGATAGGTGTAATATAAAAGCCTAGCTGTAGCATTTAGCAAATACTGAAAGCAGGAGATTGTTTTCCCAGCGAGCGAACAGCCCCAGTAATCAAGCCAGGAAACGATAAAACATGCATAACCTTTTCTGCATCAGTAAATGACAAAAGGTCTGATACTTTGCCTGAGCTGAATAAACACACAACCTTTTTAAATCAAATGAAAATGTATTTATTTATCACGCGCTGACTATCCCATCTTTTGCTTTGGTCAGTATCAGCTTATTATTATAACATTTTGTTCATCAACTCCAATGCAGAAACGTAGGGACACAGCCAAGTATTGAGTCCACAATTCAGCTTTATATCTCTAAGCTGCCAGTATCGTCTCTCAGAACTGCTTGTCGGGGTATTGTTGTACTAAAGCTTTTTAAAAAGGATACTCATGAGTCCATCTGTTTTTGTATCCTCTAGGTCATAAAGGCGATAGAGGAGGGCTACCGTCTCCCAGCGCCAATGGACTGTCCCCCCGGCCTGCACCAGCTCATGCTGGACTGCTGGCAGAAGGACAGAGCCGAACGTCCGAAATTCGATCAGATAGTCGGTGTCCTTGATAAGATGATCCGCAATCCTAACACACTGAAAACCCCAATGGGAACATGTACAAGGTGAGGGATTAAACTCCATGAGCCATTTTTAAATGTGTCTTCATACAATAAAGAATGTGAACTTTTATTTGAGTGCATTAGTGAATGATCCAGAGCATCCAGCAGATGACTTCTCCTCCGTAGTTCACAGATGAAAGATAAATCCTGGGGGATCGATACCCCAAAGCAGCTTCCATGGCTTTATGGTCAATCGCAGGGCTTTTAAATCAATCCTCGTAATGAGTTCCTGCTACTTTAAAGTGCAGTGGGAACTCCAGACCTTACTCTGACGTTTGTCAGATGAATTCTATTTGCAGTCAGAAGAGACTTCCCTGAGGTGAGATGGAGAGGTTACAGCTGGTTAAAAAGCACTTTATTATAGTGAGTCCTATATGTGAGGAACGCATTCAGATTGAAGAGATATTGAGAACATGTTTTTCAGAAGCAGAAAGCTGAAATGCTGCATCTGTTTATGAATATGTTATTGATTGAAGCCTCCAATCAGCTGCTTTTTCCCCTTCTCGCAATTTACCGCACCGCTGGATGCCTTTGGTCGTCACTTTGTCTCGTCTCCTTGCTTGATTGTGTTTTCAGCGGAACGTTTCCTTTTCACATAAGACATAAACATCTTTCTGTGCTCATCCCGCAGACCAATTAGTCCGCTGTTGGATCAGAGCACACCAGACTTCACCGCTTTCCGCTCAGTAGGAGAGTGGCTGGAAGCCATCAAGATGGAGCGATACAGAGACAACTTCACAGCGGCGGGCTACAGCTCCCTGGAATCTGTGGCCAGGATGTCAATCGAGTAAGTAGATTGGAAGCCCTTGAGTTCTTAAACTTCAGTGGAGAGTATTACAAAAATACTAGGCACATTTAAACTCTTATCTCACCTACGCTTCCTTTCAGCCAACACTAAGTAAGCAAATCCAAGTAGTTGCTTTTTGTTTTCAGGCAGAGTTTTGGCAGACTCTCATCCGATGAGGTTTTTGTAAATTACCCTACACTTTAAAAACTGGCCTCGGCCTTCAATTACGTAAACTGCAGAGATAACTAGGCCATTATTTCTTCTTTGATGCATCAGTATGCTGAATATACTTTACATATTTTAGTAAGACAGCTCTCTGTTCATTGATTTGTTCCTGTTTGCTGTTAACACACTGCCTCCATGTTATCCATGTCATGATCAAATCAGTGCAACGTACATTACACTAATTCCATTTGTCCTCTTATAAACACTGCTCTATTGCCCCAATATTGTCTTATGGTTCATTGGTTACTTGGAGCACACATTCCATATCATGTTTGGGACTATAAAACTTAAAAACCCTTAAGAGCCGCACCCAAAAAATAAATAATTGCATTATCTTTCACTTGGGGTCTCATATTTCCATATTAGCGAGTCCCCATCATGAGGGTCTTGAACCTGTGTGAACTCTCTGCTGTTGATGCATTGCTGTAGTTGAGAGCAGCTGAATATGAGCCCAGAATGTGGCCTGCCCTTGAGTAGTGACTCAGATTCCTCTGACCATCAGATGTCAACATCCGTCTCCACATCCTGTAAAAAGCTCAAGGCATTCAAATAAACTTTCCAAACATACTTCCAAGAAACAACTTTGGCTTTTATTGGTTTGCTTCATCATCCTGGACATTGAACATGTTATGTTGAGCTTCCTTTTATAACCCTTAACTATTTTACTATAATGAAAGAAGCTCAGGCTGTGCATTGCACTAGTCCCTTCTATTAACTGGACTTTTCTTCACGGTGTATATTTAAAATTTAGATTGAATTAAATATGCCATTCTTTGCACACTTTATGTAAATAATATCTTACTTTTAAATTGTGTTAGCTGTAATTTGGCCCTTCATAGTGTTTATTTGACAGATCAAGATGTTTCTATATTCTGTGTTTTTATGTTCTACTCTTTTTATTTTTCAAATGATTTGCAATTCCTTGCTTTATCATGCTCTAAAAACTGAAAAGTTGACTTTAATTACATTTATTATGTTTATAGGTTAGTTGAAAGCAATCATTTTAAGTTTATATAGGTTCCACTTGTATTATTGCTTTCAACTAACCTAATACAGTTGTGTGAAAAATGTTGACATAATACATTTAATAAAAGCCAACGTTTCAGTTTTTCAGTGTACAGCGCCCCTTCCTGTGTTCAGTGCTTGATGTATTGTCCTGTGTTTCAGGGACGTGATGAGCTTGGGAATCACGCTGGTGGGCCATCAGAAGAAGATCATGAGCAGCATACAGACTATGAGAGCCCAGATGTTGCATCTCCACGGCACGGGGGTCCAGGTGTGATCCACAGCGACAGTTTGCATCATGCAGGGCGAAGGACTCAAACAGAACTTATCTGGAGCAGTGCCTGTGAAGTACCCAGGATAAATGGTCATAGCAGATGGATATGTGTCGTGCCTGAGTCTCCCGGCTGAGTCTGGAGTGAAATCATTCCTTTGGTCCTCGCTCCGCCTCTTCACAGGGCACTGAAGAGAGGAAAAGAACAAAAAACCGCAACAAAAAAGAAACTACCTGAACCAGATGACTTTCTTTACTTTTTTCTTTAGAAGCGCTTATGAACCCAACCACATATCAGATGGTGCATTGGAAAGGACTTCTGTTTTTTTAAGCTAATGAATGATTTAAATGCACACGAGGCTATGGATTCTCTTCGAAAAGAACAACAAAAACAACTTGTCTACTTGCAGTGGTTTCATTTACATGTTTTATTTGTTAGTTTTCTTTCTGTCGGCTACGATGACATGTTGTGGCACCTGCAGCAGTTCTTTTTTTCTCTTCTATTTGGATTTGACTACAGGGTAAACTCTCTTTTATCCAAACACAGAGGGGAACTTTACAGATGCAGAATCAAAGGAACTTTTTGTGCTGACACATGCTGGACTGTTCGAAGTGTTTGCAGTGACTCGTGTTCCTTCATGTGCTGTGGAAGTGAAATGGTATCCTCACATGTTTGTGTGTAGCCTAAAGGAGAGGGGGTTTTATGGTTTCAACCTTTCAATGTTTTTTATTATAGAATTTTCTGAGTGCAACACTGAGGAGGGGAATCAGCAGACTTTTATATCAGAGTAGCAATATCCTTTGTCTTATTGTTCACGACAGGAAACGCAGTCACTTGGTTATTGAGTAGAATGTTGCAGCACTGTTGCATTACTTTATTGACATTGAAGCCTCCACAAATAGTTTTGCCATCATTTTACCTAAAAATGTTGCACACAGTGTTTGTTTTCGGTGCATTGTTGAGCTGCAAATCCAGTTTTAAAGGTGGCTCCAAAAACATTGTAGACATAATACTGCCTTAAAAAGTGTTAGCTTAAGTATTGCCACTATTTTAGGCACTTAAATGGCAATGCTTTCTGCATTCATTTAAAGGGATGGACGAGCTCCCTTATATTTTAGTTTTTCTTCTAGTGTGATGTCTTTTTACCGCTGACTAAATCTTGAACTGGTGAAAGTGTTACATGGTCAGCGAGGAAGAGTAGGACTGAAACAGAGCAATAATTACCAGGTAGAAACGGTCCTCACCTGACATTTTTAAGGTGCTAGGTCTTATCAAATGTTTGTGCTGTGCTGAGACGAACCCCTCTGGAAAGATTTAGTCACCCTCGGAAAGGAAAGGAAAGGAATGTACCTCTTTGACCCCAAAAAAACGATTTCGGAAAGTGTTCGGAAAAAGTGCCGTGCCAAGTCACCAGATGAAATAATGATGTTGTATGATATGCTACACGTTTGATGGAAAGCTAACATGGCATGGAAATGTTAAACTGAATGGCCGAAGCAATGAAAGAGGCACCATTTGCAACACTAGGAAGGTGCCGATTAGCCATGCTGATATAATTTCTGGACACCACGCGCTGTCCAGAATTCAAAGAGCGCCTTCAGGTTTTGGGTCTGAAAATTAGGACCAAACGATTTGAGCTGGAGTCAAATGGTGCTGTTATATCCACCCCCCACCCCCCCAGCTTCGTAGGCAGTCACGCAGCTCCCTTATTTATTCATGTGTCTCCGCCGCTCATCCCTCACAGGCGTAGATGTGATGGAACATGCATTAAAGTGTCTCTTAAGATTGCTCCTCTTCTCTTCCATACGGCTTTGTATGGAGAACAGAGACGAGGGGGCTTTGCAGAAGATGTGCTAAAAGCCAATCAACCTATTCCGTGCCATCTGTCTCCACTTCAAATGCAAAAAAAAGGAGAAAGTTTCCATGTTGAGTGTGTTTTACTGCAGCATTCTTTGATAGGAATATGCAGCTGTCATAGGATGGTGAAATAGGCACAGCCATCACAAACATATCTTCCTGCAGCAGTTACCTGATATAAGTCCATATTTTAAAAAGCTTCAACTGTTTTCTTCTCAAATGCATAGAAAATGCCACATGAGCAATCACTGACGGGTAAACCCTTCTTGGTGTTCTTCATTGTCTCCATTATACCCCATTTAACTGCATCCACATTAAGCCAGACGCATGAAAACCCACATTTTAGTGCAGAATAATCTGCTGCAGCGTCTTTAGAAAAAGGGTCTCTGATCTTATCTGCAAAAAAGTGAAAACTGCACATTTCTCCAATCCCAGTTTATGATTCAAATCCCTCTTAATGTTTAACTTCCTGTCCCTAATCCAGAGAAATGTATTATTTTAGAGGACAACCAAGTCTAGCACATGCTCACATTCAAGGTGAAACCTGTGCATCTTTGTCTACAGAATATTTAAAGAGTCAACTTTACATTTTCTATTCATTTCATTGGCACAGTTGTGTGCAATCAAATGAATATGTTCCATTGAGAGCAGAAACAGAACAATGAATGAAGAGGACTGTTGAGTTGGCTTCATTAAAACACGATGAATGATGACAATAAGCAGCAGTTTTACTAACTTCAGCGACCAGGCTATGCAGCGACTGAAAGAAGACAACATTTGCTGTGTCTCTGTTGTCCCACTGCTTCCTGAGGACAGTGATTTTTTATGAAAATGTCCTTAAAAGCTAGCATGCATGTCGTTATTACACCCGAACTGTGTTTTCACAATGACCCGGCGTTGTGTGGGTGTCTGCTTTGATCCACTTTCACTGTGGGACTCACCTTTGTGAGAAGACACCAGGAATTAGCCCTGACCGGCTCTGAGCCGTGTCACCAACGCTCTCCCTTTATCCATACAGCAGAGCTCAGCATTGGGCCTTGGCCAGACCTTTGAATTGAATACCGGCATAAAGTCATTCAGTCAGCACAAAACTCCCCAGTTTACAGGCAGCACTCTCTCACTCCCCACGCTCCCTGGAGGCCCCTCACTCCCCCCGGGGCCAAATGCCTCTGTCCCTTTTTTCCTGTGCTGGGGAAACAGCGGTTTGAGCCAAATTGAGATTAAGGCCAGGATACAATCGATTCAACATCACCTGTAACCTTCACTAAGAGAAGTCACACTGAAAAACTAAAACGTGTAATTAAATGTATTATGTCAACAGCTTTCACGTAGCGTTTCAGGTTAGTTCAAAGCAATCATTTAAAGTTGAACCTATTCAAAACTTAATACTATTGCGTTCAACTAACCTTATACAGTTGTGTGAAACCTAATACATTTAATTAAAGTCCACGTTTTAGTTTTTCAGTGCAGCTTGTTTAAACTTCAGGTTTTGCTCAACTCTCAACAGGAACTGTTCCGTTGTGGCTCTATATTAGCAAAAACACAAAAAGAATAGAAAAATGTAAAAAAAAGGCAACAAAAAAATAGCAGACACGTGCAGAATGTAGAGGGCTGGTTGGAATCAGGAATAGAGTACAAGGTTATTTTTCAAATATTGTGTTTCAGCAGTTGGAAGTTAGTCTCACCTCTTGTGCGATTGGTGGATGGTTCCAAAGAGCGCAGCACTGTTGATTGTGTCAGAGAGACGAGATCTGAGGGAATCTTTGTATATGTTCTAATTGTAAAACTTGTACATTTATTTATATTGTTTTTTACACATATTACTCAGTAGAGAGCTCTGAATACATTGAAAATGCACTATATTTTTCTATCTCGCAGATGAATTATTGTCACCCACAAGATTTCAGTTGTACATAACTTTTCATTTAGGACCAAAGACAGCTGATAGGATTTCCATCTTTACTTTGACTTTGTTTTGATTTTGCCTTTTAGTTTGTTGTACAGTAATGCAAATTGTCAATTTATTATTTATTTTTCTGTGATGAAAGTATTGAGAATATTAACTGGTCAAAAGTATTTTCCCCAACAGCAGAACTGTACGATCATTTAATTAGACAATTTCTTGTTACATAGACGATTCTTTTTGCTTTGTTACCTTTGTAATAGACTGTACATATATTTTTGGAAATATAATACAATCTCTATAGAAGTTCTCAGTGTCTGTTGTTGTGTTTTTATCTTTAATCTATCTAATTTCTTTACATATCAGATATATTTGGGATTTATTGAGATCAGACGTCCATGTTTTCAGAGTTTTAGTCAGATTTAGTCCACTATGTCTTCCCTATTTGTAAAATTGAAGTGGCTACAAATGATATTTTATTCCTGAAGAAAACACTTGCTAGGTTTAGATATCGAGCAGTAAATTCAGACATAAAATCCACCTGACTGTTGTCAACAAACATAACAGTTTGTATAATTAAGGGTAGCCTTTTATAATTAGGCAGCCATCATAAAGTGTTATGTTTGTGCCATCACATGGTTTTCCCTACATGGATAACTTTTATTCCCAACATGTGTCTTAAATTGTCTCCTCTCTGAGCCCAAATCTTCAAAACTGCAGTTTATACTCTTTATTTGTCATATCAATACTTTTTAGAGTGACCTGCCCGCATCAGCTGATGTTACTAGACAAATTGAAGCAGCACACATGGAATTTAACTATGACATCACCAGGGAGACTTGCAATTTGAATGGTACAATGTATTACTTCACTTAAAGTACTTTATTTTTGTTTTTGTAATATTAGGCCTTGTGGCTTGTAAGAGCTTCCAATAAGGTTGTGTGATGTCAAACATGATTATTAGCACCTAGCTTAAAATGGACCAAAGAAACTCACTGAATGAACACAAGGGAAACATTACTCATTACAGATCCAACGTCAGTGGGAACATCGTGGAGTGCAGTGTGACATACAAGAAACCACATAAAGTGTAAAACACATGTAAATTGACCTTACGTTGGGAGGCTTCCCTACACCTCCAACATTAACTGCTCGATCCTGCTTCATTGTGTTAGCCTGATAATGATTATGTAGAACAATGTTAACCATGTTTATCGAAAAGGGTGATCCAGGTCCTCTATAGCACTACTCTGGAAGATAAGTCCATACAGCCCAATATAGCCAAAGGAAAGTGTGTTCCTATGCTTTATAAATGATCTAATAAACACAAACACACCTTTATTGATCCCCAGCCAAGTAATTCCCATTTTCATATTAAAGCAGTCTGTGGTTAAAAG